>NW_027507903.1:647780855-648380855 GCF_037356315.1 Lithobates pipiens | reverse complement strand
CCTAGGTATATGTTTTGGACCTTTGTTGAATATTGGTACCACATGGGCTTTCCGGGGAAAAGGTCCTACATAGAGAATGTAATCGGTTGAAAATCAGGGATGGAGTAGTATATTGATCTTGCCTCCTTGAGAATAAGGAAGAAAGGTGGCAGCTGTTCTTTCCAAAAAAACACCGTACTACCGTTCTAGTATCCCTTCATGATGAGCATGGCCACCTGGGTACAGAAAGAACTTTCCGGTTAATTAGGGATAGGTTTTATTGGCCTAATCTACCAAAAGTTGAGAGTTATTGTCATTCCTGTCTCTCGTGTATTCCTCTATGGGCCATCTACAGTGTCAGGAACCCCTAGGGTTTGTTTGCATTGACTTTCTGTACTTGGAACCCGATATAGGTGGAAGAAGTAACATTCTGGTGGTAACAGATTATTTCACCCGCTATGTGCAAGCCTATCCTACTAAGGATCAGAAAGCCAGTACAGTAGCCAAGGTGCTCGTGGAGAAGTTTTTCGTACATTATGGACTTCCAGCGAGGATCCAGTCAGACCAAGGAAGGGACTTTGAGAATAGTTTAGTACATCAGCTGTGTACTCTTCTGGGCATCAGGAAATCCTGTACTACGCCCTATCACCCTCAAGGTGATCCTCAACTGGAACGATTTAACAGGACCTTGCTCTACCCCCCTCTCCCCCCCTCTTTTTTGCATAAGCTGGAGAATGGAGGCACAATATTCCCCGTTGCGTCTCATTTAAAGTCCCAAATATTCCCTTTTTTCTTTAACCACTTGCTTACTGGGCACTTAAACCCCCCTCAGTCCCAGACCAATTTTCAGCTTTCAGCGCTGATGCACTATGAATGACAATTGCGCGGGCATACAACACTGTACCCAAATGAAATTTTTATCATTTTTTTCCCACAAATAGAGCTTTCTTTTGGTGGTATTTAATCACAGCTCGGAGTTTTATTTTTTGCTAAACAAACAAAAAAAGATGCAAAAAAAAATAAAAATCATGTTTGTTATAAAATTTTGCAAACGGGTCATTTTTCTCCTTCATTGAAGTGCGCTGATTAGGCAGCACTGATAGGCTGCACTGGTGGGCACTGATGGGCTGCATTGGTGGGCACTGATAGGCTGCATTGGTGGGCACTGATGGGCTGCACTGGTGGGCACTGATGGGCTGCATTGGTGGGCACTGATAGGCTGCACTGGTGGGCACTGATAGGCTGCATTGGTGGGCACTGATGGGCTGCACTGGTGGGCACTGATGGGCTGCACTGGTGGGCACTGATGGGCTGCATTGGTGGGCACTGATAGGCTGCATTGGTGGGCACTGATAGGCTGCACTGGTGGGCACTGATAGGCATAGTTAAGGCGGCACTAATAGGCACAGATAAGGCGGCACCGATGGGCACAGATAAGGTGGCACTGATGGGCAAAGATGGGCACAGATAAGATGGCACGGATGGGTGGCACAGATGGGTGGCATGGATGGGTGGCACGGATGGGCACTGATAGGTACCACTGATAGATGGGACTGATGGGCACTGATAGGTGGCACTGATAGGTGGCTCTGATAGGTGGCACTGCTGGGCACTGATGGGCGGCACTGCTGGGCACTGGTAGATGACACTGATGGGCACGGATATGTGGCACTGGGGTGCAGCACCTTTGAGGCAGATTGTGGGCACTGCTGGGTGGCACTGCTGGGTGGCACTGTGGGTGGCACTGTGGGCACTGCTGGGTGGCACTGTGGGCACTGCTGGGTGGCACTGACGGGGGCACTTACTTTTAATACATGTGGCACTGCAGGGGGCAGGTGGGCACTAGCAGGGCTGGCCGTGATCGGGACTGATGTCCCGATCACGGCCGCCGGTGATCGGCTTTTTTTTTTTCTCCTCGTGCTGACAGCGCGAGGAGGAATAATAGCCGATTACCGGCTCCGTTATATCATATGATCAGCTGTTGTCATTGGCTGACAGCTGATCACGTGATAAGGGGTCGGGATCGACCCCTTGCACGGATCGGTGATCAGGCGAGTCTCATGGACCCGCCGATCACAGAGCGCGCCGTGCGCGCCCCTCAGGGGGCGCACAGGCCGCTCGTGCACGGGACGACGTCAATAGACGTCGTCCCGGAAAAGGAGATCCGCGCTGTAGCCGTCATTTGGCTATAGCGCGGATCTCAAGTGGTTAAAGAGAGAGTCGACCTAAAAAAAAAAAAAAAAAAAATTAAAAGCCAGCAGCTACAAATACTGCAGCTGCTGACTTTTAATAAATGGACACTTACCTGTCCCAGAGTCCAGCGATGTCGGCAGCCGAAGCCGAGCAATAGCCCGGTTCTCGGCTGCTGCCACCACCATTCTCATTGAGGGAATCAGGAAGCGAAGCATTGTGGCTTCACTTCCCGGTTCCCTACTGCGCTTGCACAAGTCGCGCTGCGCATTGTAAGTGGACCCCGCTATATCCTGGGACCTGTGTGTTTCCCAGGAGACAGCGGGGGGAGTGCTGGAAGGGCGTGACTCTCGCGGGAGTCTATTCCCGGAAGTGGGTGCAGATACCTGTATTATACAGGTAAATGCACCCCCCTCCCCCCCTGAAAGGGGACAATTGTGGCAGCCGTATGTTGTGTGTAAACGGATTCCTGGGTTGCCAGTATATCAGATCCGACCAGAGGAAGAGACTGGACCAAGGAAGATATGGCATTGGAATCATCTGTTACCGCTGTCTGATGCAGTAAGAGTTCCAACAGCTCCTCAGAAATCTCCTCAAAGGCAAACTCTGGCCTGTACACGTTTGCAAAGGACAACACTAGCAGGAGCTGAAGAGAGTGATGAACAATCACAACCCATTAGTTCAGCACTATCATCAGGGGAGAAAGAGATGGAAGAAGATGATATAGTGTCTGTGCCTACTGATTTCTGGGATGAGGAAAAGGGGTAAATTTTCAGTCCGGCAGAAAGGATAGAACAGAAAGTCACAAGGAAAAAAGGCCAAGAGATTCCTTGAGCGGGAATTTCAGGAGTCATTGTCAACTGGAAAAATGATAGATGCTGCAGTTGAGACAATGGACCCTGAAGAACAGTTTGGAGACTTGATGGATTTTTCCAGCGAAGTACCATCAGTACCAGAAACGGAAGAGTTAAGACAGGGCTCTGCAATTGAAACTCGAGATCCTTCCGTCGTGTGAATGTCCAAATAGAAGACCAAGACGAAGTTAAAGACTTAATTCAGTAAGATGAAAGTACTTTAAACATGAGATTGAGAAGGAATGTGCATCCGCCGCAGAGACTCACATCTGATACGTTGAGAGAGAGTTCTGAAGAACAGGTTCACACTGTTCATAGATCAGTTCCTGAAGTTGCGCCCTCTACCGTCAATTGGGTAGGGGGCAGCTCTACTCTAACCTCTGACACCGAAGGGTGGGATACGGCAATTGCCTTGGCCTTTTCAAAAATTGATTGTGAACTCACCACTGATGTGTACGAGCTGATTAGAAGTTGTCCAGAAGTGTGACTATTTGTCCAGCTTGAAGTGGGATTAGGATTATAATCTGCTTCATAACATTAGACAACTTGAATTTTATCTTTGGGGACCAAAGAATCAAGGCAGGGGGAGTGTGTAGCCATGTTTTGTTAAATGTAGGACACATTGCAGGGAGTGTTCATATGAACTAGTACTGTATTGTCTCTTAAGCAAATGGCTCCCTCTAGTGGTCAACTTACATGTGTGAAGATAGACTGTTAATGGACACAGAAGAGCATGGACAAAAAGAAAAACAGGAAGTGACCTCAGGGGTCATCTGCAAGAGACTTACTTACCCACAGTGCCTCATTTACCTACCCAGAGAGCCCTCTGTGGCAGAGTTGCCTGGTGGGTAGGGCTATTTAAAGGACATGCGTGACATGTGAGGGTCTCTTCTGCCTGGGACGTGAGACCTGCCTGCAGTGACCTGCGGGTGGGTGTGTTCGGAGGAGCCGTGGCCTGCTTGCCGCGGAGCAGAACAGAAAGCCACCGGAGAAGTTTACACCACAGCGTGCTGGACCAGCAGCGTGATCAGATCGGAGGATCCAGAACACCTGACGGAGTCAACCGAGGATTCCCGGTCATCTTGCGGAGCGGTGCAGCGTGACGGTGCTGGCTGGAAGCAGGATTGAGATCACGGTAGCAGAGCAAATCCAACTTCCCAGGCCTGGTGTGGTGAGAGGGCTGTTGCCCAAGATTTATCAAACACTTAACTACACAGTGCATATTACTTTAAAGTGTTGCTGAGACCTGCAGTTCTAAGGAGCCGTCTCGTTTAAATAGACATTGTTTAACCAGGCCTCAAAGCCTGTGCTCCATTAGACGCTGAACTACGGTTCAGTCGCATCCTCACAAGAGGGAGTTTACAAGTGTGTTGCCTAACCAAGTTCATAGTTTATCTACCACTTCATGTTACGTTATCATCTGCTCACTCACTGGATTACAAATACTGCAGTATAATATGGCTAGCTGAAGAACTGCACTGCAAGGGGAGCTCTTGAGCATATGTACTGTATTGTATTGTTTCTTTGTAGTGCTTGCTAGTGTACTGCAGGTTCGGTGGGTGTTTGTGCAACTGTACTGGAAGTGGGAAGGTGCCCAGTGTTAAGGTGTTACCACCCTGAGCATCAGTCCCACTTGGAGACGCATCTGTACACACCATTTATTCAGTGTGTGTTAGGGTGAACATTTGATAATATCTTTATTGCCACTGTTTGTTTTGTATAAGTGAATTTGAGAGGTGTTTCTCCATTTAACTAAATCTCTTTCCAGTAAACTAATTACATTATTCAATCACAATTGTGTGTGTGACCTTTTACTGAAAACATGGAACCTGAGGTGTCAGAGGTAAGGGGTAGCCCTGAGTAACCGGGAATCAGGATAGCCAGTGGGAAAGAGAACAATTCAGCAGCCCCAATGGGGGTACCGCTACATGTAGATGTGGTCATTGCTTGACTGCATGGATCATCTCAGCAACCTGACATCCAAAAGTTTGATCATTTATTATTATTTTTAATTGAGAAACTGACACAATCCAATGTTCATCATGGTAGCATTTTATTTAAAAGAGCGCAAAGACCAAAGATTTATAATTAGCATAAAAAATGGACACAGTCCATTTTTTTAGCGTGCTTATAAAAGAGCAGAATATATAAAAACCTGCCGCCAACTCTTCTCAAGTTCAGATTTTTCAACTTTTTTACTAAAGTGACCCTGTCCTCATAGGAACACCTGTAAACAAAGCCCAACCCCTAAATCCATATTTAACTCTCCAGTGGCCGAGTCTTCAAAGTCCGCCATGATGCTGCACTCCAGAAGTGCCTGCAGAAGATGGAGAGCAGCAAAGAGGCAGATTTTGATGAATGCCAGAAACTTAAGTATGGATTACCTTCTTATTCACCTCATCTCCGGAAGATTTTACCCCCTTCACAGCCAATTTTTGCTATTTAAAACTCCTTTATTTTAACTAGTAATTTCTCGGTCATGCAACACTGTACCCAAATGAAATTTAAAGCATTTTTTTTCAATTTAAAATTTCTTTTGGTGATATTTGATCACCACTGAGTTTTTTTTATTATTATTTATTTGAAAAACGAAAAAAAAGTAAAATTTTGATAAAAAATTAATAAATACAAAAATAAATAAATATATATATATATATATATATATATATATATATATATATATATATATTTGTTTTTACTTTCTTTTATAAAACATATCTAATAAAAAAATAAAATTTCTTCATAAATGTAGGTCAAAATGTATTCTGCTACACGTCTTTGGTTCTAAATATTGTATAGAAGGGTTTATTAGATAAATTATATCATTAAGAAAAGTGATTTAACGTAGAAGAGCAAAGATAAAAGTGTATATATACAGTCTACTCTTTAATTTTTTTCTTTGTTTTTATATATCTGTTTGTATAGTATTGTATGGTTTGTCCTAAATGTAAAAAATGTTTATAAAAATTGAATTATAAAAAAACAAATTGAATTATAAAAAAAAAAAAAATCCCAATAAGCGTACTGTATATTGATTCATTTGCCTGAAAGTTATAGTGTCTACAAAGAAAGGTGTATACATACTGGAATTTTTATTTATTTTTATAATAGTAATGACGGTGATCAGCGACTTATGACGCCAACTGACACTGAGTGGGAACTGATTAACTGCCACTGACACCCCAGTGATAGGACGTAACGTACGTACGGGGGAGGAGCTAACCACGGACGTCACCCGCCGTCTAATCTGCGCTGCTCTTTGCTACAAACAATTTTTTCTTTGTAATTGTATCTGGTGCTGTACCCGTTTTCAGCCACTTGTTTCAGCTATTGACTTAATATCACTGGTGGACCACCACTGACATCTAGTGGCTTTAAGCTGTACGGACAGCCATTTTTTCTTGATCATACATCACGGGACACAGGAGCTTCATTACATAGTGGGTTATATAGGCACCTCTGGTGATTGGACACTGGTTGACCCTAATTAAAGAGAATTCCTCCCCTATATAACCCCTCCCATTTGGGAGGCACCTCAGTTTTTTCGCCAGTGTCTGGTCGATGGTCACGTAAAACTTAGCTCTATGCGGGTCCCGGCGAGGGCCGAAGGGCTATAACAAACCGGATCCATACCTCGGGCCGATATTTGACTCCCAAGATGGTATGGTACCCGGGCCTCGTCTGCCGAAGAAACGAGGTTCTGCCTGTAAGTCCTCTCCATTGGAAGACTGGGCTCTGGGACAACCAGACTTGGGGTACTGTTTACTCAGGGCGCCCGTAAGTTTCTGGCAGAGCTTTTTACAAGGCCCAGGTAGGAGGATCTTTTCGTAAGAACCCCAGATACGCCTGAAGGTTGGCTAACAATACCCGCCGTGATGGGTGAAGGCTGGAATTGGTCTGAGATCAGCAATTCCTGCGGCGGGGAACAGGTAAGGGAAGTCATCCTATATATTTTTAATATATGAATGGATTTCTTCATTGTGAGTAGTTGTATGTCTTACCTGGTTTCCACCACTTGAGGGAGTAAGAGCAGCCTGATGCATACTTACATGCCTTTCAATACAAACACGCTCAGTGAATGCCTGGTTCTCCCAGCTACTCACGTCTCCTTACAGTTCCTGCCACAGTTAAAGTTAAAAAAGGGGTCCCACGCAGGTCAGGGGTCCCACGTTGCTCCCTTTGGGTTCTCCTTCCCCCCCCGGATCCCGCGGTCCTCGTGCACGCGCGCGGGCGCGTGCATGCGCGCCGGGCGCGCTCCCGGCCTAATGGAGGGGGGGGGGTGTGGTTGCCAGCTGTGCACGATTAGTGTGCTCAATGCTGTAGTGCAGGCGCCAAACGGCCGTTTTAAAAAGCCCAGAGCGTCAGGGGACTGTAAGGTGAGACACAGGAGCTGTGGGCTGTAAGCATCCGTGGGATTGGATCCAGGCGAACCTTAAGACACCTACTCAGCATCAGGTTGTGCAGTTAAGCTTATATTGATTTATTGTGAGACTTTAAGCACAACAAGTGATTGCATTTGTACTAGTACCTCTGCTTTGTAGCTCAGTACTATGTCTCCTCGTAAGAGGGTTTCAGGGGCAGGTAATAAAAGCACTGGAAAATCACCGCCTAGGTCCAGGGGTTCCAAAGGTGCATGCAAATTACCATCCCCCTCTGCAAGACTGGAGCCTGCATCTCAAGACGAGTCAGTGCCCCTTTCAGGCTTTTCAGCCTCTCCTAATGTCGCAGCCCCGGTCTATGTCACTGAGGACTCCCTTAGGGCTACATTGGAGAGTTTTGAAGGGAGGATAATGAATTTTATTTCTGCTTCCC
The DNA here is from genome assembly GCF_037356315.1 of Lithobates pipiens. Classification (NCBI taxonomy): domain Eukaryota; kingdom Metazoa; phylum Chordata; class Amphibia; order Anura; family Ranidae; genus Lithobates; species Lithobates pipiens. Next base: position 648,373,020 of record NW_027507903.1, on the reverse strand, counting down.
TAAAAGATAGCAGAAAAAGGGGTAGATCCCCTCCCTCTGCTGAAATCCCTGTCTCAGACAGTTGTTCTGAAAATGAGGAGAGATCCCTATCTTTGGATAGGGATCATGAGCAGTCGGATGAGTCAGAGGATGAGGAGTTAGTCCCCTCCTCCCAGGCACTCAGAAAGCAGGTGCAGTATTATACTGAATTGGTGCGTACCACGTTCAGAATGCCAGCTGCTGAAGTTGCTACATCCTCTGTCTCTTCCCTGGGAGTCAGGAAAGCCCCACAGACTGCTTGTTCCTTCCCAATTCATCCTTTAATGGGTGACTTGATGTATGAGGACTGGGGACATCCCGATAAACTGTTTACTCCTCCCAAGAGGTTTTCCATGTATTATCCCGTGGAGGAAAGTTTCACCAAGAAATGGGGGGCCCCATCTGTCGATGCGGCTATCTCTTGTGTGAATAAAAACCTAACTTGTCCTTTGGATAATGCGCAGGTATTTAAGGATCCAGCTAACAAAAGGCTGGAAACCTTGTTAAAAGCCTCCTTTTCCATGGCCGGCGCTGTGGTGCAACCTACAGTCGCAGCCGTGGGGTTGTGTCAGTTCCTTAAGGAGCAGGTCAAACAAATGTTTGAACTCCTCCCCAGTGAGGAAGTAGAGAAATATGCAGAGATGCCTCGCATCTTATGTTTCATAATTGATGCGATTTTGGATTCTGTCCAACAAGCATCACGCTTATCCCTCATGTTGGTACACATGCGTAGGGCTCTATGGCTAAAGAATTGGGCTGCTGAAATGTTATGCAAGAAGCATTTGGCTGGGTTCCCATTTAAAGGGGAGCGTTTGTTTGGAGAAGAATTAGATAAATTCATCCAAAATATTTCGGGAGGTAAATCTACACTCCTTCCAGTCGAAAAGAGTAAACGTCCTTCATTCAGGCGTACTCTTTCTCCCGAAGCATCAAGCTCTAAACAGTGGCGATGGCCTTCCCAGCCCTCCGCTGCTAGAAAGCCTCAGGGCCGAGCCCAGGGACAGAAAAAGACTTGGGGGCGGAAGCCTGCCAAGCAGACCTCCAAAACCTCCTTGTGAAGGGGCGCCCCCGCTCGGCAGAGTGGGGGGAAGGCTCCTGCAGTTTGCAGGCGCCTGGCGGGAGGAGATTCAGGACAAATGGGTGATCTCTTCAGTATCTCTGGGCTACAAGCTAGAGTTTCAGAAGATTCCACCTTCTCGTTTTCTAAGGTCAAGGATCCCCAAGGATCCGATAAAGCGGAAACCGCTATTCCTGGCCTTAGATCAGTTACTATCCCAAGGTGTGATAGTAGAAGTGAGCCCGAAAGATCAGGGTTCAGGTTTTTATTCGAATCTCTTCACCGTTCCAAAACCAAACGGAAGTGTCAGACCTATCTTGGATCTGAGAGACTTAAACCGGTTTCTACACATCCAGACCTTCCGGATGCAGTCAATACGTACTGTGGTCTCCTCCCTGCAGGGAGGAGAATTCATGGCATCAATAGATATCAAAGATGCATATCTCCATGTGCCAATATTTCCCGCACACCAGAAGTTTCTAAGGTTCGCGGTAGAGCAGCGCCATTTTCAATTTGTGGCCCTGTCGTTCGGCCTAGCTACGGCCCCCCGAGTCTTCACGAAGATTCTAGACCCTCTCTTAGCAATCTTAAGAGTTCAGGGCATAGCCGTCATGGCTTACCTAGACGACTTGCTTCTCGTAGAGAGAACTACAACGAGCCTAAGTCGCAGCGTCACCAGAACGCTAGAACATCTGGGCCGCCTAAGTTGGATTATAAACCTAGAAAAGTCGTCTTTGCAACCGACCACCAGGTTGGATTACTTGGGTCTCATTATCGACACCGCTCAGGGCAGGGTGTTCCTTCCAGGGCCAAAGGCCTTGGCCATTGGAGATCTGGTGCGCCTGATTCTGGGCAGAAGATCTTCCTCTATTCGCCTATGTATGAGACTGTTGGGAAAGATGGTCGCCTCATTCGAGGCCGTCCCATTCGCCCAGTTCCACTCAAGGCCCCTGCAAAGATGCATCCTTGCGATTTGGAACAGGAAGCCCCAATCCCTGGATCTTCCTATGCGTTTATCCCCCCGGGCACGCAAGAGTCTTGTCTGGTGGTTACAAACCAGAAATTTGCTGAAAGGCAAAACTTTTCTTCCCCTCTCATGGAAGATTGTCACAACGGATGCCAGCCTGACAGGCTGGGGAGCCGTATTAGAGGGAACATGCTCGCAGGGAAAATGGTCTGCGACCGAAAGTCTGCTGCCCATAAACATCCTCGAGATTCGGGCAGTTTACATGGCACTCAGAGAGTGGTCTCACAGACTGCGAGGCTTCCCAGTTCGGATTCAGTCCGACAATGCCACCGCAGTGGCTTATATCAATCACCAGGGCGGTACCAGAAGTCTGGTGGCCCAAAAGGAGGTGAATCGCATACTTTTCTGGGCAGAGGAGCATGTTCCGTGCCTCTCTGCAGTCTTCATCCCAGGAGTGGAGAATTGGCAGGCGGATTATCTCAGCCGCCAGCAGTTGTGCCCAGGAGAATGGGCTCTGCACCCCGATGTGTTTCGAGACATATGTTACAAGTGGGGCACTCCAGACGTGGATCTGTTTGCGTCCAGATTCAACAGGAAACTGGACAACTTTGTGTCAAGGACAAGAGATGCACTTGCTCAGGGGTCAGATGCTCTGACGGTTCCCTGGGATCAGTACAATCTGATCTATGCCTTCCCCCCGAGCCCGCTACTGTCACGGTTCCTGGGAAGGGTCAAGAGGGAGGCGAAGTCGGTCCTTCTAGTGGCCTCGGCTTGGCCCAGGCGACCATGGTTCGCAGAAATCATGAAGTTGGCAGTGGGCAGGCCATGGACCCTCCCTCTCCGGCCAGATCTGCTCTCACAGGGTCCAATTTGCCATCCTGCTTTACGCAGTCTGAATTTGACGGTCTGGCTGCTGAGACCCACATTTTGAGAGGCCGTGGTCTTTCGGGGCCAGTCCTTTCCACTCTGGTCAATGCCAGAAAACCGGCCTCCAGGCGTATCTATTACAAGATCTGGAGGGCATATGTTTCCTGGTGTGAACCCAGGAAATGGCATCCTAGAAGGTATGTCATTAGCAGAATCTTGGCCTTTCTCCAATTAGGCCTTGAAATGAATTTGGCCATAAGCACCATCAAGGTGCAGATTTCGGCCCTATCGGTCTTTTTTCAAAGACCGCTTGCATCACATTCCCTAGTACGGGCTTTTATCCAGGGGGCTATGCGAATAAAACCGCCAGTCAAACCTCCGGTATGCCCATGGGATCTGAATTTGGTTCTCTCGGCCTTAGAAGCCCAACCATTTGAACCTCTGCATCTGGCTTCTTTAGCTCTCTTGACAAAGAAGCTGGTTTTCCTAGTAGCCATATCCACGGCTAGAAGGGTATCAGAATTGGCAGCTCTTTCCTGTAAAGAGCCCTATTTAATTATCCATAAGGACCGGGTGGTTATGCGTCCCAACAGGTCCTTCCTACCTAAGGTGGTTTCAGGTTTCCATCTGAATCAGGATATAATCCTACCATCCTTTTTTCCAAATCCTCAGTCCATAGAGGAAGAGTCCTTACACACTTTAGATGTGGTTAGAGCAATCAGTCTTTATCTTCAAGCAACTGCTCAGATAAGAAAGACTGACTGTTTATTTATTCTGCCAGAAGGCCCTAGAAGGGGTCAGGCAGCGTCAAAGTCCACTCTCTCGAGGTGGATCAGACAGGTTATTTCTCAGGCCTATAGCTTAAAGGGGAAGATTCCTCCTTTTCAGGTGAAAGCGCACTCTACTAGGGCTATCAGTGCTTCTTGGGCAGTGCATGACCAGGCCTCCCTGGCTCAGATCTGTAAGGCTGCGACTTGGTCATCAGTCCACACATTCACCAGATTCTATCAGGTGGATGTCAGAGGGCAAGAGGATATCGCCTTCGGGTGCAGTGTACTACAGGCTGCAGTTTAGGTCTATATTTATGATCTGTGTCTCCCTCCCCTCAACCTGAGCATTGCTATGGGACATCCCACTATGTAATGAAGCTCCTGTGTCCCATGATGTATGATCAAGAAAATGGGATTTTTATATACAGCTTACCTGTAAAATCCTTTTCTTGAGAGTACATCACGGGACACAGGGCTCCCGCCCCTCTTGGGTTTTACGTGGTTTCTTATTGCTTTGCTACAAAACTGAGGTGCCTCCCAAATGGGAGGGGTTATATAGGGGAGAAATTCTCTTTAATTAGGGTCAACCAGTGTCCAATCACCAGAGGTGCCTATATAACCCACTATGTAATGAAGCTCCTGTGTCCCGTGATGTACTCTCAAGAAAAGGATTTTACAGGTAAGCTGTATATAAAAATCCCATTATCAGCTATTTCATTTGACTATATTGTGGACTTCTGATACTGGAGGATTTTTTATACTTTGTCTGTGTCAAACAAAAATCCTTTCTATTTCTATTTTTATTTTTATGAATATTTTAATAAAGCGATCTATTCATTGCTACACTTAGATCGCCTCTCTGCATGTTTTTCCCCTTTTTTTCTGCTCCCGGACTTTGTTCATGCAAACGCACCTACTGACATCTGGAGTGAATCCATTTTTCTATCCTGGAGCTGGCTGCAAGTAATTTAAAGATCTGGAGTACTGCTGTATCTATATGTGGAAATAACGAACCCTGCACACGGGAAGTGTGAACATGCGCATTTGACCATCTGTTTATTCAGAGGTCCAACTGAGCTGGTAAGCGTTCACTACCACTGGGGGAAGGAGTGTCACATACAAGTTTTTGTTAGTATCAACCATAAACTTGCTGAGGTTCTGTATTTCTGAGGATCCTCCTTCCTATTCTTCCCTATGACATACAGACTTGATACATAGGAGCTCCATGACATGATGCCAGTCCCAGGGATAGGGCACCAGCCTCCAGAGTGGGGGGATTGTGCCTAGAAACCCCCTCACTAAAAGAGCACATCCCTGCCAAGTCACAAGTACACTCAACTGCTGGCAGCTTTAGCACCAAACACGCCACTGGTCACTCATGGCAATGGCAAGATGGTCTCTCATTCTGTGGCATTCACCATTTGTTAACACTTGGTAGTGCTTATCCCCTGATGTAAGCCCCGTTCTTCTGTACACCTTACATGCACCCGTTTGGTAGGAAATTCAGACCAGGCATCTAGTAGCTTGGGGAATGTTTACCTAAACCGTACCCCCCAACTTTTAAACTGCAGAATGAGGGTACTTTCAGGGAGACAGTGACCTGCGGCCTGCTATGCCCACCGCAGCAAAACAGTGGGTGTGGCCAAACATGATAGTGGGATGGGCTTATGGGCCGTGGTTAAACAAAACTTGGACTTGCTTGTACTTATAAAATATGGTTTGATAGTTCTGCCACAAGCCGGAGTCTCCAGTGTGAACCAACCCTTAGGAAGAGAGATTGGAGAGAGGGAAGGATCACTGTTATATGGAAGGGAGGATCAATATGGTACATGAAAGGCAGGAAGGAAAGATCACTATGGCACGTGGAAAGCAGGGAGGATCACTTTGGCACATGGAAGGCAGGAAGGATCACTATGCTACATGAAAGGCAGGAAGGATCACTATGGCACATGGAAGGAAGGATCATTATGGCACATGGAAGGAAGGATCATTATGGCACATGGAAGGCAGGAAGGATCATTATGGCACATGGAAGGCAGGAAGGATCATTATGGCACATGGAAGGCAGGAAGGATCATTATGGCACATGGAAGGCAGGAAGAGAGAGAGGGGTGAGTTCACTCAACCGAGGCTGACTGTTCTCCAGAGTTTAAGGCAGCGACATTGTGTGCACTACTTCAAAATGCACACCCACACAACCCCTTCACAGCCAAAGCATTGGCTGCACACCAGGGGTTTGTGGGCGGACACAGGGGGACACGGGGTGGAGGTTGAGCAAATTTACCCTCCCTTCCACTTCCAATGTGTAGAGCAGATGGTGGACCTAGTGGTGGGTGAGTGGGTGGGTTGGGGGTGGGGTTGTGCTGGCTGGGCACTAAGCGAGTCTGAGCTGCAGATTGGCACACACTGCCAGTTGGAGTCAAGTGCCAGAAGCTTTTCCAGCACTGGGCTTTGCTGTGGGATTCAGTCTGGATTTGCGGGACACCGGGATTAACTTGAAATTCTGGAACAGTCCCGACGAACCCGGGATGGTTGGGCGGTATGACCTAAACTTCTTGTAATTATTGGATTAATATAACAGTTCTATTCTATTCTAATTCAGGATGCCCAAATCATACCTTTTAGCTAGGAAGATTTACCCCAATGAAGTTCATGTTCCAACTTCTGGCACCCCGACTGGGTACCCCAACAAGGAAACAATGTTCAGAGTGGAACTACATTCTAGTGCAAATCTTCCTATCCGTTCCCATGTGAAGGTCCAACAACTCCTAATAGGCTGCCCCCTCTTGTATTTATAGCCCATCACAAGGGAGGAGAGCCATGAACACCCGGGAGTTAGCTTTCCTAGCCCCTGGGCAGCCCGCTACCTCACTAAAACATTACTATACACAGCACAGTGATATAAACGGTTACATAATGACAGAAGGGTTCCCTGTAACATATTCCACATACCTCTAGTATAACAATACATAAGCAACAAAATAAGGTAAACTTTCTGTGGGGAGGTGACGGGGTCACTTTAAAGAAAACTACCATAAAGAGGAATATTTAGACTTCCATTTGAAATGCAGAATGCCTGGCTCTTGTTCTAATCTTCTGGCTTTAAATGATATCTATGTGTCATATGTTTCAGCCTTAGAGCTTTTGGATGTGGTGTCTACATTAGTTTATTTTTTTCAGGCTAAAAACAACCACAAAAAAGCCTGGTGGGGCTTCTTTCTGGCAACTCCACCATGCAGCTCATCTTTGTTCAAGCATCATCGTGTTGTGCTCCGGGCCTTTTCTGGCACTTAGTTTTTTTACAAGTAAAAATCTGTATTTTTAGCTAGAAAATTACTTATAACCCACACACATTATATATATATATATATATATATATATATATATATATATATATATATATATATATATATATATATGGGGTTACACCGAGCAAATAGATACCTAACATCTCACGCTGTAAAATTGCGCACGCTCGTGGAATGGTGGCAAACTACGGTACTTAAAAATATCTACAGGTGACGCGGTAATAATTTTTTACAGGTTGCATGTTTTGACTTACAGAGGAGGTCTACCACTAGAATTATTGCTCTCGCTCTAATGTTTAAAGTGATACCGCACATGTGTGGTGTGAACACTGTTTACACGTGTGTGTGACTTACGTGTGCGTTCGCTAGACCAAGGAGGTCTTTATTTTTTATTTTCTTATTTATTTTATTTTCAATTTTTTTACACTGTCCCTTTCATTTTTAGTTTTTTTTAATCACTTTTATTTCTATTACGAGGAATATAAACATCCCTTGTAATATAAATAATGATGACAGGTTCCCTTTATTGAGAGATCTGCGGTCAAAAAGCCCCCAAATCTCTCCTTTACTTTTAAAAGCAAAAGATTAAAAATAAAATAGATCTTTTGTTTAAAAAAATAATTATAATAATAGTTTACTTCAGCCTTAGACCAGAAGTGATGTCATGATGTCCTCCAAGACCATAGAGACAATCAGAGATGATCTGGTCTCTGTTCACCTCTGTGACCAGCCGTCTGCACTGCTGGATCGTTTCTTGGCACGCTGGTAAAAACGGTAAGCCCGAGAAACAGGTCCCCTCCCGCCAATTCTGAAAGCGATCCAGTGGCTAATGAGATGCTTGGACCACTTTCATGAGAAAGCCAGCCCCCTGGGCTGAGGAAAAAGATATGGGGGTTATGGCTGATATACATATACGTACTGCGGTCGGTAAGTGGTTTAAATACAACCACACCATCTTTTTCCAGCCTAGATTTCTCCTGAGGTTACCTGTGGGTTTCTTTGTATCCTGAACAATGCTTTTGCCAGTTATGGCTGATATCTTTCTTGGTCTACCTGACCTTGGCCTGGTATCAGGAGATCCCTGAATTTTTCACTTCTTAATAAGTGATTGAACAGTACTGACTGGCATATTCAAGGCTTTTGATATCTTTTTATATCCTTTTGCATTTTTATAAATTTCCTTGTTATGCAGGTCTTTTGAAAGTTATTTTAAGGGGTCAGCAAATCCACATGTACATTTGTTCTATGTTGCTCGGGCAAAAAAAAAAACTAATGTCCTTTTAGGCTATTTTCTGTTCTGAGTAAATGTTGCTTTGTTATGGGCATTAGTAAAATACAACTTAATGGACACTAGATGGAGCTGAGGAGCACTGGAAATACTGTACACACGTCTTTATAACAAGAGATACAATGTAAGATTCCTAGAGAACTGTAAAGGGAGTAATGTAACTATTGGTTACTAATAGACATGTGCAATTAGTTTTGTTACAAATCAAAATTTGGATGAAATTTTCATTATTCTGAGATTCGGATTTTTCTGAATTTCAACCAATCCCAAATAAATTATAAAAAAACATGTGTTTCCTGAATTCGGATTCGAATTTGAAAATTCATTTGAAATGGAAGCAAAAAATACAGTAAGGTATAAAAGGGAAATAAAATTTGTATTCCTGCATAGGCTGCTTTATAGAATAAAATAGAATAGAAAATGAAAAATAAAAATAAAAGAGAATATAATATAATAATATATAAAACATGAAAATAGAATACAAGAGAATAGAATAGAATAAAAGAAAATATAATATAAAGAAATATAATAGAAAAAAATAGAATATAATAGAATAAATTAGAATAGAGTAGAATAAAATGGAATAGAAAATAAAGTAATAGAATAGAATACAATAAAGGAGAATAGAATACAATATAATAAAACATAAAAACATAAAATATGAAAAAAATAAAATAAATATAAACGAATAGAAAAAAAAAAAATATATATATATATATATATATATATATATATATATATATATATATATATATATATATATATATATATATATATATTAGAATAGAAAAAAATAAAACATACTATAATAGAATAGAATAAAACTGAATAAAAGAGAATAGAAAATAAAGGAATATAATAGAATAAAACAGAATAGAATAGCATATAATATAGTAGAATAGAAAATAAAATAATATAATAGAATATAATGAAAAAGAATAGAATATAAAAAAATAGAATAGAATGAATATAGTGGTCTTCAAAAATTAAAATTTTGTTTTTTCAAATCGATTTGAAAATAACAAATATACAAAATTAGTCCAAATAAACAAAACTAATTCTGAACTAATTCTGAATAAATTATTCTAATATAATGAATATGCAATACAAAATTATTAACCTACAAATATGAAATAAATCAAAACAAATGTTTCCATTGTCCACATGTCTATTTACTAATTCCTTTTAGCGTTCTCTAGAATTGTAAGCCCTTGTACACACGGTCGGATAATCTGTCGGATTACGTCTTATCGGACCGTGTCGTCAGATAATCCGACTGTGTGTGGTATGCATTGGACTGATTCCATCCGAATCTCCGTCCGACCCAATTTTCCAACATGTTGGAAATATTTTCCGACCAACTGGGCTGGACGGACATACTCCGATCATGTGTAGAGCATTTTCATCGGACCAAGTGCCACGCATGCTCAGATCAAATTCCTACATCAAAGCTATTGGCTACTAGCCTGAATGTAGTCCCATCGTAACGAAATTACGTCATCACGTTCTGAAAGATCGGATTTTTCGCCAACTTGGCCCGACCGTGTGTATGCAACAGTTTCGGACAAGATCCGACGGACAAAATCCGACAGGCAAAATCCCACGGATTTGGTTGTGGAAATCTCTGACCGTGTGTACAGGGGCTTAGAATGTATCTCTTGTTGCAAGCACATACAGTATGTATTTCTTATGCTCCTCAGCTCCATCTAGTGTCCATAATGTGGTATTTTACTACTGTTCATAATAAGAGAACATTTAGTCAGAGCAGAACATGGCCTAAAGAACATTCATTCAGAGGAGAACATAGCGTAAAGTACATTTCTTCAGAGGAGAATATAGCCTAAAGAACATTCATTTAGAGGAGAACATAGCCTAAAGAACATTCATTTAGAGGAGAACATAGCCAAAAAACATCCATTTAGAGGAGAACATAGCCTAAAAAACATTCATTGAGAGGAGGACATAGCCTAAAGAACATTAATTGAGAAGAGTAAGTAGCCTAAAGAACATTCATTCAGAGGAGAACATAATCTAAAGAACATTCATTCAGAGGACAACATAGCGTAAAGAACATTCATTTAGAGGACAACATGGCCCTAAAGAACATTGCCTAAAGAACATTCATTTAGAGGAGAACGTGGCCTAAAGAACATTCTAAAGAACACGAGGAGAACATAGCCTAAAGAACATTCATTCAGAGGAGAACATGGCCTAAAGAACATTCATTCAGAGGAGAACATAACCTAAAGAACATTCATTCAGAGGAGAACATAGCCTAAAGAACATTCATTCAGAGGAGAACATAACCTAAAGAACATAGCCTAAAGAACATTCATTCAGAGGAGAACATAACCTAAAGAACATTCATTCAGAGGAGAACATAACCTAAAGAACATAGCCTAAAGAACATTCATTTAGAGGAGAACATGGCCTAAAGAACATTCTAAAGAACACGAGGAGAACATTGCCTAAAGATCATTCATTCAGAGGAGAACAAAGCCCGAAGAATGTTCATTTTTACCATTTCACACAAAGTGAATGCATTTGCAATGTGCTGGATGATTGATTATGCACTTTAAAAAATAAATAAAAAATTAGACCCCTTTAAGTATTGATTTTAGAGATTCACATCAGCCAGGTGTCTACTGATTTCAGGAGACAATCAGTGGAGGGTTACATATTTCTCTTTAGTATATTCTACATTAGTAGTAAGAAGCTGGAGAAGAGATGATCAGATGGAGACAAGAGGTGGTTTCTGAGGTTCAGCAGAACAATTCAGGGTAATTCCTTCTCACAGATGTATGGGAAAGTTGTATCACACGGAATATCATTCAAGCCATTTCCTGCTCTCAGTTGAGCACAATCTTCTCTTCCATTGTAATTATTGGGCTCGTTCTTCTGCCAGAACCTGTAGGAGATAAGTGTCATTAGTGACCAGGGGTGAAGCCGATATTAAGGACAGAAACAGAAGAATCCTCACCACCTGAGTCCCCAGGTTTTTTATTTTCCTAGTGCCGCGTATACACCACCGGACTTTTCGACGGACGAGGTAGGATGGAATGAATCCATCGGACAATTTGATCGTGTGTGGGCTCCATCGGACCTTTGCTGTCCAAAAATCTGATGGACTTTAGAAATAGAACATGTTTCAAATCTTTCCGACGGACTGATGTCCAGTCAAAAAATCAGTTTGTGTGTGTGCTAGTCCGACGGACAAAAATAGGGCAGCTATTGGCTACTGGCTATGAACTTCCTTATTCTAGTCCGGTCGTACGTCATCACGTTCGAATCCATCGGACATTGGTGTGTTTGTGTGTGGCCAAGTCCGTTCATTTGGAAAGACCATCAGACCTGGTCCATCAAAAAGTCCACTCGTGTGTACGCGGCTTCATGCACACTTGGAGCAAAAAAAATGTTAATTTTTTTAGCTTAAAAACATGGCATAAAAGACTCAAATTGAAGGCATATTGTACATAGTTTAGGCGAGTCTATGAGAGTTTAAGAGCATTTCGTTTATAGGTGTTTTTTGCACTACACCCCCCTCTGCAAAAGCCTGGAAATGATGTACAGTGACAACACACCTTTATTTTTGTTTTTTATTTTTTTAAATATCTTGAAACTTGACGTTCAGAAGAGATAAGAGGCATTTAGGAGAGACTGACATTTTTACAGCTCCTAAACTTCTCCAGAAAACGCCATAGAGAAGGTTTTTTTTCCTGCCTCTGAATGTCCCTGACAGAAAACGCCTGTAGTAGTCATAATGTATAAAGACACATAGAACACAATAGAAGTGCTTCTAGAGGCAGGAGAACAAAAAAGTCAAACACCTGTAGAATCTACGTTTTTTAAGTCCAGTGTGAAGGAGCCTAATGCCACATACACACAACCAGACTTTTCGGCAGACTAGGTCCGACGGTTTTCCTTTCGGCTTTCGGCAGAGTTCTGACAGACTTACCGAATGAATGGACTTGGCCACACATAAATGGACTAAGTCCTTTCGAAAGTCCGTTCATTTTGAACGTTATGACGTAAATGGGACTAAACCAGGAAGTTCAATAGACAGTAGCCAATAGCTTCCCTTGCGTCGTATTTGGTCCGTAAGACTAGCACACAGACGGTTTTAGCAATTTTTAGTCTGTTGGAATTGAGTCAGTCGGATAGACTTGAAACATTCTATTTCTAGGTCCATCTGATTTTTTTTTTCTGAAAAACCATCGGACTAGCCCACATACGATCAGATTGTCCGATGGACTGATCCCGTCGGACATAGTCTGCCAGAAAGTCCGATCGGGTGTACGCAGCATTAAAGGGAAGTTTCAGGGAAGAAAAACTTTACACAGACCCTCTGCATAGTACACAGCCCCTGTACAACACAAACAGCCCCTGTGCAACATAAACTGCCCCTGTACAACACAAACAGCCCCTGTACAACACAAACTGCCCCTGTACAACACAAACTGCCCCTGTACAACACAAACAGCCCCTGTACAACACAAACTGCCCCTGTACAACTGACAGCCCCCTTTCATCATAAAGACCCCCCCCCCCCCCCCCGCACTCCCAGCACTGGCACAGGAACAGCGCTGTGGGCATACTCTAGAGTTGAGAGAACTCCACACTGTCAGACCCTTCTCCTACACCGCTCCTCCTGTGTCACTCGCATACCTCCCATAGATTTTATTCTTGCTCGCTTTTCACAAGCTCATGAGAGCGGAAATTACTCTTGAAGCTCATCCGAGCAGTTCCAGCCTCTCCCTCTCGAGAACCAGACCGTCAGTCACAGTAATGCTGGCCTGAGAGGAAGAGGCACCAAATCCCAGAAGCTGAGCTGGATCAGAAGGGGAAACCATGGCCTGTTTGGCCAGTAAGGTGCTATCACCATCAGTTCGACCACTTCCGCCTGGAGTCTCCATAAAAACCTGAGGATAATCTGAGGGAAAGGTGTATGCCCTGTTGAAGCTCCACTGATCTGTCAAGGCATCCACCCCTGCCTGGCTGCAATGGCCCCGTATATAATACTTCTTGATTTTGAAGTTGCAGGGGGGTGCAAACAGGTCCATTTTCGGGATTGACTCGGGATTGACTCCCAAGGACAGGATCCATTTGAACGTCTGAATGAAGTGACCATTCGTTGTTGTCTAACTGTGTGGGAGACAGGAAGTCCGCTTGGACGTTCTGGACTCCGGGGATGAAAACAGCTGAAATATTGGCCAGGTTTTTCTGAACCCAGGTCATGATGGGCTTGCATTCTTGGAGCAGTGTGAAGCTCCGAGTGCCCCCTTGCCTCTTCACTTAGGAGACCGCTGTGGTGTTGTCCATTCTCAATAAGACAGACTCCTCTTTCAGGAGATGAGAAAATGATTGAAGGGCACACCAAGTGGGTATCCCACTTGCCTTGTGCAAGTTCTGACCTGCAGGGGGCCCCCCATCATATCTTGCTTGCATCAGTTGTGACCGTGACCCATGAGATGGGAGCAATTGAGTGGCAGGCAATAGTGATGGCTGAACGGTTCGCCCGGCGGTCGTTTCGCGGCAAATTTCGGCCGTTCGCGGTCCGCTCGTTCGCTCGCCTATTGGCGTCGTTCGCCCCGGCGGACTTACGTGTTTAATGTGTAAAAGAACTTTGACCTATGATGACACATCCATCATGGGGTACAGGACAGCCAATTGAGACATGACAGCACATAGACACTTGGACATTCCCCCTAATCTATAAATACACCGATCCGGTGGCCATTTTACATTCTTTCTTCTGTCACTATAGGGAAAGGTTGCTGTGTGGAGTAGGGAGAGATAAATCGCTAGCTATTTGGTACACAAAAGTTATTTTCAGGACTGGTATAGGTGTTAGGTGTATATAGGTTTGCTGTGCTACTGATTGTTGCAGCAGCCTGAGTGTCTTTTGTCAGTTTAGAGAAAGGGACAGGACGGTGTGTGCTGCAGGGACAGTCAGTTTAGTCATCATCATCATCATCATCATTAGCTGTTACTATCAGGTCCACAAAAGAGCTATTCCAGTAACCACTAATCGTTCCAGTCTCCTCTTTTTTGACACTTTGTATAGGGACAGGAAGGAAGCAGTCTGTCAGGCAGTGAGGGTCAGTTTAAAGAGTTGCTGTTACTATTAGTTCCACAAAGGTTCTTTTCAGGACTGGTATCAGTGGTATGGTAATAGGCTTGTACACGTATAATATTCTTTCTTCCAAATATAGAAAGAATATTATACTTGACTGCTGCCCTTCTGCTGCAGTCTGCTAATCATTCACAACTCACTTGTTCCACAAAGCTCTTTATCAGGACTGGTAACTTGGTCTAGGGTGCTACAGTACATAGGGTTGAGTGAGGTACAGTCTGCTGTTCTGTAAGGACCGCTATCGGTCCACAATAGATAGGGTTGAGGTGCACCACTGCTGACCGCTGCCCTATACTGCAGCAGTCCTTCATTGGTATAGGGACTGAAGTACAGTCTGCTAATCACTAACACACAACCTGCTTGGTCCACAAAAGTTCCTATAAGGACTGGTAACTTGGTCTAGGGTGCTACAGTACATAGGGTTGAGTGCGGTACAGTCTGCTATTCTATAAGGACTGTTATCGGTCCACAATACATAGGGTTGAGGTGCACTACTGCTGACTGCTGCCCTATACTGCAGCAGTCCTTCATTGGTATAGGGACTGACGTACAGTCTGCTAATCACTAACACACAACCTGCTTGGTCCACAAAAGTTCTTATAAGGACTGGTAACTTGGTCTAGGGTGCTACAGTACATAGGGTTGAGTGAGGTAGTCTGCTATTCTATAAGGACTGTTATCGGTCCACAATACATAGGGTTTAGGTGCACTACCTTCTTTCTTCATTTGGCTCACTTCCTTGTCCCAAAAAAGCACACCGTACTATATGCCCCTACCCTCCTCTTTGAAGAGGTTGAGCGGTGTCATATTTCTACTGGGGCTGCTTATGATATCCCTGTGCTGTGCTGACTTCCTCCTGGGGGTTCTTATTATGAGGGGATCACACCATCCCTGTGCTGTGCTGACTTCCTCCTGGGGGTTCTTATTATGAGGGGATCACACCATCCCTGTGCTGTGCTGAGTTTCTCCTGGGCCTGCTTATTATGAGGGGATCACACCATCCCTGTGCTGTGCTGACTTCCTCCTGGGGGTTCTTATTATGAGGGGCTCTCACCATCCCTGTGCTGTGCTGAGTTTCTCCTGGGCCTGCTTATTATGAGGGGATCACACCATCCCTGTGCTGTGCTGACTTCCTCCTGGGGCTGCTTACGGTGCTGCTGTCAGTGCTGTATATCACGGTGCTGATGTCAGTGCTTAATGTCACGCTTCTGATGTCAGTGCTCTCTATCACGGTGCTGCTGTCAGTGCTGTATATCACGGTGCTGATGTCAGTGCTGTATGTCACGCTGCTGATGTCAGTGCTCTCTATCACGGTGCTGCTGTCAGTGCTTTATATCACGGTGCTGATGTCAGTGCTGTATGTCACGCTTCTGATGTCAGTGCCCTCTATCACGGTGCTGCTGTCAGTGCTGTATATCACGGTGCTGATGTCAGTGCTTAATGTCACGCTTCTGATGTCAGTACTCTCTATCACGGTGCTGCTGTCAGTGCTGTATATCACGGTGCTGATGTCAGTGCTTTATGTCACGCTGCTGATGTCAGTGCCCTCTATCACGGTGCTGTTGTCAGATGCCTCTATCACGGTGCATGTGTCATTGCTGTATGTCACGCTGCTGGTGATCATCTCCTGCACCCTCTTCTTTGCCTACCCTGGTCCCTGACCTTCCCTCTCCTCCATTGCCTTCATGCGCTCCACAGTCCTGAATTGTCACAACAATTTCCCATATAAAAAAAGAATGCTTGTAGTTATCGATCCCAAATTCACCTCATACATGTATTATGTCATTGGCCATGTGGTGGGACTATGTTTGCCCAGCTAATAATTATCTTGTGGCTGCAAATTTGACCTAAAGGTTTGCGAAGTTCGCCTCCCATTGAAGTCAATGGGGCCCGCCGCGAACGTTCGGTTTCGCGAACGGTCGGCCTCGTTCGCAGTCCGCGTTCGCGAAACGTCCCGTCGGAAGTTCGTCCATCACTAGCAGGCAAGCAGATTTCTGCATTGGAGCCAACAGAAGAGGCTGTCCCTCATCACTGAGGTTATGTGAATGGTCTGATTGCCATCTCCTGAATGCCACTGATGGAGGAACCCTGTCTGGAAAGTACATAACCTCCACAGGTACCACTTGACCATGGGGGTCGTAGAGACCATTGTGCCAATAATTTTCAGGCACTATGAGGCCTTCAGGCGTGAGGAGCTCAGAGCCCGTGAGATTCTCCCTCGGATGACTGGGATCTTCTCCACTGGGAGAGAGGTGGTGCTTTCTACAGTGTCAAACTGGGCCCCTAGGTATACCAGGCACTGAACTGGTTCCAGATGGCTTTTCTCTATGTTTAGGAGCCAACCAAACTTGAGCAGTGTGGTGATAACCTGCTCTCTGTGGATCAATAACTGCTTCTTCTCTTGAGATAATAGCAGGAGGTCGTTGAGATAGTGGTACAAGCATATTCCTTTTGTTCTGATGAGGGCCACTACGGTCAGAAGAATAAAAAGACTTGAGGTGGGGTTGTCAACCAAAAAGGGAGGCAAGTAAACTGTAGATCAGTGATATGCAATTAGCGGACCTCCAGCTGTTGCAGAACTACAACTCCCATGAGGCATAGCAAGACTCTGACAGCCACAAGCTTGACACCCAGAGGTAGAGGAATGATGGGACTTGTAGTTTTGCAACAGCTGGAGGTCCGCTAATTGCATATCCCTGCTGTAGATGATCTTGCCTAACTCTTAACTGGAGGTATTTGTGGAATTCCTCTGCCACAGGCACATGAAAATAGGCATATTGTAAGTGGATTGAAATTAATCATTAATCATTAATCTCCTGCCTGCACAGCTTGTTGGATGGCAGAGAAAGTTTCCATTTGAATCTTTCGTATCTTATGAACTTGTTTGGCTAAGTTAAATCTATCACGGGGCACTATGAACCATTTTTCTTCTGCACAAGAAAAAGAGGGGAGTAAACCCCCGGGAACTCTTTGCCTTTTGGGACAGGCACCGCGGCCCCTTGTACAATCAGGGAGTCCATGTAGGACAGTAACACCCGCTTCTTTTCAGCTGACTGTGGTAGCAGAGTGGAGACAAATTTGGGGGGAGGAGTATTGATGAAAGACCATGTGTGTCCCATGGAGACCATCTTGATGGTCCAGTAGTCCGAAACTGAGGCCACCCAGACGTGCCATAAGAGAAGCAGACGCGCCCCCACACGACCCGCGTGGGCGGGCCCAATCTCAAAACTTAGCTGTCTCTCGACCACCGGACACATGGCTCTTAGCAGACTTTCAGAAGTTAGTCTGACCTCTTCTCCAATTCTTTCTGAAATCTCGGCCAGGCCTATAAGAGCGTACTTCCCTTGAACGCTCAGTACTGAGTCTTCTGCTTTGAGGCCTCTTCTGACCAAACAGATGCCTATCCTGGGGAAGAAAACCCGATTTCCCACCTGTAGCCCGAGCTATGGCTCAATCCAGCCTGTTACAAACAACGAGGACCCCTCAAAGGGAATCCTACACCAGGCCTGCTTAGATGCTGGATCTGCAAGCCAAGGGTGCAACCATAGGGCCCGCTTAGCCATGACTGAGGATAGCATAGTCCGGGCATATAGGCAGATCAGGTCGATAGAAGCTTCCTCCAGGAAGGCCCCTGCTGGTTTCAATTCTTGGACTGCTGAGCCTCTGGCCAGATCATCTGAAACACCCTTGAGCACAGAGTCTACATTCTCCATCCAGGCCTCTGTGGCTTTGGACATGGCCGCAAGGGCCAAAGTGGGTTTGCAAACTGTGCCAGCTAACCTGTAAATCCTCTTCAAGTCTTGATCTATTCTTCTCTCAAGACCATCTTTGAAGCATACCGCATTTTCTAAGGGAAGAGTGATGTGCTTGGCCAGCTGCATCAGAGCTGCATCTACGAGGGGAGCATTTTTCAGATGTTTCACTTCCTCAGTCTTGAAGGGGTATAACCTGGAAGTTTTACCTGACATAGAGGTCTTCTTATCTACCTTGCTCCATTCCTCATCAATAATATCCTTTAATTCAGAAAGGAATGGAAAATTGGAACATTCCTTCCCCAGATGCCTGAAGAACTTCTTCTGCTTAGCTGAGGGAGTAGAAGCATCTTCCCACTTAAAGCGGACCTCCACCCTAACTCATCAGAACCGTCCCCCCTTCTGGTGACACAATTGGCACCTTTCAGGGGGGAGGGGTGCAGATACCTGTATAATCCAGGTATCTGTACCCACTTCCGGGAATAGCTAGCCACAGCTAGCCACAGATGCCCCGCTTCCCCGTTGTGTTCTGGGAAACACACAGTTCCCAGGACACAACGAGGACCAGTAAAGATACGCAGCATGACTTGCGCATGCACAGTAGGGAATCGGGCAGTGAAGCCGGAAGCACTTCACTTCCCGATTCCCTGACAGAGGATGGCGGTGGGGGCAGGCGAGAGATGAGCGATTGCTCATCATCTGCTGCCGACATCGCTGGGCCCTGGGACAGGTAAGTGTCCATTTATTAAAAGTCAGCAGCTGCAGTATTTGTAGCTGCTGACTTTTAATATTTTTTGTTTAAGGTGCAGCTCCTCTTTAAGAGCCTCCTTGACCGCTTTAATTAGTGGGGAAACCAGGGAAAAATGTAATCCTCCGATGAACTCATCTCCCTCCACCTCACTGTCTGAGGAATCAGGGGAGGCATTGTAAGGCTGGAATGGGCCCGTATCCTCCTGGGCCTCATCAGCCAGGGAGCCAGATAGAGTGGTGGACTGGCTCCGTGTGCGGGTTGTATCCCACTCCTTTAGGAATTGCTGCAACACACACTTAAAGTGGTTGTAAACCCTTACAACACACTTTGACCTACAGGTAAGCCTAGATTAAGGCTTACCTGTAGGTCCAAGAAATATCTCCTAAACCTATACGGTTTAGGAGATATTTACCCGAAGACAGCGCCGTAGACAGCGGCATGCAGGCGCACTGAGCGCGCCATTTCCAACAATGGAGCTGCCGCGCGTGTCGGCTCCCGTGCGCATGCGCGGGAGTGACGTCATCGCGGCTTCACCGAATGATAGCGGCGAAGCTGCGAGACCCCACCGAGAACATGGATGCACCGGACTACAGGGGACAGCTGGCTCCTGTGTCAGGTAAGTGACACATAATGGACTACTATGCGATGCACAGTAGTGCATCACATAGTAGTCTTCAGTCCTCTCTGAAACCTTCAGTCCTCTCTGAAACCTGCACTGAGAGGAACGAAGGTGTAGAATTAGGTGTGTCACAGCCAGGTACTTGCAGGCAATTTGCTATCGGTACACCGATGTCAGATTGTACCAGGAAAATGCTCAGTGGTTGAATGCTAGCTTGGCTAAATTTCTTGCACTTCACTGCTGCCTTTTCAGTAGGTAGACTCGGCCCCCTTCCGTGAGTTTGTGCAATGTGCGGTTCCTCAGTGGCAGGTTCCCAAATGCAACTTTTTTGCATGGAAGGCGATTCCGGCTCTCTACCAGCATGTGGAAGGCAATGTCTTGGCCTCGCTGGACAGGGCAGTCAGTGGTAAGGTGCATATTACTGCTGACTCGTGGTCCAGCAGGCATGGACAGGGGCATTACCTGTCTTTCACGGCGCATTGGGTGACTCTGCTGGCAGCTGGGAAGGATGCAGGACAAGGTGCAGTAGTGTTGGAGATTGTTCCGCCACCACGCCTCCAAAATGCTACTACTAGTGATTCTGACACACCTCTCTCCCCCACCCCCTCCTTTCTTCTTCCTCCATGGCCTCTTCCTGTGCTTTATGCTCAGAACTAGGGATGAGCCGAACACCCCCCGGTTCGGTTCGCACCAGAACTTTCGAACGGACCCCAAATTCGTACGAACGTTAGAAACCCATTGAAGTCTTTGGGACTCGAACGTTCGAAATTAAAAGTGCTAATTTTAACGGCTAATATGCAAGATACTGTCCTAAAAAGGGTTTGGGGACCTGGCTCCTGCCCCAGGGGACATGGGTCAATGCAAAAAAAGTTTTAAAAAAGGCAGTTTTGGCGGGAGCACTGATTTTAATGATGATTAAAGTGGGAAAAAAAAGTGAAATATTCCTTTAAATATGGTGCCTGGGGGGGTGTCTGTAGTATGCCTGTGAAGTGCCACGTGTTTCCCGTGTTTAGAACAGTCCCTGCACAAAATGACATTTAATGGAAATAACATCATTTAAAGCTGCTTGCGGTTTTAATGTTATATCTGGTTCCTGCAATATGGTTGAAAATCATTGAGAAAAATGGCATGGGTAGCCCTCCCTGCCCATTACCAGCCCCTTTGGGTCTTGTACGCATATTAAGGGGAACCCCGTACCCATTTTAAAAAAAGGAAATACGTGTGGCCCCCAGGCCCTATATACTCAGAACAGCAGTATACAGGCAGTGCAAACAAGACAGGGACTGTGTAGGTTTGTTGTGTTAAGTTGAATCGGTTTGTAATTTTCAACTGGTAAATTTTTAAAGTGTAGCTCCAGTCAAAAAATAATTTTTTAAGCTTTTTGAAAACATAGGGAAGGGTTATCACCCCTGTATAATTTGTTTTGCCGTCCGTCTTTTTTCATCTTACTTGCTGTTGTCTCCTTCCGTTTGCAAGTAGGAGATGTTTGTAAGTTGGATGTTTGAAAGTAGGGGCCTGCCCTATATGCTCTGCAGAAATGGCGGAACAAGGTGTTGGTTTTGCCACAACATTGTAAGCCCTCAAAGTGACTCTTGGTGGGCGCTGGAGCGCCCTGCTGTGAACGATTATATCAAGAATTGTAATTACATGCCATTGTTGAACAGTGGTAGAAAAATTGACCTTTGGTGGTTGTGGTGCTGGTGCCACAACACTATAAGTCCTCACAGTTACTCTGGGTGGGCACAGGAATGGGCCCTCCTGTGAAATATTATATCAAGAATTGTAATTACATGTCCCTGTTAAACAGGGGCAGAAAAATTGGACCTTAGGCACTGGTGCTGGTGCCACGACACTGCAACCTCTCCCATATACTCTAGTTTTATTGCAGGAATTAGCCCTGCTGCAAAGCATTGCATCAAAAATTGTAATTAAACGCCCCTGTTAAACAGGGGCATAAAAATTGGGCTTTAGGCACTGGTGCTGGTGCCACGACACTGCAACCTCTCCCATATACTCTAGTTTTATTGCAGGAATTAGCCCTGCTGCAAAGCATTGCATCAAAAATTGTAATTAAACGCCCCTGTTAAACAGGGGCATAAAAATTGGGCTTTAGGCACTGGTGCTGGTGCCACGACACTGCAACCTCTCCCATATACTCTAGTTTTATTGCAGGAATTAGCCCTGCTGCAAAGCATTGCATCAAAAATTTTACTTAAACGCCCCTGTTAAACAGGGGCAGAAAAATTGGGCCTTAGGCACTGGTGCTGGTGCCACGACACTGCAACCTCTCCCATATACTCTTGTTTTATTGCAGGAATTAGCCCTGCTGCAAAGCATTGCATCAAAAATTGTAATTAAACGCCCCTGTTAAACAGGGGCAGAAAAATTGGGCCTTAGGCACTGGTGCTGGTGCCATGACACTGCAACCTCTCCCATATACTCTAGTTTTATTGCAGGAATTAGCCCTGCTGCAAAGCATTGCATCAAAAATTGTACTTAAACGTCCCTGTTAAACAGGGGCAGAAAAATTGGGCCTTAGGCACTGGTGCTGGTGCCACGACACTGCAACCTCTCCCATATACTCTTGTTTTATTGCAGGAATTAGCCCTGCTGCAAAGCATTGCATCAAAAATTGTACTTAAAAGCCCCTGTTAAACAAGGGCAGAAAAATTGGGCTGATGGCATCACCCAGAAACAGAAATGTTCTTCCAACATATCATCGGAGGAGGAAGAGGATAGACAATCAACATAACAGGACAGTCACTCAGCATCAGCATAGGCAATCTTGAAGGGATGTGATATTTCAAAAAAAATTATTCGGTTACATCAGCTTCAGGTGCTTGGTAGCTGTGGGTGATCCAAGACTGATTCATCTTGATGAAGGTCAGTCGATCAACTGATTCGGTAGACAGCCGCACCCTGTGTAACAAAGCCACCAGCAGCACTGAAGGTGCGTTCCGAAAGAACCCTGGATGCAGGACAGGCCAGTAGCTCAATTGCGTACTGTGCAAGCTCTGGCCAGTGATCCATCCTCAAGACCCAGTAAGCCAGAGGATTTTCGGTGGGAAAGGTGTCCAAGTCTGACCTTGCCCTAGGTATTCCTGCACCATGTAAATCAGACGCTGGCAATGGTTGCTGGAACCGATCATACCTTGGGGCTGCGGACTAAAAAAATTGTCTGAAAGCATCAGTCAGACGGCCACCTTCTCCACCGCTCCTTCTGACCGATGCCTCAGCAACACGTTGTCCAGGACCAGGAGTTTGTAACCTCCCAGTCTCTGGGAACGCGTTGCACAGACCTTTCTGCAAGGCCTCCCGAAGATGTCTCATCCTCTGCTCCCTCTGCGATGGTAAGATAAGGTCGGCAACCTTACCCTTGTACCATGGATCAAGGAGAGTGGCCATCCAGTAATGGTCCCTCTCCTTGATCCGAAGAATACGAGGATCCTTCCACAGGCTTTGCAGGATCAGGGAGGCCATGCAGCGTAGGTTAGCTGAGGCATTCGGTCCGGAGTCCTCTGGGTCACTAAGGACAATATGATCCGCAGCTACCTCCTCTCAGCCACGTACAAGTCCACGTGTTTCTTGGGACTGTAAATCATCCCTACAAGACAGCTGCTGCTGCTGATGCTGAGTGCCAGCCTCCACCTCCATGCTGACACAATCATCCTCCTCCTCCTCTTCCTCCTCCTCATCCTCTTCCTGTGTGATGGGTGACACAGCAGGAACACTGTCTGGATAAAGGGGGCTTTGAGAGGCAAGGAAGTCCTCCTCTTCCTGCCTCTGTTCTGCCTCAAGTGCCCTGTCCATTATTCCACGCAGCGTATGCTCCAAGAGGTGGACAAGAGGTACAGTGTCACTGATGCATGCACTGTCACTGCTCACCATCCTTGTGGCCTCCTCAAACGGTGACAGGACAGTGCATGCATCCCTGATCATGCCCCACTGGCGTGGTGAGAAAAAAACGAGCTCCCCTGACCCTGTCCTGGTGCCGTAGTCGCACAGGTACTCATTGATGGCCCTCTGCTGCGTGTGCAGCCGCTGCAGCATGGCCAACGTTGAGTTCCACCTGGTGGGCATGTCACATATAAGGCAGTTCTTGGGCAGGTTCAACTCCTTTTGGAGCTCAGCCAGCCGAGCACAGGCATTAAATGATCGGCGGAAATTCACACAGACTTTCCTGGCCTGCTCCAGGACACGCTGTAAGCCGGGGTGCCTGCCCAAGAACCACTGCACCACCAGGTTAAGGATGTGAGCTACACAGGGCACATGGGTCAGTTGTCCCTGTCGGAGGGCGGAGAGGAGGTTGGTGCCATTGTCGCAAACCACCATTCCTGGCTTAAGCTGGCGTGGCGTCAACCACCTCTCGGCCTGCCCCTGCAGAGCTGACAAAACATCCACCCCAGTGTGGCTCCTGTCTCCCAAACAAACCAGCGCAAGCACGGCATGGCATCGTTTTGCCTGCATACTTGCGTAGCCCCTGGAACGCCTACGGAGCACCGCTGGTTCTGAGGACAGAGCACTGGAAGAGGCCATGGAGGAAGAAGAAGAGGAGGGGGTGGAGGAGAGAGGTGTGTCACAACCAATAGTAGCATTTTGGAGGCGTGGTGGTGGAACAACCTCCAACACTACTGCACCTTGTCCTGCATCCTTCCCAGCTGCCAGAAGAGTGACCCAATGGGCCGTGAAAGACAGGTAACGTCCCTGTCCATGCCTGCTGGACCATGAGTCAGCGGTAATATGCACCTTACCGCTGACCGCCCTGTCCAGCGAGGCAAGGACATTGCCTTCCACATGCCGGTAGAGAGCCGGAATCGCCTTCTGTGAGAAAAAGTGGCATTTGGGGACCTGCCACTGAGGAACCGCACATTGTACAAACTCACAGAAGGGGGCCGAGTCTACCAACTGAAAAGGCAGCAGTTGAAGTGCTAGCAATTTAGCCAATTTAGCATTCAAACGCTGGGCATGTGGATGGCTGGGAGTGAACTTCTTTCGCCGGTCCAGCAGCTGGGGCAGGGACATTTGCCTGCTATAATCGGACGTGGGTGTACTGCTAGCAGAGTGCCCGGAAGCACTTGGTTGTGACACACCTAATTCTACACCTTCATTCCTCTCAGAGCAGGTTTCAGAGAGGACTGAAGGTCTAGTGGGGTTGGAGATGCCAGCTGATGAGGAGCAAGGAGAGGGCCGCTTTGTTCTTTGATGTGGGTCTTTGAGGTACGCTTGCCAACGAGCTGCATGGCAGGTCAACATATGTCTGGTCAAGCATGTGGTGCCCAAGCGGCTGATGTTTTGGCCACGCGAGATACGCTTGAGACATATGTTGCAAATAGCAGCGGTGCGATCTGATGCACTCGTCTCAAAAAAGGCCCACGCCAAAGAACTTTTAGAATAACGTGCAGAGGCAGCGCCCTGCACAGGCGGAGCTCTGCGGTGTGATTCAGTCGGTGTGCTGCCCCTAAGCTTGCCCTCGGAGGGCATCCTGCCTCATTGGACATGTGCCTCCTCCTCCTCCTCTCTCCTACCAGGCACCCACGTGGAGTCAGTGCCCTCATCATCCCCTCCCTCTTCATCGCTGTAGCAAACCTGGCAGTATGCTGCAGCTTGTGGAACATGACTGCCAGATTGCTGTCCTTCTTGAGCATCCCCTCTCTCTGCATTCACGCTACTGCCTTCCTCTAGCTGAGTGTCATCATCAGAGGCTACAAAACACTGGGCATCCTCCTGGAGCATGTACCCAACACTGTGCTCAACGAGTTCAGGAGACTCCTCAGGAGGACGTGGTGGGTCTAGGGAAGGAGTCACTGATGATGACATTGAGAGGAGGGAAGACGATGCGTTGGCAGCTGCTTTGCTAGTACCCTGAGACTGGGTGAGAGAGGATGAGGAGGATGAAGTGGGCTTGGTCATCCACTCTACCAAGTCGTTGGCATGTTGCGGCTCAACATGTCCAGCTGCCGAAAAGAAGGACAAGCGTGTCCCATGGCCACGAGCTGATGACAATGCACCGCGTCCACGACCAGCACTGTTGTCTCTAGACACAGAGCCTGCTTGCCCTCTTTTATCGGCTTGCGCCTGTCTGCCTCTCCTTGCTGGCCTTCCAGACATGGTAATGGCCTGAAGGGAGTTGGGTAAAAAAGCAGTTGGGTAGTGTATATTGTGCTAGAGGCACACAACACCCACTAACTCCTGAAGATGCCTTTATTATAGAACACCAGAGATAAAGGGTTATATACAGATGTATACTGTGCTGTGCTGGAGGCACACACAACTTCCAATAACTCCTGCAGATGGCAAGTGGGCTCAAATAGAGAAGAGCTATGTAGGTGGATATAGCGGTATGTACTGGGTACAGAGCACGCAGACAGCACGCACAAGCTCCTAACACTACTGACTGCAAGCTCTATTATAAAAGATAGATCACTAGCTACAGTGGTGTGAAAAAGTGTTTGCCCCCTTCCTCATTTCCTGTTCCTTTGCATGTTTGTCACACTTAAGTGTTTCGGAACGTCAAACCAATTTAAACAATAGTCAAGGACAACACAAGTAAACACAAAATGCAATTTGTAAATGAAGGTGTTTATTATTAAAGGTGAAAAAAAATCCAAACCATCATGGCCCTGTGTGAAAAAGTGATTGCCCCCTAAACCTAATAACTGGTTGGGCCACCCTTAGCAGCAACAACTGCAACCAAGCGTTTGCGATAACGTGCAATGAGGCTTTTACAGCGTCCTGGAGGAATTTTGGCCCACTCATCTTTGCAGAATTGTCCTAATTCAGTTACATTAGAGGGTTTTCGAGCATGAACGGCCTTTTTAAGGTCATACCAAAACATCTCAATAGGATTCAGGTCAGGACTTTGGCTAGGCCACTCCAAAGTCTTCATTTTGTTTTTCTTCAGCCATTCGGTGGTGGACTTGCTGGTGTGTTTAGGATCATTGTCCTGCTGCAGAACCCAAGTTCGTTTCAGCTTGAGTACACGAACAGATGGTCGGACATTCTCCTTCAGGATCTCTTGGTAGACAGCAGAATTCATAGTTCCTTTTATCACGGCAAGTCTTCCAGGTCCTGAAGCAGCAGAACAGCCCCAGACCATCACACTACCACCACCATATTTTACTGTTGGTATAATGTTCTTTTTATGAAATGCAGTGTTCCTTCTACGCCAGATATACTTGGACACACACCTTCCAAAGAGTTCCACTTTTGTCTCATCGGTCCACAGAATGTTGTCCCAAAAGTCTTGGGGATCATCAAGATGTGTTGTGGAGAAATTGAGACGAGCTTTGATGTTCTTTTTGCTCAGCAGTGGTTTTCTCCTTGGAACTCTGCCATGCAGGCCATTTTTGCCCAGTCTTTTCCTGATGGTGGAGGCATGAACGCTGACCTTAACTGAGGCAAGTGAGGCCTGCAGTTCCTTGGACGTTGTTGTGGGGTCTTTTGTGACCTCTTGGATGAATCGTCGCTGCGCTCTTGGGGTAATTTTGGGCGGCCGGCCACTCCTGGCAATGTTCACCACTGTTCCATGTCTTCGCCATTTGTGGATAATGGCTCTCACTGTGGTTCGCTGGATTCCCAAAGCTTTGGAAATGGCTTTACAACCCTTTCCAGACTGATAGATCTCAATTACTTTCTTTCTCAATTGTTCCTGAATTTCTTTGGGTCTCGGCATGATGTGTAGCTTTTAAGGATCTTCTGGTGGACCTTACTGTGTCAAGCAGCTCCTATTTAAGTGATGCCTTGATTGTGAACAGGTGTGGCAATAATCAGGCCTGGGTGTGGCTAGAGAAATTGAACTGGACAACCACAGTTATAGTATGTTTTAACAAGGGGGGCAATCACTTTTTCACACAGGGCCATGATGGTTTGGATTTTTTTTCACCTTTAATAATAAACACCTTCATTTACAAATTGCATTTTGTGTTTACTTGTGTTGTCCTTGACTATTGTTTAAATTGGTTTGATGTTCCGAAACACTTAAGTGTGACAAACATGCAAAGGAACAGGAAATGAGGAAGGGGGCAAACACTTTTTCACACCACTGTATATAGGTGAGGTGAATATAGCGGTGTATACTGCGGTCAGGGCATGCAGACAACAACCACTACACAACAGCAAGATCGAAAATCGTCCGAAAACGATCGGTGTGTACTGTGTTAAAGGTACACAGAACACCCACTAACTCCTGCAGATGCCTTTATTATAGAACACCAGAGATAAAGGGGTATATACAGATGTATACTGTGCTGTGCTGGAGGCACACACAACTTCCAATAACTCCTGCAGATGGCAAGTGGGCTCAAATAGAGAAGAGCTATGTAGGTGGATATAACGGTATGTACTGGGTACAGAGCACGCAGACAGCACACACAAGCTCCTAACACTACTGACTGCAAGCTCTATTATAAAAGATAGATCACTAGCTATATAGGTGAGGTGAATATAGCGGTGTATACTGCGGTCAGGGCACGCAGACAACAACCACTACACAACAGCAAGATCGAAAATCGGCCGAAAACGATCGGTGTGTACTGTGTTGAAGGTACACAGAACACCCACTGCTTCAGACGCCAACACACTACACAAGGCCGCCGCGCTGGCGGCCTTATATAGTGTGGGGCGTGCACTACACAGCCTGAGCTATGATAGGCATCCTGCCTGTGGCCAATCATGGCTCTCCTCGCTGCTGGCGCTGCGATTGGCCAAGCATGCGGGGTCACAGTGCATGCTTGGCCAATCACGAGCCAGCAATGCACTGCGCCATCGCAGTGCATTGTGGTCCGTGAGCGCCACACGAATTTGGCGCGAACGGACCAAAAAGTTCGGACTTCACCGAACGGGCGAACAGCCGATGTTCGAGTCGAACGTATGTTCGACTCGAACACGAAGCTCATCCCTACTCAGAACCAGCGGTGCTCCGTAGGCTTTCAAGGGGCTACGCAAGTACACAAAAATATGTCATGCGGTGCTTGTGCTTTTGTGCTTGGGGGACAGGAGCCACACTGAGGCAGAGATTCTGTCTGCACTGCAGGGGCAGACTGAGAGGTGGTTGACGCCATGCCAGCTTAAGCCAGGAATGGTGGTTTGCGACAATAGCACCAACCCCCTCTACACCCTCCGACAGGGACAACTGAACCATGTGCCCTGTGTGGCTCACATCCTTAACTTGGTGGTGCAGTGGTTCTTGGGCAGGTAGCCGGGCTTACAGGATGTCCTGAGGCAGGCCAGGAAAGTCTGTGTGCATTTCCGCCGGTCATATAATGCCATTGCTCGGCTGGCTGACCTACAAAAGGAATTTAACCTGCCCAAAAACCGCCTAATCTGTGACATGCCCACCAGGTAGAACTCAACATTGGACATGCTGCAGTGGCTGCACATGCAGCAGAGGCCATCAATGAGTACCTGTACGACTATGGCACCAGGAAAGCATCAGGGGAGCTTGGTTTTTTCCCCACGCCAGTGGGCCATGATCAGGGATGCATGCACTGTCCAGTCATCATTTGAGGAGACCATGAGGATGGTGAGCAGTGACAGTGAATGTATCAGTGACAATGTCCCTCTTGTCCACCTGTTGGAGCACACGCTGCATGGAATAATGGACAGGGCCCTTGAGGCAGAACAGAGGCAGGAAGAGGATGACTTCCATACCTCTCGAGGTCCCCTTTAACGCAGACAGTGTTCCTGCTGGCCTGCCGATCACACAGGAAGAGGAGGAGGAGGATTGTGTCAGAATGGAGGTGGAGCCGAGCACTCAGCATCAGTCTTTAATGGATCATTTACAGTCCCAAGAAACCCATGGACTTGTACATGGCTGAGAGGAGATAGCTGCGGATCATGTCGTCCTTAGTGACCCAGAGGACTTCGGACCAAACCCCTCAGCTAACCTAGGCTGCATGGCCTCCCTGATCCTGCAAAGCCTGCGGAAGGATCCTTGTATTTGTCAGATCAAGGAGAGAGGGATCATTACTGGTTGGCAACCCTCCTTGATCCACGTTACAAAGGTAAGATTGCAGACCTTATCTTGCTGTCACAGAGGGAGCAGAGGATAAAACATTTTTGGGAGGCCTTGCAGAAATCTCTGTGCAACACGTTCCCAGAGCCTGGGAGGTTACAAATTCCTGGTCCTGGACAACGTGTAGCTGAGGCTTCGGTCAGTCACAGAAGGAGCAGTGGAGAAGGTGGCCATCTGACCGATGTATTCAGACAATTTTTTAGTCCGCAGCCCCAAGGTATGATCGGTTCCAGCATCCATCACTAGCGTCTGATTTACATGGTGCAGGAATACCCAGGGGAAAGATCAGACTTGGACACCTTTCCCACCAAAAATCCTCTGGGTTACTGGGTCTTGAGGATGGATCACTGGCCAGAGCTTTCACAGTATGCAGTTGAGCTACTGTTCTGTCTTACATCCGGAGTTCTTTCGGAAAACACACATTCAGTGCTGCTGGAGGCTTTGTAACCAATCACAGGGTGCGCCTGTCCACCAACTCGGTTGATCGACTGACCTTCATAAAAATGAATCAGTCTTGGATCACCACCAGTAACCAAGCACCTGATGCTGATGTAACCAAATTTTATTTTTTGAATGTCAGATATCTTCAAGACTGCCTATGCTGATGCTGTGACTATTCTGTTATGCTGAGTGACTATCCTCTTCCTCTTCAATGACCATGCTGATAGCTTGTAAGAACATTTTTGATTCTGGGCTAAGGCCCAATTTTTCAGCCCCTGTTTAACAGGGGCGTGTAATTACAATTTTTGATGCAATATTTTGCAGGAGGGTTCGTTGCTGCACTCAACTACAATATCAGTGAGTGGTTGCAGTATTGTGGCAACAGCACCAGTGCCTAAGGCCCAATTTTTCAGCCCCTGTTTAACAGGGGCATGTAATTACAATTTTTGATGCAATACTTTGCAGCAGGGCTCATTCCTGCGCTCCAACTAGAGTATCTGTGAGGGGTTGCAGTGTTGTGACACCAGCACCAGTACCTAAGGATCAATTTTTCAGCCCCTGTTTAACAGGGGCATGTAATTACAATTTTTCATGCAATGCTTTGCAGCAGGACTCATTCCGCGCTCCAACTAGAGTTTCTGTGAGGTGTTGCAGTGTTGTGGCACCAGTGCCTAAGGCCCAGTTTTTATGCCCCTGTTCAACAATGGCATGTAATTACAATTCTTGATATAATATTTCACAGCAGGGCCCGTTCCAGGGCCCACCAAGAGTAACTGTGAGGACTTACAGTGTTGTGGCACCAGCACCACCACCACCACCAAAGGCCCAATTTTTCTACCACTGTTCAACAATGGCATGTAATTACAATTCTTGATATAATAGTTTACAGCAGGGCATTCCAGCGCCCACCAAGAGTAACTTTGAAGGCTTACAGTGTTGTGGCAAAACCAACACCTTAGGCTCAAATGTCTGCAGAGCATATAGGGCAGGCCCCTACTTTCAAACATACAAGTTATAAACATCTCCTACTTGCAAGCGGAAGGAAACAACAGGAAGTGAGATGAAATCTACCACTAGGAAGGGAAATTCTTTCCTGTAAGAGTTGATATGGGAAAAACGTGTCCCCTTGCCACTGATGCTTTATCACCATCCTTGTTTCACTAAAAACCCCAAATTTTCAAAAAACATTTGTCATTGGGACAGAAAGTGAGGTGAAATCTTCTGAAGAGGTGCACAGACAGCAAAAAAATGTTACAGGGGTGATAATCCTTCCCTATGTTTTCCAAAAAGCTTAAAAATAGATTTTTTGACTGGAGCTACACTTTAAAAATGTACCAGTTCAAAACTACAAACAGATTCTACTTAACAAACCTATAGTCCCTGTCTTGTTTGCACTGCCTGTATACTGCTGTTCAGAGTATATAGTGTCTGGGGGCCCCACACCTTTCCTTTTTTTAATTAGGGTGTGGGGTTCCATTTAATATCAATACAAGACCCAAAGGGCCTGGTAATGGACTGGGGGGGGGTAACCATGCCGTTTGTCTCACTGATTTTCATCCATATTGCCGGGACCAGACATTACCGTATATACTCGAGTATAAGCCGAGATTTTCAGCCTCTTTTTTGAGGCTGAAAGTGCCCCCCTCGGCTTATACTCGAGTCATCGCTGTCTGCCCGCTCGATCAGCGTGTCGAGCAGACAGACAGCGGCCATTCTATGATTCAAAAGCCGCGCCTCCGGCTCCGCCTTCGCCTGTGATAGGCGGAACACTGAATTTCCCAGCAGCCTGTGTTCCGCCTATCACGGGCGTCGTCTCATCCTCGTACTACGGACGAGGATGATACGACGTCCGTGATAGGCGGAACACAGCCTGCTGGGAAATTCAGTGTTCCGCCTATCACAGGCGAAGGAGGAGGCGCGGCTTTTGAATTTTACAATGGCCGCCGACGAAGAGGGCACGGGACGGAGGCAAGGCAAGGCACGGCACGGGACAGGACGGGACGGGACGGGACGAAGGCAAGGCACGACACGGGACGGAGGCTCGGGACAAAGGCTCGGGACACAGGTAGGCTGGACACACACACACACACACACACACACACACACACACACACACACACACACGGATGGAGACACACACACACGGATGGATGGATGGATGGAGACACACACACACACACACACACACACAGGGATGGATGGATACACACACACACAGGGATGGATGGATGGATGGATGGATGGAGACACACACACACAGGGATGGATGGATGGATGGATGGAGACACACACACACAGGGATGGATGGATGGATGGATGGAGACACACACACACAGGGATGGATGGATGGATGGACACACACACACACAGGGATGGATGGACGGACACACAGGGATGGACGGACACACAGGGATGGACGGACACACAGGGATGGACGGACACACACACAGGGATGGACAGGCATGTCTCACCCTCGGCTTATACACGAGTCAATAAGTTTGCCAGTTTTTTTGGGGGTAAATTGGGGGCCTCGGCTTATATTCGGGTCGGCCTATACTCGAGTATATACGGTACATTAAAGCCGCTAGCAGTTTTAAATAACTTTTATTCCTTTAAAATTTTCATTTTTTGCAGGGACTGTTCTAAACACGGGAAACATGCGCCACTTTGCAGGCATACTATAGACACTCCCAGGTACAATATTTAAAGGAATATTTCACTTTTTTTTTTTCACTTTAAGCATCATTAAAATCAGCGCTCCCATTTTTAAAACTTTTTTTTGCATTGATACATGTCGCCTGGGGCAGGACCCGGGTCCCCAAACCCCTTTTTAGGACAATAACTTGCATATTAGCCTTTAAAATTAGCACTTTTGATTTTGAACGTTCGAGTCCCATAGACTTTAACAGGGTTCTAAAGTTCACGCAAATTTTCCCTCCGTTCGCAGGTTCTGGTGACCACCAAACCGGAGGGTGTTCCGCTCATCCCTATGCAGAATGTACATTGGTGAAAAATTGTACGTTATCTTGTTCCACATTTATGTGGAAATGTCATGTGTGTTTTTTTGTTAACTTTAATAAAATTTTAACTTTTTGTATATCCCTCTTGTATTTGTTAATGAGCACTGCTCTGTTAACCACTTCCCACCCGGCCTATAACAGATTGACGTTTGGGAAGTAGTTTGGGAAGCCCACGGGGGCGCGCAGTACGGTGTGTCAATCTGGCCTCTGACACCAATCTCAGCTGGTCATCGCATGAACCAGGAAGTGACGGTAAACGGCATTCCTCGGTTTGCGCTGACAAGGAGAGACAATCGGCGGCTCTCCCTGTCAGAGGGGTGGTCTGTGCTGATAATCAGCACATTGATTATCAGCATAGCCCCCATCAAGTGTACCAATAAGCTGCCAATTGGTGACCAGGCAGTGCCCCATCATAACCCCCTGCCAGTGTCCAATAAATTGCCAATCAGTGCCCACCACAGTGCAAATCGGTGCCCGTCATAGTGTCAATCAGTACTGAAGAAATGGCTGCACTCCAAAATTCATCAAAATTCTTATTTAATAACGAACATCCCAAGTGTTACAGACAGTAAAATGGTAAACACGTTTCACACACTAACAGGTGCGCTTATTAAAAAGCGCACCTGTTAGTGTGTGAAACGCATCTACCATTTTAACTGTCTCTAACACTTGGGATGTTCGTTATTAAATAAGAATTTTGATGGATCTTGGAGTGCAGCCATTTCTTCAGTGTTGATCATATGCGGAGGCGAGCCAAGGCGGGCATCTGTGATATCATTAGGCTTCCTGTCTCACCTGGAGCAGCAAGTTATTTTGTTTGGATATACAGTGCCAATCAGTGCCCAGCATTAACACCCGTCAGTACCTGCCCAATCAGTGCTGCCCATCAGTGCCATCTATTAGTGTCCATCAATGCCACCTGTCAATGCCAATCAGTGCTGCCTATCAGTGCCAATCAGTGCTGCCGATCAGTGCCCATCAGTGCCACCTGCCAGTGCCCATCAGTGCTGCCTGTCAGTGACCATCAGTGCCGCATATCAGTGCCGCCTATCAGTGCCCATCAATTTTGCATATCAGTACCTCCTCATCAGTGCCCATCAGTGCCACCTCATCAGTACCCATCAGTGCCAACTCATGAGTGCCCATCAGTGAAGGAGAAAACAACATTTTATTACAGAAATGAAGAAAAACTTTTTTTTTTTCAAACACGTCAGTCAGTTTGTTTAGCAAAAAATAAAAATCACAGAGAGGATCAAACACCACCAAAAGAAAGCTCTATTTTTGGGAAGAAAATTCTAAAAATATAGTTTGAGTACAGTGTTGCATGACCTCGAAATTGTCATTCAAAATACCACAGCGCTGAAACGGGCGAAAGTGCCCGGTATTGAAGGGGTTAAAGTCCCGTGGGCAATGTTTTTTTCTTCTTTGTGTAGACTTTCGGGTCTGAGTGCTGCTCAGGTTTGAATATATGGTGGCTTCCCTTTTTCGATCTACTACAGGTGGTTTGATAGAGCAATGTGTAGCAAGCCCAAGAGATGATCATGTCAGTTGATGGGCTTAGTGTCCCGGTTGTCACTGAACCCAGGAGTCCAAATAGCAGCTGTCCCTTTTACAACAATGCCTGAATCTCAATTGATTTAAGCATTCACAAAAAAGAAAATACTTTGTATGAAAGAACTGATGGTAACATTCAGAACAGGTACATTAGATAAAATCTCCAACCCGATCACAGTTATATGACTTGCAATTTCTATGTCTAAGGGAACGGAGGGGTGGGGGGAAGGGTAGGGTCTATATCTTACTTTGTCGTATTATGAGAAGTTCTGTCCACCCACTTCCATCTCTCAGGTCTCTCCTTTTTCAGACCGACCCATATGGTCTGTTCTTCTGAAAACTCACGTAGGAATGCCTTCAGAAAGACAAAAGATAGAAATTGATGTAAACGTTTTTGGAAAAACTACCGTGCTACCAGACTCTGAGTGTTTTTAGTACTTCAATACTTGATGGGGAAAAAAACAAATTATACAAAAAATTGAAAATTAGAAAAGAAATACAAAACTCAAGTGCAAATATTCACTAACAGTTGCTACTAGCACTGATATCTGTTCCCACACCTCAGAAAACAAAATTAATAAATAATGCAGCGCAACCACCTCATTCAATTTACCTAAATATTTTTAAATGATGGTGAGAGCCCCCAAAATAGTGCACCTTCTTATTACTTAATTCCTCACATTTGTGGCTTTTTAAATCACAATTAGTGTCTGTGCATAAATAGTCAATGAGTTTGTTAGCTCTCACTTGGATGCCCTGAGCAGGCTAGACACTGAGCCATGAGGAGGTAGAAAAGAACAGTCAAAAGACCTGCGTAACAAAGTAATGGAACTTTATAAAGATGGAAAAGGATATAAAAAAGATACCCAAAACCTTGAATATGCCGGTCAGTAATGTATAATCCCTTATTAAGAAGTGGAAAATTCAGGGGCTCTTTTGATACCAAGCCAGGTTGCAGCCACAACTGGCAGAAGAATTGCTCAGGATGCAAATAAAAACCCACAGGTGACCACAAGAGAAATACAGGCTGCTCTCCAAAAAGATGGTGTGGTTGTTTTTAAGGAGCACAATTCAACGATACTTGAACAAAAAAGTGCTGCATGGTTGAGCTGCCAAAAGAAAGCCTGAGTTTTTTCTCCTGAGGTTACCTGTGGGTTTTTCTTTGTGTAGGTAGGTGCTAGAATAGGATTTTTCCAGCTCAGGATATGTGCAGGTAAATTTAGGCAGGCTTATGCTGTGCGCTGGGCCTGTCTGTTTTTATTCTGGGACTGGGAGTGTTCAGTGTAGTGGTGGGTGTGGTCACCTGTGCTCTACCAGTCCATTGACTTGTTAGCCCCCCCAAGTCACTGTGGGGGACCTCTTGGTGACGTCCTGTGCCCTGTGCATGCCGGGTCTTAGGTAAGAAACTCTGTTCCTCCCCCATTTATACTTTGTTACTGATACTATTGTATGAAATGCTGTTATTACTTTGGTCAATTGTATTGTTATTGATCATTTGTCAATAAAATTACAGATATCCTCCTGACGAAGCGGCATTAGATTACAAAATTAGTTGAGATGTTATCCGTGAACAACCATCCCACTTTGATCTTCCCCGTTCGGGGACCATTATTTTGGTGGTACACATGGAGTGTTACCATGCTTTTAATCTGTTCTTGGTTATTTGCCATGTCTTATTAATTATGTATTAATAAATGTTTATATCGTTTCATGCTTGTGAATGGTTGGATCGGATGGCCCTTTGAGGTTGGCCTGAGTCCTTTGAGTCCTCTGCTATACACATTCGCAATCCATCCCTTCATCAGGAGGTTAGAAGATGGGCCGTTGTGCAGGGTGCTTTTAGGCATTCCTGGTGAGCCTCCTCTGAGGGTCGTGGCCTTGCTATTGATGTGACTGTTTTCATCTCTGGGACAGAGGTGACAGAGGAGGTGGTCTCAGTAATGGAGCAGTATGCTGAGGCATCTGGCTCAAAGATCAATCAGGATAAAAGTTTTTTGGATGGGAGAGTAAGTTGATAGCTTTGAGCTTCCGGACACCTTTCCAGAACCCTGGCAAGAAGTTGAAATATTAGGCATAAAATTTCCTGGCGATTATGGCTTTGCAAATTGGAAAAGCGGGGTACAAGATGCCAATGCCAAGGTTGCCAGCTGGAAGGATTGAAAACTCTCTTACAGGGAAAGGATTGACCTGCTAAAAACATACCTGATCCCGGTATTTCTGTATGTCAGGTTTGTTTGCCAGTGTTGCTCTATGCAAAGATCTACATCTGTTTCTTCCAGCTGTTATGGGGGAACAAACTGAACCTCATTAATAGGTCTGTAACAGGTCTTCCCAGGCGGATGGGTGGCCCAGGTATGGTCAACCCGATGGTATTTCTTTTCTCTGATGTTATTGAAACATCATTTTGGTAATATGCTGGCAGCAGAACTGGCTGGGTGGGTTGGTATTTTTTCAGTCCTGGTTTAGACCTTTTCTGCAAAACTTGGAGAATGGTGGGCCAGTGAAAACCTGAGGGTCCGACACGGTAAGCTCCCAGCTTCCGTTGCCCCATGCCTGTAAATGCTTTGGCAGTGGTGAGTGACGGCAGAGGAAATTAAGTCTCTTCCTAGGAAGGCCCTGGAGAGGAAGGTTGTTGAATCTGCCTTTAGCGAGCCACTGGACTTGAGGGATTGCCCAGGCCCTGTTATGAGGGAGGGTCTGTGTTTGCTCAATCTAGAGAGAATACCTTTTTTTTTTTTTTTTTTTTTTATATTTTTATTAGAGCTTAACAAGGTACAAGAAGCATATCAATTGACAAATTGTATGAGATATGAGAGTCAAATAACTGGTAAAACAAGACTTTAGGAGAAAAGTCTAAACATAAGAATTATTCAAGAAGAAGGAAGAAAAGAGGGGGAAAAAGAAAAGAAAAGAGAAGATGAGGAGGGGGGAGGGGGAAGAGGAATATGGGGGATGTGTACCATCTCAAGCGCAGCATAGTACAGTAAATCACCATTTCATGGGGAACTGAAAAACATAGTAAGCTTAATATCAATATCCAATACCCCTATATACTACTGACAGTTGACAGGCTGAAGACATATTAATAGTAGATCTGTGGTAGACAAAAAAAAAGAAGTCAGGGGAAACGTATGGTGGATAGAGAGAACAACCGTCTAGGAAGTAGTAGGATGACCGGAGCAGCCGGAAGGTTATCTCATGGGTTCATGGCGGATAATGCACTACATTGAGAGGATGGGTAGGAATATGGGAGGCCGGTAGCTTAAGTACCCCTAGTGAGTTATTGAGGTTACGGTTGAGGTACCATTCGGTATATCGGAAAGGGTACATAATTGATGGAATGTCGTCAGGAGAAAAGGACTGTTCGATGTAGATTTTCCACCGTGCGAAAAACAGGGTAGTAGACTGGAGATGTGAAGAAATAGTGTCCAATCTTTCCATGTAGAACAGGGACAAAAGAGTCTGCTGTACGTCCTGTAGACTCGGAGGGGACGAGGAGATCCAATGGGACATAATAGTTCTACGAGGAGCCAGAAGACAGATGTGCATCCAGTGTGAAAGCACCCCAGATCCAGGGTGAGTCTTGTCAGAATTAGTTGGGCCACAGCTAAACAAGCATATGAGTGGCTCCTTCGGCAAACGTATTTTGGTAATAGTGAATATGTAATGTATCACCGAGTCCCAGAAGGTGGAAATTGAGGTACAGTACCAGAGGCGATGAAGCAAGGTGGGGCGATCCAAAGAACACCAAGGGCATTTTGCTTGGGAGGGATCTCCATTGGTGGTGCGAAATGGGTAGTAGGCCCTGTGTACAATTTTAAATTGCGTTTCCCTCCAGACTTCAGAAATGACGAGTTTATGAATGAGTCTGTATCCTTTTAGAATATTGTCAGAGAGGGTCGTGTCGCCAAAGATGGAGGCCCAATTTTTGAAAGGGGCGAGGCGGTACTTATCAGCTTGATAGGTGATTAACTGGGAGTAGAGATCGGAGATGGAGTAAGTGTCCCGTTGAAGCATGGAGTCAAGGGGAGAATTGGAGCAGGAGTCAGGCCGAGTCCCTCCTATAGCTTGCAGATAGTGAGTTAGTTGGAAGTAGTGGAACACTTGAGATGGAGGGAGGGAGTATTCGCCAGCCAAAGTATGGTAAGGCTTGAGTCGTCCCTGAGGAAGGTCATATAGGGAGGTTACCGAAGTAAGACCTTTCGAGCCCCAAAGTGTGAAGGCCTGGTGGGTCGTGGAGGGAGGAAACATTGGGTTCCCCTGGATAGTCAGATGTTTAGAGAAGTTGGTAGATAGTCCCATGAGTTTTCTGACTTCCCTCCATGCAATAATTGTGTCACGGATGAGAACATTAACCTTAAGATGACCCGGAAGGACATGTAAATTGGAGTGAAGAACAGCAGGGAGAGTATAAGGGTGTACCAGTGCACTTTCGAGAACATAGTTCGAATATCTAGATTTACCCACTAGCCAATCCAACCCTTGGCGTACTAGACAGGACAGGTTGTAGAAGCGAATATTGGGCAGGCCAGCCCCTCCCTCAGACTTCGGGAGACTTAGTTTCTGAAGAGCAATGCGAGGTTTCTTATTTGCCCATAAAAAGGCACTCAGGGCTTTGTGTAGTTTTTGGACGTCAGAGTGTTTTATTAAAAGTGGTATAGTTTGCATCGGGTATAAAAGTCTCGCAAATGAAACCATCTTGTAAAGGTGACATCTCCCAAAGAGTGAGAGCGGCAGGCCTGCCCAAGACTCCAGTTCTTGCACAATCTTGGTCAACAGTGGAGGGTAGTTGAGGGAGTACAGTGAGGAGGGTTCTCTACCTATACATATACCTAAATATGTGATGGAGTGTCGTGCAAGAGTGAAGGGTGAAGATGACTGCCAGAGTTTGGCTTTGCGTGGATTTAGGGCTAGAACTTCAGTTTTGTCATAGTTAATTCGAAACCCCGAGCATTGCCAGAAAGTTGTAAACAGGTCACGAATGGTGGCAAAATCTTTTGAAGGGTCTGAAGAGAAGAGGAGAATGTCATCTGCAGAGAGGGCAGATTGCAAGGTGTGGTCGTGTATGGGGATACCACTAATTCCTTCAGGGGAATTTAGGATTCTTGACAGGGGTTCAATGGCCAAATTAAAAAGTAGAGGAGAAAGTGGACAACCTTGCCGTGTGCCTTTAGTAAGGGGAATAGTCGGAGAGACAAAATCTGGAGTCACCAGTTTAGCAGTCGGGGCAGCATACATCTGGCTCAGGAAATGTAAAACCGGGCCAGATAAGCCAAAGGTCTGGAGAACCTTAAACAGCCAGGTAAAATTGATGTTATCAAAGGCCTTCTCGGCATCGACCGAGATAATGGCCATGTCACAATCCGGATTTCGCTTGGCACATTCCAGTGCTAAGAGAACCTTACGGATGTTAAGGGTTGCAGATCTACCAGTGGTGAAACCAGATTGAGCTGGGTGGAGAAGAGAGGGGAGGAGCGTAGCTAGACGGGAGGCAATCATTTTGGACAGGATCTTCACGTCAACATTTATCAGGGAGATCGGTCTGTAAGATCCAGGGTGGGAGGGGTCCTTGCCTTTTTTTGCTATTAGTTTAATATGTGCCTGGGAGCCCGTAGGAAGGTAGGAGCCCCCCTTCCAGAGAGTAGTAAACACATTACATAGGGTGTCAGGAAGGAAGTCTTGAGTAAGCTTATAAAATTCCGCAGTATAGCCATCAGGACCTGGGGCCTTGGAAGAGGATAGGTGTTTAATAGTGGATTTAACATCTGCTATTGTGATGGGGCGTTAATGGCTTCCAGTTGCGGGGCAGTTATTTTTGGCAGGTGGATTTTGGATAAGAGCCGATCCGCTAAGGATTGGTCGATAGGGTCAGTGGCATATAAAGATGTGTAATATTCAGTAAGAATATTACTAATCTCCTCAGGAGCAGAAGCAAGAGATCCATCTGCGCGTTTCAGGGTATGTATATAGGTGGGGCGATGAAAGCCTGAACAAAGCCTAGAGAGAAGTTTCCCCGCCTTGTTGCCGTATTTATGGAGGCGCAGTGCGTGATAGGAGGAGGTCAGACGTTCCTGTGCGTCAGCCCAGAGGTCAAATTCCTGCTTGGCTAATTGCCAGGCAAGAAGGTTGGCAGGAGTACGACTGCTCAGAAGGTTGAGATGCATTGTACGTAGTTTTTGGCTAGCTAGCAAGTATTGCTTCTTGGAGTGTTGCTTGTGTCTGGAAACATAGGCTATGATCTTACCCCTAAGGTAGGCCTTTCCCGCTTCCCAAAACAAATTAGGGTCGTCTAAATGTGCACCGTTAGTGTCTGTATAATCCGCCCAGCTAGTTAACAACATCTGCTTGAAATCCTCGCTATCTGCTAAATGTGTAGGGAAGCGCCACGTGTTTATTGGCGACGAGGGTTTGGCATATAGTAAACGGACTAAGACTGGGCTATGGTCTGTGATTACCATATCTTTAATCTCTGGATCTCTAACAAACGACACTAGGGGCAGGGATGCAAAAAAGTAATCGAGTCGCGAGAAAGATTTGTGAGGGGGCGAGAAATAAGTGAATTCCCGATCGGTGGGGTGGGCGAGGCGCCAGACATCCGTGAACTGCAGGGTGGAAAATGTCCTATCTAGTGGAGTGACAGCGGGTGTGTGAGGACCGATCATGGTGGTTAATGACCGAATTCAAGTCCCCACCAACTAAATGTAGAGTTTCAGGCACGTTCGATATCCAAGCCAGCAGGTCATGGAAAAACGCAGAGTCAGGTGAATTAGGGACATAGATGTTAGTAAAGGCTAGATCTTTGTTATTCAAAGAGAGACGTACGGTAAGCATACGCCCACCCGAGTCAATGCGAACTTCCCGTGTCGTATAGCGAAGGTGTTTGTGTAGCAGAATAACTACACCTGCCTTGCGACCATCAGCAGGTGAGCCAAAGACCTCTCCGACCCAAAGTTTCCGGAGGCGAGAGATGTCGTCAGCGGACAGGTGAGTCTCCTGAAGGAGCGCGACATCTGTCCGCAGACGTTTAAGATGTCTAAGTATTTTCATGCGTTTAGCAGGTGATCTAAGGCCCTTGACATTCCACGTAACCACGGTTAGTTGGGTTCCGCTTGTGTCAGCCATCAGGAGTGTGGTGAGTGCATAAGAGCCTCAGAGCTACTATTAAAGGAGATCCGATGGGACTTAGGGTGGGTATTGTAGTAGGGGTGGGTATGTGTACAGAAGATGACACATAGGACAGGGGGGGAGGAGAGAGAAGGAGAGGAAAGGAGAGCAGGAAAAGGAGTAGTAGGAAAAGAGTAAAGAAGAGAGAAGAAGACAGGACAGTAAAGCTACTAAACAAGTGTAAACCACATCTTCACTTTTTTCCACACAAGGAACGTTGTATAAACACATCTCCCAGAGAGCGACCGCACCCCCTGGGAGAGGCAGGATTTGTACCCCGGGGTAGAGGGAGGGCTAAAAGGAAAAGCTAGGGGAAGAGGGGGAGGACCCAGGCAAAACAAGGGAGGGGAGGGAGGAGAAGGGAGGAGAAGAGAAGAGAAGGGGAGGGAAGATCAGGGAAGAAGGGTAGGGTAATGGACTGCGGGAGGAATCAGATAGCAGCAGCAAAATAATGGGAGCATCAATATTTCAAGTAACACAGGTAAAAGAAAACAACCAAAACATATCAGTAGACAAGCCCATGGCAGGCAGCAGGGCCTAGGTTAATAAAAACAACAAAGATCCAATGCTTCCTTCCAGGAAGGAAGTGAGAGAGACACTAGGAAGGACATTGGAACGCACCGTTCGTTACTCTGCTTGTTGCTCTATTACTGCAGTTTTTATTCACTCAGAATGTGAGTACCCTGTCACTATACTTAAATAAAATTCAATTGGTTGAAACTACTACACTATGGGACATTATCTCTTTATCTTGTGAGGCATACCTATCCCAGGAACAGGAGCCAGTTACCCACCTATACTATTAAGGCTGTAACCTCACATCCGTGAGGCATACCTATCCCAGGAACAGGAGCCAGTTACCCACCTATACTAATAGCCGTGAGGTAAGGGCACATCCATCCACGTATTGGATAAATAGGAGGATTAAGTCACTGCACATGTATGCCTGCATGGATCACTGAAGTTCAAAGCTAGTGCTTCCCCTTAGAACACAGCACGTCCACAGGACTGAATATCCCAGACTGATTACCAGCACCTTATTTTTATGTGTTTATCATTTCACCTGTGTTGTAACGTTTTTTTGCTGCTAGCACTATTTGCACTTTATAAACACCGCATGGAACATGCATTTTGTTATATTGGATTGATTGTTATCTGTATTTTTTCACTTGGCACTTTATAAACACCGCATGGAACATGCATTTTGTTATATTGGATTGATTGATATCTGTGTTTTTTCCACTAGACATGTCACATGGGATTGTGCTTATGTGATTATTCTCACTGTACACTTTTAGTCATATATTTTGGACTATCACCTTAAGTTATATACTCATTTATTGTCAGCATATTTTATTGCAGTTTTGCACAGCACCCACGATTTGTATGTCTATTGTTTCAGGCATTCATCCATTACTGTGAGTTTTTATTTGTATGGCACTCTATCAGAATCTATATTTGATTGCCACTCTCTAACATTTATTCTAGTTTAGCACGTACCGAACAAGGATTTGTGCACACCCAGACACATATAATTTTACACTAGCACTTTTTGACCTTTACCCTTTTATCCTTTACCTGCATACTCATCTGTTCCCC
Organism: Lithobates pipiens; assembly: GCF_037356315.1. NCBI lineage: Eukaryota > Metazoa > Chordata > Amphibia > Anura > Ranidae > Lithobates > Lithobates pipiens. The sequence continues at coordinate 648,329,700 of NW_027507903.1, read as the reverse complement.
TTCCCCCTCCCTGCCCTTTCTTCCCCTTCCCCTTTTTCTTTTCTCCTTCCCTCCCCCCTCCCCCCCCCCCTCCCTCTCCCCTCCTTTCTTGTATTCCCCCATTTGCGCAACACTAAAACCACTTAATCGATATTGCTCAGGGAGTAGGTGAAGCTCCCTTCAGTGTTTGCAGCATCCCTCTATTCCCCTTGTCAAGGTGGTTGGCGCAGAGGTACTTTATACACTAAAAGTGCCATGCATGCTCAGATCAAATTCCTACATCAAAGCTATTGGCTACTAGCCTGAACGTAGTCCCATCGTAACGAAATTACGTCATCACGTTCTGAAAGAACGGATTTTTCGACAACTTTGTCCAACCGTGTGTATGCAACAGTTTCGGACAAGATCTGACGGACAAAATCCGACTGACAAAATCACAACGGATTTGGTTGTCGGAATCTCCGACCGTGTGTACAAGGGCTAAGAATACCTGAACTTCCTTTCCAACCCTCTGATCCCATTTTAAGAGACTGTTCATTGTCTACGTTTTTGCAAATAAAATCCCTTTAAGTGGATCTGTCGTCAGATCAGCAGGCAGTCATGTGAGTGCCGGACGGCTCTCTGAAATAAGGTATTAGGCAGCATATTGTTATAAATCACATACACTGGAGAACATCATGTTATCTAACAGAGGGAACTAGAGAAAGAAAAAAAGTGGCTTTACAACCACTTTCATGTTTATAGTATATATTGGTTGCTGTTTATCTATGTTAATTATATTCCTGTGTACAGTTTGTACTGCTAGGGTAATATGATCCTCCTGTGGGGTATAAAGTATGTGTCTGAGTTTTAATAAACAGTCATTCCTTTGGAGTTTACCTCACATCTTGTCTGCGTATGATGTTTGGGGTAAAAGGGCTGGTATTACCTCTCAGTCTGCTGGGAACAGTTTGGAGGGCAGGAGATGCTCTTTGGCGGAAGGAAGAACTTAGTCAGTGTGCCAAGTGGTTCCGTCACAGTGGGGGCCAGTATGACAGGTGGGGAGGGTGTGACGGCTGGGGTAGAGTGTGACAGGTGGGGGGAGTGTGGTAGGTGGGGGGCATTGTGACAGGTGGGGGGCATTGTGACAGGTGGGGGCAGTGTGACAGGTGGGGGGCAGTGTGGTAGGCGGGGGGCAGTGTGATAGGTGGGGGAGAGTGACAGGTGGGGGGGAGTGTGACAGGTTGCTTTTAACTGACTTCATTTACAGATTGAAGTTCATCCCTTTGAGCTGTAGATGAATAAACAGAAAAATACCTAAAGAAACAATGTTTCTTTCTATCTTTTTGCTTCAGCAGCTGAGGAATGTTGTTGATAAACATTGCCGGCTGCTTTTTTTTTTTTGTTGTTGATCGCTCCAATTGCTGGTGTTCTGTCAAAAGAGCCAACTCCTCAAAATCTCCAACCTTATCACTTCCAGTGATTCTCTAGCACCTGTAATTGGGGATTTCGACGAGTTGTCTGTTTTCATAGAGCACCGACAGCGTATACACTACGGCAGTGGTCCCCAAACTTTTTGGGACCGGTGTTGTGGATGAAAATTGTGCCAAGGCCAGAGGGGGGTCTGGGTGACGATGTTTTTTTTTTTTTGCGGCCAATTTGTCAGAAAAAGGCTGGTGTTAGCACTTCAATCATCACAACACCATGGTTAATATGGTGTCAGGATGATTGAAGCGTATTATTTTTATTATTATATTGTAATATAAAATTAGATAGTTCAACTCACCATAATGCAGAATCTGCCACCAGATGCAGCTTGTCACTTGCCACCAGATGCAGCTTGCCATGGTGCCTATCACCAGATTTCCACTTGCCACATCGCCTGCCACCAGATGCAGATTGCCACATGCCACCAGATGCAGATTGCCACAGTCACATGCCACCAGATGCAGATTGCCACATGCCACCAGACACTTGCCACATGCCACCAGATGCAGACTGCCACCAGATGCAGATTTTCACATGCCACAGTCACATGCAACCAGATGCAGATTGCCACATGATGTAGATTGCCACATGCCACAGTCACATGCCACCAGATGTAGATTTCCACATGCCACAGTCACATGCTACCAGATGCAGACTGCCACCAGATGCATATTTCCACATGCCACAGTCACATGCCACCAGATTCAGATTGCCACATGATGTAGATTGCCACATGTCACAGTCACATGCCACCAGATGCAGATTGCCACCAGATGTAGATTGCCACAGTCACATGCCACCAGATGCAGATTGTCACATACCACCAGATGCAGACTTTCACCAGATGCAGATTGCCACATGCCACCAGAGGCAGACTGCCATACTCACTCGCCCGCCGCACCTCAGATTGTGCAGACTTTGCATAAACAGGCTGCGGCCCAGGGGTTGGAGACCTCTGCACTACGGTACAGGACCAGTTGGCCCTTTTGACAGAATGCCGGGTAAGGAGGAAAAAAGTTGTCGCCACCTTGGAGGTGGTCATGTTGTTGGTTATTAACGGGCAGGACTAACAATGTTTACTCATTATAACATTTACCGTAGTGTATACATTGCTGTTGTTTATGTGAAAACAGGCAACTTGTCAAATTCTCAGATTACTGCTGTTTCAGAGCCCCCGGAAATGACGTATGGAGATTTTGATGAGCTGATTCTTGACAGAACACGGGACTTCCTTTACAATTCAGCTGTCAACAGGGAACCACTGACAGCTGAATGAGACATCAGTTGCTAAGGATGCAGCGGCCCCACTCCTGGACAACCAATAATTGCCGGGTTCCTGGGAATCCCGCTGACAGCTGAAAGAACTGTGCCTGAAAATATCTGTTTCAGGTATCTGAGCATTTTCACGAATACCGAACCTCGTGTAAATGCTTAGTTTCGGCACCAATACCGGTATTGGTGCAACCCTACTCTGTAGCAGTAAGTATTGGAGCCCCAGAACCTTTTGGATTTATCTCCCTAGAAGCTTCCAAATATCTCCACGAATCCTTTAGAGGTAATAGCATTGCTTCTAAAAGGAGGTCACATGGGAAGATGATAACTGAACCTCCTTATTCCCCATAGTGGTGCTCACCGCTCTTACCATCTCATCCTCTCCATTAATGACAACCAGATGAGCCGACTTTTTCTCACATTCTTCTTTGGCGGATTTCCATGTTATTGGTTTCAAGGACCTGTAGTAACAGCTGAGATTATAATACCCCCAGGTCATATTACACAATAGTTGGGAAAAGACTGAAAAAGAAAGGAAAATAGGTGTAAAATGACAATGAACTTTCACAATACCCCAAGTGGGTCATGTTGATAAGACTATAGTAAATGGGAAACCATGTAATAATTGATATATCTCAGACTAGCGGGAGCTTTTCAAATTGTATCAACTTTTCATTAAAGGATAATGCAGTTCTCAAATGTAAACTATTAACATGACTGAGCTGTATACTTTATATGCTATGTGGTGGAAAGTTTTTGAACATCTGACCATTACACCTAAACTTACCGCCAATTTATTAGGTACACCTGTTCAATTTTTTGGTAACACAATCTGGTAATCCGCCAATTACATGGCATCAACTCAATATATGTAGGCATCTAGACATGGTGAGGACAATTTGCTGAAGTTTAAACTGAGCATCAGAATTGGGAAGAAAGAGAAATAAGTGACTTTGAACGTGACATGGTTGTTGGTGTCAGACGGGTTGGTCTGAGTATTTAAAAAACTGATGATCTACTGGGATTTTCACACATAACCATCTCTTGGATTTACAGAGAATTGTCCAAAAAAAGAGAAAATATCCAGTGAGCGGTAATTGTGTGGAGGAAAATGCTTTGTTGGTGTCAGAGGTCAGAGGAGAATGGGCAGACTGGTTGGAGATGATAGAAAGGCAACAGTAACTCAAATAACCACTCATTACAATCAAGTTGTGCAGAATACCATTTCTTAATGCACAACACATTGAACCTTGAATTAAATGGGCTACAGCAGCAGAAGACCTTTCTGGGTGCCACTCCTGTCAGCTAAGAACAGGAAACAGGGTACAATTTGCACAGGCTCACCAAAATTAGACAATAGAAGATTGGAAAAAAAGTTGCCTGGTCTGGTGAGTCTTGATTCCAGCTGAAACATTCAGATGGTGGCGTCAGAAAGCATGGATCCATCCTGCCTTGTATCACCAGTTCAGGATGCGCAGATGAGAAGCCGACAAATCTGCAGCAACTGCGAGATGCTATCATGCCAATATGGACCAAAATCTCTGAGGAACATTTCCAACACCTTGTTGAATCTATGTCATGAACGTAAGTTAGACTCGAACATCGGGTGTTCGCCTGTTCGCTGAATTTAGAACATTGTGGGATGTTCGAGGGAAAATTGAGCACCCGCGGAACTGCGAGATTGCATTGATGGCTGCTGATTGGCCAAAGCATGCACCTGACTTGCATGCTTTTGCCAATCACAGTGTGCTTTGCTGTGAGAGCCATGTGGGTGATCCTTTTTCCAACTCAGTGATTCTGTTTTTGAATGTTTTTTATTTTTTTCTGACATGTTAAAGTTATAACTTTTGCTTGGATGTTATAAGTTGCACGGAGTAAATACAGCTGGGTAAATCAAAAAATGTGCCTGTCTTCATTTCAGTATGCAAAGTAACAAACTGTGATTATTTTGAAGGGGTTGATTTCTTTCTTACCCACTGTGTATATGTGATCTGGTGCAGAGGTGCCACCCTTTAGCAGTAAAACTGCTATAGGGTGGACCTTAAGCAGTTAACAACTGAACTTAACCTTCTACAAAAACCTTATCTGTATAAACCAAGAAATAATTCATAGAAGTGTTCAGACAGCAATACAAGCTCCTTATCCACCTACCAGTTCTCCTCAGACGTGACAGCTCATCGGTGATGCTCTGATCTGGGCCAGATAAAACAAAAATAGGAGATGTTATCCAGAGACAGATGAGATTCGGATTCAGGTCAAATTAAACTTCAAACCCAATCTGGACATTTTCTTATGTTCAGCTTTCTTCAATTTCAACCCATTTCAAATTCCCAAACATGTCAGACATCTGCCATATTAGTTTAATATTAAATGAAGGATAGAGGTGGGCCAAATGTTGGGTTTGCAGCAAAACTTTAGAACAATGCAAAAGTTAGGAACCGAATAATGAATCCTATTGAAGTATATGGAACCTGTACTAGAAGAATCAAAAGTGCCAATTTTAAAGGCTTATATGCAAGTAATTGGGCATACAATGGTTATGGGGGTAAGGGTACTGCCCTGGGGAAACATGTATCAATGAAAAAAAGTTTTTGAAAAAATAGGATTTTTAAAACAGCTTACCTGTAAAATTATTTTCTTTGCGGTATATCACGGGACACAGAGTCATAGTACTTACTATGTGGGTTTAATAGGCCACCTTCAGGGGGACGTGGTGACCGCCATACGAGATGCATAGAAGAGAGCTCCGCTCTGTGCTGGGAGAATTAACCACGCTACGGTGAAGAGAGGAAGCACACGGGCGCAGCGGCGAACACACAAGTCCACTGGGAGCTGCTGGCCATCCCCGAGCATGGGAAAGAGGCAAACGGAACAGCCACAGGCTTTGAAACTGTCAGACTTTTATCTAGTGGTAATCTGCGGTCTTCAACAAAATGGCGGCGGGAGACATACAGCTCCACCGCACTGCAGCCCTCCACAGACCTGTCTTCCGGAACAAAACGAAAGTGTACAGGGCAAAGAGGAACAATGGGAACTACGGAAGACACAGGCTCCAGCGAATCCTCCTCTCCCTGTGGATCTCCATTAACCAAAAGCCCTGTGAAATCCAAATCAAGGCTGGAAACGGAAAAACTCACTAGCATCAATGAAATCACACAGATAATGGAGGTCAGTGACTCACAGAACCACAAAGCATCTAATAGGTCATACATTGATCCCATGGCACAATTCCCCACCACGGGACAGCCGCTTTCGGATAGCACAATGAAAGAAATGTTAATTTCTCTATGCTCCTCCATACAGTCAGACATGATTGCATGCATACAACAATGCAGAGAAGAAATATGCGACATAGATGAAAGAGTGCACCAAGTTGAAACCTGTATGTGCGATGTCACGTCATCCTTCAATACACTTGTGGACTCCCATGCAGCACAGCAACAATCTATCTTAAAAATCCAAATGAAATTAGCAGATCTCGAAGATCGCTTTCGCAGAAATAACTTACAACTCAGGGGAATACCCGAATCCATCTCTGCACAGCAACTTCCACAATTTGCTCGGGATCTGTTCCATGCAGTCATTCCATCACTATCCCAAACAGATCTCACGATCGTCAGAATCCACAGGGTACCAAAACCTTCCTTTTTACCCCAAGAAGTACCCAGAGACGTTCTGTTAAGGATTCATTTTTTTTCAGGTAACAAGCCAATAACATACAAGTACCACCAGACTTATCGCAATATATGCTCCAGCAACGCCGCAATATGGCAACACTCACCAAAGCTTTAAGGAATCACAAGATTAACTACTGCTGAAAATACCCAGCCAAGTTTAATATCACCTATAAAGGCTCAAATAATATCATCAATTCCCTTGAAGAAGGGATCCATCTATTGCAAAAATGGCAGATTCTGATTCTGGAGCAAAACCAAGGACCGCCTACGCATCCACAACATCAACTTCCCAGTGGGAAATTACAACAGGATTGGATAATCAAGCCACAACGTAGGGCATCTACAAAGCTCAACTGACTACAACCAAGCCCTACCAAGAATGCTTCAAGTCGAGTAAAATTCCCCCAGCGAATAACTGTGGTACCTGACACCTTACCAAAACTCCATTAAAATAGGCAACCCATTGCCTGTCCTTTGGACCCTTTCTTAAATGTTTATTACTACTTATTATGTTCTCCAAGTTCCCCGTTGGGAACGTAAAAGTTCTTGTTTACACCTTTTATAAAGCCAGCTGAGTACCAGCTATGGTACTGGTTGATTTCCATAAGAGGATACAGGGGAGAATATGGCAAATCCCTACCCTTTTCACACCACTTGCTTAAGGAAACCTACATCTCACTTCCTTCAATCCCAACCATCAGATGTATCATCTTTCCTCCACAAGGGCAGAATTTCGAACAAGCTTCCAGCATGGATATCGACAACATAAGGACAATTAAACATGGGCATTAAACTCTTATCCATAAACGCAAGAGGTCTAAACCAGTCAAACAGAGATCTATGTGGAAACAAGCTACCCTCCATAAAGCGGACATACTAGCAATACAGGAAACCGACTTTCATAAACTGGCTACATCGAAATGTTCCCATCCGAACTTCCCTCATGTCTTTCAGTCCTCCCCCTCAGTGAAGAAGAGAGGAGTGATGCTAGCCATAAGGGACACGGTATCTTTTGTTCTTAAAAACTCAGTCATTGACCCAGACGGGCGTTACATAATTTTGATTTGTATTATTGGCAACATGCCTATGACCTTAACCAATGTTTATGTTTTCAACTCGCATCAAATCAAATTTATCAGGAAGATTATAAAAAAATATCCCAGCTGCAAGAGGGGAACATATCAATATGCAGAGATTTCAATACTATATAGGAATGGTAACCTAGATGCTACCTCTTCGACAAGGGGACATCAAACCCACTTTCGGAACCTCCTTGCCAGAGAGGAACTATTTGATGTGTGGAGGTGCAAGAACGCTAATGATATATCTTATACATTTTATTCTCCTAGACATAATTCTTATTCTAGGATAGATCTATTCATAGCCTATAAGATATTGTTGCAGAGGATTTCCAACTCAGAAATAAATGGAATTACATGGTCAGACCACGCCCCGATTTCAATCCAAATTGAGGGGGGAACTCCTTTGCTACAACCCGCATCTGGCGGTGCAATGAGATGGTGATATGAGATTCGGACTCTTATAAAGAAATCTTTTATACAGGGCATTCTAATTAAGATTAATGCCAGGATAAAATGCATACAGTCAACTAAACGAATAGAACTCCTGAACAAAATCCAAACATTACAAACCCAAAACCAAACGAATCCTTCCCTGTATCTCGCATCCAAATTGCCAGACCTCAGACATACCTTAAGAGAAACATTATGCACCCAACATGAAAATTATATGAGGAAGTTAAGACTAAACTACTATGCAAACAACAACAAAGCAGGTAGATTACTAGCCAATCGCCTTAAAGCACAGAGGACCAAAACCAGAATTCCTCACATCTACCACCCTATAACATCTTCTAAAGTAATAAACCCTCAGAAAATAACCAATGCCTTCTCAGCTCTCTCATTGGAACGCAGAGAAGGCGTTTGATAGGATCCACTGGGGATATATGGAAAGAGTCCTCCATAAATTTGGCTTTAGGGATCAATTCCTCTCAGCAATTTTAGCCCTCTACTCAAACCCTTCCGCACAAGTCCTCACATCCGGCCTATTATCTAAAAAATTCAAAATAACAAATCGAACCCGTCAGGGCTGCCCGCTTTCCCCATCTATTTTTAACCTGATGATGGAATCCTTGCGGAAGCCATTAGGACCCACTCCCACATCTCAGGTTTTAAAATTCATCATAAAATACACACAATAAATTTATTCGCAGATGACGTTATCTTACTCCTTTCCAATACCATAATTTTGCTGCCTTTTGAAATCGATACCCTTAACACTTTTTACTAAAATTTCATATTATAAGGTTAACTTCAATAAGTCTATTATCCTGCACCTGGGAATAAATCTCCATACCCACACCCATCTAAAACAACAATTCCCATATAGCTGGGTGGAAAAGTCCATTCTATACTTCGGTATCCCAGCCAGAACGTCACAATTAGCAGGAATCAACATCAAGCCTCTCATAACTGATATCCGGGGAGTATTGTCCCGCATAGCGAAAACAGAATTATCTTGGATAGGGAAAATCTCAGCCTTCAAAATGTTAGTCCTCCCAAAAATTCTATATATTTTTCGCACACTCCCAATCCCACTCAAATCGTCGTATCTCTCTGATATTCAAAATTTGCTCAAACAATTCTTATGGCAAGGGAAAAGAGCACGATGCCCTCACATACATCTTATTCAGCATCGTAGTGTAGGAGGAATAGGAATGCCAGACATCAAAGACTATTATTGGGCCACCCTTCCAACGCAAATCAAGCATTGGTTTAGAACTAATGCAACACCGCACTGGGTGAGCATAGAATTGGCCCTAGCTACGGTTTCAAACCTATATCACCTATTACTGGCAGATAAATTGAAACTAAATTCATTGGTATCCCTTCCTCCTACCATACAGGCGTCACTGATGGCCTGGAGGCATCTATGCTCACACAAGCAACACAAGATATCAACATCTACTTTTAGAATACCGTTAGAAACATTAGAAATACTCCTCCCTTATAGCTCAGTCTCCAAATGGAAAGATAAAGGCATAGATTGGATAGATGATTTGATGGATCAAGAAACCCTCATACCATTTAAATCCTTACAGACAAAATACAACTTACCTGGCTCTAGTGTACACCTCTACAGACCGCTTACATCACTTATATCTAAAAGTCCACCTCCCTCAATTAACATTCACCCAAAATTATGGCATTTTTATATGTCATATGAACATAAGGGGAAAGGTAGAGATCTCCTCTACAATATACTGCAACAAAAACAGGAGTTCATCAAAACCTCTGCCTATGAAGGCATGGGAAAAAGGCCTGAATAAAAACTTCAACCCCACACAATGGTCATCAATGTTAAAATATAATTACTCAGCCTCACATTGTATAAATCATTGGGAACTTTCACAAAAAGTTTTGGCGAGATGGTACAGGACTCCGTACCAACTGGCCAAAATGTACCCAACACAATTTTCCTTATGTTGGAGAGAGTGTGGTAATACAGGAACAATGTTCCACATCTTCTGGAACTGTAAAAACCTATCCAGCTACTGGAGGAAAATATTCAGTATCATAGCAGAAGTCACAGGAATTTTGAAATCTCCTGAGCCAGCCTTAGCAATTCTTCATTTAGGAATTGACGACTACCCACCAAGCTAGTAATTGCCAGACATTGGCAAACTAAATTCACCCCTAACCCTTCCGAAGTTGTGGCTCAGGTGAACCTTAATCACCACTAGGGATGAGCTTCATGTTCGAGTCGAACATATGTTCGACTCGAACATCCGCTGTTCGCCCGTTCGGCGTATTCTGAATGTTATGGGCCGTTCGCTCCAAATTTGTGTGGCGCTCACAGCCCACAATGCACTGCAATGGCGCAGTGCATTGCTGGCTCATGATTGGCCTTTGATAGTACTCAAGGCCAGCTTCATCTCTAATCCCATTTGCGACAATAGCACCAACCTCCTCTCCGCCCTTCGACAGGGACAACTGACCCATGTGCCCTGTCTGGCTCATATGCTTAACTTGGTGGTGCAGCAGTTCTTGGGCAGGTACCCGGGCTTACAGGATGTCCTGAGGCAGGCAAGGAAAGTTTGTGTTAATTTCCGCTGGTCATATAATGCCAGTGCTCGGCTGGCTGAGCTCCAAAAGGAGTTGAACCTGCCCAAGAACCGCCTTATCTGTGACATGCCCACCAATCAGTATATGATTCTGGAGGCCGGCTTCCTAGCATTAACCATAGTAGAGACTACTGAAATTGACAGCCCACAGTCCTTTAGAATGTGGGTCTCAATAGCCAAACCATTAACCAAACCAAAACCAAACCTCGTTCTGAGATGCGAGATCCGGTCAGACGCCACCATTTTGATTGATGGCAAACATCCCTAAACCTCACACGATTGGCCCCACACCAAAACAAAGACGGACCTGCGTGCCACATGAACTTATGTGACTCATAAGACATCCCTTCGTTGTACGGACAGGTCAGAGGGTCAAAAAGAGTTTTAACTGGTTGTAATATATATTAGTTGGTCCACTTTTCATAAACCAAAAGATACAAAAATATAGTGAATATATATATATTTAAAGGCGGAAAATAAATAAAAAAAGTGAAAATATGAATAAAAAACATGTGAGTGTATGTAAATACAATGATTGACATAAGTAACATTAATGAAAAATCTGATATAAGGATATCAGTATAATAGTAATCTAACGTGAGAGGTGTGTAACTCACATCATTACAAATATCATGCATGATACCAAATCGAATGACATCATTACAAATATCATGCACCAAATCGAATAACTAGTTAATACAATGAATGTGCTATTATGTTTAGTATCGCACACCATATATCAAACATCAAGTCATTGTGTTAAATGTGTATTATGAAATTATTAAAAGAATAATGTGTGTATATAAAGAAGAAAAAATGATTTTTTTTTATATAGTAAATACTATTATCAGCATATTTTTTTAAAAAGTAATCCAAAAAAATATATATGTGAAAAAAAATTCTGTGAAAAAAATTTACCCTCAATTTTTTTAAATGTGAAAGAAAATATGAATTATCATGTCAATGTGTAATGATCTGTAAATTTGATCAATAAAAAATATCGCTTCCCCAACGCAAAAAGATATATATCAATATCATATCGATGCATTATGATCGATAGATAATATGATCAACAGAAATAGCAATTTCACCCATGAAAGAGAAATTGTATTTATATGACCCCCCATTAGTGGGATAAGATAATAATGGTCAAAAATAAAAAAATAAAACTGAAAACCTATCAGGCATCCCAGAACAGGTAGGGTGAGAATATAAAAGAAGGCCGGTCCCCCGAACCTCGACGAGAAAAGATACACAATGATGGAACATTTACAATAATAAGCAAAAATCAAGAGTTATCAATAAAGGCATTAACATCAGTGTCTATATTAAGTCCATGTGGGACATATGAATTTAAACGATAAACCCAGGACATTTCAAGTTTTGAAATTTCCCTCACCAGGGAGCTTCCCCGCCAGTGGGGTTTATACTTATCTATTCCCAAAAATAAGGTTTTAGAAGGATCCTTATTGTGGAACATCAAATAGTGTTTGGACACTGAATGGTTGGGAAAACCAGTTAATATGTTCGTTATATGTTCATTGAGTCTCACCTGTAATGGACGTTTAGTCCGTCCCACATATTGCAGCCCACACGGGCACTGCAACATGTAGACCACCCCAGTTGTGGCACATGTGATACATGGCTTCATGTTATAGTCCATCCCTGTAACAGTACTGTTAAATGTGGTGGTCCGTCTCCGAGAACAAGAGTTCAGAGAATAGACCCTACATCTTCCACATTTATAGAACCCAGTTAGTTGGTCAAAAAAACCTTTACTCCTCTCGGGGGGATCAATGACATTTGGCGCCAAACGATTTCGTAATGATGGTGCACCCCTAAACACTATTTGTAGTTTTTCAGACAACACATTTTTCAATGTAGCATCACTACTCACAATGTGCCAATGTTTATTGATCAACCTTTTTATACCCTTCTGTTGAAATGAGTAGGTGGTCACAAAGGGGACACTTCTCTGGATGGCATTTTCCCGTGGGCCTCTCTCCACCAACAGATCCTGTCAATCAATGTTGGTCACCTCATTAAGGGTCTCGACCAAAAAGTCATGTTGGTATCCTTTCTCGAGAAATCTCGAAGGGAGGACTTCGGCCTGTGTCAAAAAATCACTCACTTCTGAGCAATTACGCCTTAATCTGATATATTGGCTCTTGGGGACCGACCTAAGCCAAGGGGTATGGTGACAACTGTCCGTAGGGATAAAGGAGTTCCTATCGGTGTCCTTAAAGAACGTTGAAGTGACAAAACGATCTTCAAACACAGAGATTGTCAAATCCAAGAAATTAACTCCTGACTGGCTCATCTCATAGTTTAGTTGTATGCCCCTTTCATTTCTGTTCAAAGAGTCCAAAAAATCCCTCAAATCATATTCGTGGCCATCCCACAAGAGGAGGACGTCATCTATGTACCTAGCCCATAAGGCAATTTGGGGTATATTTTGGGCATAGATTACATCCTCCTCCCACCTTGCCATAAAAAGGTTCGCCAAACTGGGGGCATATTTTGCCCCCATGGCTACTACCATGGTCTGTCTGTAATATTGATTTCCAAACCAAAAATAGTTATGGGAGGCAGCAAATTCCAAAAGGGACATAAGAAAGGTCACTTGATGGGTGGAAAGGCCAGAGTCTCTATCCCGATAGGAGTGAACTGCCTCAAACCCTAAATTGTGTGGAATGATCGTATACAAGGAGGCCACATCGGCTGTAACCATCCATATACCGGGTCTAGCAGACAGACCCTCTAGGAGATTAATAATGTGTCTCGAATCTTTGACATAAGAAGGGGTCTTCTGGACCAAAGATTGTAAATACAAATCTATGCATCTGCCCACCCGGGAAGTAATGGAATCTATTCCACTAACGATGGGTCTTCCCGGGGGGCAGATAGGATTCTTATGTAATTTAGGTGAATAGTATAAGACTGGTGTCCGTGGAGCCCTAGGAATCAAAAATAAACTCTCCTTGAGATTCAAAAGGCCAGCCTCTCGGCCCGCCTTTACCAATTTCTCAAGCTCTTTTTTGTATAGAAGTTTCGGATCGGAAGGTAATTTAGTATAAGTATTAGTGTCACATAAGATCCTATTTATCTCAGCCAAATAGTCAGCACGATCCAATATTACAATTGCCCCGCTCTTATCTGCGGGCCTGATAACGAGATCTTTCCTATCGCAGAGAGACTCCAGTCCCTCCTGTAAATTTTTATTCATTCAACATTTTTTGACCTCCATTGCATCTAGATCCCTTAAAACAATGTCCCTGAACACTCGCAATGAGGCTGGAAGTGTACCCGGGGGGTTAAAAAGTGAAGCATTCGCTAGACCAGAGTGAACCACCTGTGTGGCCACAGTGTTTATGTTATTCACATTATGTGTACTGAGGGACTCCATCATGTATCTTTTGATGTTAAGTTTTCTCACAAACTTATGCACATCCATATATGTTTGGAATTTATTCAATCCTGTAGGAGGTACGAACTTCAAACTTTTGTCTAGAATCTGTTGTTCTGATTCAGACAAAGCTTTTGAACTTAAATTAAAAATGCCCTTCCCTATTACATTCTGGGCCTTTTTTGCTGTTCTAACTCGCCTCCCCCCTCTGGTTCCTCTCCTCTTTCTCCTGACCTTTTGATGCCTTGTGTGGGTTTGGGAAAATTGATTGATTGAAAGCCATTGATAGCACTTTTTGGGATCGCTGAATGAGATACTTATATATGTGAATGCTGCTTTTCACTACGGTTAGCTGATCCTTTGGAGAAGAATATTGAGGAGACTGAGGATTTGCATACAACGCTTTAATTAAGCTTCCATCTGGTAAGCGCACTCACTTTATGGTGACGGGCACTTGTGCGCATCCTTGTGTGTGTAATCACTGTGGTGTTCTCGTAAAGGATCGCAACTGTGGATTGTTTATGGACTTTTTATGAACTCTTTAATTAAAAAATCACATTAATTGTCATTTTTTTCAATTAATGCATAATGAATGTGCTAATTATTTATAACCTTTAAATTTTCTTTATATTCTCTGGGTAGTTAGGTATTGACTATTTTCCCTGTTGGCGCAGCTTTTCGTATTTTCTTATTGCTGTTGGGTGTGTGTATCTCACTTATTGCTGCTGCCTTCTTTATAGATTATTGTACATTTCTTCCCCTTTTTTGTTTGTTTTGTTGTTTTACTCAAGCGCAGTTTATTTTTCCTTTATGCATTAAATTTGGCGTTTGTAAGGTAGGATGGAATACCGGACCTTGCAAAAGAAGGTCTGGCCACAGTGGTAGGGTCCAAGGGTCCCCTACCACCATTTTTATGATCTCGGCAAACCAAGATCTCTTGGGCCACGCTGGGGCCACAAGAATTACCTCCTTCCCTTCTTGCTTGATCCTGCGAAGAAGCCATGAAAGCAACAGAACAGGAGGGAATGCATAGATCAGTGAGAACTGATCCCAAGGAAAGACCAAGGTATCTGTCCCGCATGCCATTAGATCCCTTGTCCTTGACACAAAGTTGTCGATCTTGTTGTTGAACCTGTATGTAAACAGATCCACCTCCGGAACTCCCCATTTTTTACATATTGACAGAAAGATGTCGGTATGGGGACCATTCTCCCGGGAACAATTGTTGACGATTCAAGTAGTCTGCCTGCCAATTCTCTATCCCTGGAATGAAAATTGCTGATAGCCAAGAAATGTTGCTTTCTGCCCAAGAAAGTATATGATTCATCTCTCTCTGGGTCGCACGACTTCTCGTGTCCCCTGTGTGATTAATGTAGGCCACTGCTGTGACATTTTCAGATTGAATCCTGACAGGATAATTCCGTAGTCTGAGCATCCAGGCCTCTAGGGCCAGGCATACTGCCCGAATTTCTAGAATATTGATGGGCTATTGTTTTGTAGCAGTCTCGCATGAAACTGAGCATAAGGAAAGGCCTCGAAAGAAGCCACCATCTTTCCCAACAATTTCATGCAAAGTTGAATAGAAGGATTCTTCTTTGCTTTGACCACCTGGATCAGTTCCTTTATGGGACTGATCCTTTCCTGGGGCAGAATCACCATCTTTTGAGGTGTATTTATGGTCAGCCCCAAGTACTGCAATCTCCTTGATGGTTTTAAGAAGGATTTTTCTAGGTTGAGAATCCAACCTACTTCTTCCAGGTAGCTGACTGTGGTGACCAAAGCTACAGATTAATCTATCAAGAGTAGATCATCTAAGTAGGCTAATATTGGTCTACCTTTGGCCCTTAACTTGGCTAAAAGAGGAGCCAGGATCTTTGTAAACACTTGAGGTGCAGTAGCCAGTCTGAAGGTTAGAGCTCCAAACTGAAAGTGACGATTTTCTACCTCAGAACGTAGAAATTTTTGATGAGCAGGGAAAATCGGCACATGGAGATAAGCATCCTAGATGTCGATTGACGCCAGAAGTTTTCCCCTTGTAGAAAGGAGACTACAGATCGGATTGACTCCATGCGAAAGGAACGGATGTTTAAAAACCAGTTTAGATGTTTGAGATATAAAATGGGTCTGACATCCCCGTTTGCTTTTGGAACTATGAAACCCAAACCTCGCTCTTCCAAAGGGACCTCCGATATCATTCCTTGAGATAAGATATGATCCAGAGAACCTTTGATCTGAGAAAATGAGGATACAGGAACTCTTGCAACTCTAGTTTGTAACCTAGAGAAATTGAGGAGGAGCCACCCATCTTTCTTGACAATGTTCCTACCAGACTTTTGAAAACTGCTGAAGCCTTCCCCCCGCCCGAGCGATCGTGGACGTCCCTTCATAAGGAGGCTTTAATATTTTGTTTTGTGGGCTTCCTCCCCCAGGTCCTCTTTTGGCCCTGCTACTGACCGAGAGGTTTACCTCTAGAATCTGATGGTGGAGACCGTTGAGACTGCCTGGAGTCAGCTGCCCCTGGCACCAGGACCAGACTGGCCTACCGGGATACCGGGAGATTTCCCGGTAGGCCACCTTTCCCCCGGGGCCGCTTTTAGTTGCAGCTGCAGTGCTCCCCCTCTCTCCTGCGGATCACAGAGCTGGCTGGGTCTGTTTTCGGCAGCCGCGCTGTAACATGGTCCCGCCCCCCAGACCGTCTCGTGTGATTGTAGATAGAATCAACGTTCTGCCTATCACACGAGCCAGACTAGGGGGGCGGGACTGTGTTACAGCGCGGATGATGAACACAGACCCAGCTCTGTGATCCATAGGAGGAGATGCCCCTGTACAGCTCGTCCTGTGTGCCTGGATCGGAGGATCGCCAAAGGGGGGGGGGGGCATATAAAGGAAATTAGCTTTCTATATTCCTCCATGCAGCCGCTGAATGCTTGCAGGAGGGAGAGGAGAAGAATCGAGTATTCAGCGGCTGCATGGAGGAATATAGAAAGCTCATTTGCTCTATATGCGGCCCCCCGGCCGATTCTCCTATCCAAATTATTTTACTGCCCCCCAGTTCACCTTATGCTCCCTGGCCCCCTCAGTGCTCTCCTCCCCCCACCACACTCTCCTGCCCCCCCCCACAGTTCTCTCCACCCTTGTTCTTTCTGCCCCCTGCTCTCCAGCTCTCCCCATCCTTCTCTAGCCACCATCCCAGTGCTCTCCACTCCCCCCAGTGCTTCCCCCCGTCCCTCCTCAGTGCTCTCCACTCCCCCCCATGCTCTCCCCCCTGTTCTCTCGCCCCAGTGCTCTCCTCCCCCCACCACACTCTCCTGCCCCCCCCACAGTTCTCTCCACCCCTGTTATTTCTGCGCCCCCTGCTCTTCAGCTCTCCCCATCCTTTTCTAGCCACCATCCCAGTGCTCTCCACTCACCCCAGTGCTCTCCCCCCTTTCTCCCCCACTGCTCCCCCCGTTCTTTACCCCCCGTGCTCTCCACTCCCCCCAGTGCTTTCCCCCACTGTTCTCCCCCCCAGTGCTCTCCACTCCCCCCAGTGCTCCCCCCTGTTCTGCCTCCCCAGTGCTCTTCCCCCTGTTCTTTACCCCCCCAGTGCTCTCCATTCCCCCTAGTGCTCTCCCCCAGTGCTCCCCCTCACAGTTCTCTCCACCCCTGTTATTTATGCCCCCTGCTCTCCAGCTCTCCCCATCCTTCTCTAGCCACCATCCCAGTGCTCTCCACTCCCCCCCAGTGCTCTCCCCCCTGTCCTACCCCCCAGTGCTCTTCCCCCGATCTTTACCCCCCCAGTGCTCTCCACTTCCCCCAGTGCTTTCCTCCCTGTTATCCCCCTCCAGTGCTCTCCACTCCCCCCAGTGTTTTCCCCTCTGTTCTTCCCCCCCAGTGCTCTCCACTCCCCCAGTGCCATCCCCCGTTCTCCCCCCAGTGCCCCCCCCTGTCTGCGCGTGCTCTCCACGCCCCCAGTGCTCCCCCCTGTTCTCCCCCCTGTTCTTTCTCCCCAGTGCTCTCCACTCCCCCAGTGCTTTCCCCCCCTGTTCTTCCCCCTAGTGCTCCCCCCCAGTTCTTCCCCCCGTCATCTCCACTCCCACCATTGCTTCCCCCCAGTACTCTCCACTCCCCCCAGTGCTCCCCCTAGTGCTCTCCCCCTCGTTCTCTACCCCCCAGTGCTCTCCACTCCCCCCAGTGCTCTCCCCCTGTTCTTTACCCCCCCAGTGCTCTTCACTTCCCCCAGTGCCCTCCCCCCTGTTCTCCCCCCAGTGCTCTCCCTCTGTTCTTTACCCCCCAGTGCTCTCCACTCCCCATAGTGCTCTCCCCCCCAGTGCTCCCCCATGTTCTTTCCCCCCAGTGCTCTCCCCCCTGTTCTCCCCCCAGTGCTCTCCACTCCCCCCAGTGCTTTCTCCCTGTTCTTCCCCCCCAGTGCTCTCCACTCCCCCCAGTGCCCTCCCCCCTGTTCTCCTCCCAGTGCTCCCCCCTAATTTTTACCCCCCAGTGCTCTCCACTCCCCCAGTGCTCCCACCCTGTTCTTCCCCCCAAATGCTCTCCACTCCCCCCAGTGCCCCCCCGTGCTCTCCCCACTTTTTTGCCCCCCAGTGCTCTCCTCCCTGTCCCCCCGTGCTCTTCACTCCCCCCAGTGCTCCCCCCAATGCTTCCCCCCCTGTTCTCCCCCCAGTGCTCTCCCCCCTGTTTCTTTCCCCCCAGTGCTCTCCACTCCCCCCATTGCTCTCCCACCAGTGCTCTCCCCCACTGTTCTTTCCCCCCAGTGCTCTCCACTCCCCCAGTGCTTTCCCCCCTGTTCTTCACCCCCAGTGCTCCCCCACAGTTCTTCTCCCATCTTCTCAGCTCCCCCCAGTGCTCTTCCCCCCCAGTGCTCTCCACTCTCACCAGTGCTTTCCCCCCCAGTGCTCTCCACTCCCGCTAGTGCTCCCCCAGTGCTCTCCACTCCCGCCAGTGTTCTCCCACTGTTCTTCCTCCCAGTGCTCTCCACTCCCCCCAATTCTCTGCCCCCCAGTGCTCTCCCCCCTGTTATTTCCCCCCCCCAGTGCGCTACACTCCCCCCAGTGCTCTCCCCCCGTGCACTCCACTCCCCCCAGTGCTCTCCCCCCTGTTCTTTCCCCCCAGTGCTCTCCACTCCCCCCAGTGCTCTCCTCTCCGTTTCCCTCCCCCCCAGTGCTCTCCAGCTCTCCCCATCCCTCTCCAGCTCCCACCCCAGTGCTCTCCAGCCCCCCGTTCTCCCCACCCCTGTTCATTCTGGCCCCCTGGTGCTCTCAAGCTCCACCCATCACTCTCCAGCCCTCCCAGTGCTCTCTACCCCCCCTTGCTCTCCACCCCTGTTCTTTTTGGCTCCCCCAGCACTCTCCACTCCCCACCCCTGTACTCTCTACTCCCCCCTGCATTTTGCCCCCACCCATGTGCTCTCCAACCCTGCCAGTGCTCTCCACCCCTCATAGTGCTCTCCAGTCCCCCGTGCTTTCCACCCCTTTTCTTTTTGGCCCTCACTGATGCTCTCAAGATCCCCCCCATTGCTCTACACTCCCCCCTGCTCTTTGTACCCTAGTGTGCTCTCCACGCCTGTTTTTCTGCCCCCCAGTGCTCTTCGCCACCCCACACTCTTAGCCCCCCCCTGTGCTCTCAACCTATCGTGCTCTCCACCCCTGTTCTTTTTGCCCCCCCCAGTGCTCTCAAGTTCCCCCTAGCGCTCTACGCTCCCCACCCCTGTGATCTCCACTCCCCCTGCTCTTTGCCATCACCCATGTGTTCTCCAACCCTGCCAGTACTCTCTGCTCCCCCTTCTCCCCAGCTCCCACCCAGTGCTCTCCACTTCCCCAGGACCAGAGGACAGGCTAACTGGGGCCGGAAAATGAGGACGGCTGAAGGTGCAGGTGGCTAGGGACCACTTCTCTCACAGCAAACAGATCCTCTGGAAGGAGCACCGTCCCCATCCAAAACAAGAACAGGCCCTGTCTGCTGATGGCTGTCATGGATATCCTACTGGCATGCAAGGTACCGTACCAAGCATCAACAACACACCTTCCCACAGACAGGGACTGCAGACTGGGACATGGGGCACAGGAGGAGCTGCATTTATGGGCACAGTGAGACTGCATTCATGCCACAGTAAAGCTGCATTTGATGGGCACAGTGAGGCTGCATTGATGGGCACAGTGAGGCTGAAATGGTGGGCACAGTGAGGCTGCAATGTTGGGCACAGTGAGGCCGCATTTGTGGGCACAGTGAGACTGCATTCACTGGCAGAGTAAAGCTGCATTTGGTGGTTACAGTGAGGCTGCACTGGTGGGAACAGTGAGGCTGCATTGATGGGGACAGTGAGGCTGCATTTGGTGGGCACTGGTGAGGCTGCATTGAGTTCTTGCATCAAGTCTGCAGTCTCTGACCATCTCCTGTATCATGTCTGCAGTCTCTGAGGGAGACTGGAGAGGAGTCAAGAGTGGGAGCGCTGCCAGGATGGGGGTCACGGGAGAAGTCAGACTTGTGTTGACTGTGGAGAGAAGACTATAGGATAAAACCAGAGCCACACCAAGCTGGAGCCAACTGATTGAACCCTGCACAGTGCACCTGAGAGGAGGCCAGTAAGCGCTGCCAGGCCAGTCGGGGGGGGGGGGGGGGTTCACTGATGTAAGGGCGAGTAAATACTAATGTAAGGGGGCACTGACATTAAGGGTTTTCACCCTTATATTAGTAACCCACCCCCCTTAACTTAGTGTATTCCCAGTCCAGCCCTGCCTGGCACTGAAGAAGTACGTTTAAAAGTAAAAAGTTTAAACTTTTTTTAACCAGAAAAAGGGAACTTTTCCCATTAGACATTCTTTGGATATACTTATTCAAATCGTCCCCAAACAATCATTCACCATGAAAAGGGAAACTGACCTAGAGCTTTTTGCATGACGCTTCGCCTGACCAATTTTTCAGCCATAGGATTCTACACACAGGTACCAGCCCTAGCATAAGCCGTGAGGCCTGGAGAACAGTATCCCTCCTAGCATTTACAGTAAAACACAATGCTTTTGATATACCGGCCAAATCCTGGGCCTGCCGATCAGGAATAACTTTGAGTACGTCTGTAAACTGGTCAATTAATGACTGAGATAATGAATGAAATTGCTGCCAGTGCAGATTGAACAACTGGACCTGCTAGTGAAATATAGTTCCTAAAAAGGAATTCCAACTTCTTATCTGTTGGAGCCTTTAATATCTGAGCATTGTCAACTGGACAAGTCAGGTTTTTATTTACAGAGGATATAGCAGGATATAGAGCCCTGTTCTATCTCTCTCCACACTGATATCACACTACAAATGGCCGCTATGGGGGGAATATCTTTATTGTATGGAGCAGGACTAAGAGCAATGAGCCATGATTGGATAGAGTCATCATTACTTTCTCCAATCATAGGAAACATTATGATGGAAATATTTTCATTGACGAAATTAACTCTGGGGACCATGTCCATATAAAAGAACTGTTGCTATTCCAGACAAGAAGCAGAGGTTATTAGGCAAGTGTTCCTATGTTAATACTTTACCATTGTTGCACATAACTTCTGGGTGTTGTGACAGTGCAGTTAGCTGTAAGCGTGTATGTTGCCCAGGATTGTCCAGCAGGCTGTTATTACAAGCCGACCTCCACCACTCCACCCAGGTCTCCCGTCACACTTGGAGACCCAAGTGGCCAGCCCGCATACACACCGTCTGGCCGGAGACCTGAACAAAGCCTAGAGGCGATTCAGTTCGTATTGTGCGCTATACAAGTATTTCATTCATTCATTCATTTGGATCCCTTGTTAGTCACACTGCCTGCCGACCCAAAAAAATAGAAAAAAAAATTGCTTCCGCCATCATGGAGGAGCTATGCCTACTGCAGGCTCCTCTGTTTGACAGTTCTTTTATAGGGAAGGGGCAGGGCCACCTGTCTACATCACCTAGTGGCACTGCCCTCCTTCTGACATCACAGACCAGGGCATGCTGGTTCTGTGACATCAGAAGGGACGGAGCCACCAGGATTTTAAGGGGAACCCCACACCAAAATAAAAAAAACAGAGTGGGACCCCCCCCCCAAAATCCATACCCGATCCCTATCTGAGCATGCAGCCCGGCAGGTCAGGAAGGGGAGGGCACCTGGGGACACCAATTTTTTTTAAAAATGGCATGGGACCCCCCAAAATCCATACCAGATCCCTATGTGAGCATACAGCAACCCCCTCCCCTCCATCCTTAACTATATCAGGCCACATGGTCTCACAAGCACCTTGTCCCCATGTTGAGGGGACAAGGGCCTCTTCCCAACAACCCATTCTCCAGGGACTTTGCTCTTGAAAAATATATAACATTTTGGGGTTCTTATTTAATTTATTTTAACATTATTTTATTTTGTTTTTCTTTTTATTTGAATATCTGCACTGATACTTTTAAATAGTTGCTGTGTAGGAGGGGGATATATACCATTTGTTTAGGTGCAGAATATTTGGACTATAATTTATAGAAGTTATCAGACAGCAATACAAGCTTATTGTCCACCTACCAGTTTCCCTCAGACGTGTCTGCTCCTCGGCCATGTTCTTATCTGTGCAGGATAAACCAATAATAGGAAATGTTATCCAATGACAGAGAAAGTACATATCTAAACTTATCTTGCCTCTGAGATTTGGATTTAGGTCAAAATCCACTCCAATTTTGACCCAGATTTTAACACTAAAATTTCTTCAATTTCAACCCATTTTGAATTCCAATTTACATCTGTGGTCAGAAAATTTGCACCGACCCACATCTGCCATCTAGTTTAGTATTAAATGATAGAATTCAAGTTTTTATAGTGAAAGGTTCTGTTAATGCTACCGTGAACAAAGACCGTGGTAATAGTTTGGTGAAGGCCACTTATCGTTCCAGCAATACTGCATCCCTGTGTACAAAGCCAGCTCCATAAAGACACAGTTTGACCAGTTTGGTATGGAGAAACCCGAATATCCAGCCCTGACCTCAACCCTACTGAACACCTTTGGGATGAGTTGCAATG
This sequence comes from Lithobates pipiens, assembly GCF_037356315.1. Taxonomy (NCBI): domain Eukaryota; kingdom Metazoa; phylum Chordata; class Amphibia; order Anura; family Ranidae; genus Lithobates; species Lithobates pipiens. The sequence goes on along the minus strand of NW_027507903.1, from coordinate 648,306,739 downwards.
ACTGCCATTTTATTCTCTAGGGTCTCTGCTAAAAAAAAAAAAAATATATACATAATATTTGGGGGTCTAAGTAATTTTCTAGCAAAAAATACTGATTTTAACTTGTAAGCAACAAATGTCAGAAATGGTCTGGTCTTGGTCTTTGCTTATTTCTTCTTTGCCTTCGCATGGTCTGTGATCTCTCAGTGCATTCCTTCCTGTGCTTCTGAGTGTGACTTGGCCTGGCTGACATCCCTTCCGATCCTTGTTCCGGATTTTGTTCCTGACTACGCTGACATCTGGTTTCCTTTTCCGACTTGTCTGATTACCTGCTCTAGCATCCAAATCCTGGCTTCTGTTTTTGACTACGGTCCTGAACTCTGTTAATTTTGCCATTTTATTAAAGGTATGATTGAAATATCACTTTCTGTCTCCGTCTGGTTTATGGATCATGGCACAGGGTATATGTGTGAAATTCCACTAGGACTCTTGTAGAGCCCATTGCTGTTAATGTTTGTTTGTACATTGGATGTACAGTATGCGCTGTTATTAATCTCATCCATAGGCCTGTGCAGGGGGTGTTCTGGGTGTGCCTGGGCACACCCTAATCAGTACGTGTGGTGCCGATTCCTCCAACAGCTCAGGATTGCTCCATATTGGTTCCCCCACCCCACAGTGCTGCTGGCTTCCTTCCTCTCCTCTCCCCCTGGCCGCTACAGTGATTTTTCAGGATGGAGAGTGGAGGAAGGGGCTAGTAAATATGAAATTTACCGGAACCTTCCTTTTCTAAATGCACACAGTGAACACATTCATAACTGAAGCACAGTAAACTGTGCTTACTATGCTTCAGTTTGTAAATGAACAGGAAGTCGCACAGCATAGATCACTTCCCATTCATTCCCTGTCCCGTGCAGATGAGGCTGCAGAGAAAGATATGTGTGTTTGGGCTTTGGGGTGCACAATGTATTAGGATGCGCACATTTATGATTTATTTTTACATAAAGCTCTTAATATTTCCATACTAGTGTGCATCTTTAATTAGAATATTTGGAGTATAATTTATAGAAGTTGCCAGACAGCAATACAAGCTCCTTCATCACCTACCAGTCTCCTTCACGTGCGACAGCTCCTCGGTCATGTTCTTCTCTGGGCAGGATAAAGCAAGAATAGGAAATGTTATCCAATGACAGAGAACGCACACCAGCAAACCTACTGTATTGTTCCTCTGAGATTTGGATTCAGGTCAAATTCAACTCCAATCCCAATCCAATATACACTGTATTATCAAAAGTATTGGGACACCTGCCTTTACACGCACATGAACTTTAAGGCATCCCAGTCTTATGCCGCGTACACAGAAAATGTTCGATGGGAGCTAGTTGTCGGAAATTCCGACCGTGTGTAGGCTTCATCTGCCTTTTTTCATTGGAATTTCCGACACACAAAATTTGAGATCTGGATCTCAAATTTTCCGACAACAAAGTCCTTTGTCGGAAATTAGGATTGTGTGTACACAATTCCGACGCACAAAGTTCCACGCATGCTCAGAATCAAGCAGAAGAACCGCACTTGCTATTGAACTTCACTTTTCTCGGCTCGTTGCACGTCACCACGTTCTTGGCGTTCGAAATTTTCGACAACATTGTACAACCGTATGTGTATAAGAGGCGTTCGAGTCAACATCCATCAGAAAAAATCCAACAGATTTTGTTGTTGGAATGTGCTATCGTGTGTACGTGGCATTAGTCTGTAGGGTTCACTATTAAGTCGGCCCACCATTTGCAACTATAACATCTTCAACTCTTCTGGGTAGGCTGTCCACAAGGTTTAGGAGTGTGTTTATGGGAATGTTTGACCATTCTTCCAGAAAAGCATTTGTGCAGATGACAGTTGTTGAGTAATCCTTTATTAAAAAATAAAAAACTGTGCCCCCCCCCCCCCCATGTAGATCCGTCATCAATCACGCTGCCTGTTGACCCGAAAAAAAAAATGCTTCCGCCATCATGGAGGAGCTATGCCCACTGCAGGCTCCTCTGTTTGACAGTTCTTTTATAGGGAAGGGGCAGGGTCACCTGTCTACATCACCTGGCGGCACTGCCCTCCTTCTGACGTAACAGACCAGGGCATGCTGGGTCTGTGACGTCAGAAGGGGCGGTGCCACCAGGATTTTAAGGTGAACCCCACACCATTTTTTTTTTTAAACGGTGTGTGACACCCCCCCCCCCAATCTATACCAGATGCCTATCTGAGCATGCAGCCTCGCAGGTCAGGAAGGGGAGGGGGAGCAACCCCTTTCCCTCCATCCTTAACTATACCAGAATGTTCTCACAAGCACCTTGTCCCCATGTTGAGGGGACAAGGGTCTCTTCCCAACAACCCATTCTCCAGGGACTTAGCTCTCGAAAAATATATAAAGTTTGGGGTTCTTCTAAGTTTAGCGTTATTTTATTTTGTTTTTATTTTTATTTATTTTTTATTTGAATATCTGCACTGATACTTTTAAATAGTTGCTGTGTAGGAGGGGGATATATACCATTTGTTTAGGTGCAGAATATTTGGAGTATAATTTATAGAAGTTACCAGACAGCAATACAAGCTTATTGTCCACCTACCAGTTTCCCTCAGACGTGTCTGCTCCTCGGCCATGTTCTTATCTGTGCAGGATAAACCAATAATAGGAAATGTTATCCAATGACAGAGAATGGACATATCTAAACTTATCTTACCTCTGAGATTTGGATTTAGGTCAAATTCCACTCCAATTTCAACCCAGATTTTAACACTAAAATATATATTTTTCAAATTTCTTCAATTTCAACCCATTTTGAATTCCCCATCACATCTGTGGTCAGAAAATTTGCACCGACCCACATATACCATCTAGTTTATTAATAAATAATAGAATTCAAGTTTTTATAGTGAAAGGTTCTATTAATGTTACAGTGAACAAAGACTGTGGTAATCGTTTGGTGAAGGCCATTTATTGTTCCAGCAATACTGCATCCCTGTGTACAAAGCCAGCTCCATAAAGACACAGTTTGACCAGTTTGGTGTGGAGAAACCCGAATATCCAGCCCTGACCTCAACCCTACTGAACACCTTTGGGATGAGTTGGAACTGAGCCAGGTCTTCCCATCTATCATCAGTACCCGACCTCATAATTAGCAACAAATTTGCACAGACACCCTCCGAAATCTTGTGGAAGGCCTTTCAAGAAGAGTGGAGGCTGATACAAAGGGGGCAACTCATTTTTAGCAGTCATGGTTTTGGGATGGGACGTCCAAGAAGCTCATATTGGTGTGATGATCAGGAGACCAGAGACTGTTGGTCAAGTATTGTAAGCCCATACTATGCCAACTTCAGGTCAAAAGGGGCTCCAAATCCAAAATTCTCATGGTAAACCTTTCTAAAATTTCTTTATTCATAAAGTTTAAAGAAGTCCAGCCTGGGCTTATTTGGCTGGGCTTCTCCTAAGAGTCACAAGAGTGCAATTTGTTTGGCACTCCTATGACCTGTTTTCAGGTCTGAAGTCTGCTCTCTGCTGACGTCTCCTCGATCAGTCCAGGCACAGTGTCATGCAGCCTTCGGAAGTCTGGATCCGCCAGGTGCCTGGACTGATCTCAGTCTCAGCCTCTCAGCAAGCCACTGAGAGCCTGAGACGGCCACCCTCCACCCCTCCACAGCTCAGCACTCCGGGAAGCATGGAGGAGCAGAGTAGGAGAGCTGATGATTGACCGTCACCAGCTCTCCTCTCAGGGAGCTGAGAGAATCGAGCCATCGGTGGTGTTCCATCGTTCAGTTCTCAGCATAGAGACGCTGGGGGACAGATGCAGCATCGGGCCGATGCTGCATCCACCTAGGCAAGTATGAATAGGGAACAAAAAAACATACTTCTCCTTTAAGACTGTAGCTTTAATACTCACAGGAGGTGAACAGGATACCTATGAAGACAATCAGAACAAGGAACAGGAAGACGAGAAGGATCATCAGGATCAGTATAAGCCGGGTTTGTGTATTTTTGTCAGCTGAAATAATCATAGACAGTTGTGAACAAGCCTGTAGCCATCAACTGTTATAGGAAATTCTCATCCGTACACAACATTCCAACACTATCTTAAACAATGTTATACATATATATTCCCAGCATGCCATGTTGTATCTCTAGCCAGTTGTGCTGAGTGAATGTGACATTCATGTCAGGTGCTGCTGAGTTGTCCATATTCCTCCAGAACCTTCATCAAATAAATAGCATAGGTTTATAGAGCCAAGAGTACATCATTTTAGTAAACAGTAAATGTCCTATCAATGGAGGTGTGTGTCCTCCGATGGGGAGTGTCCTCCAATGATGAGTGTCCTCCAATGTGCTCCAATTGAATAGGACAGAAAGTCATACCTTGTTATAGTAACAGCTCACCTTTGGCTTCGGCATTCTTCTTCCTCCATAGATCAGGATCAAACAAATTGCCATATACGCGGTTCTCTGAGGACAAACATAGATGTGAAAGAACAGCTCCTGGCATTGTGTGCAATCAGTATGGTGTCCACTGTAAGTTCTTAAAACAACATGTTTTAATGCACAGTATAAAAAGATAAGATAGAAGAGGTCTACCAGTATTTTTTTTTTTAAATACTACACCGAACACACAGAATACAGTGTTTATATCATCACAAACCCATTTCATTTTTGTTCTCTTTATGTTAATTTTTCCATTTTATATACATATGATTTGACACTCTTTTCATCAATTTTATTTGTATTTGTTTCATGAGTGTTTTTCTTTTTAGGCTTTCTTGTACAATTTTACTTTAGATTTATCAAAACCCTATAATATGAGGTCAGACCTAAACACTTTCAATTGGAATGCAATCAGGCAGGTCTTCACATTACATAGTTGAAGGTAAATCCAAAAGAAATTGAAGAAGAAAATTGTATGATGCATGGCCAGCCTAAAGCCTTGTAAACATGATCAGATTTTCTGCGGACAAAACCTCTGACTTTTGTGCAAAGGCGTGTGCATGGATTTTGTCTTGCATACAAATGGCAAGGAATTGTCGGCCAACAAACACCAACGGGGTTTTTTAGCTCATTAGTGGCACCTTTTGGGCTCCTTCTGCAAATTTTGTGTTAGTAGAAGTTTGGTGAATGTTGATTCGCGCTTTTCATTTAGCGTTTTGCGCTTTTCAGTTTGTTTGTGAACGGCCGTCCGTCAGCCAGACATGTTGCGGAATCAGAGAAGATAACGTGTTATTTATTATTGGCCTTGGAGTTATTGCTTTAACCCAAGTCCAGTCCAGGAACAGGAGGAGGAGGAGTTCTTTGACCAAAAATTGGTTGCTTTATTAATCGTGACCAATTATGTCATATGCCTTTGCTGCGGGAGCTCCAGGAGAATAATACAGATAATTTTCGGAATTATCTCCAGATGACGGACCCCTGCTTTCACCATCTCTTGGCATTGGTGACCCCCTATATTAAGAGGCAGGACACGTGTATGAGGCTTTTGTTTTATTTTTTTATTTTATTTTATTTTTTGGTTGAATAATGATTTGATTTGGTATATTTTCTATATATTTGGATGCATAGAACGTACTTTTTGGTTAAGTTCTATTGGCAGATAGCATGTCTAATTTTATTTGTTTTCTTTTTTTAATGCACAATAAAAAAATTGTGTAGAATAATACTCGGCTATGTGTTTTACTTCAAATGACAGTTTGGGAGTAGGCAGTCACATTTTAAAAAAATACAATGTAAAATTTACAAGGGACACCAACATAGTTGTATCTTTGATCTTAAAAACAACAAGATAATGGTGTTGTGGTAACTTGTACCAAAAAAAAAGCATAATAATATTATTCTTGATATCACTAGAAAAAAAAAAAAAAACTTTGAAAATTTGTTTGCAATAACTCCATCAGTATCACCAGCAAAGCAGCTTCATTATTATCCCCTTAAAGAAGAAGAGAATTGTGCGCTGCATTTCCAGATTTCATCATTTTCCACGTCACGAATGTTATTTCTCCCTTACGAACGCTAGTTTACAAGACCTACCGCTTCCGGCTCGTCTTTGCTTCTGAGCATGCGTGTTTGTACTTTGGACTTTTGTCCGACTAACTCGTTTACACACGCTCAGAAAATCCGACAACAGGCCACGGAAAATTTGAGAACCTGCTATCCAACATTTGTCCGTGGAAAATCCGACAACCATTGTTCGATGGAGCGTACACACACATGTACATGTGTAGTGCTACCCCCTGCAAGAGCCGCTGATTACTGGCTCCCCTATCCCTGCACAGCCAGGCAACACGCATCTCCAACTTGCATTGAGACACAAGTAATCAGTCCATGGGATTGTTTTTGTTGTTTTATTGGGGGAAACAACTTGGATAGGGTATAGAAATTATGGGATGCTCAACTTGACTTAAAGAAACATCAGCCGAGGACAACTTTCTTTCCTGTGTACAAAAATGAAGATCCTGGACTGTACTCCCTCCGGAATAATCTCAGTCTCTATGGATCAGTGACAAGGTCCTTTATGGACCAGGAGCTCTCAGTCCCCTTTAGAGAAATAGCACAAAGTTGCAAACTGCATGCAGGAGTATCATGTCTCCTCAGTAGAACTTCACTCAGTTCTGATGCTTGGACATTCTACCAGCCCACCGAGCTGCCTTGCCAACTAGCCCACCTAGATGCCTTACCAACTAGCCCACCTAGATGCCTTGCCAACTAGCCCACCTAGATGCCTTGCCAACTAGCCCACCTAGATGCCTTGCCAACTAGCCCACCTAGATGCCTTGCCTACCAGCCCACCTAGCTGCCTTGCCTACCAGCCCATCTGGCTGCCTTGCCTACCAGCCCATCTGGCTGCTCTGTAGAACACCCCAAGGCAATGGATTGGTATTTAGTTCAATGCTGTCCCTGGAAAATATGCTACGTCTGGCATCCTCTCCCTTTGAATGCCCCTGAGTGTGCTGAGGTACTCTCCTTTGCTCCCCGCTGCACTGGGCAAGACTTTTGTTCAGGACTCCAATTGAACAGATCTTCCCATGCCAGCCCAGATGTTCAAAGTTTTGGAGATTCCTCTCTTATGTCCCGTACACACGATTGTAATTTCCGACAACAAATGTTGGATGTGAGCTTGTTGTCTGAAAGTCCGACCGTGTGTACGCTCCATCAAACATTTGCTGTCAGACTTTCTGCCAAACAAATGTTGGCTAGCAGGTTCTCAAATTTTTCGCCAACAAAACGTTGTTGTCGGAATTTCTGATCGTGTGTACACAATTCCGATGCCCAAAAGTTCATGGATGCTCGGAATCAAGCAGAAGGAGCCACACTGGCTATTGGACTTCCTTTTTCTCGGCTCGTCGTATGTCTTGTACATCACCGCGTTTTCACGTTTGTAATTGTTGGCGAACATTTGGGTGACTGTGTGTATGCAAGACAAGTTGGAGCCAACATCCTTCGACCAAAAATTCACAATTTTGTTGTCAGAAAGTCCGATCGTGTGTGGGGGGCATTAGGCCTACTCTCCTTCCTTTCCTCAGCTTCTGCCTAGAGGCAGAGCTCCCAGACCTAGGGTCTCTTCCAAGGCCACACGACAGCAACCTCAGCACTCCCTTTTCCATCCAACTCCCCTGCTGGTCAGGCTCCATCATTTTTAAGGGCCGACCCATCCACCATGGCAGGACCTTTTGCCTGGCCAGATTCCCTTAAGTATGCAGATAGAAAACTCCTGGCCTCCACCAACAAACTTCCAGAAGCTTCTCCACACCTCTATATCCAGGGGGAGGCACCAGAGACCTGCTATGTAGAGCCATCCAGCCTGGCCTGCAGTAACCCGACCAAATTACACAACTACCATGAGCCATAACTAAATTTACGTACGCAAGTTGTACACTAGAGTGTGCTACACTTGTTTTCTGTGTGAAAGGGAGCATAATCTTAAGTTATTGGCCTATATTCTCCCCACCTAATGGATATATCAGGAAAATACTTTAGTATGGTCACTAGACAGAGCTGATGATCATAAAAAATACATACTTAGTTACTATGATCATTTTCTCCATCTAGTGGCTGTAATGCTATATGTTCCTGATTCATTCATTTGATCCGAAGATTAAAGAGCCTAATAACATTTGCCCCCATTTACATAGAACACATCTACAATGAAGCTGTTTTTTTTTTTTTTTTTTTTTTTAGTCACCCCTTAGGCTATGTACACATGATCGGACATTCCAACAACAAAATCCATGGATTTTTTTTTGACAGATATTGGCTCAAACTTGTCTTGCATACACACGTTCACACAAATGTTGTCGGAAAATCCAAACGTCAAAAACACGGTGAGGTACAAGATGTACGACGAGCTGAGAAAAATTAAGTTCAATAGCCAGTGCGGCTCTTCTGCTTGATTCAGAGCAAGCGTGGACTTTTGCTTGTCGGAATTGTGTACACACGCTTGGAATTTCTGACAACAAATCTTGTTGTGGGAAAATTTGAGAACCTGTTCTCAAACATTTGTTGTTGGAAATTCCGACAGCAAATGACTGATGGAGCCTACACATGGTTGGAATTTCCGTCAACAAGCTCACATTGAACATTTGTTGTTGGGAAATAATATTGTGTGTACGGCCCATAAGTGTCCATATACCCCATTGTCTCCAAACCCCCCGCTGGCTGTTTATTACTTGTAGCCAGCACTCCCACCTCATGACCAGGCTTGAAAAAGGAGGCATGTCCCGAAAAACACATTGCCGGGAAAGTGGACACTGCTGCCGCTCTACGAGGCTGCTGCTCAGCAACACGGATGCCGCCTGTACCACCAGCCTTTACCCCTGGGGCTGTTATTCAAGCCCACCACTGGCCATTGTAGTGGGGAGGAACGTCTCCCTGGGCGTTGTTATCTGCACCACTCTTTTGGAATCTTGTAAGTGCATTTGATGCTTTTGATAGTGTTGCCCCCTTCTTAATGTGCTAGGTTAATGCACTGTGCTTGTTCCCTATTCTGTTTCAGATTATTCCCGTGTATTACCATTGACTGACTTGCTGTATATTGAGATCTTCGGTGGATTGTCAGTTTGGAGTTGGAGAACTTTGAGGCCAGTGTTTCTGTCTGGAGCATCATATCAGCCATCAGAGAGATCTGCGACCATTAGGCATATAGGAATGCGTGCGCAACACTGCGCGAGTGGACACACGAGTAGGTCCACCACAGGTACTTGGGCCTAGTGGACTATTTAACCACGTCAATACTGGTAAAGTAAATTTAAAAAAACGTTGTTTCTGTAAAAAAATTTTACAAATAAATAATCTTTCTTCATAAATTTTGACCAAACTGTATTATGCTACATTTCTTTGGTGAAAACAACCCAAATGCGCATTTATTATTTAGTCTGTAGGAAAGATATAGAGTCCACAAACTATGGGATATACACTATATTACCAAAAGTATTGGGGCACCTGCCTTTACACACACATGAACTTTAATGGCATCCCAGTCTTAGTCCGTAGGGTTCAATATTGAGTTGGCCCACCCTTTGCAGCTATAACAGCTTCAACTCTTCTGGGAAGGCCGTCCACAAGCTTTAAGAGTGTGTCTATGGCAATGTTTGACCATTCTTCCAGAAGGGCATTTGTGAGGTCAGGCACTGATGTTGGATGAGAGGGCCTGGCTCACAGTCTCTGCTCTAATTCATCTCAGAGGTGTTTTATCGAATGGAGGTCAGGACTCTGGCCAGTCAAGTTCCTCCACCCCAAATTCGTTCATTCATGTCTTTATGGACCTTGTTTTGTGCACTGGTGCTCAGTCATAGAGAGAAAAGTTGTTGTGAGACTTTAAAGGTGCCAGAAAATAATGAATACAAAGATTCAAATATACATAAACAAAATGACAGTAATTTTATTATTACAAACAACATGTATTTAAAAATGTTTGTTATGCTTTAAAACAAACAGACATTGAATACAACTTGTCTCTTGAAACATCATTGTACAAAGCATTTGTCTTGTCACTTGGAGATAACAATTTTAAGAATTATCCTGACATGTTTCGCCACCATGGGCTTCCTCAGGGGATATATTTGTGACAAGAGATGTTTTACCAGCTCAATCCCCCTTGTCTCCAGCCAGGAGTCAGGGAAGGGGTGGTGAACACCATTGGGGATACACAGGGAGGCCAGAACAGCCCATAGAGACCAAAAGCAAACACTGTTGAAGTACAGCTGAGCCAAGGATGCCGGATGCAGAATATGATCTTAATTGTCAAACTTGAAGACAAGTACTAAAATGCTTTCATGTAGCTCTAATTAAGTGTGGTCACCCCTGGATTTCTGACCTGGCGCTCAGTCATGTTGGAACAAGAAGGGATCATCCGCAAACTGTTCTCACAAAGTTGGGAGCATGGAATTGTCCAAAATGTCTTGGTATGCTGACACCTTAAGAATTATTTTCACTAGAAATAAGGGGCCAGGGCCAGGGCCAATGCCTGAAAAACAGCCCCACACCATAATCCCCCCTCCACCAAATGATTTGTACCAGTGCACAAAGCAAGGTCCATAAAGACATGGATGATAGAGTTTGGGATGGAGGAACCTGACTGGGCTGCAAAGAGTCCTGTCCTCAACCTGTTAGAACACCTTTGGGATGAATTAGTGCAAAGACTGCGAGCAGGGCCATCTCATCCAACATCAGTGCCTGACCTCACAAATGCTCTTCTGGAAGAATGGTCAAACATTCCCATAGATACACTCCTAAACCTTGTGGACGGCCTTCCCAGAAGAGTTGAAGCTGTTATAGCTGCAAAGTGTGGGCCAACTCAATATTGAACCCTACGGACTAAGACTGGGATGTCATTAGAGTTCATGTGTGTGTGTAAAGGCAGGTGTCCCAATACTTTTGGTAATATAGTGTATATCTAAAATAATTATAGACAGACAATTGTGAACAAGCCTGCAGTCATCAACTATTATTTATTTATTGTATTTATTTATTTCAGGTACTTATATAATGCTGTCAATTTATGCAGTGATTTTACATGTACATCCATATCCGTCCCTGCCCTCAAAGAACTTACAATCTAAGTTCCCAAACTCACATTCATACATACACATACTAGGGCCAATTTTAGACAGGAACCAATAAACCAACCAGCATGTCTTTGAAGTGTGGGAGGAAAGCGGTTATAGGAAATCCTCATCCATACACAATGTCATTCCAGCCCAATCCTAGACAATGTGGTTGGCTATTCCCAGCATGCCATGTTGTATCTCTAGTGAACTCTGCTGAGTTGTACAGAATCCTCCATAACCTTCATCAAATAAATATCACATTTAGGTATTGGTCTTCATACACCAATCATTGGACCAGTAATGAGCTCTCTTTCATTGGCTTATGTGCTCCAGATAAATAGAGCACTTCTTAATAGTTGCACGATTTTTAGAGCCAAGACTACAAAATATTGGTGTTAATAAAAGTGAATGCCCTATAAATGGAGGCGTGTATCCTCCTATGGAGTAGGACCTGAGGCAGAACAGAAGGTTGTACCTTGTTAGAGTAAAAGCTCACCTTTGGCTTTTGCACTTTTCTCCTGTTTCTGTAGACCAAGATCACACATATTGACGTACGTATCTTCCTCGCTAGAGTTCCCTGAGGACAAACATAGATGTGAAAGAGCAACCGTTGGCATTTTGTGCGATCAGTATGGTTTACACCAGGGGTGTCAAACTCAAGTTCATTGCGGTCTACATCAGCATCATGGTTGCCCTCAAAGGGCCGGTTGTATCTGTTAGCCCTTGTACACACGGTCGGAGATTCCGACAACCAAATCCGTCGGATTTTGTCCGGCGGATTTTGTCCGAAACTGTTGCATACACACGGTCGGACGAAGTTGTCGGAAAATCCGATCATTCAGAACGTGATGACATTATTTCGTTACGAAAGGACTACATTCAGGCTAGCAGCCAATAGATTTGATGTAGGAATTTGATCTGAGCATGCGTGGCACTTTGTCCGATCGGAATTCTCTACACATGATCGGAGTATGTCCGATCGGAGCATTTTGTCGGAAAATATTTCCGGCAAGTTGGAAAATTTGGTCCGATGGATATTCCGACGGAAACAGTCCGATGAGGACCACACACAAATTTGTTCCGATGGAATATCCGACAAAACACTCCGATCGGACACATTCCGTCTGAATCTCTGATCGTGTGTTCAAGGGCTTACACTATATAAATGTATTTACTCTTTATTCTATTAAATAACTGCCTCTGCATTTGAATATTTCATGTATTGAATGTTTCAGTATTAACTTAAGACTAAGCCCTTGTACACACGGTCAGACATTCCGATGGACAATCTCCGATAGGACCGTGTTGTTGGATAATCCGACTGTGTGTGGGCTCCATCGGACTGTTTCCATCGGAATATCCGACGGACCAAGTTTTCCAGCTGGGCTATAAAATTTTCCGACAACATGATCCGATCGGACTTTGTCCGATCATGTGTAGAGAATTCCGATAGGACAAAGTGCCACGCATCCTCAGATCAAATTCCTAGACCAAAGCTATTGGCTACTAGCCTGAACGTAGTCCCGTCCTAACGAAATAACGTCATCACGTTAAGTACGATCGGGTTTTCTGACAACTTTGTCCGACTGTGTGTATGCAACAGTTTTAGACAAAATCCATCGAACAAAATCTGACGGATTTGGTTGTCGGAATGTCCGACCGTGTGTACAAGGGCTAAAGCTATGAAGGGCATGTGCATGAATTCATATACCATATAAAAAGAAACAACTGATCAATATACAAGGTGAATAAATATAAACGTGAAATCAAAATGAAAAAAAAAACGGTATGCAGTGCATGAATTCAAAAGATAAGCCTCTATCCAGTGAAAAAAGTGCATGAAGATTCATCAACATAAGGTGTATATGAAGTTTATCATAGGTAAAACTGTAAAGTGCTCTGCGCTTGTGCAAATTCACTAACACTCACATATTATTGTGCCGTGTTCCTGGCGCTATGAAAGATCTGCCAGTTGTGTGTAGGCGCCACTGCTCCTTGGGTCATGGAGCCAGCATGCGTTCCAATCGGCAGAAGTGACGACAAAACATAACCGAAGGGCCCCTATGCGTTTTTCCATCTAGACATCATCATCAGGAAGGGCATGTAGATGACGAAACGCATAGGGGCAGGCTTTTAGGTTACATTTTGTCACCACTTCCTCCAATTTGAATGCACACTGGCTCCAGGACTGACAGAGCAACGGCGCCTACACACAACTGGCAGATCTTTCATAGTGCCAGGAACACGGCACAATAATATGTGAATGTCATTCTATTTGCTTTTAAGATTGTTTTTAATAAAAGGGATTATGCTATGTCTGCTTTGTGATTGTTTCCCTTTCATGATCTGGAGTACATGAGAGGATTCCCATGCCGTTGTGTGGACACACATCCATTTAAAAAGTATTTTGCAGACTTTAATGCCCTGTACACACGGTCGGACTTTCCGTCAGTATTTTCGACACACAAAGTTTGAGATCTTGTGCTAGACAATTCTGACGCACACAGTGCCACGTAATAAATTACGAGATGAATGCTATTGGCTACTGGCCTCTTTATAGTCCCGTCATACGTGTTGGACGTCATCTCGTTCAGAACGATCAGATTTTCTGACAACTTTGTGCGACTGTGTGTATGCAAGGCAAGTTTGAGCCAAAATCTGTCAGAAAAAATCTGATGGATTTTGCCGTCGGAATGTCCGACCGTTTGTACAGGGCATAACAGGTTTTCTTCTAAGCCCACGTACACACGGTCGGAGATTTTGCCAACCAAATCCGTCGGATTTCGCCGGTAGGATTTAGTCCGACGGATTGTGTCCGAAACTGTTGCATACACACGGTCGGGCCAAGTTGGCGAAAAATCTGATCTTTCAGAATGTGATGACGTTATTTCGTTACGATGGGACTACATTCAGGCTAGTAGCCAATAGCTTTGATGTAGGAATTTGATCTGAGCATGCGTGCCACTTAGTCCGATGAAAATGCTCTACACATGATCGGATTAGGTCCGTCCGGCCCAGTTGGTTGGGAAATCTTTCCAACATGTTGGAAAATTGGGTCGGAAGGAGATTCGGACGGAATCAGTCCGATGCATACCACACACAGTCGGATTATCTGACGACACGGTCCGATAAGACTCATTCCGACAGATTCTCCGACCGTGTGTACAAGGGCTAAGATTTCCCCATATGTGGCTCCATCCATCTTCCCATCAACTCTGATCAGCTTCTCTGTCCCTGCTAAGGAAAAGCATCTCCAAAACATGATGCTGCCACCACCATGTTTCACAGTGGGGATGGTGTGTTCAGGATGATGTGCTGTGTTAGTTTTCCGCCACACATATCATTTTGCTTTTAGGCCAAAAAGTTCAAATTTGGTCTCATCTGACCAGAGCACCTTCTTACACATGTTTCCTGTGTCCTCCACATGGCTTCTCACAAACTGCAAACAGGACTTCTTATGGCTTTCTTTCTTTTTTATTGTATGTTTATTAGGTTTTATGAAGCATACAAAGCAAAAAGTATGATTCAGATGTAAGAAACAAAAACAAGATATGACAATGAACACAAAAATAAAAGAATAAACAAGACATAAGAAAATATTAATACATCATGGCTTAGTTCTCTTAAAGTGGTTGAAAAACCCTTACAAACCACTTTGACCTACAGGTAAGCCTAGATTAAGGCTTACCTGTAGGTCCAAGCAATATCTCCTAAACCTACACGGTTTAGGAGATATTTGCCCGAAAACGGGCACCGCTGTCTACGGCGCATGCGCCGTAGACAGCGGCGCGCAGGCGCACTGAGCGCGGCATTTCCAAGAATGGAGCTGCCGCGCGTGTCGACTCCCATGCACATGCGTGGGAGTGAAGTTATCGCGGCTTCGCCGAATGACAGCGGCGGAGCTGCGAGACCCCACCAACAAGATGGATGCGGCGGACTACAGGGGACAGCGGCGACTTCGCTGGCTCCTGTGTCAGGTAAGTGACACATAATGGGCTACTATGCGATGCATAGTAGCCCATTATGCTTTGCCTTTGCAGGGAATGAAAGAGGAAGTAAACTCATCAGGGTTTACGTCCTCTTTAACTGTAGATACAGAACATAAAGGGACTGGATGGAGAACAACTGATACGGGTCACATTTTTTTTTATACACAAGAGATATTGGTCTATGAATCCGTGAAAACTGATTTAGTGCTATATTCAGAGGCACCCTAGGCCTTCCCAACTTTATTAAACCTTGGCAAAGAGCTGTCTATCATTGCAGTCAGGCATTCCATCCTACATATGTCAGCTATGGCCAAAAGAAATTGCATGAAAGTAGGGGGAGATGTAGATAGCCAACATTGAGTTATTGCACATTTTGCCATTAATAAAATGAAAGCCATCAATCTCCTAGCAGCCCTAGTAATTATTGGAAAAGGAAGACCTAATAGAAAATGTATGGGGTTTATAGGAATAGAGATAGCCAAGACCTTGTGTAAATTGTTTTGAACTTGTGCCCAAAAGGGTTTGATACCAGAACAATGCCCAAAAAAATATGGTAATGATTAGCCATAGCTTCACCACATCTCCACCATTGAAGTCTATGGGACTCGAACGTTCGAAATGGAAAGTGCTAATTTTAACGGCTAATATGCAAGATACTGTCCTAAAAAGGGTTTGGGGACCTGGCTCCTGCCTCAGGGGACATGGGTCAATGCAAAAAAAAGTTTTAAAAACGGCCGTTTTGGCGGGAGCACTGATTTTAATGACGATTAAAGTGAAAAAAAAGTGAAATATTCCTTTAAATATAGTGCCTGGGGGGTGTCTGTAGTATGCCTGTGAAGTGCCACGTGTTTCCCGTGTTTAGAACAGTCCCTGCACAAAATGACATTAAACGGAAATAACACCATTTAAAACTGCTTGCGGTTTTAATGCTATATCTGGTTCCTGCAATATGGTTGAAAATCATTGATAAAAATGGCATAGGTAGCCCTCCCTGCCCATTACCAGCCCCTTTGGGTCTTGTACGCATATTAAGGGGAACCCTGTACCCATATTAAAAAAAGGAAATGCGTGTGGCCCCCAGGCCCTATATACTCAGAACAGCAGTATACAGGCGGTGCAAACAAGACAGGGACTGTGTAGGTTTGTTGTGTTAAGTTGAATCTGTTTGTAATTTTCAACTGGTACATTTTTAAAGTGTAGCTCCAGTCAAAAAAACTATTTTTAAGCTTTTTGGAAAACATAGGGAAGGGTTATCACCCCTGTATAATTTGTTTTGTCGTCCATCTTTTTTCATCTCACTTGCTGCTGTCTCCTTGCGTTTGCAAGTAGGAGATGTTTGTAAGTTGGATGTTTGAAAGTAGGTACCTGCCCTATATGCTCTGCAGAAATGGCGGAACAAGGTGTTGGTTTTGCCACAACATTGTAAGCCCTCAAAGTGACTCTTGGTGGGCGCTGGAGCGCCCTGCTGTGAACGATTATATCAAGAATTGTAATTACATGCCATTGTTGAACAGTGGTAGAAAAATTGACCTTTGGTGGTTGTGGTGCTGGTGCCACAACACTATAAGTCCTCACCGTTACTCTGGGTGGGCACAGGAAGGGGCCCTCCTGTGAAATATTATATCAAGAATTGTAATTACATGTCCCTGTTAAACAGGGGCAGAAAAATTGGGCCTTAGGCACTGCTGCTGGTGCCACCACACTGCAACCTCTGCCATATACTCTAGTTTTATTGCAGGAATTAGCCCTGCTGCAAAGCATTGCATCAAAAATTGTAATTAAACGCCCCTGTTAAACAGGGGCAGAAAAATTGGGCTGCTGGCATCACCCAGAACCAAAAATGTTCTTCCAACATATCAGCGGAGGAGGAAGAGGATAGACAATCAACATAACAGGACAGTCACTCAGCATCAGTATAGGCAGTCTTGAAGGGATGTGGTATTTCAAAAAAAATTATTCGGTTACATCAGCTTCAGGTGCTTGGTAGCTGTGGGTGATCCAAGACTGATTCATCTTGATGAAGGTCAGTCGATCAACTGATTCGGTGGACAGGCGCACCCTGTGATCAGTAACAAAGCCACCAGCAGCACTGAAGGTGCGTTCCGAAAGAACGCTGGATGCAGGACAGGCCAGTAGCTCAATTGCATACTGTGCAAGCTCTGGCCAGTGATCCATCCTCAAGACCCAGTAAGCCAGAGGATTTTCGGTGGGAAAGGTGTCCAAGTCTGACCTTGCCCCTAGGTATTCCTGCACCATGTAAATTAGACGCTGGCGATGTATGCTGGAACCAATCATACCTTGGGGCTGCGGACTAAAAAATTGTCTGAAAGCATCAGTCAGACGGCCACCTTCTCCACCGCTCCTTCTGACCGATGCCTCAGCAACACGTTGTCCAGGACCAGGAGTTTGTGACCTCCCAGTCTCTGGGAACGCGTTGCACAGACCTTTCTGCAAGGCCTCCCGGAGATGTCTCATCCTCTGCTCCCTCTGCGATGGCAAGATAAGGTCAGCAACCTTACCCTTGTACCGTGGATCAAGGAGAGTGGCCAGCCAGTAATGGTCCCTCTCCTTGATCCGAAGAATATGAGGATCCTTCCGCAGGCTTTGCAGGATCAGGGAGGCCATGCAGCGTAGGTTAGCTGAGGCATTTGGTCCGGAGTCCTCTGGGTCACTAAGGACAACATGATCCGCAGCTACCTCCTCCCAGCCACGTACAAGTCCACGTGTTTCTTGGGACTGTAAATCATCCCTATAAGACTGCTGCTGATGCTGATGCTGAGTGCCAGCCTCCACCTCCATGCTGACACAATCATCCTCCTCCTCCTCTTCCTCCTCCTCATCCTCTTCCTGTGTGATGGGTGGCACAGCAGGAAAACTGTCTGGATAAAGGGGGCCTTGAGAGGCAAGGAAGTCCTCCTCTTCCTGCCTCTGTTCTGCCTCAAGTGCCCTGTCCATTATTCCACGCAGCGTATGCTCCAAGAGGTGGACAAGAGGTACAGTGTCACTGATGCATGCACTGTCACTGCTCACCATCCTTGTGGCCTCCTCAAACGGTGACAGGACAGTGCATGCATCCCTGATCATGCCCCACTGGCGTGGTGAGAAAAAACCAAGCTCCCCTGACCCTGTCCTGGTGCCGTAGTCGCACAGGTACTCATTGATGGCCCTCTGCTGCGTGTGCAGCTGCTGCAGCATGGCCAATGTTGAGTTCCATCTGGTGGGCATGTCACATATAAGGCGGTTCTTGGGCAGGTTCAACTCCTTTTGGAGCTCAGCCAGCCGAGCACAGGCATTAAATGATCGGCGGAAATGCACACAGACTTTCCTGGCCTGCTTCAGGACATCCTGTAAGCCGGGGTACCTGCCCAAGAACCGCTGCACCACCAGGTTAAGGACGTGAGCTACACAGGGCACATGGGTCAGTTATCCCTGTCGGAGGGCGGAGAGGAGGTTGGTGCCATTGTCGCAAACCACCATTCCTGGCTTAAGCTGGTGTGGCGTCAACCACCTCTCGGCCTGCCCCTGCAGAGCTGACAAAACATCCGCCCCAGTGTGGCTCCTGTCCCCCAAACAAACCAGCGCAAACACGGCATGGCATCTTTTTGCCTGCGTACTTGCGTAGCCCCTGGAACGCCTACGGAGCACCGCTGGTTCTGAGGACAGAGCATTGGAAGAGGCCATGGAGGAAGAAGAAGAGGAGGGGGTGGAGGAGAGAGGTGTGTCACAACCAATAGTAGCATTTTGGAGGCGTGGTGGAGGAATAACCTCCAACACTACTGCACCTTGTCCTGCATCCTTCCCAGCAGCCAGAAGAGTGACCCAATGGGCCGTGAAAGACAGGTAACGTCCCTGTCCATGCCTGCTGGACCATGAGTCAGCGGTAATATGCACCTTACCGCTGACCGCCCTGTCCAGCGAGGCAAGGACATTGCCTTTCACATGCCGGTAGAGAGCCGGAATCGCCTTCCGTGAGAAAAAGTGGCGTTTGGGGACCTGCCACTGAGGAACCGCACATTGTACAAACTCACGGAAGGGGGCCGAGTCTACCAACTGAAAAGGCAGCAGTTGAAGTGCTAGCAATTTAGCCAAGCTAGCATTCAACCGCTGGGCATGTGGATGGCTGGGAGTAAACTTCTTCCGCCGGTCCAGCAGCTGGGGCAGGGACATTTGCCTGCTATAATCGGATGTGGGTGTACCACTAGCAGAGTTCCCGGAAGCACTTGGCTGTGACACACCTAATTCTACACCTTCATTCCTCTCAGAGCAGGTTTCAGAGAGGACTGAAGGTCTAGTGGGGTTGGAGATGCCAGCTGATGAGGAGCAAGGAGAGGTCCGCTTTGTTCTTTGGTGTGGGTCTTTGAGGTACGCTTTCCAACGAGCTGCATGGCAGGTCAACATATGTCTGGTCAAGCATGTGGTGCCCAAGCAGCTGATGTTTTGGCCAGGTGAGATACGCTTGAGACATATGTTGCAAATAGCAGCGGTGCGATCTGATGCACTCGTCTCAAAAAAGGCACACACCAAAGAACTTTTAGAATAACACGCAGAGGCAGCGCTCTGCACAGGCGGAGCTCTGCGGTGTGATTCAGTCGGTGTGCTGCCCCTAAGCTGGCCCCCGGAGGGCATCCTGCCTCGTTGGACATGTGCCTCCTCCTCCTCCTCCTCCCTCCTTCCAGGCACCCACGTGGAGTCAGTGTCCTCATCATCCCCTCCCTCTTCATCGCTGTAGCAAACCTGGCAGTATGCTGCAGCTTGTGGAACATGACTGCCAGTTTGCTGTCCTTCTTGAGCATCCCCTCTCTCTGCGCTCACGCTACTGCCTTCCTCTAGCTGAGTGTCATCATCAGAGCCCACCAAACACTGGGCATCCTCCTGGAGCATGTACCCAACACTGTGCTCAAAGAGTTCAGGAGACTCCTCAGGAGGACGTGGTGGGTCTGATGATGACATTGAGAGGAGGGAAGACGATGCGTTGGCAGCTGCTTTGCTACTACCCTGAGACTGGGTGAGAGAGGATGAGGAGGATGAAGAGGGCTTGGTCATCCACTCTACCAAGTCCTTGGCATGTTGCGGTTCAACATGTCCAGCTGCCAAAAAAAAAGGACAAGCATGTCCCATGGCCACGTGCTGATGACAATGCACCGCGTCCACAACCAGCACTGTTGTCTCTAGACATAGAGCCTGCTTGCCCTCTTTTATCGGCTCGCGCCTGTCTGCCTCTCCTTGCTGGCCTTGCAGACATGGTAATGGCCTGAAGGGAGTTGGGTAAAACAGCAGTTGGGTAGTTTATATTGTGCTGGAGGCACACAACACCCACTAACTCCTGCAGATACCTTTTTTTATAGAACACCAGAGATAAAGGGGTATATACAGATGTATACTGTGCTGTGCTGGAGGCACACACAACTTCCAATAACTCCTGCAGATGGCAATTGGGCTCAAATAGAGAACAGCTATGTAGGTGGATTATAGCGGTATGTACTGGGTACAGAGCACGCAGACAGCACGCACTATCTCCTAACATTACTGACTGCAAGCTCTATTATTAAAGATAGATCACTAGCTATATAGGTGAGGTGAATATCGCGGTGTATACTGCGGTCAGGGCACGCAGACAATAACCAGAAAACAGCAGAGATAAAGGGGTATATACAGATGTATACTGTGCTGTGCTGGAGGCACACACAACTTCCAATAACTCCTGCAGATGGCAATTGGGCTCAAATAGAGAACAGCTATGTAGGTGGATTATAGCGGTATGTACTGGGTACAGAGCACGCAGACAGCACGCACTATCTCCTAACACTACTGACTGCAAGCTCTATTATTAAAGATAGATCACTAGCTATATAGGTGAGGTGAATATAGTGGTGTATACTGCGGTCAGGGCACAGACAATAACCACTACACAACAGCAAGATAGGAAATCAGCCAAAAACGATCGGTGTGTACTGTGTTGAAGGTACACAGAACACCCACTGCTTCAGATGCCAACACACTACACGAGGCCGCCTCAATGGTGGCCTTATATAGTGTGGGGCGTGCACTACACAGCCTGAGCTATGATTGGCCACAGGCATCCTGCCTGTGGCCAATCATGGCTCTCCCCGCTGCTGGTGCTGCGATTGGCCAAGCATGCGGGGGTCACAGTGCATGCTTGGCCAATCATGAGCCAGCAATGCACTGCGCCATCGCAGTGCATTGTGGGCCGTGAGCGCCACGCGAATTTTGATGCGAACGGACCAAGTGTTTGGATTTCGCCGAACGGACGAACAGCCAATGTTCGAGTCGAACATACGTTCGACTCGAACACGAAGCTCATCCCTAGTGGCGAGCATGGAGAAGAGAGTACTTGTACATTGCTTCCAAATCAACAAAGTAAATACCATCGGGCCTAGGCATACACTTCCCAATTGAGACATACTGTATATTTGTCAGAGGATGGCCATAGCATGTAGCAAGGGTGTGCAGGGGAAATAACCCACATTTAAATTTCAGACTATCTGTTCAGGGCATATCTAGACGTCCAGGAGGCAATAGCCCTTAAAGCAGGGTTCCACCCAAAAATGGAACTTCCGCTTATCCTGTTCCCCCCCTCTGGTGTCATATCTGGCACCTTTTGGGGGGAGCAGATACCTGTCTAATACAGGTATTTGCCCCCACTTCTGGCAATAGATCACCGCACAATCTGTGGTGATTTATGCCATGTCCGGACTGGTGTCTAGATATTTCCAGGAGTGGAGAACGGCCTTGGAATAGGAACGGGAATCTGAAGATCCTCTTCAGGTATTGGTGGAAGACCTAAATTGCGAATGAACATCTCGCTTTCTTGAAGGTCATTGAGTACTGTGCCCCATCTCTGGATGCAGAAAGTCAAAAAGGAAAACCCCTTCGATAGGGGACTTGATGATTTTGTAGATGCACAATAACAGGGCGTAGGTTGCTCCTTTTTTTCTAGAGTGATGGACAACAGGTCACTGAAGATTTAAATCTTGGTGCCTTTAAATTAGTCTTTTATTGAGTGTGGCTATAGTGAGAGCTTTTTTGCTTTTGTAGTAGTGGAAATGGACAATGATGTCCCTGGGATTGGCACCTTGAGGTGGTTTAGGGGCCAGAGATCTATGGTATGGTGTGTCAGAGTAACAAATATGTCCAAGAGGTAGGGATGTATTTCCTTATCTTTGACAGATTCAGGGACCCCACAGATCCGCAGGTTTTGACGAGGTTCCCTATTTTCCAAATCCTCTTGCTGCATCTGAATTTGGGAGACTATATGTTTACGGGCACGGGCAGGCATATTGGCGTACAGGTACGTTCAGTTTTAAATGCCACCTTGCCATCGGGTCGGGACCCCCGTGAGTCCGGTCGCAGGTCCCGTGGACTCGATCGCCGCGGGCATACCCGCGATCGTCTCACGGGGTGGCTGAATGAGGAGATGCCGTTGTGAACAGCATCTCCCCATTCTGCCTAGCAACAAGTGACGCTGATCTCTGCTCCATGTGATTGAAGCAGAAATCAGTGTTCACTAACACAAAATCCAGCCCCCCACAGTTAGTAACACTCCCCTAGGAACACTTAACCCCTACACTGCCACCCACTGGTTAACCCCTTCACTGTCAGTGTCATTTACACAGGAATCAGTGCATTTGTATAGCACTGATTGCTGTATAAATGACAATGGTCCCAAAAATGTGTCAAAAATGTCCAATGTGTCCACCATAATGTCGCAGTCACAATAAAAATCGCAGATCGCCACCATTACTAGCAAAAAAAAATATTAATAAAAATGCCATAAAACTATCCCCTATTTTGTAAACGCTATTACTTTTGCGCAAACCAATCAATAATCGCTTAATGCGTTTTTTTTAACAAAAATATGTAGAAGAATACGTATCAGCCTAAACTGAGGGAAAAAAAATGTTTTTATATATATTTTTGGGGGATATTTATTATAACAAAAAGTAAAAAATAATGCGTTTTTTTCCAAAATTGTCGCTCTATTTTTGTTTATAGCGCAAAAAATAAAAAACGCAGGGGTGATCAAATACCACCAAAAGAAAGCTCTATTTGTGGGGAAAAAGGACGTCTATTTTGTTTGGGAGCCACGTCACATGACTGCGCAATTGTCAGTTAAAGCGACGCAGTGCCGAATCGCAAAAAGTGGTCTGGTCTTTGACCAGCAAAATGGTCCGGTCTGAAAGTGGTTAACAATGCTCTGGGTTAGATTCTGAAGCAGAGTGTGCAACTTTAAATCCAGAACCTCCACAGTCACCATCGCCACAGCTTCTAGCTGCAAGGATGAGTGTGCCTCGCCTAGGGACCTTTCATCGTCTGAAGAAGGATCGTTGAGCACCGACTGATCGACGGGCTCTGCTGAATCCTCTGGACTACCTGAGACCGGGGATTGCGGCCTACGCAGGAAGCGCTCCATGAGCTGGTAAGGCCTCAGCTCAGCGCGAACTGTGGTAAGTTCTTCTGATAGATGTGTTTTTGGTCACCGATTCTATCCATGGGATGCCTGGGTGCTTCCGGAAATGAATTACAGGGCTCCTGGTGCTGTAGATGCGGCTGTAGAGGAGCAGTAGCCTCGGAAAAAGAGAAGAAGGCCGGAGCTCAGATCTTACACGTCTGCCATCTTACAATCCATGCATGCGCCCCCTTATGGCTTTCTTTCAACAATGGCTTTCTTCTTGTCACTCTTCCATAAAGGCCAGATCTGTGGCATACACGACTAATAGTTGTCCTGTGGACAGATTCTCCCACCTGAGCTGTGGATCTCTGCAGCTCCTCCAGAGTTACCATGGACTTCTTGGCTGCTTCTCTGATGAATGTTCTCCTTGCCCGGCCTGTCAGTTTAGGTGGGCGGCCATGTCTTGGTAGGTTTGCAGTTGTGCCATACTCTTTCCATTTTCGGATGATGACTTGAACAGAGCTCCGTGAGATGTTCAAAGCTTGGGAATTTTTTTTATAACCTAACCCTGCTTTATACTTCTCCACAACTTTATCCCTGACCTGTCTGGTGTGTTCTAGACATGTGCATCGTCAATAAATTAGTTTTGTTTCGTTCCATTCCGCTTCGTATTAGCCATTAATTCGTATTTCGTAATTCGTGTCCGAAATTCAATTTGGATTCATACAAAATACTAATTTTTATTAGGTTTGTTAACTTTTCGTAACAATTACGAACGTTCGTTATGATGAATTTAAAAAGCAAAAATATCTTTCTCAATATGGCAGTCATCGACTCATTATGCTCATTATGAGGGGGCTTCCACCATTCCTGTGATGTGCTGTGCTGACTTCCTGGGGCTGTACCCCTCCTGTGCTCATTATGATGGGCTCCCACCATCCCTGTGCTGTGCTCATTATGATGGCCCCCCACCATCCCTGTGCTGTGCTCATTATGAGGGGTTCCCACCATCCCTGTGCTGTGCTCATTATGAGAGGCTCCCACCATCCCTGTGCTTTGCTCATTATGAGGGGTTCCCACCATCCCTGGGCTGTGCTCATTATGAGGGGCTCCCACCATCCCTGTGCTGTGCTCATTATGATGGGCCCCCACCATCCCTGTGCTGTGCTCATTATGAGGGGCCCCCACCACCCCTGTGCTGTGCTCATTATGAGGGGCACCCACCATCCCTGTGCTGTGCTCATTATGAGGGGCTCCCACCATCCCTGTGCTGTGCTCATTATGAGGGGCTCCCACCATCCCTGTGCTGTGCTAATTATGAGGGGCTCCCACCATCCCTGTGCTGTGCTCATTATGAGGGGCTCCCACCATCCCTGTGCTTTGCTCATTATGAGGGGTTCCCACCATGCCTGTGCTGTGCTCATTATGAGGGGCTCCCACCATCCCTGTGCTGTGCTCATTATGATGGGCTCCCACCATCCCTGTGCTGTGCTCATTATGAGGGGATCCCACCATGTCTGTGCTGTGCTCATTATGAGGGGCTCCCACCATCCCTGTGCTGTGCTCATTATGATGGGTCCCCACCATCCCTGTGCTGTGCTCATTATGAGGGGCCCCCACCACCCCTGTGCTGTGCTCATTATGAGGGGCACCCACCATCCCTGTGCTGTGCTCATTATGAGGGGCTCCCACCATCCCTGTGCTGTGCTCATTATGAGGGTCTCCCACCATCCCTGTGCTGTGCTCATTATGAAGGTCTCCCACCATCCCTGTGCTGTGCCCATTATGAGCGGTCCCAGCATCTCTATGCTGTGCTCATTATAAGGGCTCCCCACCATCCCTGTGCTGTGCTCATTATGATGGGCTCCCACCATCCCTGTGATGTGGTCATTATGAGGGGCTCCCACCATCCCTGTGCCGTGCTGACTTCCTGGGTTTTTAACTTCATCATAACGAATAATCATAATTATTATGACAATAATAAAAAGATATTAATGAACATTCTTATTTTATCTGATTCTGAATCTCCCATTGACTACCAGTACCAGTCTCCCACTCCCATATTAAAAAAGGTAATTTTCCCAACCCTCACTCAGCAGCAGAAGAAAACCTCTGATTGCTCAACAAAACACCAGTCACCTTTACGTTGAAATTACGTTGGAATTCGGATCCGAAATTCGTCAACAAAATTTTGTATTTTGTATACAATTCGGAAGCATAGAAATTCGTATTTCGGATGCTTTCCGAATGTGTGAATTTTCCAAAATGTTCGATTTGCACGAAACGAACCGGTCATGTCTAATGTGTTCCTTGGTCTTCGTCTTTCTGTTTTTTTTTTTTTTTTTTTCACTAAGGTTCTCTAACAAACCTCTGAGGGCTTCAGAGAACAGCTGCATTTACAGTGAGATTAAATTACACACAGGTGGACTCTGTTTACTAATTAGGTGACTTCTGAAGGCAATTGGTTACACTAGATTTTAGTTATGGGTATCAGAGTACAGGGGGCTAAATAGAAATGCACGCCATACTTTTCACATATTTATTTGTTAAAAAAAAAAAAATTTAAAACCATTTATCATTTTCTATTTAATTTTTTTATTAAATTTTTTACATATTCTACTAAGGTTTTTTTTTTTTCACTTTGCATGAGTGACACCTACAACATATATTTTGTTAGCAAAATATTGAATTTATTCTCCCATAAATATATTTTAATTGATAAGCCTAATACACCAAGCGTTCTGGGGAAACCCATTTCCCATAGTCAATACGGCAATCGAAGACTCAAAATGGCACACTCAAATAAGGAAAGTGAGATGTCACCATGTGGGGCAATGACACTGGTGTAGTTCTAAGTACATGATGATGTCGTTATACAGGAGACTATAACAAAGAAGAGGATGGAGCAATAGTGTATATTTCGCTATTTACATATGCCCCCCATGCATTAGGCACTATTGTTTTGATGGATGGAACACTTTTGTACACCTTAAAATTTGATTGATTTGTTGATGTGAGTATTCATTTTAGAAATCCAGAACAAGAATATACAGTGGTGTGAAAAAGTGTTTGCCCCCTTCCTCATTTCCTGTTCCTTTGCATGTTTGTCACACTTAAGTGTTTCGGAACATCAAACCAATTTAAACAATAGTCAAGGACAACACAAGTAAACACAAAATGCAATTTGTAAATGAAGGTGTTTATTATTAAAGGTGAACTATGTAACAACAATACTGCGCAGTGGTCGGCGAAAGAGAAATAAGGATAAGCTGAAGGCTGCTAACACGCTAAAATTGGGATCTTTTTAGCTGGGAAAAGTGTCAAAAATATAAAGTGTAAGCGCCCAACTTATATGTATCTAACTCTTAAAGTAATACAACAAAATACAAACGTATGTGCACACATGTGTGGCAAATGAGTGTAGTGTGACCCCAAAAGAGATGGGGATAATACTGGTATATATACCAAAAAAAATTGATAAAATAAAAAGTGACAACCTGTAAATGTGTGCTTAAAATCAATTGAAAACTGTATAAATGCTTATCCCTGTGAAGAGAAAAACAAAACAAAAAACAATCAACATAAACACATAGAAATATAACTAGTAAAGGTGATAAAGTCCATAATGAGACGTGCAAGATATCAGTCCCAATGTGCTACGGTATCAACCGAGATCCTGTGTTGTTGTGACCAAAAAGATGTTCCACCCTGTGGAGCTCCCACCACCTTACGAAGTGCAGGCTTACCGGATGAATATGACCCAAGCAGACATACGCCTCAGGGGTCAACAAGAGCTTGTAATCTCGGCTAAAGTAGTCCCAAATTAGGTGTTCCAATCATGCCACATACGATTCATACAGACGACTGGGTGTAATCACTGTTTTTCATATACATGGACAACTCCGACAACAGCTCAGGCATGGAAGATGAAGAAACAAAGCCAACATGGCATAATAACGTTTTTTAAAAAAGACCTTTAATAAAAATAGTTCAAACTCACATTTCCAAAGTGATCAACAAAGCATATCAGAGACGCGTTTCGACCTACAGGTCATCATCTGGGGTGGGCTCCAACCACTGACACACTGCCTTATATAAGTACTTACACAATAAAGTGATACCATTCCCCCATGTGTTGCAATCATGCCCACTTCCGGTACATCCAAAATGGCGGACGGGCGTGTGTTCCACGCCTCCGTTTTTTGTGCGTTCCACCTATATGTCCAATGTATTAGATACAAGAGGCATAATTGGGGATGGTAACGGCCCCACTTCCGGTTATAGTAAGATGGCGGCCTGGCGTGCGTTCCACGCCTCAATAATAATGCGTTCCACCCATTCCTGACAATCTAAAGAGGAAAGAACAAAGGCCTACTAATGTAATAATACCAATGCTGCCGTAGGACCGTGCGCCCAATGTAAACCTTCGTCCACTGGACTTGCAAAAGGCGTGTAAAATACGCCCGTCTCGCCATCCGGTCCCAACCCGGAACCGGAAGTGCGCATCCGCGATGGTGCCGAAGCCGGAAGTAAACAAACGTCACTTCCGGTACGGAACAAGAATGGGAACGAGGCCTGGGCATAGGCTAAACATGTTACTTCCTCACTGGTAATACTGAAAAGGGTGCAACAGCGACACATAATGGCCACAAATAGAATTGTCATAATAGTAAGGAGACAATGCCCAAAATATATCATTTTGTAAATAATATTTGTCACATAATTTAAAAATATTTTTAAATATAAATAAAATATCTTATTAAATAAAATAAAATAAAATTAATATAGAAATAATCATTAAGAACAAGCATCTACCAGTGGAGTAGACCTGCACATATACATATGTAATGCCAAACACCATATTGCAAATATCCAAAAAACATGTCTAAACTTTTAAGAATCGTCAATGAAAGCATTAATGTCCCACTCCACATTCATACCGAGTGGGGAGTGGGACTGAAGTTCATAGATCCAATAAGTCTCCAACCTGGAGACCCCTCGTGTGAGGGACCCCCCTCTCCAAGGTGGAGTATATCTATCTATCACAATGAATTGTGTGCCCCGTAAATCATTATTATGACATTCCCTATAGTGTCTTGGCACTGTGTGTTTAGACACCTTACTTCTAATCAGGGAAATATGTTCGCCTACCCTCGTGGAAAACGGTCTAGTAGTACGACCGACGTACTGCTTCCCACAAGGGCAGGTTATTAGATAGACTACATATCTGGTTTTGCAAGTGCAAAAAGATTTAATGGGATATCTTCTCCCTGTCACCGTGGATGTAAATTCCAAAATTTTCCGTTGTGTCAATGTATTGTGCTGACACACACTACATTTTTTACATGGAAAATAACCTACCAAGTTGTGAAAAAAAGTAGGCCGAATTGGAGGATTAATAATGTTGGGAGCTATTTTACTTTGTAATGTTGGAGCGCATCTAAACAAGACGTTCGCTTTTTCAGGAAGATTTGGACTCAACACCGGGTCTTTTTTTAGGACCCCCCAATATTTACTAAAAATGTTTTTTACTTGCCTATGTTGCATGTTAAAGGTAGTTATTAAAGACCACTTAAATTTATCGTTGTCCTTCCGGGGGGTTTTAACTTGTAGAAGAGTATCCCTGTTTATATGTAAGACCTCTTGTAGTTGTTTCTCTAGAGTGGGCGCATAGTATCCCTTATCCAAAAACTGTTGCTTTAGGTAATTCGCCTGATCTAAAAAGATACGGTCATCAGTACAATTACGGCGTAATCTAATGAATTGACTACGGGGGACAGAGGAAAGCCAGGTTTTATGGTGGCAGCTATCAATGGCAATATAGCTATTGCGATCGGTAGACTTGAAATGTGTTTTAAAGCTAAAACCCCCTGATGTGATTCCAATTTCCAGATCTAGGAATTGTATTTTATCAGTACTGGTCTGATAGGTTAGTGAAATCCCCCTATCGTTGGTATTCAGACCTCTAAAAAAAATTCATAGAGTGTCTCAAGGGTGCCTCCCCATAGGAGGAGGATGTCGTCTATGTATCGGACCCACAAAATCAATGATGGGCTCCGTTGAGCATAGACGACATCCTCCTCCCATTTAGCCATGAAAAGATTGGCCAGACTGGGTGCGAATTTGGCCCCCATGGCCACACCCCTTTGTTGTGAGTAGTACTGGCCATCAAACCAAAAGTAACTATGGCTAGTAGCAAATTCTAATAGTTCAATGATATAATCACGTTGGCAGGGAACCAACGATTGTTCTCTGTTCAGAAAACAACGCACCGCTTCGATTCCCTTCTCCTGTGGTATACAGGTGTATAGGGATGCAACATCTGCGGTAGCTATAATACATTGTCCATGAAACTGTATACCTTCCAATTTTTTTCGCCTGTATCCTGTATATAGGAAGGCATTTTCTTGACAAGTGGTTGGAGATAGAAATCTATATACCTACCTATACGTGCTGTAACGGAATTAATACCACTCACAATTGGTCTACCGGGGGGGGGGCGTCAGACTTATGGATTTTAGGCAGATAGTAAATAGTGGGTATTCTGGGGGATATCGGGACCAAAAATGCTCTTTCCTTTTTGTTTAAAATTTTCTGTTCAAAGCCTTTATCAATAAGGGTTTTTCAATAATGTGTTTATGTTGATTGGTTTTTGTTTTGTTTTTCTCTTCACAGGGATAAGCATTTATACAGTTTTCAATTGATTTGTTTGTCAAGTATAGATAAGGAAATTAAAGAAATCAAAGACAAATTGAATATATATAAAGGTTCGTCGGAATATATCTCCCTTTCGTCCAATTTACTCAGCCATTTGGAAAGTATACACCAACAATATTGCGCAAAAGGAAAAATAGAAAAAATGACAAGAAGTGTGTATGGTTAGCAGCCAGCACGCTAAAACTAGGGATTTTTTTAGCTGAGAAATCGGTGAAAAATGTAGTGCAAGCGCTCAACCTGTATACACTTCTTATAATACTACAAAGTGATATAAATTCAAATGTATATATAAATAACCCAAAAGCAAAAGTAAATACAGTATTATACAGGTAAGAAATATGAACATATATATAGTGACTTATACATGTGTATATATAACCAAAAAATGGTGATTATTAGGATATTGAATCCAAAAAAGGGAAACAGTGACTGTGGATAACTGTAAACAAATCACAGTGACGAAATCTATAAATAGATATATAGTCCAAAGCAATCGTGCAAAGTGCCAATATCAGCCAGGGTTCTGTAATGTTGTGACCGAAGAGAACAATGTTTCACCATGTGACGATCCCACCACCGTATAAAGTGCAGGCTTACCGGATCTATATGACCCTAACAGGCATACGCCTCAGGGGTCAATCACAGCTTGCGATCCCAAAAAGGGCTCAAGAATTGGATGTATCAGTCAAATCATGTACGATCCCACCAGATCCCAGCAGATGGCTAGATGTGGTCAATATTCCTCATGTGCATGTACAAATCCAACAACGACTCATAGGTAGGCATAAAGGATGAGAAGACGGAGCCAACATAGCATAATAACGTTTTTTTAAAAAACTTTAATTAAAAAATATTTTCTAAAACTCACATTTCAAGAAGAACAATCAAGCGTGTCAGAGAGATAAAAATGGCAGTAGCGGAGTCCTCCCGACGCGTTTCGACCCACCGGTCATCATCTGGGGTGTGGCCCAGATGATGACCGGTGGGTCGAAACGCGTCGGGAGGACTCCGCTACTGCCATTTTTATCTCTCTGACACGCTTGATTGTTCTTCTTGAAATGTGAGTTTTAGAAAATATTTT
Source organism: Lithobates pipiens (assembly GCF_037356315.1). Classification (NCBI taxonomy): domain Eukaryota; kingdom Metazoa; phylum Chordata; class Amphibia; order Anura; family Ranidae; genus Lithobates; species Lithobates pipiens. Next base: position 648,275,499 of record NW_027507903.1, on the reverse strand, counting down.
TTAATTAAAGTTTTTTAAAAAAACGTTATTATGCTATGTTGGCTCCGTCTTCTCATCCTTTATGCCTACCTATGAGTCGTTGTTGGATTTGTACATGCACATGAGGAATATTGACCACATCTAGCCATCTGCTGGGATCTGGTGGGATCGTACATGATTTGACTGATACATCCAATTCTTGAGCCCTTTTTGGGATCGCAAGCTGTGATTGACCCCTGAGGCGTATGCCTGTTAGGGTCATATAGATCCGGTAAGCCTGCACTTTATACGGTGGTGGGATCGTCACATGGTGAAACATTGTTCTCTTCGGTCACAACATTACAGAACCCTGGCTGATATTGGCACTTTGCACGATTGCTTTGGACTATATATCTATTTATAGATTTCGTCACTGTGATTTGTTTACAGTTATCCACAGTCACTGTTTCCCTTTTTTGGATTCAATATCCTAATAATCACCATTTTTTGGTTATATATACACATGTATAAGTCACTATATATATGTTTATATTTCTTACCTGTATAATACTGTATTTACTTTTGCTTTTGGGTTATTTATATATACATTTGAATTTATATCACTTTGTAGTATTATAAGAAGTGTATACAGGTTGAGCGCTTGCACTACATTTTTCACCGATTACTCAGCCATTTGGAGAAAGAGGACCGTGAACAAAAAAATTATAAAAAACAGAAAAAATATTCCCGCAATACGAATGATTACAAAACAAATAACGTGTTCGGGTGGCAAAAATTATTCACAGTACCGCCTCCTAATCAAACCATCCCCTCTGTGAATATAGGGAGCAGCCCGAATCCGAGAACTTCCGCCTCCCAGGACACACTGCTTCCCAGATCATACAGTGAGGTTGTCCAGAGGTGGTCTGACAGGGGAACACAAAATATTCAACATTACAGTCCACACATGTCGAATAATCAAAGGAGGGGTAGGGGTGGCCCAAGAGGCAAAAGAGGAGGACGTGGGTACCAAAGGGGCCATTCCCATCATAGGAACACTTCTGCTTCTGGGGACTATAACAATTCCCCGTACTATTCCTCTCCACGAACGACATATCCTTCCAATTACCAAAATTACCCCCCCCTCGAGAGGTAAACTCTTCTAACTATCAGAACCGGGGAGTTCAACACCATGAAGGTATACCTCCTTCACAAAATAGATTTGCACCTTTACGCGACATGAGAGACTCCGACAACACATATACCGGGCATTCTCCTTCCCCCTATCCATACAATCCTCCTAACACCAACTACGAACAACAGGGTTTTTACGAAGACCCGTATACCAAAAAAAAGGGGCCAAGAACTAAGAGAGGTTGTAGAGGGGGAAGGAGATTACAAAGGCGGAAAACGAAGAAGGCTCTGATAGGTCAGGGCGTCTTTAACCTGAGCACCAAATCTTTCACTCATGAAGAGATGTCCATATTAGATAAAGGCCTGAAGTTTGCACCCCCTAACAAACTTAATACATTTTCCACATTTATAGATATACATAAATTCACACGGAAGATGAATATCCAGAGATATCTCACATCCAATCCGTACCGTACAGACTATCATGCCAGTACGTCAGGAACTGTCCATTCGGGGTTATCTAACCCCTCTCTTTTTTCTCCTCCAGTACCCACTGCTCCTGCGGTAAAAATCTTCAGAGATTTAGTACTCAGTGATCTAGCCAAATTACCAGTAAAGAATCACTATCCTACTTCCTTGCCGAAGGCAGCATTGAGGTCGCTTTGCGACCAGAAACAAGTTATTATACGCCCTGCGGACAAGGGAGGCGGTATAGTTATTCTGGATAAGGCACAATATGAGGAAGAAATGGCGAATATTTTGAATGAACCAAACACGTATTGCAAATTACCCAACAATCCCACTATTGTTTACAAGAAACAATTAAAAACCCTTATTGATAAAAGCTTTGAACAGAAAATTTTAAACAAAAAGGAAAGAGCATTTTTGGTCCCGATATCCCCCAGAATACCCACTATTTACTATCTGCCTAAAATCCATAAAAGTCTGACGGCCCCCCCCCGGTAGACCAATTGTGAGTGGTATTAATTCCGTTACAGCACGTATAGGTAGGTATATAGATTTCTATCTCCAACCACTTGTCAGGAAAATGCCTTCCTATATACAGGATACAGGCGACACCATCAAAAAATTGGAAGGTATACAGTTTCATGGACAATGTATTATAGCTACCGCAGATGTTGCATCCCTATACACCTGTATACCACAGGAGAAGGGAATCGAAGCGGTGCGTTGTTTTCTGAACAGAGAACAATCGTTGGTTCCCTGCCAACGTGATTACATCATTGAACTATTAGAATTTGCTACTAGCCATAGTTACTTTTGGTTTGATGGCCAGTACTACTCACAACAAAGGGGTGTGGCCATGGGGGCCAAATTCGCACCCAGTCTGGCCAATCTTTTCATGGCTAAATGGGAGGAGGATGTCGTCTATGCTCAACGGAGCCCATCATTGATTTTGTGGGTCCGATACATAGACGACATCCTCCTCCTATGGGGAGGCACCCTTGAGACACTCTATGAATTTTTTTTAGAGGTCTGAATACCAACGATAGGGGGATTTCACTAACCTATCAGACCAGTACTGATAAAATACAATTCCTAGATCTGGAAATTGGAATCACATCAGGGGGTTTTAGCTTTAAAACACATTTCAAGTCTACCGATCGCAATAGCTATATTGCCATTGATAGCTGCCACCATAAAACCTGGCTTTCCTCTGTCCCCCGTAGTCAATTCATTAGATTACGCCGTAATTGTACTGATGACCGTATCTTTTTAGATCAGGCGAATTACCTAAAGCAACAGTTTTTGGATAAGGGATACTATGCGCCCACTCTAGAGAAACAACTACAAGAGGTCTTACATATAAACAGGGATACTCTTCTACAAGTTAAAACCCCCCGGAAGGACAACGATAAATTTAAGTGGTCTTTAATAACTACCTTTAACATGCAACATAGGCAAGTAAAAAACATTTTTAGTAAATATTGGGGGGTCCTAAAAAAAGACCCGGTGTTGAGTCCAAATCTTCCTGAAAAAGCGAACGTCTTGTTTAGAGGCGCTCCAACATTACAAAGTAAAATAGCTCCCAACATTATTAATCCTCCAATTCGGCCTACTTTTTTTCACAACTTGGTAGGTTATTTTCCATGTAAAAAATGTAGTGTGTGTCAGCACAATACATTGACACAACGGAAAATTTTGGAATTTACATCCACGGTGACAGGGAGAAGATATCCCATTAAATCTTTTTGCACTTGCAAAACCAGATATGTAGTCTATCTAATAACCTGCCCTTGTGGGAAGCAGTACGTCGGTCGTACTACTAGACCGTTTTCCACGAGGGTAGGCGAACATATTTCCCTGATTAGAAGTAAGGTGTCTAAACACACAGTGCCAAGACACTATAGGGAATGTCATAATAATGATTTACGGGGCACACAATTCATTGTGATAGATAGATATACTCCACCTTGGAGAGGGGGGTCCCTCACACGAGGGGTCTCCAGGTTGGAGACTTATTGGATCTATGAACTTCAGTCCCACTCCCCACTCGGTATGAATGTGGAGTGGGACATTAATGCTTTCATTGACGATTCTTAAAAGTTTAGACATGTTTTTTGGATATTTGCAATATGGTGTTTGGCATTACATATGTATATGTGCAGGTCTACTCCACTGGTAGATGCTTGTTCTTAATGATTATTTCTATATTAATTTTATTTTATTTTATTTAATAAGATATTTTATTTATATTTAAAAATATTTTTAAATTATGTGACAAATATTATTTACAAAATGATATATTTTGGGCATTGTCTCCTTACTATTATGACAATTCTATTTGTGGCCATTATGTGTCGCTGTTGCACCCTTTTCAGTATTACCAGTGAGGAAGTAACATGTTTAGCCTATGCCCAGGCCTCGTTCCCATTCTTGTTCCGTACCGGAAGTGACGTTTGTTTACTTCCGGCTTCGGCACCATCGCGGATGCGCACTTCCGGTTCCGGGTTGCGACCGGATGGCGAGACGGGCGTATTTTACACGCCTTTTGCAAGTCCAGTGGACGAAGGTTTACATTGGGTGCACGGTCCTACGGCAGCATTGGTATTATTACATTAGTAGGCCTTTGTTCTTTCCTCTTTAGATTGTCAGGAATGGGTGGAACGCATTATTATTGAGGCGTGGAACGCACGACAGGCCGCCCTCTTACTATAACCGGAAGTGGGGCCGTTACCATCCCCAATTATGCCTCTTGTATCTAATACATTGGACATATAGGTGAAACGCACAAAAAACAGAGGCGTGGAACGCACGCCCGTCTGCCATTTTGGATGTACCGGAAGTGGGCATGATTGCAACACATGGGGGAATGGTATCACTTTATTGTGTAAGTACTTATATAAGGCAGTGTGTCAGTGGTTGGAGCCCACCCCAGATGATGACCTGTAGGTCGAAACGCGTCGGTAGGACTCCGCCACTGCCTATTTCCTCTGATATGCTTTGTTGATCACTTTGGAAATGTGAGTTTGAACTATTTTTATTAAAGGTCTTTTTTTAAAAACGTTATTATGCCATGTTGGCTTTGTTTCTTCATCTTCCATGCCTGAGCTGTTGTCGGAGTTGTCCATGTATATGAAAAACAGTGATTACACCCAGTCGTCTGTATGAATCGTATGTGGCACGATTGGAACACCTAATTTGGGACTACTTTAGCCGAGATTACAAGCTCTTGTTGACCCCTGAGGCGTATGTCTGCTTGGGTCATATTCATCCGGTAAGCCTGCACTTCGTAAGGTGGTGGGAGCTCCACAGGGTGGAACATCTTTTTGGTCACAACAACACAGGATCTCGGTTGATACCGTAGCACATTGGGACTGATATCTTGCACGTCTCATTATGGACTTTATCACCTTTACTAGTTATATTTCTATGTGTTTATGTTGATTGGTTTTTGTTTTGTTTTTCTCTTCACAGGGATAAGCATTTATACAGTTTTCAATTGATTTTATGCACACATTTACAGGTTGTCACTTTTTATTTTATCAATTTTTTTTTTGGTATATATACCAGTATTATCCCCATCTCTTTTGGGGTCACACTACACTCATTTGCCACACATGTGTGCACATACGTTTGTATTTTGTTGTATTACTTTAAGAATTAGATACATATAAGTTGGGCGCTTACACTTTATATTTTTGACACTTTATTATTAAAGGTGAAAAAAAATCCAAACCCTCATGGTCCTGTGTGAAAAAGTGATTGCCCCCTAAACCTAATAACTGGTTGGGCCACCCTTAGCAGCAACAACTGCAACCAAGCGTTTGCGATAACGTGCAATGAGGCTTTTACAGCGTCCTGGAGGAATTTTGGCCCACTCATCTTTGCAGAATTGTCCTAATTCAGTTACATTAGAGGGTTTTCGAGCATGAACGGCCTTTTTAAGGTCATACCACAACATCTCAATAGGATTCAGGTCAGGACTTTGGCTAGGCCACTCCAAAGTCTTCATTTTGTTTTTCTTCAGCTATTCGGTGGTGGACTTGCTGGTGTGTTTAGGATCATTGTCCTGCTGCAGAACCCAAGTTCGTTTCAGCTTGAGTACACGAACAGATGGTCAGACATTCTCCTTCAGGATCTCTTGGTAGACAGCAGAATTCATAGTTCCTTTTATCACGGCAAGTCTTCCAGGTCCTGAAGCAGCAAAACAGCCCCAGACCATCACACTACCACCACCATATTTTACTGTTGGTATAATGTTCTTTTTATGAAATGCAGTGTTCCTTCTACGCCAGATATACTTGGACACACACCTTCCAAAGAGTTCCACTTTTGTCTCATCGGTCCACAGAATGTTGTCCCAAAAGTCTTGGGGATCATTAAGATGTGTTGTGGAGAAATTGAGACGAGCTTTGATGTTCTTTTTGCTCAGCAGTGGTTTTCTCCTTGGAACTCTGCCATGCAGGCCATTTTTGCCCAGTCTTTTCCTGATGGTGGAGGCATGAACGCTGACCTTAACTGAGGCAAGTGAGGCCTGCAGTTCCTTGGACGTTGTTGTGGGGTCTTTTGTGACCTCTTGGATGAGTCGTCGCTGCGCTCTTGGGGTAATTTTGGGCGGCCGGCCACTCCTGGGAAGGTTCACCACTGTTCCATGTCTTCGCCATTTGTGGATAATGGCTCTCACTGTGGTTCGCTGGATTCCCAAAGCTTTGGAAATGGCTTTATAACCCTTTCCAGACTGATAGATCTCAATTACTTTCTTTCTCAATTGTTCCTGAATTTCTTTGGGTCTCGGCATGATGTGTAGCTTTTAAGGATCTTCTGGTGGACCTTACTGTGTCAAGCAGCTCCTATTTAAGTGATGCCTTGATTGTGAACAGGTGTGGCAATAATCAGGCCTGGGTGTGGCTAGAGAAATTGAACTCAGGTGTGGACAACCACAGTTATAGTATTTTTTAACAAGGGGGGCAATCACTTTTTCACACAGGGCCATGATGGTTTGGATTTTTTTTTCACCTTTAATAATAAACACCTTCATTTACAAATTGCATTTTGTGTTTACTTGTGTTGTCCTTGACTATTGTTTAAATTGGTTTGATGTTCCGAAACACTTAAGTGTGACAAACATGCAAAGGAACAGGAAATGAGGAAGGGGGCAAACACTTTTTCACACCACTGTATACTCTATCTACAGAGACGGTGAGAACGTGGGAAGGAGAGAGAGAGAAAGAGAAAGAAAATGTGAGCACTTAAAATAAAAAGAGGTAGTAAACCTGTAAGATAAAAAAGGTTCAAGGAAATATCCAGTGATGAAAAAAACAAAAAACAAGATAAAGTGGCAAGATGTTTACAGTGCCTTGCGAAAGTATTCGGCCCCCTTGAACTTTTCAACCTTTTGCCACATTTCAGGCTTCAAACATAAAGATATAACATTTAATTTTTTGTGAAGAATCACCAACAAGTGGGACACAATTGTGAAGTGGAACGAAATCTATTGGATTTTTGAAACTTTTTTAACTAATAAAAAAATGAAAAGTGGGGCGTGCAAAATTATTCGGCCCCCTTGTGTTAATACTTTGTAGAGCCAACTTTGTACAGTCGCTTGGGGTATGTCTCTATCAGTTTTGCACATCGAGAGACTGAAATTCTTGCCCATTCTTCCTTGCAAAACAGCTCGAGCTCAGTGAGGTTGGATGGAGAGCGTTTGTGAACAGCAGTTTTCAGCTCTTTCCACAGATTCTCGATTGGATTCAGGTCTGGACTTTGACATGGCCATTCTAACACCTGGATACGTTTATTTGTGAACCATTCCTTTGTAGAGTTTGCTATATGTTTGGGATCATTGTCTTGTTGGAAGATAAATCTCCGTCCCAGTTTCAGGTCTTTTGTAGACTTCAACAGGTTTTTATCCAGAATGGTCCTGTATTTGGCTGCATCCATCTTCCCCTCAATTTTAACAATCTTCCCTGTCCCTGCTGAAGAAAAGCAGGCCCAAACCATGATGCTGCCACCACCATGTTTGACAGTGGGGATGGTGTGTTGAGGGTGATGAGCTGTGTTGCTTTTACGCCAAACATATCGTTTTGCATTGTGGCCAAAAAGTTGGATTTTGGTTTCATCTGACCAGAGCACCTTCTTCCACATGTTTGGTGTGTCTCCCAGGTGGCTTGTGGCAAACTTTAGACAAGACTTTTTATGAATATCTTTGAGAAATGGCTTTCTTCTTGCCACTCTTCCATAAAGGCCAGATTTGTGCAGTGTACGACTGATTGTTGTCCTATGGACAGACTCTCCCACCTCAGCTGTAGTTCTCTGCAGTTCATCCAGAGTGATCATGGGCCTCTTGGCTGCATCTCTGATCAGTCTTCTCCTTGTCTGAGCTGAAAGTTTAGAGGGACGGTAGATTTGCAGTGGTCTGATACCACCAAAATGAACAATAAAAAAAAAAAATTTTTTAAAGCGCCCCTGTCCCCATGTGCTCGCATGCAGAAGCGAGCGCATACGTAAGCCCCGCCCATACATGAAAACAGTGTTCAAACCACACATGTGAGGTATCGCTGCGAACGTTAGAGCGAGAGCAATAATTCTGGCCCTAGACCTCCTCTGTAACTCAAAGCATGTAACCAGTAAAAAAAAATTAAAGCGTCGCCTATGGGGATTTTTAAGTAGCGACGCTTGGCGCCATTCCACGGGCATGTGCAATTTTGAAGAGTGACATGTTAGGTATCTATTTACTCAGCATAACTTCATCTTTCACTTTATGCAAAAATTGGGCTAACTTTACTATTTTTTTTTTAGCACAAAACTGTTTTTTCCCCCAAAAAAAAGCGTTTCCGAAAAATTACTGCTCAAATACCGTGTGAGATAAATATTTGCAATGACCACCATTGTATTCTCCAGGGTGTTTGATAAAAAAAAAACATATATAATGTTTTGGGGTTCTATGTAAGTTTCAAGCAAATAAATGATGATTTTTATATGTAGGAGAGAAATGTCAGAATTGTCCTGGGTGCTCCAGAACGCCTGATGGCGCTTCCTGCATGTTAGGCCTCTGTATGTGGCCACGCTGTGTAAAAATCTCACACATGTGGTATCGCCGTACTCGGGAGTAATAGCAGAATGTGTTTTGGGGTGTAATGTGTGGTATGCATATGCTGTGTGTGAGAAATAAACTGATAATACGAAATTTTGAGGAAAAAAAATCTTGATATTGCAAAGAATTGTGGGATAAAATGACAACTTCAAAAAACTCATCATGCCTCTTACTAAATACCTTGGAATGTCTTCTTTCCAAAAAGGGGTCATTTGGGGGGTATTTGTACTTTTCTGGCATGTTAGGGTCTCAAGAATTGAAATAGGCCATCAGTACTTCAGGTGTGATCAATTTTCAGATATTGGCACCACAGCTTGTGGATTCTATAACTTTCACAAAGACCAAATAGTATCCACCAATTTGTACTTATTTTTACCAAAGATATGTAGTAGTATAAATTTTGGGCAAAATTTATGAAGAAAAATTACTAATCTGCTAAATTTTATAACAGAAACGAAGAAAAAATAATTTTTTTACAGAATTTTCGGCCTTTTTTCTTTTATAGCACAAAAAATAAAAAAACGAGAGGTGATTAAATACCACCAAAAAAAAGCTCTATTTGTGTGAAAAAAAGGACAAAAATTTCATATAGGTACAGTGTTGTATGACTGAGTAATTGTCATTCAAAATGTGAGAGCACCAAAAGCTGAAAATTGGTCTGGTTATTAAGGGTGTTTAAGTGCCCAGTGGTCAAGTGGTTAAGCATGTCTCGACAATTTCCAAACTCATTATATTACTGCTGGAGTGAAAATTTGAATATGTTATTATTTATGGTATTGAGGTATGAAGTTCATTTAGTTTTAGTCTTAGTCTCGAATAAAACGGCATTATAGTTTTAGTCCCATTTTAGTCTTTTTGACTAAAATGCCATTTTAGTTTTAGTTGCATTTTAGTCCTCTCAATTGTTTTAGTTTTAGTCGATTAAAATGGCATTAAGTTAGTCGACTAAAATGTTTTAGTCAGTTTTAGTCGACGAAATGAACACTACACACCGGACAGGTTAGGGATAAAGTTGTGGAGCAGTTTAAAGCAGGGTTAACTTTAAAAAAAATATCCCCAGCGTCTGTGCACCCGCAACCCTTATCAAATTTGAAGCAGTTGCTATGTCCATGTAGCCACTGCGTCCCAGCTGCCATGAATGGGTCTGCCTGCATGGGGATAGATGGAACACCCGTACATTCCCATGCGGGTATAGACAGCCCTTGTATGGGTGTACACTGTACTACCCTCTGTGAAGGCCAAAATGTCAGCAGCCAGCAGGGAGCTCTGGGACATACAGGAGCAGTGCTGGAGAGAAGATGGTTATAGTTAACGGATACAGGTTAGTCTTTTTTTAAAGGTCCTAGTCTTCTCTCTCTACAGTACTCCTGCATAGTTGCCAACAGTCACGATTTGCCCTGAACATGACTGCTGAGGCGCAATGGGCTTAGGTCCCACTAACGTAACACCAAGGGATCAAGTCCCCCACCACCCTCGCCCTTTACCCCATTAAATAAAACACTTACAACCATTAGGTTGGAAAGGGCAAGGCCACAGCTTTATTAAATTCCAACACATAACATGTGAACATATTTAACCAGTGCCAGTCACAGTCGCACTTAACCAAAAGAGGGAAGTGGGGCCTGTCCTTACCATAAGTGCTGGACAGACAACCTACTTCCAATTTTCCATCAAGGGCATAGCCCATTACCGCAACTTTAACTGCTGGCAAGGTTAAGAAAACCGCAGCAAGCTGTGACAGACCAAGCATAGGAAAAAAAAGGGGCGGGAGGGTGGGCAGCTCTTCCAACGATTCTTCTGAAAGACCCAGAATTCTCTGGGGCACACAATTTCCTGAGCTCAGACCCATCCTATCCCACATGTCCGAACCAATCATTCCCCTTGTCACGCACCTAGCCATGCCCCCATCAGTCAAGGCTCTCCTTCCCTAGAAGGGGCTCAAGAGGCCTTTATTTGCGGAAATCAGACCGATGTCCCAGTGTGAGCATGTCCCGGGCAAAATCCTGAAAATCCACCTGTGTCCCAGACATTGGGAGTTTTGGCACTGCCATCAAGTCAGTTAAGTCACAACAGCCTTCACATGCGTGCGGCACACCCAGATCCCTCCCCCACCTCCTCCTACAAAGCTGTTCAGGGGCTCAGTATTGGGGACTCTGCTGCGAGGAAGTGAGGTGGAGCCTGTCTCTCAGTGTGATTGGGTGGGACTCGTGAAGGGACATGGCAGGCTGGCCATGCCTCCTCACAAGTCCCACACAATCACACTGCGAGGAGATTGGGCCAGTGCGCCTTGAGACTGGCCAGGTGCAGCATGTGTCAGGAAGGAGTGGGCTGCGGACCCAACCAAAGGTAGTTACATGGTTAGTAAGGTTGAATAAAGACACCAGTCCATCCAGTTCAACCTGAGTGTCTACGATTGTCCCTATCCCTGTACATTGCACACTCACATCGGTCCCTACCCTCAAGGAGCCCACAATCAAAGGTCCCCATTCATATAATAGGGCCAATTTTGGATAGAAGCCAATTAACTTACCTGCATGTCTTTGGAGTGTGGGAGGAAACCGGAGTACCCGGAGGAAACCCACGCAGGCACAGGGAGAACATGCAAACTCCAGGCAGGTAGTGTCGTGGATAGGATTCAAACTGCTAGGTGAGAGTGCTAGCCACTACACCACTGTGCGGCCCCAGTAAAATATTGATAATTTTAACTGTAGCTGAGAGCAGGGCCTGGTGGGACAGTAAGGGGAGCCTGGACCAAAAGTGGGGAGTGGGAAGAGAAGGTGGGCAGAGTTGAGTTCTCCGGGAAGTGTATGGGTACCATGCCACCCTTAATTTCCTGTATAGACTGTCCATTTGTTAAATAGATCTGGGGGTCGGGCGGCTGGCTGAGGGCACTGAGCAGGTGGGTGATGTTACCTCCTTGCAAACCTCTTCCTTTTGTTGCAAGCTGCTGTGTAAATTAGTTCTGCCTAGTGTAGGTCAGTGGATAGGAAGGGGGGCAGCAGGAGAGAGGGTGGGCCAGAGGTCCCATCACATATCACAGAGAGAACAACAGGGATCAACGTTTTTATGACTGATCCAAATGATGATACTGATTGGGGGCCAGGAGAGAACAGTATAATACAGGGGCCAGGAGAGAACACTATAGTACAGGGGCCAGGAGAGAACACTATAGTACAGGGGCCAGGAGAGAACAGTGTAGTACAGGGGCCAGGAGAGAACAGTGTAGTACAGGGGCCAGGAGAGAACAGTGTAGTACAGGGACCAGGAGAGAACAGTGTAGTACAGGGACCAGGAGAGAACAGTGTAGTACAGGGGCCAGGAGAGAACAGTATAGTACAGGGGCCAGGAGAGAACAGTATAGTACAGGGGCCAGGAGAGAACAGTATAGTACAGGGGCCAGGAGAGAACAGTATAGTACAGGGGCCAGGAGAGAACAGCATAGTACAGAGGCCAGGAGAGAACAGTAATGGGGGGAGGAGAGAAAAGTAAATGGGTGCCAGGAGAGAACAGTATAGTACAGGGGCCAGAAGAGAACAGTAATGGGGGGGCAGGAGAGAACAGTAATGGGGGGCCATGAGAGAACATTAATGGGGTCCAGGAAAAACAGTAATAGGGGCCACAATAGAACAGTAATGTGGGGCCAGTAGGAAACAGTAATGAGGGGCCAGTATAGAACAGTAATAGGGGGACAGGAGGGAACAGTATAGGGGGACCAGAAGAGAATAGTAATGGGGAGCCAGGAGAGAACAGTATAGGGATGCCCGAAGAGAAAAGTATAGCACAGGGAGCAAGAAGAGAACAGTATAGGGGCCCAGGAGGAAACAATATAGCACAAGGGGCAAGGAGAGAACAGTATAGGGGGCCAAGGGGGGGGGGCAATATAGCACAAGGAACAAGGAGAGAACAGTATAAGGAGCCCAGGACGGAACAATATAGCACAAGGGGCAAGGAGAGAAAAATATAGGGGGGTCAGGAGGGAGCTCCAGTTGAGAACCACTGATGTAAGTCATCTCAGACTCTAACCACACCCCCTTCAAGCCAAAAGTGTCGCTAAAACTTGTTGAGAACATTGGCAACTATGCAACTGACCCTCGCACTGTGTGTTATGCACTCATTACTTAGAGTAGGTTCAGATTTTATTTAACCATACACCTTTAAGCCCTTGCCACTGTTACAGCAATTTGGCCACACCTACCACACTATGCACATCACATCATTATGACCCTCAATGTACCCATGGGTACCTCAGGCCTTTTACACATCTAGCAATGCCCCTGACGAGGGGAGTGACTTCACTGTCACTCCCACCAGAAGGTGCAAGTGCCTCAATAGCTGCTGGAGGGAGGATTTTGCCCTCTCCTCTCTCGAGTAGCACCCTACTATGGGCAGGAGAGAGTGAACACCCGCTGAGAACACACCTCAGACTCAGCCCAGTGCCACTGGGAAGTGAGGGCAGACTGCCCTTCTTCATGTTCCCTCTTGTCATGTTATATATCTCACAGGGCTTTTTTTCAGCGAGGTAGACAAGAGGTCTAGGGCATTAAGGAAAGACCCATGGTGGGGTGGCTGGCATCTTCCTAACCCCCCCCCCCCCCTTTCCTTCCTCATTATTGACTCTTGTGAATTTGCTGGCCAGGTTCGAAAAGTACACAGTATTATGGGTGTGAGCCAAAATTCACTGTGAGTGCACCCAAGTCATAAATTCTGGAAATTTTCTACAAAATTATCATTGGGCAATTTTAAAATCTTATCTCTATTCCACAAAGCTAAAAAAAATGATTTTAGATACATCTCACTCAGTATGTTAAAATTAAACATTTAAATCTTACCCAACTCCATCCCCAGACCTTCACTTTTCCTTGTTTTACGCTGAGGATGAACGGGATTCCTCTTGCTCTCCATTCTCCGTCTTCTCTTCTAAACCTGTGAGGAGGAGTTCAAGTTCATTTTAAAAGTTTAAAAGTGACCACAAAAAAGGGGAAGTGTATGCAGTCCTACCTTGCAACTTCTTCTGAAACCAAATCTCTCCTCCCTGGCTGTCCCTATTTCGATCCTCTATGAAGAATATTATTTCATTATCAAAAGTTTTGTAGAGTACCAAGCCTTTTTTTCCAACATCTAGATTTTTATTTACTTTTTTCTAAGCCGGTATAAAGGAAAAGTGTAATTTGCAGTTCTGTGAAAAAGTATTTGCCCTCTTCCTGATTTATATATATATATATATATATATATATATATACTGTATATATATATATATATATATATATATATATATATATATATATATATATATATATATATATATATATATATACTGTATATATATATACATATACACACACAGTATATATATACAGTATATATATACATATATACACACACATATACATATATATATATATATATATATATATATATATATATATATATATATATATATATATATATATATATATATATATATATTTAATTTAAGTGTCACACTTAAATGGTTCAGATCATCAAACAAATTTTAATGTTACACAAAGATAATCTGAGTAAATACAAAATGCAGTTTTTAAAATTTTAAAGATGATTTAATTTATTAAGGAAAAAAAAGCTGCCTTGTCCTTTGTGAAAAATTAATTGCCCCTCTTGCTAAATCAAGAATTAACTGTGATTAACCACATTTTTTTGGAAAGCTGGGTTAAAATTTCACTTGCCACACCCAGGCCTGTTTATTGCCAGACCTGTTGAATCAAGAAATCACTTGAATAGAAGCTGCCTGACAAAGAGAAGTACGCTAAAAGATCTCAAAAAGCAACACATCATACCTCGATCTAAGGAAATTCAAGGACAGATTAGAAACAAAGTAATTGACATGTATCAGTCTGGAACGGGTTACAAAGCCATTTCTAAGGCTTTGGAACCTCAGCGAACCACAGGGAGAGCCATTATCCACAAATGACGAAAACTTGGAACATTGGTGAACCTTCTCAGGAGTGGCCAGTCGACCAAAAGTACTCCAAGAGCACGACCACGACTCATCCAGAAGGTGATAAAAGAACCCAGAACAACATCTAAAGAACTGCAGGCCTCACTTGCCTCAGGAAAGGTCAGTGTTCATGATTCAACAATAAGAAAGAGACTGGGCAAAAATGGTGTCCATGGGAGAGTTCCAAGGCCAAAGCCACTGCTGGCCAAAAAAGAACCCAGAACAACATCTAAAGAACTGCAGGCCTCTCTTGCCTCAGGTAAGGTCAGTGTTCATGATTCAACAATAAGAAAGAGACTGGGCAAAAATGGTGTCCATGGGAGAGTTCCAAGGCCAAAGCCACTGCTGGCCAAAAAAGAACCCAGAACAACATCTAAAGAACTGCAGGCCTCACTTGCCTCAGGTAAGGTCAGTGTTCATGATTCAACAATAAGAAAGAGACTGGGAAAAAATGGCGTCCATGGGAGAGTTCCAAGGTCAAAGCCACTGCTGGCCAAAAAAGAACCCAGAACAACATCTAAAGAACTGCAGGCCTCACTTGCCTCAGGTAAGGTCAGTGTTCATGATTCAACAATAAGAAAGAGACTGGGCAAAAATGGTGTCCATGGGAGAGTTCCAAGGCCAAAGCCACTGCTGGCCAAAAAAGAACCCAGAACAACATCTAAAGAACTGCAGGCCTCACTTGCCTCAGGTAAGGTCAGTGTTCATGATTCAACAATAAGAAAGAGATTGGGCAAAAATGGTGTCCATGGGAGAGTTCCAAGGTCAAAGCCTCTGCTGGCCAAAAAGAACACAAAGGCTCATCTCACATTTCCAAAAAAAAATCTGGATAATCCCCAAGACTTTTGGGCAAATATTCTGTGGACTGGTGAGACAAAGGTTGAACTCTTTGGAAGGTATGTGTCCCCTTACATCTGATGTGAAACAAACACAGAATTTCATAAAAAGAACATCATACCAACAGTCACATATGGTGGTGGTAGTGTGATGGTCTCTGCTGCTTTGCAGCTTCAGGACCTGGACGACTTACCATAACTGATGGAATGAGAAAATCCTGAAGGAGAATATTGAGCCATTAGTTCCTGACCTCAAGCTCAATTTGGGTTATACAGGAGGACAATGATCTGAAACACACCAACATAGCCAACAAAAAACAAAATTGAGGTTTTGGAGTGGCCTGGTCAAAATCCAGACTTACTGTGGTTGTAAACTCCAAGAAATATTACTGCCAGTCCCCCTGTTCTATCAAGCCATCCTACACAGTGTACATGTTTGTATCAAGCAATGCCTCTAAATAACTTATCTCAAATCTTCTCTGGCTGGTAGCGTGTCCTCCAGCCGCTCTCCTCCCCCGATCCAAAGGCTACAGCGTGAGAGGCTAAGCGGACAGCACAGTGGTCATGTGACCTCCCCAGCTGACATCAGAGAGGGATATCAGCCCCTTACGCTGTAGCCCTTAGATCGGGGGAGGAGATCGGCCGGAGATCACGTGACTGGCCAGAAAAGATCTGAGATAAGGTAATTTGCGGCATCGTTTTGTACAAACATGTACACAGTGTAAGATGCCTTGATAGAACAGAGGGGCTGGCAGTAATCTTTCTTTAACTTTACTGCCGGCTAGAAAAAGAAAAGAAAGGACCCTCTAGGTCGGACTTTGGAGGCAGATTGGAACAACAATATGCTTTTTATAAAAAGTTTTAATTTTATTAAACATCAATATAAGCACATACTGTGTACAAAATAAAATAGTCGTAAAAAGGTATTGTCCACTAGCGGCCAGGAGGACGTTACATATACCCAACGGGAGAGAAAAGAAGTTTCAACAGTATGACATCAGAATATGTGTGAACCCCTATGCGTCAACGCGTTTCGCTGGGTCGCTTCCTCAGAACACACATCAATAGTCACATCCACTGCAGACCGTAGTTATAGCTTATTTAAAGCATAGCATGGAGCTCATCCATTTCACAGCTCCAACTGCATAAATTCACAGGGGGAGAGGAGCTGTATCATGTGCCTGTATATCTTCCCCTGGGAATGTCATTGAATGATGTCAGTGCAGCCAACATGTGATTCATCTCTGATGACAAGTGTACTATACCAGTTTTCATTTGCCCCTAGAGGCTGAACTATTTTTGTTATATATTTCAAATTTGGACCCTGGTTCTGGTTATCTCGGTGCTGCGGTACCCATCCAGGGAAGGTCCAGTGCAGGCGGTGGCATATGTCAGGATCAGTGATATTTGTTCCTATACCCCCCCCCCCCCCATGTGTGTCTTGAGGAAGCTACCCAGCAAAACTCGTTGACACATAGGGGTTCACGCAGGTTCTGATGTCATACAGTTGAAACGTCATTTTTACTCTCCCATTGGGTATATGTAACGTCCTCCTTTTCTGGCCATTACATGGCCACTAGTGGACAATACCTTTTTACGAACATTTTATATTGTATATGTGCATATATTGATGTTTAATAAAATTTTACTTTTTATAAAAAGCAGATTGTTGTTCCAATCTGCCTGCAAAGTCTGACCTAGAGGGTCCTTTTTTTACTATAATGAATGTTATGGATGTGGCATATGAGTGATTAACTATAATTATGTATTTACTGCCAGCTACTAATAGCGGCAGGTGGGGAAAGGGGTGGGAAGAGATTGTCTCACACACAGAGGAGCTGACAGGCAGGGAGGGAGGGGGAGAGAGGAGAGCAGCGGGATGACAGAGGTACGTAACCTGACTGCTGTAATCATGGATCAGCAGCTGTCATCATCACACTAAGGGGGACACAGGAACAGACAGGATCAACATTTTTTTTTACAGGATACAGTGGTACAGATTGGACAGCAAAAATACTGTGCTATTTAACCTGCTACAAGGGAACAGGATCTCTTTTTTTTTATTGACATTTTCTTTTTTTCATTTTGAGGTATAAAAGTCATGCACAAGTGGAACATAGGTGAAACAGAAGAAGTGCCATACGATACAACAGGAATGTAGCTCCAGAGGAGCTAATGTGAAATCAGAGAGCCATATAAAGAACCTTTTTAGAGAATTAATCGGCATGAATCATAACAAGAAAACAATTGATGAAGCTCTATAAACTAACTGGCATCATTGTTTGGGCTATTTTGGGCCTCTGAGACATATCAAGTCACCTATTGCTGTAGAGAGATCGGTTCGGTCCGGGGGAGACCTCTTCTGTGCCCGGCACCCCCAAGGGGATCAAGGGCAGGGAGTCTCTATCCGCCAACTCTAACCCCTATCTCACCATGGAACAGTAGTAATTATACAATACTATAGCTACTCTCATAGGCAAAAAATAGCTGTAACTTTGATTTTTGTAAAAAACCTCTGTAATCCAACACGTTTGGGTATCATAGTATGGAGGGAATGGGGTAGAATAGGTAGTAGGAGGAAAGGAAGATGTAGAGAGAGAGGAAGTAGAAAGAGTTGAGTCTGTTTACCATCGGGTTTTAGGAACACTTCAATCTGGCTTAGCACAAGGGAGAAGGGAGATGCCTACAAGTTGAGCCCAGGGCCCCCAGGTGGCTTCAAATTTGTGGAATGTGTCTGATAGTATACTGGATAACTTTTCCTGAGACATTATCCAGGAGATTTTCCTGTGTACAGCCTTTACCCAGATTAAAGGCTGTACACAGGAAAATCTCCTGGATAATGTCTCATGAAAAGTAATCCAGTTTCAGTTATGGTTGTCTCCATGCCTTGCCCACAGTAAGTTTCAGTTATGGTTGTTTCCATGCCTTGCCCACAGTAAGTTTCAGTTATGGTTGTTTCCATGCCTTGCCCACAGTAAGTTTGGCTCCTACTAGAATAAGCCTTTGAGTGGGAGCAGAGATCTTTGGCATCACAACATTGAGGCGAGCCACCATCGGGGTCCTGGGGATCTGGCAACCAGCTAGCTTGTCGATAACGTTGCAGATTTTTCTCCTAAAAGGGCGTATTCTGGGACATGCCCACCAAATGTGGGCCATTGTTCCCAAAAGTTGGCAACCTCTAAAGCATAGTAAATATATATAAGATATCGGCGCAAAGAAAAAAAAAATGTTTTGCCAATCATATGTGTCTGCTGCACTCAGAAAGCAGCCCACTCCTACTCTTGAGTGTGCTATGAAGAAAAAGATTTTTTCTATTTGGACTGTGCCAACTCTAGATAAATTTGTGTATCACCACTACTATATGTGACCTTATACCTCAACAATATATATTGGTGACCTAATGTTGCAGAGTGTCCTCACATTCTGCTCTGCAAAAAAAGGGAACGCCCCTACCCAGTCATTTAATACAATGTCCTCAGACCTTATCACTTTTTCCCTTTAGTGAAGATACAAAAGTGCATACACCTATACCCAAATATATGTAAAAATATATAAACTATTTATGTGATGTGATATAAACTGACGATTTAAACTGTTCCGGTGGTGTGGCACACTTATAACTGCCTCCGGTATAGTTGTCTCTGAACCGCACAATGTTGGTGTAGTGAAGTGTGGCCTGCTTGAATTCAGTCTAATTGAGTGCGACCCCTTTGAGGAACTACAGGTCCTAGTAACACTGTGATATAGGTCTAAGGCCGCGTACACACGGGCGGACTGTTCGCCCAACCTTGTCCGCTGAACAGTGTTTGGGCGGACAGTCCGCCCGTGTGTGGGCTTTCAGCGGACAGTTTCAGCGGACAGTTGGACGGACAAAGTCTTTCGGAAATTCCGAAAAACTGTCCGCTGAAACTGTGTTTGAGCGAACAGTCCGCCCGTGTGTAGGCTACTTTCGAAATGAGCAAACTGTTCCCGCTCGGAAAGTCCGCCCATTTCGAGCGCGTGTACAGGTAGGCGGGGCCCGCGAAGGAGACGTCGCGGGCTCCGCCGCCTGGAATGGGCTTAAAGGGGAACCCCAACGCCGAAAATCGGCGTGGGGGTTCCCCCCAAAGTCCACACCAGACCCTTGTCCGAGCACGCTACCCGGCCGGCCAGGAAAGGGGGGCGAGCGAGCGCGCCCCCCCTCCTGAGCCGTACCAGGCCGCGTGCCCTCAACATGGGGGGTGCCTTGGGGAAGGGGGGGCCGCGCGGCCCCCCCACCCCAAAGCACCTTGTCCCCATGTTGATGAGGACAAGGGCCTCTTCCCGACAACCCTGGCCGTTGGTTGTCGGGGTCTGCGGGCGGGGGGCTTATCGGAATCCGGGAGCCCCCTTTAAGAAGGGGGCCCCCGGATACCGGCCCCCCACCCTATGTGAATGAGTATGGGGTACAATGTACCCCTACCCATTCACCTGTGAAATAAAGTACAAAAAAAAACACAACACAGGGAAAAAATATTTTATTGCACAGCTCCGGGGGTCTTCCGTCTTCGGGGGTCTTCTCGCCGGACTCCTCCGCTATCTGTGTGTAGCTCTTTTGCTAGCGGAGGAGCCCGGCTTTCTTCCTCCCCGCCGCCGGCCTCTTCTCCCGACTTCGGGGGTCTTGTCCCCCTCTTCGGTTCTTCTGCCGGGCCACCGCGCCTTCTTGTAGCTCTTTTACAGGCGGTGGCCCGGTCTTCTGTCGCCGCTGTCGTCGCCGCCGCCGCCGCCTTCCGTTCTTGTTCTTCTTCTTCTTCTTGTTCTTCTTCTTCTTCTTCTTCTCCTGGAGATGTTGACTCGACGAGCTCTCCGGCCGGAATGCCAGAGCCGCACTGTGCGGTCACTTATATAGTGACAATGGGGCGGTGTCACATGGTATATGTCACATGGGTTGGTCACATGGGTTGATGTCACATGGGGACTATGACATCGTAAGGGGGCGGGGTCTCCATGTGACCAACCCATGTGACATATACCATGTGACACCGCCCCATTGTCACTATATAAGTGGCAGCGGAGCGTGTCCCTGGCATTCCGGCCGGAGAGCTCGTCGAGTCAATATCTCCAGGAGAAGAAGAAGAAGAACAAGAAGAAGAACAAGAACGGAAGGCGGCGGCGGCGGCGGCGGCGGCGACGACAGCGGCGACAGAAGACCGGGCCACCGCCTGTAAAAGAGCTACAAGAAGGCGCGGTGGCCCGGCAGAAGAACCGAAGGCGGCGACAGAAGAACGGAAGGCAGGGGCGACAGAAGACCGGGCCACCGCCTGCAAAAGAGCTACAAGAAGGCGCGGTGGCCCGGCAGAAGAATCGAAGAGGGGGACAAGACCCCCGAAGTCGGGAGAAGAGGCCGGCGGCGGGGAGGAAGAAAGCCGGACTCCTCCGCTAGCAAAAGAGCTACACACAGATAGCGGAGGAGTCCGGCGAGAAGACCCCCGAAGACGGAAGACCCCCGGAGCTGTGCAATAAAATATTTTTTCCCTGTGTTGTGTTTTTTTTTGTACTTTATTTCACAGGTGAATGGGTAGGGGTACATTGTACCCCATACTCATTCACATAGGGTGGGGGGCCGGTATCCGGGGGCCCCCTTCTTAAAGGGGGCTCCCGGATTCCGATAAGCCCCCCGCCCACAGACCCCGACAACCAACGGCCAGGGTTGTCGGGAAGAGGCCCTTGTCCTCATCAACATGGGGACAAGGTGCTTTGGGGTGGGGGGGGCCGCGCGGCCCCCCCTTCCCCAAGGCACCCCCCATGTTGAGGGCACGCGGCCTGGTACGGCTCAGGAGGGGGGGCGCGCTCGCTCGCCCCCCTTTCCTGGCCGGCCGGGTAGCGTGCTCGGACAAGGGTCTGGTGTGGACTTTGGGGGGAACCCCTACGCCGATTTTTTTCGGCGTTGGGGTTCCCCTTTAAGCCCATTCCAGGCGGCGGAGCCCGCGACGTCTCCTTCGCGGGCCCCGCCTACCTGTACACGCGCTCGAAATGGGCGGATTTGCCTCCTCCTTACGTGGGCGAGTCCGTTCATTTCAAAAGTTGAGCGAACTGTTTGGCAAACAGTTCGCTGAAACAGTCCGCTCGTGTGTGGGCAAGTCCGCTCATGCAAATTTTGAGCGGACTGTTTGCCGAAACTGTTTGACGAACAAGGTTGGGCAAACAGTCCGCGCGTGTGTACGCGGCCTAAGTGTGTAAAGTGCGTTAACGAACTGTGGGCAACAGCCCTCTCACCACACCAGGCCTGGAAAACTGGAAACCTCCGCTTCGAATGTCTCAGTCCTGCTGCCAGCCAGCGCTGTCACACTGTTTTGTTCCGCAAGATGACAAGGACCCTTAAATGGCTCTGTCAGGTGTCTCTAGATCCTTCCCGATCTGGTCACACTGTCTCTCCAGCACACAGGTATGAGGCAGGATCTCTGGTTGTTCCGCTCTGTAGTTGTTGTAGGCCGCGCTCTCTGGAACACCTCACAGATCCTTGTATTCATGCCACACGTCCAGAAGAGAGAGAAAATGGCCATGCGGGGCACTTTATAGCCTACCCAACATGCTGTTCAGTCACTGAGTGTTCATGGGTAGGTGAGCTAGCATTGTGGGTAGGTAAGTCCTTGTGTAATGTAAACAATTGAGTCACTTCCTGTAACATTTTTCTTATGTTCTTCAACAGAAAATAGACAAAGTCCCTTCTAAATTTAGGCCACTAGATGGTGCCAAATACCAATTTATAGCATTGTCCATAGTTTAACAGTGGTTGGCAGCAATCCCAGCGCTACAGGAGTATGCACTTTAATTTTTACTGAAGGTAGAAGTCTGCTCCTGGTTTGGGATTTTACTGTTATAGAGTGAATCACTACAGGAATGATCCCTGGCCTTCTTAAAGGCCTGTTTAAAAAAAAAAAATGACTATAGCCTCCTTCGCTTAAGCAGTCAGATAATGACTACCAGATGTTTGGCTAACAGAAATGCGCATGCATGCAGAATGGCTAACAGAAATGTGCAGAATTATTGGCAGAATGGTGACTAGGCATGTGCATGAGCACAGGAATCCACACAAGTGTGCACACAATCAATGCATGCTGGTGCAAGAGGAACTATTTAAGGGGGCTCCTGCTCATGCTCCAGTGCTGACTGGACTTTCAGCTGTTCCCTGTGTCCTGCTATTACTTTGTTTGGTCCCTTGTTGCTGACACAACTTTCCTCTGACCTGAACTTGGATCCTGCTGCTGCTCTGTTGCTTTTTCCTGACCCCGGCTCTGTTTTTGACCACATCTTTGTCTTATGGCTCAATACTTCGCTCCCTGCTGCTGACCTCGGATGTCACTATGACCACACTGCTGTTCCCCTTCTCTGCTCTCACATCTGGTTCAAGTGCCTTTCCGGCTGTCATCTGTATCAGCTCTGCTCATCACAGCGAGTTCCTGTCTCAAGCCTGCTGGGAGCTCTGACAAACTTTGTCATTTCAGTGTCCAATCAGGTACATGACATAGGTGTCCACGCAACTGTTTTGCCTGACTAAAAAATAGAACAGGTTACTGATTAGTCTACCATTTACATAGCACCCACCCATACCTCCACATCGAAAAATGTGAGGGTAGTTGGGTGTGACGTCATTGTTAAAGACAAATTGAAAGAGTTAAAATTTAGTTTATTTTGAAACTGGTTTAACATCCCTGACCAGGTCAAGTAAGCAAGTAAGGGACAATAATCTAAAAAAAAATGTTATATGGTCAAGAGGCCACTCCCATATGAAGAACATGTCATCAAAATAGTGATGGCAGATTGATATTTTATCTGTAAAGGGAATTAGACCCTCATCCAGTACTTGTCTTGGCCTAGGCCAACAAGGCCCAGGCCTAGGGTGGCACTTTGTGGGGGGGCATCCCCACATGAAAAAATCCCCCCCCCCCTCCCTTTTCCCTTCTCCTTGCTAATGCACACAAACTGTCCCCAGCTATGGTCCCAAGCTGCCAGCTGGCGGTAGCTGTAGCCTTTAGTGATGCTGTTATTAGTGGTGCCTTGGCCGGGGGGTGGGGACTGCTGCCCCATAAACGCCCGGTGACTGGCCAGGCCCGGCTGCACTTAAAGCAACCGACAGAGGCTCTGCCTACCCTTCTTTGCAGCATCAATTGTAACTTCCTCCTGACTCCCGGCCGGGCTCTGTGTGTTTACAATAGGGGAGAGGAGGACAAGGGAACCACCAGGACAGCCAGGTACGATTCTTATACCTCTTGGGCACTTCTGACCACTTCAGTTTCTGTTTGATAGGCTGCACAGATTGGCACTGATAAGGCTGCACTGATGGGACTGTACTGATGGGCAAAGTTCAACTCTTGATTAAAATGCGGTGAACTCCAAGTCAGAAGGAGGTTAACTGCAGGTTAGAAAGAGGTCAACTTAATTTTAGAACAAGGTCAACTGTAAGTCAAAAAGTGGTCAACTTTAGGAAAAAAAGAATGTCAACTACAGGTCAGAAGGTGGTCAACTGCAGATTAGATGGATGTCAACCGCAGTTCAAATGCATCTGTGATGGATAATGAACTGTGAATAATCTACAGTATCCTAGGAAAAACTTCCTGAAGTGAATAGTAAAATAATGTTTTCACTTACCTTATTTTTTAATTTTTTTAATGTAATTGTATATTTTTCTGTATTTTAATATTTTTTTTACTAAAGCGTTTTTTGGGCTGCACACAGCAAAAGCTAGCCAACCGTATTTTTAATTTACTGTATTTCTTTATTTCATTATAGAATATTGGAAAAATGCTTTTTTGGATGATGGACTTTGTAGGCATAACACAGGTATATTAAAAAATTACAAAAATAGAATAAAAAGAACAAATACATAAAATGTAATATATTCAGACATTGCGCCTGATGTGTCATATAAAAACTCAGCTTTGCTCTACATGTTACGCGTTCAATAACGCTTCTTCAGGAGCTTTTAGCGTATTCTATGAATGAAAAAAAAATTAGCATAAGTTCATCACATTCTACATATATATATATATATATATATATATCCAATATTAATATATAATACTAGTGCCTCAGTAACCTTGGTGAACTTAGACCGCCACTCCCAGCCAAACACCTCCGGCACCACAATTACCACAAAAAAATACACAGAAAGCAGAGAGATAGAAAGACCTTAGCAAGGGACATGGGACTTATGGAAACGGATGTAACATTAGATTGTTGGGTGATTGGGCAGTATAAAGGGAACTTTATAGAAAGAAAATATAAGATAAATTGAGCGGAGAGTAATGTCATCTTATCTTTTCTGAAAAATTTAAGTAAATTCACCAAGGTCACTATGGCAACAGTATTATATATTAATGTTTGATATATATGTAGAATGTGATGAACTTATGCTGATTTTTTTTTGTTTGTAGTGTATTACTATCCCCCAAAATGCTGCTGGTTAGATTTGGGCTTACCGTTACCTTCTTTTCGCCTCCCTTCACATCTAGGGGTGTCCCGTGGTAGATGGCCCAGTAACTCGAGAGACTGACAACAGATCCACTTGAATGGATTTTATTTGCAAAAAACGTAGACAATGAACAGTCTCTTAAATTGGGATCAGAGGGTTGGAAATGAAGTTCAGGTACTCTTATGCCGCGTACACACAACCGGACTTTTCGAGGGACTAGGTCCGACAGACTTTCGACGGAGTTCTGACGGAGTTCTGACGGACTTTCCGAATGAACGGACTTGGCCACACACAATCACACCAAAGTCCGACGGATTCGAACGTGATGACGTATGACTGGACTAGAATAAGGAAGTTCATAGCCAGTAGCCAATAGCTGCCCTCGCGTCAGTTTTTGTCCGTCGGACTAGCATACACATGAGCGTATTTATCGGTAGGAACTGGGTCCGGCGGAGTTACGGTGGAAAAATTTGAAACATGTTCCATTTCTAAAGTCTGTCGGATTTTTGCAAATCAAAAGTCCGCTGCAGCCCACACATGATCGAATGGTCTGCCAGAATTGTTCTGTCGGACCTTTGATGTTGAAAAGTCCGGTCGTGTGTACGCGGCATTAGTGTCAAATTCAAATGTTGAACAACTTGCTTACTTTGACTGCATCCAGAGAATAGCCATTCACAACTGGATGTTCACTTAAGTTGGACAGTCCCTCTCTCACAAGGCCTAGCAGCCAACAAGGTGCTTACTCAGGAACAAGTCTCTGCCACAGACGTTGTTGTAGAACATACAAGATAATGTCTCTGCCACAGACGTTGTTGTAGAACACGTAGGAAAACTAAACTTGAAGAACACTCATGGGATACCTGGATCTTTCAACCAGCTTGGCGATATCCACGAGACCGGATTCTCTTGGGTACTTCAGCTCCTCCAGGCTCTTACTAAGAAACCAACATGTACGTGGCCTTCTTCTGAAGAGTCCTCCCCTGGATAGTGTGAAGTCACTGGGTCTCTCCCAAACCGGAGGCTGCACCCAAACACCTTAGAATCCTCCTTTAGTTTCCTAGCCAGCCCCGAGACATCAAGATCGGGTGGATCCGCATCCCAGGCCATAGCCTTCCTGGGGGCTGGCCAGGAGGACCAGGACCATGAAGTCAGTACATCCTTCTGGACCGGAACCCTGAACCACGTGACGTCTGCATCTTAAATACCCTCTACCAGAAAGCACAGCAAGAGTGACATTCCCACTGGGCGGGCTCGGAGAGAGAGTAACTTAAGCACCCAACCAGACCATAGTTCCATACCTGCCAGAAGAGACAGTGCCCCCTGTGGTCAGGTAGAACATCGCATAGTCCACTCAGACTGATGCTGAAGTCCAAACTTCTCCGCATCCAGGGATAAGAAGAAGGCCTTCTGTTTAGATTGAGTTATCAGGTGATGTAAGTTGATGGATTTCAGGGTGTTGTCCCTTGCTTCGCGTCCAGGGACGAAACCTACTTGGTCGGGGGATATGAGGGCCGGGAGGAGTGGAAGGATTCTATTGGCGAGGATTTTGGCGAATATTTTAACGTCCACGTTAAGAAGGGAAATTGGCCTATAACTACTTGTGTCTGTGCGATCCTTATCAGGTTTGGGTATGACGGTAATGTGGGCTTCTAAAATGGATTTTGAGGTGGGAGTGGAATTGAAGGCCTTTAAGAAGGGTGTTTGGAGCGTCTCTGCGAACAATTTATAGTACGCCGAGGTCAGCCCATCTGGGCCAGGGCTCTTACCAGGTTTCAGTTGTTTTATGGCTTGTAACCATTCTGAAGATGAGATTGGGGTTTCCAGGGATTGGAGGGTGTCAGAGGGGATTGTCTTGAGTGGGAGCTTGGCGAAATACGTTCGAATGCCGTGTAACCGTCTTTGGGGATCTAAAGATTGCGGGTTTGCGGAGCCGAGGTTGTAAGGGGAGGTGTAATAACGTTCAAATTCCCGGGCTATAGCTGCATTGGTCTCAAGGACTGAACCTGCAGGGGAGTGTATACGGTGGATTGTTCGTTTAACTCTTTTGGATCGCAGTGCTTGTGCTAAAAGGTGGCCTGACTTATTTCCGTGCTCATAGAAGAGCTTCTGGGAAAGGGCGAATCTCCTTTTTGTTTGGTATCCTAGTATATCTTGGATCTGGGTACGGGTGTTCGTTAGTTCAGCATGGGTGTCTAATGCTAAAGTTTTCTTGTGTTGTGTTTCAAGTGATCTGAGTTTCGAGAATAGGTCTGCCAGAGTGGCGGCTCTTTCTTTCTTGAGCGTGGCCGTAAGGGAGATAAACTTGCCTCTTATTACGCATTTATGTGCCTCCCATTGGGTAAGGGGGGAGACATCCGGTGTGTCATTTTCTGTGAAATAGTGGGAAAGACAGTCTCGGATTTCTGTTACTCTGGACTCATCCGTTAGAATGCTCGCATCTAATCTCCAGACGTTGGCCCGGTCAAGCTTTTCAGGGAAGGTGAATAGGGCTATGATGGGGTGGTGATCAGAGATCGTCATAGGTTCAACTGAGGCCTTGGTCAGATTGTGTAGGTTCTGTTGGGAGACCATAAGGTAGTCAATGCGGGAGTACCTATTATGGAGGGCGGAGAAGAAGGTGAAGTCCTTGTCCTTGGGATGAAGTGTTCGCCACGTGTCATGAAGCAATAGCTCTTGGAGGCTTTTCTTAATTTGTTTGAGAGCCCGGAATGTCAGACTGGAGGACCCAGAGGAGGTATCCAGTAAAGGATCCAAGGGGGCATTGAAATCGCCACCAAGAATCAGCATCCCTTCCATAAAAGAGTTTAGCTTGTGCACCACCTTCCTGAAGAAGGGTACCTGAGAGGAGTTGGGGCTGTATATGTTAGCGAATGTTATCATTCTGTTTTTGTACATTCCTTTGAGGAAGAGGAATCTCCCATTATCATCTGCTAGGGTATCCGATAATTGGAGGTCAAAATGTTTGGAAAGAAGTATGGAGACCCAAATATTGTATCCAAAAGTAGGGAAAAAGGGGAGCAGGGGATTTTTTTCTCTAATTTATTTCTAAAGTATGGAGACCCCTTTGTATTTAGAAGTATTTAGAAGTAGGACATGTTGCGTGAAATTCTACTGGGAAAGCGTGGTTAGACAGTTTGGGGGTAGATTTAGTGCTGAAATGGGTTTCCTGAAGGAGGACCACATCTGCCTTCAGTTTTTGCATTAGTACCAATGTTTGGTGACGTTTCTCTGGGGTGTTTAGGCCTTTGGCGTTTAGAGAAACAATCTTCAAGGATAAATTCGTGGAGCTTTGGAACAGCGGTGGCATTTTGACAGGAGTAAGGGTGTCTTAGGGTGCTACCGAGAGGGGGGGTCCCAGGAAAGGGTAGAGATACGGAAAAATGAAAAAAAAAAAAAAGGGGGGGGAGGAGATGTAAGAGGTACCGGGGGGAGAGCGTACCTGGAGAGAGGAATGGAGGGGAGGAGGATGGGACCGGTGGAAGGGTTGCACCTGTCAACCCCTCGGGCTCCCGAGAGAGGCACCGGTCGAGTCAACTCTGACTACCAGCGTCCGTTGCTTGGGAGTGGCGGATGAGGTTACACGAGATTTGGGAGGTCTCCGTCATGGTGAGACCTGAGGGAGCGTAAGATCGGCAGTTAGACGTGGCAGTTGGTAGGGGGTTGAGAGCTCGTAATATCATAGCCACGCCGTGACATATATGGGAGAGGGGAAGGGTGGCAGAGCTAGCAGCATCTGATCAGTGAGGCCTGAGGGCCCGCGGTCAATATTAAGGTTGGGGACTAATAAGGAGGCAGAAGGCGATGGACGGGCACCCGGGAGGGTTGCATGAGGGGGATTGGTCATGCTATGGCAGGGAAAGGGGAGAATTAAGCTAGGCATACAGAGCTATGTTTAGGGGAGAGTTCTAGAGAAAAGCACGTTAATAAAGAACAGTTATATTCTCAAGTAAGTAACTGACAGTTAACAAATCTAAAAACAGAGGTTCAGAATGGCACAACTAAATGCTTTATCAAGTTAAACAGACGCTGGAGGCATACAATGGGAAAAAAAAGGAGGAAATGCAATACCAACTACACCTGTGAGACATGTAGCATATATGTAAAAACACATTACAGGTTAATGCACTATATGGAGCTGGGAGTGAGGGGGTGGCCAACTCATAGGAGTACAGTGTGTCCCAAATGGGGAGCTCTTTGTAGACTAGTGATGTAGATCTTTAATGTTCGCTACTCCCAGTTTCCTGCTTGGGAACCCCTCACTATTGGTCTTGGATCTCCCCTCCCACCTACCGAAATCTGGTCTATTCTCCCTTCTTACAGTGTAAGTTGGGACGCCCTTCGTGGTATACATCCAGTGTGTGGTTCCCTCCCTGCACCTTTTCGACTATTACAAAAATCTCCTAGAGTTACCCACGTCCTTGGAGGCAGCCTTAAAGACTGTTCTATTACCTTGAAAAGTATGGAATAAGCACTATGCATCAATACTTGCTATAATAGGGTGTCCAGTAAGGATATAAAGTGACGTTATGGCTGCAACTGGCCAATGGGGTTAGAAGCTATTCTTACCATATACCTCACTCCCGACTCAGTGGTAGGCCTCGGCTCAGCACGATTCAGTCCGTGGTTTTGCAGACAAGTCTAAACATCAGAGAACAAAAAAGGGGGGGGGGAAAAAAAGGGAGGGGGAGAAAAGGGGAGGCAGAAGCAGAAAGTCTGGCGGATATACCGTCTGCCGGGATAACAATTCTGTGTTCACAGCCGTCTGAGGCGAGCTGTGTGGGGTGCACTGTGGGGGGCAAGCAAGTGATGGAGGTAGTTAAGGTTGTCAAAGGCCCCATGGAACATGTTGGGGCTTCCGATAAGAGGCATCACAGCCGTGTCCTTGGCAACAGTGAAGGTCCATCATCACATTGATAGGTGGGATGGGGAGTCTTTGAGAGTCAAACTGGGGATCTCCTGATGGGTAAAATTCTTCGGTGTGCAGTCGCCGATCGCAAGTCATCAGTGGCACATATGTATGCCCACAGGTTTAGGGGTCAAGAGGATTGTGCCAGCAGGTTGGTAGCATAACTATAGCCAGCATTCGTAACAACAGGTGCCATTCATCAAACTGAAGTGAGGATAGGTTCTTCTTCAACTACGGCGAGGCCTGCGGTGGGCAGGTGAAGCAGTGGGGCTGCCATTTATTGGTGGAGTGGCATTTCTCTGTGGGGAGTGTGGGGGAGGAGGCTGTTGTGCGAGCCTACGGCGCCTCCCAATGGCATAGTTACCTGCTTCGTCCGCTCCCTCCATGGAGGTTGCTCTACGGAGAGTAGGCAATCTGAAGTCACTGTACCAATCAGGGAGGTCTACGGAAGGTAGGTCAAGCGCGGTGCAGAAGTGGTCAAGGTCCTCTGGAACTCTTAGATTTTCCGTGCGACCTTGGTGGGAGACAGATAAGCAGAAGGGGTACTTCCAACGGTATGGAATGGCTCTATTTCTCAGAACTTCCAGCAGTGGTCGGAGTTCCCTCCTACGCTGAAGGGTTATGTTAGATAGATCTTGGAATATCTTGATGGTCACCCCTCTATGGGTAATCTGGTTTCTTTCCCTAGCTTTACGCAGAATTTCTTCCTTCAGAGGAAAGTCAACCAGGCAGCAAACTACATCCCTTGGGGGGTCGGTATCACGGCCTCTGGGGCGCAGAGCTCTGTGGATGCGCTCAAATACTATCGGGGTGTCTGGGGGCCTGTCGAGGAGATCGTTGAAAATGTTGATCACTCTCTGGGACAGGAGGCCAGGGTCTAAGGATTCCGGTATGCCTCTTACTCTCAGGTTCCGTCGTCTCCTTCGATTGTCGAGGTCTTCCATATGTCTGTTGATGTCCCTTATGCCGCGTACACACGAGCGGACTTTTCAACATCCAAAGTCCGACGGACTGAGTCCGTCAGACTATTCGATCGTGTGTGGGCTGCAACGGACTTTTGACTCGCCAAAGTCCGAAGGACTTTAGAATATGGAACATGCTTCAAATTTTCCCGACGGAACTCCGCCGGACCCGGTCCCTTCGAAAAATCCGCTCGTGTGTATGCTATTCCGACGGACTAAAACCGACGCTAGGGCAGCTATTGGCTACTGGCTATGAACTTACTTATTCGAATCCAGTCGTACGTCATCACGTTCGAATCCATCGGAGTTTAGTGTGATTGTGTGTGGCCAAGTCCGCTCCGACGAAAAGTCCGTCAGAACTCCGTCGGAACTCCGGCAGAACTCCGACGGAACTCCTTCGGAAGTCTGTCGGACATAAGTCCTCTCATGTGTACGGGGCTTTAGATGTATAGCATGGGACTCAGTGAGTTGTTGTACTTGACAGAGGGAGGCATCATGGCGGGCCTGCACAGCTTCTATCTCGTCCACCCTCAGTGTCATGGAATGGATGTCAGCTCGCAGGTCAGATATAGCAGCCGATAGGGTGTGTTTAATGTCTGCAGCAACATTGCGCAGATCGTCCAGGCTAATCGCTGGCTGTTCCCGGGTGTCTGTGTCCGGCCTGGTGCATAGCGAGCTTCTGCTGTGCGATCGCGATTCACTCGAGGCCGCGGCTCGGGCGCTGCCAGTAGGCCGAGATCTGAAGATCTCCGGGATTTGCCTATTCGGGTGGGCGTCAGGCTCCGGAGGTGATCGGGGTCTAGCCGCTGACATGGTGTGGCAAAGAGGGACGCAATTTGATGGTAAAGGGCGTACTGTCACTTGCCTGTGCTCATGTAGCCGGGTCTCATGGACGGGAGCTCAGGGATCAAGCGGCCATCTCGTAACAGCGCCAAGCCACACCCCCGGGAACCCATTAATAATGAACACAGCTTACGTACAGACCCAGAAACTCAGCACAGGGATGGTGGGAACCCATTAATAATGAACACAGCTTACGTACAGACCTAGGAACTCAGCACAGGGATGGTGGGAACCCATTAATAATGAACACAGCTTACGTACAGACCCAGGAACTCAGCACAGGGATGGTGGGAACCCATTAATAATGAACACAGCTTACGTACAGACCCAGGAACTCAGCACAGGGATGGTGGGAACCCATTAATAACGAACACAGCTTACGTACAGACCTAGGAACTCAGCACAGGGATGGTGGGAACCCATTAATAACGAACACAGCTTACGTACAGACCCAGGAACTCAGCACAGGGATGGTGGGAACCCATTAATAACGAACACAGCTTACGTACAGACCTAGGAACTCAGCACAGGGATGGTGGGAACCCATTAATAATGAACACAGCTTACGTACAGACCCAGGAACTCAGCACAGGGATGGTGGGAACCCATTAATAATGAACACAGCTTACGTACAGACCCAGGAACTCAGCACAGGGATGGTGGGAACCCATTAATAATGAACACAGCTTACGTACAGACCCAGGAACTCAGCACAGGGATGGTGGGAACCCATTAATAATGAACACAGCTTATGTACAGACCTAGGAACTCAGCACAGGGATGGTGGGAACACCTCATAATGGACATGGCAGGTATACAGAGACAAGAACTCAGCATAAATATGGTGGGAACCCCTCATAATGGGCAGAGCAGGTGTCCAGACCCAGGAACTCAGCACAGGGATGGTGGGAACATCTCATAATGGACACGGCGGGTTTACAGAGGCAAGAACTCAGCATAAATATGGTGGGAACCCCTCATAATGGGCAGAGCAGGTGTCCAGACCCAGGAACTCAGCACAGGGATGGTGGGAACATCTCATAATGGACACGGCAGGTATACAGAGCCAAGAACTCAGCATAAATATGGTGGGAACGCCTCATAATGGGCACAGCAGGTGTGCCAGCCTTGAGAAGTCATCACAGAGATGGGGATACAGACAATTGTACAGACAATTCAGGGCGGCACAGTGGTGTAGTGGTTAGCACTCTCACCTAGCAGTAAGAGGGGTCACTGGTGCGAATCCCAACCATGCCACTACCTGCCTGGAGTTTGCATGTTCTCCCTGTGCCTACGTGGGTTTCCTCCAGGTACTCTGGTTTCCTCCCACAATCCAAAGACATGCAGGTAGGTTAATTGGCTTCTGTCCAAAATTGGCCCTAGTATATGAATGGGGACCTTGGATTGTGGGCTCTTTGAGGGTAGGGACCGATGTGAGTGTGCAATGTACAGGGATAGGGACAATTGTAGACACTTGCTTAGGTTGAACTGGATGGACTGGTGTCTTTATTCAACCTTACTAACTATGAAATTATGAATTGTCTGGTTGTCTCAGCTCTCAACTCTCAAGATCAGCTAACCTTTGTCTATGGTAGAGTTTTCTGGGGAAGGTGATGTAGTAATTTACATTTGAACAGGAACAGATATGACATAAAATACCATTGCTGCGTTGCATTACATAACAGCAGTGGTTTGTCTGTGGGCTAGATTCTTAATAAATTAATGAAGCAACTTTGTGAGGCTTGTGAAATCCACCATTGTTACTTTATCAAAAGGTAGAGCAGCAAAGAAAGTTGTCTATCTTTAAGGCCTGTGCAACTGATATTTTGCTTGCATCGGGAATGGTTACCTTTCCATACAAATCAATAGCATTGTAAAAGGATTTTTGAAGAAGTTTGATGTAGGTTAGCAGGAGGCCAAATGCAGGTCAGAAACAGGTCAGAACTAATATAAAAAGAGGTCAACTCCAAGTCAGAAGGAAGTCACCCTCTTCACTTCAGGAGGAGGTCACCTTTCATGTCCCCCCATGATGCAGGAGGATAGGCAAGCAGCAGCAAAAAAGTAAGAATAGAATCTTATGACCATAGAGCTCCGGCTCTTCCTCAAACCAGAACAATAATGAAAAAAATAAATGTCAGGCAATCCTTAAAGGAGAGGTGCTGCCAAATGGAGGTTGTATATGTTGAGCATTGCTAATATGATCTCTTCTTCCTCTATTCCTTCTCCTCTTTTTCCTCCGCCTCTTTGTCCTCCTCCTCTTCCTTCTTTACCTTTCCTTCCTCCACCTTCCCCTCCTGCTATGTGATTATGGCTCTGGGGAGCTGGTGTTGAGTCGGTTGTAGGCAGGTGCAGTCTTCACTCCCCACTGAAGGTGGCGCTCACCCGAAGCGGCAATGAAGGAGGCAACTTGTTTCCTCTATAACTTCCTGCAGTCACAAAGGGGAAAGCTGTCCAATTGGACGCTGGCATTCCATGTGACTTTAGCGACCATCTCGGGTCAGGCAGATTCTGTTTAATGCCGCGTACACACGATCGGAATTCCGGCCAGAAAAAGACAGATGAGAGCTTTTCATCGGAAAATGTGACCGTGTATATGCTCCATCGGAATTTAGCTGTCCGAATTTCCGCCAGCCAAAAATTGATAGCATGTTCTCAATTTTCCCGAGGAAAAACTTTCTATCGGTAATTCCGATAGTGTGTATGCAATTCCGACATGCCAAAAATCACGCATGTTCAGATTCAACTATGAGACATAAGCTATTGGCTACTGGCTATTGAACTTCCCTTTTCTAGTCACATCGTACGTGTTGTACGTCACCGCGCTATAAACGATCGGAATTTGATGTGACCGTGTGTAGGCAAGACAGCTTGAGCCGAATTCCGTCGGAATTCCATCGGGAAAACCATCAGAACTTTTTCCGACGAGAATTCCGATCCGCGGCATAAGACTCTAGCTCCTGGGTTTGACATGCTTCAAGTGAGTGGCTAGTGAAGGGACAGGTTCCCAATCTGGCAGGGACAGTACTTAGGAGGTAGGGAAAGTCTTCAGAGGAGTAGCGCAAGGACTACATCTATCACTCTTCAGGAAGCCTTCCTTTTGGGTGTAGACTGGGCCAGGCCATATTCCACTCCTTGTTGCAGTTGTTGTCAGCATTCTCAGGTCTTCATCCCTCTGTTACATTTAGCAAGAGGTTCCAGACGAGTGTGCCTACCCGTCGGACCTGAATACGTTGTGTTGAGTCTTTCTACAATATACCTTCATTGCCTAACATGGACTTTGTGTGTTCACTGCCCGCAACTCCACGCTGCACCTTGCTCACACGGTGGCTAATCTTCTAGGATGATTGTATTATTTTGGGCCCTTTCAAAGAGGTGGCTAAAATGGTGAGCTGTGATGAGGCAGGGGAGTAAAATACTACATAACCTAATAGATCAGATCACTTACAAATAATTTTTCACCACACCTACAGATTTATCACAAAGTTCCCGGCCAGGTTGGACCCATATGAACATATTTTTGTCATAACTTTTTAAAATATTTTCATTATTTACATTTTTAATGGATTGTTTCCCCTTGTAAGACCATTCCTGACCGGCTCATGCAAACATGGGCAGGGACAGCAATTTAACCGCTTAAGGACCACTCCACGTACATATACTGCGGCAGGGCAGCCCTTAAGCGCAAAATCACATACCTGTACATGATTTCTTTTTTTCGGCTCTGGGGCACATGCACACGCCACCGGAGCCCTGCTCCCACTGTGATTGGACACAGCGGGAGCCAATTAGCGGGTCCGGTGGACCCGATATCCACTGGAAACCCAGCGATCGTTGCG
Source organism: Lithobates pipiens (assembly GCF_037356315.1). NCBI lineage: Eukaryota > Metazoa > Chordata > Amphibia > Anura > Ranidae > Lithobates > Lithobates pipiens. The sequence continues at coordinate 648,240,062 of NW_027507903.1, read as the reverse complement.
AGAGAGGCAAAACGTTGGTCTGCCTATGTAAGCAAGGCAGATCGCTGTTCTGCTAGTAAGGAAGACAGAGAGCCTGTGTTTCTGCTAAGCAGGAACACGGATCTCTGTCTTTCTACAGTTAAACCACCCCCACACACAGTAAAGCCTCATATATACGATTGGATTTTCCACAGACAAAAACCTCAGACTTCTGTCCGAAGGCACATGCCTGGATTTTGTCTTGCATACAAAGGGCAAGGAAATCAGATCGCGTGTACGAGTCTTAAGAAAGCACTCCCAGGGAACACATTTAACCCTTCGATTGCCCCGGATGTTAAACCCTTCCCTGCCGGTGTCATTAGTACAGCGAAAGTGCAATTTTTTTTTTCGCACTGATCATTGTATTGGTGTCACTGGTCCCCCAAAAAAGTGTCAAAAGTATCAGTTAGGTGTCTGATTTGTCCGCCGTAATGTCGTAGTCCCATTAAAAACACGATGATCACCTCCATTACTAGTAAAACATAAATAAAAAGTCCATAAATCTATCCCATAGGTTCTAGGCGCGATAACTTTTGAGCAAACCAATCAATATACACTTAGGGTCCTTTCACAAGGGGCGGATCAGTGCTGATCCACCCCGTGGATATCCGCTTGCTCAGCAGGGATCGCCGGAGCGATCTGCGCTGAGCAGGAAGATGACAGGTCTGTCTGCACAATGCGCAGGGACGGACCTGTCACAGTGCCACTCTCCCCTATGGGAGATCGGGTGACGACGGAATGCAGTGTCCGTCATCATTCAATCCGATGACGGATGGAAAAATAGCTTTTTCCTCCGTCACACTTTTTCGGATCGGAGCGGGTTGGATGTCAGCGGACACGTCAATGCTGACATCCGACGCTCCATAGACCTCTACGGAGCATCCGTTCAGGTCCGCCTGAAAAACTGAGGCGGACTTGAACGTCCGTGTGAAAGGGGCCTTATTCGGATTTTTATTGCCATGCAGCAGAATATATATTGGCCTAAACTGATGAAGAAATTCGATTAAAATATATATATATATATATATATATATATTAGGAATGTTTTATAGCAGAAAGTAGAACATATTGTTTTGTTTATAGCGCAAAACATAAAAACCCACAGAGGTGATTAAATACCACCAAAAGAAAGCTCTATTTGTGGGGGGGGGGGGGCATCAATTTTGTTTGAGTACAGTGTTGCACGACCGCGCAATTGTCCACTAAAGTAACGCAGTGCCGTATCGCAAAAAAATGGCCTAGTCATGAAGGGGGGTGAACCTTCCGGAGCTGAAGTGCTTAGTATTTAAAAAATTTATGACTTCAAGTTGTGTTCTGTGTTTGTAGAAGCTTGAGAAGAATGTAACCCTTGTTATGTGTTCTATGTCACAGCACACCGGGGTAAGAAAAGGAAACCCCCCTCCAAATCAGAAGAACTAGTGAAAACAGCCCCCTTCCTCCATTTCATGGTCTGGGCAGCTCCACACTATATTTCTACCCTCCGTCACATTGTTTTATATTTTATTGCTTGTTAAACAATATTTACAGATATTTTAAAATATTTTATTTATTATCAAAATATATATATATATAGTATATTATACACTATCATACCAAAAGTATTGGGACACCTGCCTTTACACACACATGAACTTTAATGGCATCCCAGTCTAAACCCTTGTACACATGGTCGGAGAATCCGTCGGAATGTGTCCTATCGGACCGTGTTGTCGGATAATCCGACTGTGTGTGGTATGCATCGGACTGTTCCGTCGGAATATCCGTCGGACCAAATTTTCGAAGTTGCTGGAAATATTTTCCGACAAACTGGTCCGATAGGACATACTCCGATCGTGTGTAGAGAAGTCCGATCGGACAAAGTGCCACGCATGCTCAGATCAAATTCCTACATCAAAGCTATTGGCTACCAGCCTGAATGTAGTCCCATCATAACGAAATTACATCATCACATTCTGAAAGATCGGATTTTTCGACAACTTTGTCCGACCGTGTGTATGCAACAGTTTCGGACAAGATCCGACGGACAAAATCAGACGGACAAAATCCGACGGATTTGGTTGTCCGTGTGTACAAGGGCTTAGTCCGTAGGGTTCAATATTGAGTTGGCCCACCATTTGCAGCTATAACAGCTTCAACTCTTCTGGGAAGGCCGTCCACAAGGTTTAGGTGTGTGTCTATGGGAATGTTTTACCATTCCTCCAAAAGTGCATTTGTGAGGTCAGGCACTGATGTTGGATGAGGAGACCTGGCTCACAGTCTCCGCTCTAATTCATCCCAAAGGTGTTCTATTGGGTTGAGGTCGGGACTCTGTACAGGCCAGTCAAGTTCCTCCACCCCAAACTCATTCATCCATATCTTCATGGAGCTTGCTTGTAGTGTGGGTGTTGTTTTTCTGGGGTTGGGATTGGCCCCTTAGTTCCAGTGAAAGGAACTCTTTAGGCGTCACCATACCAAGATATTTTGGACAATTTCATGCTCCCAACATTGTGGGAACAGTTTGGGGATGGCCCCTTCCTGTTCCAACATGACTGCGCACCAGTGCACAAAGCAAGGTCCATAAAGACATGGATGAGCGAGTTTGGGGTGGAGGAACTTGACTGGCCTGCACAGAGTCCTGACCTCAACCCGATAAAACACCTTTAGGATGAATTATTTTGGAGACTGCGAGCCAGGCTTTCCTGTCCTCCATCAGTGCCTGACCTCAGAAATGCTCTTCTGGAAGAAGTATTATTATTATTATACAAAATTTATATAGCACCAACAGTTTATGCATCACTTTACAATGTAGAGGGGGGACAGCACAATTACAGTACAGTTCAATACAGAAGGGACAGGAGGGCCCTGCTCATAGAGCTTACATTCTAAAGGGAAGGGGTGGCGGTGCTACAAAAGTTAATAGATGCGGGGGAATAATTTGATGGAGGCAAATGGTCAAATATGCCCATAGACACACTCCTAAACCTTGTGGACAGCCTTCCCACTGTGCCTTACAACCCGCCATATACAGAAGGATGTTGGCTGTCTCTGGCCCTGGAGGTTCTCATTGGACTGAGGGAGGCCTGGGACCTTGCTACACATAGACACCCTCCTAAACCTTGTGGGCAGCCTTCCCTGAAGAGTTGAAGCTGTTATAGCTGCAAAGGGTGGGCCAACTCAATATTGAACCCTACGGACTAAGACTGGGATGCCATTAAAGTTCATGTGCATGTAAAGGCAAGCGTCCCAATACTTATGGGAATACAGTATAGTGGATCTTTATATATAAACTATATGCATTTGTTATATGACCTTGACCCCATCTCCTAATTACCTGGGGGGGGGGGGGGTGGAGACATCGCTGCTGGTTGTGCATATATGTGCATTGAGGGTGTCTGTTAGTCATTCCCTACCCTGGCTCTGATGAAGGGGGTTTATCATGACCCTATGAACTCGCCCTTGTAGCCAGTTTTCAATCCATGTACTCACCCTATGGTCCATGCCAATGGACCTTATTTTGTACAGTAAACGTTTATGGGGAACTGTGTCAAATGCTTTTGCAAAATCCAGATACACCACGTCTAGGGGCCTTTCTTTATCTAGATGGAAACTCACCTCCTCATAGAAGGTTAGTGGGTTGGTTTGGCAAGAATGATTCTTCATGAATCCACGATGATTACTGCTAATGATACCGTTCTCATTACTAAAATCTTGCATATAGTCCCTTATCATCCCCTCCAAGAGCTTGCATACTATTGATGTTAGGCTAACTGGTCTGTAATTCCCAGGGATGTATTTTGAGCCCTTTTTAAACATTGGTGCTACATTGGCTTTTCTCCAATCAGCTGGTACCTTTCCAGTTAGTAGACTGTCAGTGAAAATTAGGAACAATGGTCTGGCAATTACTTGACTGAGTTCCCTAAGTACCCTCGGGTGCAAGCCATCTGGTCCTGGTGATTTATTAATGTTACGTTTCTCAAGTCTAATTTTAATTCTGTCCTCTGTTAACCATGGAGGTGCTTCCTGTGATGTGTCATGAGGATAAACACTGCAGTTTTGGTTACTGAAGCCCCCCCGATTCCCTCTGAGAAGAAGAATAACTTCAATACCTTCGCCATCTCCCCATCCTTTGTAACCAGATATCCTTTCTCATTCTTTATGGGGCCAATATGGTCTGTCCTCCCTTTTATACTGTTTACATACTTAAAGAATTTATTGGGATTTTTTTTTGCTCTCCTCCACTATGTGTTTTTCATGTTCTATCTTAGCCGTCCTTATTGCACCCTTACATTTCTTGTCTGAATGCTAATGATGATCCCTCAACCTTGTATTTTTTGAAGGCCTTGTCCTTTTCTTTTATATGCAATTTTACATTGTAGTTAAGCCATCCAAGTCTTTTGTTCACTCTTTTAAACGTATTACCCAATGGGATGCATTGGCTAATGCCCTTATTTAATATTCTCTTAAAGCAAACCCATCTCTCCTCCGTGTTCTTTGTTCCTAAGATTTTATCCCAATTTATACCTTCTGGCAAGGTTTGTAGTTTAGGGAAGTTGGCTCTTTTGAAATTTTTGTGTCTTTGTATTCCCCTTATGTTTCCTATTTGTGTGATTTATACTGAAGCCAATAGACCCATGATCGCCGTTTACTAAATTGTCCCATATTTCCACATCTGTAATCAGATCTGTATGGTTGGTAATCAGTAAGTCCAGTAACAATTTATTTCTAGTTGGTGTGTCTACCATCTGACCCATAAATTTGTCCTGCAAGACATTTAGGAACTTAATAGATGAATGGGTGGATGAATGGGTGGTTCTCTCCGCCCAGTCTATGTCTGGATAGTTAAAATCCTCCATTATGATAACACTTCCCATCCTTGCTGCTAATCCAAATTGTGATAGGAGATCTGTCTCCCCGTCCTCCCTCAGGTTAGGGGCCTATAGAATATTCCTAGTATTATTTCCCCCTCAGTTTCATCCCTTTAAACCTCTACCTATAAGGATTCCACCTCCTTCCTAGCTCCCTTATGCCGCGTACACACGGGCGGACTGTATGGCGTACTTAGTCCGTCGAAACACATTTCAGCGGACAATCCGCTCGTGTGTGGGCTTCAGCTGACTTTTTCAGCGTGCAGTCCGGCGTACTAAGTATTTCGGTTTTTTCGAAATTCTGTCCGTCGTACTTTGGTTTCAGCGGACAGTACGGTCGTCAGTATGCTAGTTCGACGGACTAAGAATGGCGCATGCCCAGAAAGGATTTACACGGCGGAAGGGTGCTTTGCTGTGTCTTGGACTTCCTATTTCTAGTCCCGTCGTACGTGCTGTACACGTCATCGCGCAAGCTTTCGACGGACTGTTTGTGCATCCGTGTGTGGTCAAGTCCATTCAGTGGAAAGTACGAAGGACTGTCCGTCGATTTTGTATGACGAACTAAGTATGCCATACAGTCCGCTCGTGTGTATGAGGCATTAGTGATGTCATCTCTCACATTCACTTGTACATTATTCTTGATATGTAGGTATACCCCTCCCCCTTTTTTACCTTCTCTATCCCTGCAATAAAAGATATACCCTTGAATGGTTGCCAGCCAATCAGGAGAGCTGTTGAACCAGTTCTTTGAAATTCACACAAAATCCAAATCCTCCACTCACAACAGTATCTCTAGTTCACCCATGCTGTCCGCCCGGCTCCTGGCATTGGTGAACATGCCACGTAGTTCAGACCAGTCGCATATTATCCTCTTATTGGGTGTTCCGAGATTGCAACTAAGACTTGTTACTATACTTACCTTGGGTTTATGTGCTTTAGTCAACCTACCACTAATGCCCCCAATACTACCCTCTGGAATATGTTCTATGCTGACTATCTCTACCTCTGGGCCCTCCTCCCTGTCACCTAGTTTAAAAATCCCTCTAACTTTTTGGCCATCTTTACTCTCAGCTGATCTGCACCCTCCTCATTTAGGTGCAGTCCATCCCTTCTATAGTACTGGTGACCGACTGAGAAGTGGGTCCAGTTCTCTAGGAACCCAAACCCCTCCTTACTACACCAGCTCCTCAGCCACTTGTTTACTTCCCTAAACTCCATCTGCCTTTCTGGTGTGGTCAAGTCCCTAAAATTGTTCTTTAGGACACTCCATCTGCCTCTGCCTTTGTCGTTGGTGCCAACATGCACCATGACAACTGAGTCTTCCTCAGCCGCTCCCAGTATTCTGTCCACCAGATCCGTGATATGCCGAACCCAAGCGCCCGGTAGACAGAATACAGTTCGGCACTTCAGGTCTTTGTTACAGATTGGCCTCTCTGTCCTAAGAAACAATGTGCTTACAATTTGCACAGCAGTTTTCAACCAGACAATACACTAATACTCAACCAGACAACACACGGGTACTCAACAAGACAATACACGGGTACCCAACAAGACAATACCCCGGGTACTCAACAAGACAATACATGGGTACTCAACCAGACAATACACAGGTACTCAACAAGACAATACACGTGTACTCAACAAGACAATACATGGGTACTCAACCAGACAATACACGGGTACTCAACAAGACAATACATGTGTACTCAACAAGATAATACACGGGTACTCAACCAGACAATACACGGGTACGCAACAAGACAACACACGTGTACTCAACAAGATAATGCACGGGTACTCAACCAGACAATACACGTGTACTCAACAAGACAATACACTGGTAATCAACCAGACAATACGCGGGTACTCAACCAGACAATACACTGGTAATCAACCAGACAATACATGGGTACTCAACAAGACAATACACTGGTACTCAACAAGATAATACACTGGTACTCAAGACAATATACAGGTACTCAACACAATATACAGGTACTCAACAAGACAATACACGTGCACTCGCAGTCTGGCCAATTAGAGAGTAAAATAGAAAGAATATGGGGGATTATACCGTGTCCAAATTACCTAACAACTAGCTTCCTGACACTAATACTCAACAAGGCAATACACGGGTACTCAACAAGACAATAAACGGGTACTCAACCAGACAATACACGGGTACTCAACAAGACAATACACGGGTATTCAACCAGACAATACACTAATACTCAACAAGACAATACACGGGTACTCAACAAGACAATACACGGGTACTCAACAATACAATACACTGGTACTCAACAAGACAATACACTGGTACTCAACAAGACAATACGCAGGTATTCAAGACAATATACAGGTACTCAACAAGACAATACACAGATACTCGCAGACCCGCGTGCACTCACAGTCTGGCCAGAGAGTAAAATAGAAAGAATATGGGGGATGATACCCTGTCCAAATGACCTAACAACTAGCTTCCTGACACTAATACTCAACAAGACAATACACAGGTACTCAACAAGACAATACACGGGTACCCAACAAGACAATACCCCGGGTACTCAACAAGACAATACATGGGTACTCAACCAGACAATACACGGGTACTCAACAAGACAATACACGTGTACTCAACAAGACAATACATGGGTACTCAACCAGACAATACACGGGTACTCAACAAGACAATACACGGGTACTCAACAGTACAATACACGTGTACTCAACAAGATAATACACGGGTACTCAACCAGACAATACACGGGTACGCAACAAGACAACACATGTGTACTCAACAAGATAATACACGGGTACTCAACCAGACAATACACGTGTACTCAACAAGACAATACACTGGTAATCAACCAGACAATACACGGGTACTCAACCAGACAATACACTGGTAATCAACCAGACAATACATGGGTACTCAACAAGACAATACACGTGTACTCAACAAGACAATACACTAATACTCAACCAGACAATACACAGGTACTCAAGACAATACACAGGTACTCAACCAGACAATACACGGGTACTCAACAAGACAATACACTGGTACTCAACAAGACAATACACTGGTACTCAAGACAATATACAGGTACTCAACACAATATACAGGTACTCAACAAGACAATACGCAGGTATTCAAGACAATATACAGGTACTCAACAAGACAATACACAGGTACTCGCAGACCCACGTGCACTCGCAGTCTGGCCAGAGAGTAAAATAGAAAGAATATGGGGGATTATACCCTATCCAAATGACCTAACAACTAGCTTCCTGACACTAATACTCAACAAGACAATACACGGGTACTCAACAAGACAATACATGGGTACTCAACCAGACAATACATGGGTACTCAACCAGACAATACATGGGTACTCAACCAGACAATACATGGGTACTCAACCAGTACTCAACAAACAATACATTAATACTCAACCAGTAATCAACAAGACAATACACTAATACTCAACCAGACAATACATGGGTGCTCAACAAGACAATACACTAATACTCAACCAGACAATACATGGGTACTCAACCAGACAATACACTAATACTCAACCAGACAATACACGGGTACTCAACAAGACAATACATGGGTACTCAACAAGATAATACACGGGTACTTAACTAGACAATACACGGGTATTCAACCAGACAATACACGGGTATGCAACAAGACAATACACTGGTACTCACAGATACACAGATATGGTTTATAGGGTATATGTCTGGATACAGCATTAATATATATTTTTAAGAAAATATGCATAAAAAATAAATGAGGAAATGGAATTTCTTGGTACCCCCAGAGACTTCATAATACAACCAAACTGACAATATTTAAAATAAAATGTATTTTATTGCAAATGCATCAATAAAAACAAATAGCCTGCAAGCCTAGTATGAGCCCCCCCCCCCCCCCTTTGGACTCTGCTCCCACATAGAAATTCAGTACGTACTGTATAGTATCAACTGCTATACAAAATATCAAAATAGAGACTGCTATAACATCAGACTGTCAGGTTTCGTGGGGGACAGTCCCACCCCCAATGTATCTCTACATTTTTCACAGCATTCAGCCGCTTCACCGGGAGATATGAAGGCTCATGCCGGGTATACACGATCGGACTTTCCAATGGGAAATGTTGGATGCGAGCTTGTTGGCGGCAAGTCCAACCATGTTTACGTTCCACTGGACATTTGTTGGCGGACTTTCTGCCAACAAATGTTGACTAGCAGGTTCTTAGATTTTCCTCCAACAAATGTTTGTTGTCAGACTTTCCGATCGTGTGTACACAAGTCCGTCCGCGTAAAAGTTCACGCATGAATCAAGGACAAGCCGGAAGCGATCGGTCTTGTAAAATTAGTGTTCGTAGTGGAGATATCATGTACGTCACTACGTTCGTAATTGTTGGCCAACATTTGGTACAAGGGATGGTCTTAGACTGTGGACATGGTACAAGGGATGGTCTTAGACTGTGGACATGATACAGGGGATGGTCTTAGACTGTGGACATGGTACAAGGGATGGTCTTAGACTGTGGACATGGTACAGGGAATGGTCTTAGACTGTGGATATGGTACAGGGGATAGTCTTAGACCAGTGATGGTAAACCTTGGCACCCCAGATGTTTTGGAACTACATTTCCCATGATGCTCAACCACACTGCAGAGTGCATGAGCATGATGGGAAATGTAGTTCCAAAACATAAGGGGTGCCAAGGTTCGCCATCACTGTCTTAGACTGTAGATATGGTACAAGGGATGGTCTTAGACTGTGGACATGATACAGGGGATGGTCTTAGACTGTGGACATGGTACAGGGGATGGTCTTAGACTGTGGACATGGTACAGGGGATGGTCTTAGACTGTGGACATGGTACAAGGGATGGTCTTAGACTGTGGACATGGTACAGGGAATGGTCTTAGACTGTGGATATGGTACAGGGGATAGTCTTAGACCAGTGATGGTAAACCTTGGCACCCCAGATGTTTTGGAACTACATTTCCCATGATGCTCAACCACACTGCAGGATGCCTGAGCATGATGGGAAATGTAGTTCCAAAACATAAGGGGTGCCAAGGTTCGCCATCACTGTCTTAGACTGTAGATATGGTACAAGGGATGGTCTTAGACTGTGGACATGGTACAAGGAATGGTCTTAGACTGTGGACATGGTACAGGGGATGGTCTTAGACTGTGGACATGGTACAAGGAATGGTCTTAGACTGTGGACATGGTACAGGGGATAGTCTTAGACTGTGGACATGGTACAGGGGATGGTCTTAGACTGTGGACATGGTACCAGGAATGGTCTTAGACTGTGGACATGGTACAAGGGATGGTCTTAGACTGTGGACATGGTACAGGGGATGGTCTTCTGCCCCATACATACACTCGGACTTTCCAACAAAAAATGTGCGATTGGAGCTTGTTGTCAGAAATTCCGACCATGTAGTAGGCTCCATTGGACTTTTTCCATCGGAATTTCCGACACACAGAATTTGAGATCTGGATCTCAAATTTTCCGACAACAAAATCCGCTCACGTAAATTCCGATCATGTGTACACAATTCCGACGCACAAAGTGCCACGGAATCAAGCAGAAGAGCAGCACTGGCTATTGAACCTCATTTTTCGTGACTCGTCGTACGTGTTGTACGTCACCGTGCTCTTGACGTTCAGAATTTCTGACCAACTTTGTGTGACCGTGTGTACGCAAGACAAATTTGAGCCAACATCCGTTGGAAAAAAAACATGGATTTTGTTGTTGGACTGTCTGACCGTGTGTATGCGGAGCCAACACCCTTCGAACAAAAATCCATGGTTTTGTTGTCGGAAAGTCCGATCATGTGTACGGGGCAATACAATGCCTAGAAATGTACAAAAAAAACAACACTGTAATACAAAATATATCACAGAAAGGGATGCAAACAATAATCATCTGGCCCCATAAACATGATCAGGAAAGGGCCGAGAGGTGGCTATTAACCAAAGTGCCGTTCCCTCCCACCGGTGGTCATGGTAGACCATAAAAGACCATAAAAGACTAAAAACTACAAACTAAAAATAGATACAGTACAGTATAGTCACTAATATATCTACACAACATTCATTTAGGTATGAGAGGTTAGTAAAAAAATGAACTCACCAAAGAGAAGGTTTTCCAAGTTTGATAGGTGAACCCTTAGTGGCAGGGGACATTGTTACATAGTAGGTGAGGTCGAAAAAAGACACAAGTCCATCAAGTCCAACCTATGTCTTGTACAGCCAAAGATAATACAACTCAAATTTGCAAAGACAAATTAGGTCAGCCAGGTTTTGTATTTGTATAGTTTTTTGTATGTGAATGTTGGAAACATATTCAAGGCCACAAGATAGAGATCTTTAAAAAAAAATAATAATAGGCAGCGATACGGAGCTCCGGTGCACTGGTCAAGCTCCATTATAATAGATGTTCCCGTAATATTGAGGTTGGGTCAATATTGTCCAAACTGATAATCCACCAATACCAATGGTACTGTATAGTAGTGAGACATCCAATAATCACTGCTAATATACACTTTATTATCAAAAGTATTGGGACACCTGCCTTTACACGCACATGAACTTTAATGGCACCCCAGCCTAAGTCCGTAGGGTTGAATATTGAGTTGGCTCACCCTATAACAGCTTCAGCTCTTCTGGGAAGGCTGTCCGCAAGGTTTAGGAGTGTGACTATGGGAATGTTTGACCATTCTTCAAGAAGCCCATTTGTGAGCTCAGGCACTGATGTAGAAGAGAAGGTCTGGCTCGCAGTCTTGCAGAATGGCATTAAAGTTCATGTGCTTGTAAAGGCAGGCGTCCCAATACTTTTGGTAATAAAGCATATCAGTATCTATATCTATACAAGCTAACTATTATACTCAAACCCCCTCCAAGAACAGCAAGACACCAAGTCCATTGAAAAATTAAGTTTCTTTTTTTGGTGGGGTTTTGGTTTGCTGTGATTTCTATTTTTGTGGTTTTGCCTGTATCGTGTCAATGTTTTTTTTTTTTTATATATATATAAAATAATAAAAAGGATCTGATTTAAAGAAATGTTAAGTATAAAGTTTTAGGGCTGCCCATAACGTGTTGCAAAGCAAAATGGCCACCAGTCACCCACCAGTCAATGTGTCCTGCCAGGTATGGGTTCGCCAACTACCTCCAGCAGTTGCAACCAGGACTACTCCTTATTGCTGTCCATTATTATTATTTATTTATTTATTTTTAGCAGATCTCCATCTTGTGGCCTTGAATATGTTTCTATCATTCACATACAGAAAACTACTGACCTGGTTGATCTCATCTGTATTTGGGAATATGAGTTTAATTATCTCTGGCTGTACAATGTCCCTGCCACTAAGGGTCGACCTATAAACCTTGGAGATTCTTCTCCGCTTTTTTGTTGCTAACCACTCTCATACTTCAATTAATGTAGTGTAGGTTTATGTAGATTTTTTAGTGACTATACTTTATCTATTTTTGGTTTGTAGTTTTTTATGGTCTGTCTTTAACTCTCCCATGACCTTTGGTGGGAAGGCACAGCCCTTTAGTTGAAGTCCCTAGCTGGGCCTTACCGCCTCTCAGCCCGGGGTAAATTTCCCGATCCTATTTATGGGGAAAGGTGATTATTTATTGCATTTCTTGTATATTTCTGTGATATCTTTTGTATTCATTTTTTTCTCTCTCAATTTTTAGACATTGTAAGCCATATCTCCTGATGAAGCAGCTGAGCGTTGTGAAACATGTCGAGATACATGGATTGTGGAATGGTTCCCCCCACGCACCTGGCAGTCTGAAGCTATAACAGTCTCTTTTTCTATGTTTTTTCCACCAGTTGATACTATGCGCACTGAATTTTTATATGGGAACAGAGTCCAAGGATGGGAGCCAGTATTAGGCTTGAAAGAATGGAAGTCTACATATTTCTCTTGTTTTAGTATATTCTATATTCCTGCATTACGAAGCAAGATAAGAGATGAGCAGATGGAGATTGGAGGTATTTTTGAGGTTCAGTGGCACGGTTCAGGGTATCTCCTTCTCACAGATGTACTTGTACTTTAAGGCACAATGTCTGTCATCCCAACCTTTTTCATTGCTAAACTGAACACAGTCTTGTCCTCCTGTATGATCCTTCGTGGATGAATTATTGGGCTGACCCTTCCCCCAGAACCTGCAGGAAACAAGAGCAATTAGTGACCGGGGGTGAAGCGGATACTGAACAGGGTAGCAGCACCTGAGTCTTAGAAGATATTTGAGCCGAAATAAAAAATAATGCTCAAAGTGAAAGAACCACTGACATTAACAATCTGTATAAAACCCTCTGAAAATGAGTTTTTGACATTTAAAAAACATCCAATCACCATTAGTAACCTGCACGGTGGGACTACCAATCCCAAATAAAGAAATAGCACTTTCCACTAGACATGTGCAGAGTAAAACATTTCGTTTCGGAATTTCGTTTTCGTCCGAAAAATGAATTTATTTAGTTACTCCCGAAATTCGTTTTTATTTATTTCGTTCAAAAATTGCATTCGTCCGAAAATCCTCATGAATTACGGTCGAATCTGTCTTTGAAGGCTTATGGTGTCCGTCAAATGTATAAAGAAGATTCGACAGCGCTAGTATATAGCATACTTCGTGTGAACTTTAGAACCCTATTAAAGTCTATGGGACTTTAATGGAACGTTCAAAATCTAAAGTGCTAATTGTAAACGCTAATATGCAAGTTACTGTCCTAAAAAGTGTTAGGGGACCCGGGTCCTGCCCCAGGGGACATGGATCAATGCAAAAAAAAGTTTTAAAAACTGACGTTTTTTCAGGAGCAGTGATTTTAATATTGCTTAAAGTGAAACAATAAAAGTGTAATATTCCTTTAAATTTCGTACCTGGGGGGTGTCTATAGTATGCCTGTGAAGGGGCGCATGTTTCTGGTGCTTAGAACTGTCCCTGCACAAAGTGTCATTTATGCAGGAAAAAAAGTCCTTTGAAATCACTCGCAGCTATAATGAATTGTCGGCTCCGTAACACAGAGAACACTAATTGAAGGTCATTGATAAAATAAATAAATAAATAAATAAAAGAGCATGGGGGTCCCCCAAATTCAATTACCAGGCCCTTCAGGTCTGGTATGGGTATTAAGGGGAACCCCGCGTCACATTTAAAAAAAAATTGACGTGGGGGTCCCCCTAAAAATCCATACCAGACCCTTTATCCGAGCACGCAACCTGGCAGGCCGCAGGAAAAGAGGGGGGGACGAGAGAGCGCCCCCCCTCCTGAACCCTACCAGGCCACATGCCCTCAACATTGGGAGGATGCTTTGGGGGTCTGTGACCCCTCAAAGCACCTTGTCCCCATGTTGATGAGGACAAGGGTCTCATCCTCACAACCCTGGCCGGTGGTTGTGAGGGTCTGCGGGCGGGGGGGTTATCAGAATCTGGAAGCCCCTTTTAACAACCAGATCCCTCCCCCCCCTGTTCAAAATGGTAAGGGGGTACAAAAGTACCCCTTCCATTTCACAAAGAAAGTGTAAAAAATAGTTAAATAAGACAAATACACTTTTGAAAAATTCCTTTATTAAAAATAAAAAAAAATAAAAAAAAAGATTCCAGCGGTGGTAATCCACTCTTGCTATCCAGCGACGGATGATCATCTGTCCGGGGGTCCAGCGATGACTGATCTGAATCAGCGCAGCGAATCCATCCATCTTCTGTCTCCACGGAGGAGACACTGCGGGGATTCTGGCGGCCTGATGTTTGTTATATGCGGAGGGCGGGGCCACCCATCACCTGACCCCGCCCCCCTCTGACGCAAGGGGAAACCCGGGCTTCCCCGAGCAGTATGGGTGACCCCGCCCCCCGCCCCCCTCTGATGTAACGGAAACCGGCCTGTGTTACATCAGAGGGTGCGGGGTCACCCATACATCATGGGGAACCCCGGGTTTCCCCTTGCGTCAGGTGAGGGGTGGCCCCGCCCTCTGCATATAACAAACGTCAGGCCGCCGGAATCCCCACAGTGTCTCCTCCGTGGAGACAGAAGATGGATGGATTTGCTGCGCTGATTCAGATCAGCCATCGCTGGACCCCGGAGAGGTGATCGTCCATCGCTGGATAGCAAGAGTGGATTACCACCTCTGGAATCTTTTTTTTATTTATTTTTTATTTTTAATAAAGGAATTTTTCAAAAGTGTGTTTGTCTTATTTAACTATTTTTTACACTTTCTTTGTGAAATGGTAGGGGTACTTTTGTACCCCCTTACCATTTCAAACAGAGGGGGGCCAGGATCTGGGGGTCCCCTTGTTAAAGGGGGCTTCCAGATTCTGATAAGCCCCCCGCCCGCAGACCCTCACAACCACCGGCCAGGGTTGTGAGGATGAGGCCCTTCTCCACATCAACATGGGGACAAGGTGCTTTGAGGGGTCACAGACCCCCAAAGCATCCTCCCAATGTTGAGGGCATATGGCCTGGTAGGGTTCAGGAGGGGGGGCGCTCTCTCATCCCCCCCCTCTTTTCCTGTGGCCTGCCAGGTTGTGTGCTTGGATAAAGGGTCTGGTATGGATTTTTAGGGGGACCCCCACGTCAATTTTTTTAAAATTGACGTGGGCCTGGTAATTGAATTTGGGGGACCTCCACGCTTATTTATTTATTTATTTATTTATTTTATCAATGACTTTCAATTAGTGTTCTCTATATTACGGAGCCGACAATTCATAATAGCTGCGAGTGATTTCAAAGGACTTTTTTTCCTGCATAAATGACACTTTGTGCAGGGACAGTTCTAAGCACCAGAAACATGCGCCCCTTCACAGGCATACTATAGACACCCCCCAGGTACGAAATTTAAAGGAATATTACACTTTTATTGTTTCACTTTAAGCAATATTAAAATCACTGCTCCTGAAAAAACGGCCATTTTTAAAACTTTTTTTTTGCATTGATCCATGTCCCCTGGGGCAGGACCCGGGTCTCCAAACACTTTTTAGGACAGTAACTTGCAGAATCTTTTCTCTCTGTCAAATATTTATTCTCTGTCGATTATTTTCTCTATATAATCTTGGACTAACAGAGGTAAGGTTAGGCACATTCGACCACAGGTTCTATAGACACAGATTGTTATTGTCAGAGTCATGTCAAATCTCCTATTCTATATCGAACTGTTGTAACAACTAAAACGAAAATAAAGCATTTATTTATGTCAGATCTTTCATTTTTCGGATTCTGTGCTTTCGTTATCGTTTGTCAAAACGAAAATAGCTGAAATTCGGACGAAAATGCATTCGGACGAAAACGAATGCACATGTCTACTTTCAATGTAAATATGTCAGTAGAAGAGTAGGACCAGCATAGGTGCTTTCTCAGGGCTGGCTACTTCTTGAGAAAGGACTGATATTGGTTTAAATTGTCTCTGTATAATGGAGTAAACTGTGCTTTATTCTGCTGCTCACATCTATACATTAAAAGAGCAATTTTATATTTCTAAATTTTTGTAACTCCTAACAAAAATGTTGAGTAAATGTTATCCTAAAATGGACTGTCCAAGACTATGAGCATGCTACAAGAAAGGATCAGAGACTTTGAAAATGCTATAGTGGATGATCAAAGACTGTGGACATGGTACTGGGGATAGTCTTAGACTGTGGACATGGTACAGGGGATGGTCTTAGCCCACGTACACACGGCCGGAGATTTTGCCAACCAAATCCGTCGGATTTTGCCCGTCGGATTTTGTCCGATGGATTGAGTCCAAAACTGTTGCATGCACACGGTCGGGCCAAGTTGGCGAAAAATCCGATCTTTCAGAACGTGATGACGTAATTTCGTTCTGATGGGACTACGTTCAGGCTAGTAGCCAATAGCTTTGATGTAGGAATTTGATCTGAGCATGCGTGGCACTTGGTCCGATCAAAATGCTCTACACATGATCGGATTAGGTCCGTCCGGCCCAGTTGGTCGGGAAATCTTTCCAACATGTTGGAAAATTGGGTCGGACGGAGATTCGGACGGAATCAGTCCGATGCATACCACACACAGTCCAATTATCTGATGACACGGTCCGATAAGACTCATTCCGACAGATTCTCCGACCGTGTGTACAAGGGCTTAGACTGTGGACATGGTACAAGGGATGGTCTTAGACCGTGGACAAGGTACAGGGGATGGTCTTAGACTGTGGACAAGGTACAGGGGATGGTCTTAGACTGTGGACAAGGCACAGGGGATGGTCTTAGACTGTGGACATGGTACAGGGGATGGTCTTAGACTGTGGACATGGTACAGGGGATGGTCTTAGACTGTGGACATGGCACAGGGGATGGTCTTAGACCGTGGACAAGGTACAGGGGATGGTCTTAGTCTGTGATATGGTACAGGGGATGGTCTTATGCCCCATACACACGGTCGGACTTTCCAACAGAAATCGGAGCTTGTCATTGGAAATGCCAACTGTGTGTAGGCTCATCTGACTTTTTCCATCGGAATTTCCGACACACAAAATTTGAGATCTGGATCTCAAATTTTCCAACAACAAAATCTGTTAGCGTAAATTCTGATCGTGTGTACACAATTCCGACGCATAAAGTGCCACACATGCTGGCAATCAAGCAGAAGAGCCCCACTGGCTATTGAACTTCATTTTTCTTGGCTCGTCCTATGTGTTGTACATCACGCGTTCTTGGTGGTCGGAATTTCCAACCAACTTTGTGTGACCGTGTGTATGCAAGACAAGTTTGAGCCAACATCCGTCGGAAAAAAACATGAATTTTGTTGTTGGACTGTCCGATCGTGTGTATGCGGGATTAGACTGTGGACATGATACAGGGGATGGTCTAATGCGCCGTATAGACGATCGGACACTCCGACAACAAAATCCATCGGATTTTTTCTGACGGATGTTGGCTCAAACTTGTCTCGTATACACACGGTCGCACAAAGTTGTTGGAAATTCCGATCATCAAGAATGCGGTGACGTACAACAAGTACAACTGGATTATAAAGAGGAAGTTTAATAGCCAGTAGCCAATAGCTTCCGTCTTGTAATTTATTCTGAGCATGCGTGGCACTTTGTGCGTCGGATTTGTCTACACATGATCGGAATTTACGCAATTGGATTTTGTTGTCGGAAAATTTTAGATCCAGCTCTTAAACTTTGTGTGTCGGGAATTCTGATGGAAAAAGTCAGAGGGAGCCCACACACGATCTGAATTTCCGACAACAAGCTCTGATCGCACATTTTCCGCCGGAAAGTCAGACCGTGTGTACAGGGCATTAGACTGTGGACATGGTACAGGGGATGGTCTTAGACTGTGGACATGGTACAAGGAATGGTCTTAGACTGTAGACAAGGTACAGGGGATGGTCTTAGACTGTAGACAAGGTACAGGGGATGGTCTTAGACTGTGGACATGGTACAAGGGATGGTCTTAGACTGTGGACATGGTACAGGGGATGGTCTTAGACTGTCCCTGCACAAAGTGTCATTTATGCAGGAAAAAAAGTCCTTTGAAATCACTCGCAGCTATTATGAATTGTCGGCTCCGTAATATAGAGAACACTAATTGAAAGTCATTGATAAAATAAATAAATAAATAAATAAATAAATAAATAAGCGTGGAGGTCCCCCAAATTCAATTACCAGGCCCACGTAAATTTTAAAAAAATTGACGTGGGCCTGGTAATTGAATTTGGGGGACCTCCACGCTTATTTATTTATTTATTTATTTATTTATTTATTTTATCAATGACTTTCAATTAGTGTTCTCTATATTACGGAGCCGTAATATAGAGAACTTTGTGCAGGGACAGTTCTAAGCACCAGAAACATGCGCCCCTTCACAGGCATACTATAGACACCCCCCAGGTACGAAATTTAAAGGAATATTACACTTTTATTGTTTCACTTTAAGCAATATTAAAATCACTGCTCCTGAAAAAACGGCCATTTTTAAAACTTTTTTTTTGCATTGATCCATGTCCCCTGGGGCAGGACCCGGGTCTCCAAACACTTTTTAGGACAGTAACTTGCAGAATCTTTTCTCTCTGTCAAATATTTATTCTCTGTCGAATATTTTCTCTATATAATCTTGGACTAACAGAGGTAAGGTTAGGCACATTCGACCACAGGTTCTATAGACACAGATTGTTATTGTCAGAGTCATGTCAAATCTCCTATTCTATATCGAACTGTTGTAACAACTAAAACGAAAATAAAGCATTTATTTATGTCAGATCTTTCATTTTTCGGATTCTGTGCTTTCGTTATCGTTTGTCAAAACGAAAATAGCTGAAATTCGGACGAAAATGCATTCGGACGAAAACGAATGCACATGTCTACTTTCAATGTAAATATGTCAGTAGAAGAGTAGGACCAGCATAGGTGCTTTCTCAGGGCTGGCTACTTCTTGAGAAAGGACTGATATTGGTTTAAATTGTCTCTGTATAATGGAGTAAACTGTGCTTTATTCTGCTGCTCACATCTATACATTAAAAGAGCAATTTTATATTTCTAAATTTTTGTAACTCCTAACAAAAATGTTGAGTAAATGTTATCCTAAAATGGACTGTCCAAGACTATGAGCATGCTACAAGAAAGGATCAGAGACTTTGAAAATGCTATAGTGGATGATCAAAGACTGTGGACATGGTACTGGGGATAGTCTTAGACTGTGGACATGGTACAGGGGATGGTCTTAGCCCACGTACACACGGCCGGAGATTTTGCCAACCAAATCCGTCGGATTTTGCCCGTCGGATTTTGTCCGATGGATTGAGTCCAAAACTGTTGCATGCACACGGTCGGGCCAAGTTGGCGAAAAATCCGATCTTTCAGAACGTGATGACGTAATTTCGTTACGATGGGACTACATTCAGGCTGGTAGCCAATAGCTTTGATGTAGGAATTTGATCTGAGCATGCGTGGCACTTGGTCCGATCAAAATGCTCTACACATGATCGGATTAGGTCCGTCCGGCCCAGTTGGTCGGGAAATCTTTGGATTTTGTTGTCGGAAAATTTTAGATCCAGCTCTTAAACTTTGTGTGTCGGGAATTCTGATGGAAAAAGTCAGAGGGAGCCCACACACGATCTGAATTTCCGACAACAAGCTCTGATCGCACATTTTCCGCCGGAAAGTCAGACCGTGTGTACAGGGCATTAGACTGTGGACATGGTACAGGGGATGGTCTTAGACTGTGGACATGGTACAAGGAATGGTCTTAGACTGTAGACAAGGTACAGGGGATGGTCTTAGACTGTAGACAAGGTACAGGGGATGGTCTTAGACTGTGGACATGGTACAAGGGATGGTCTTAGACTGTGGACATGGTACAAGGGATGGTCTTAGACTGTGGACATGGTACAGGGGATGGTCTTAGACTGTAGACAAGGTACAGGGGATGGTCTTAGACTGTGGACAAGGTACAGGGGATGGTCTTAGACTGTGGACATTAGACATGTGCCGTTCATTTTGTTCCAAATTAATATTCAGACAAATGTTTTGTTATTTGGAATATTCGAATATATCCGAATCCCGAAATTATAATATAAACAAATTTTACCAAATTCTCCAAATAACGTAACGAAATTAGTTTGAATTTCAGCAATTCGGACTAAAATTCGAATCTAATTTTACATTGAACTCTAATCGAATTCTAGCTACACATATTGATGGAATCAAAGACTGTGTGTGTTATTAGAGTACCATTTTGAAATGATGATGTTTTAAGCCAAAGGTTATTTAAAGAGTCATTTGATGAAGATTTTTGTTTTGTTTGTTCACTTTGCTGCATTCAAATCAAAAACAATAGAACATTTTTGTTTCGAAAATGTATCAATTAGAATGTTTTGAATCAAAAACAAATCTGTAAATTCAAAGAAATTAGAAAATTCTGAATAAGAATTTGGAATATGAATTGCATGAATCAACCAAATTTTACTAATCAAAATAACTAGATTAACAAATCAAAACTAAACAAAACACATTTTTTTCATCATGCGCATGTCTAATGATAATGGTACAGGGGATGGTCTTAGCCCTTGTACACACGGTCGGAGATTCCGACAACCAAATCCGTTGGATTTTATCCGTCTGATTTTGTCCGTCGGATCGTGTCCGAAACTGTTGCATACACACGGTCGGACAAAGTTGTTGAAAAATCCGATCTTTCAGAACGTGATGACGTAATTTCGTTACAATTGGACTACGTTCAGGCTAGTAGCCAATAGCTTTGATGTAGGAATTTGATCTGAGCATGCGTGGCACTTTGTCCGATCGGAATTCTCTACACATGATCGGAGTATGTCCTATCAGACTAGTTTGTCAGAAAATATTTCCAGCAAGTTGGAAAATTTGGTCCGACGGAAACAGTCCGATGCATACCACACGCAGTCGGATTATCTGACAACACGGTCCGATAGGACACATTCCGAAGGATTCTCCGACCGTGTGTACAAGGGCTTAGACTGTGCACATGGTACAGGGGATGGTCTTGGACTCTGGACATGGTACAGCAGATGGGTAGAGACTGTGGACATTCTACAGAGGATGATCCGAAACTATGGACATGGTACAGCAGATGGCCAATGACTGTGGACATGGTACAGCAGATGGCCAATGATTGTGGAAATGGTACAGGGGATGATCAGACTGTGAAAATCGTACAGGGAATGGTCTTAGCCCTTGTACACACGGTCGGAGATTCCGACAACCAAATCCGTCAGATTTTGTCCGTCGGATTTTGTCCGAAACTGCATACACACGGTCGGACAAAGTTGTCGAACAATCCGACGTGATGACGTTATTTTGTTACGACGGGACTATGTTCAGGTTAGTAGCCAATAGCTTTGGTGTAGGAATTTGATCTGAGCTTGCGTGGCACTTTGTCCGATCGGAATTCTCTACACATGATCGGAGTATGTCCTATCGGAGCATTTTGTTGGAAAATTTTACCGACATGTTGGAAAACTTGGTCCGTCGGATATTCCGACGGAAACAGTCCGATGTAGACCACACACAGTCGCAATATCCGACAAAATGGTCCGATCGGACACATTCCGCCGGAATCTCCGACCCTGTGTACAAGGGCTTACACTGGGGAAATGGTACAGGGGATGGTCAGACTGTGAACATGGTACAGGAGAAAGTTTTAGACTGTGGCCATGGTACAGGAGATGGGTAGAGACTGAGGACATTCTACAGAAGATGATCAGAAACTGTAGACATGGTACAGGAGAACGTTTTAGACTGTGGACATGGTACGGATGATGGGTAGAGACTGAAGACATTCTACAGAGGATGATCAGAAACTGTGGACATGGTACAGGAAATGGTCAGAGCATTTAGGAAGATGTTCTGTTATATAATTCAAAAGGACATTATTACGTTTAACAATCAAGGAAGCCATGATGGTCTCTGCCAACCTGAAACTCAGTAGACAGATGTTTGTGAACAAGAAAATTGATTAAATCTGGAAAGCCCGGGGTCTTCTGTTGCCTACTAGTCTGAGAAGGGGGGAGATCTTGGGTTGTATTGTTGGTGGTACTAATTAACTCACCTATTTTCTGCTAGTATTCTGTGCCTCCACTTAGGCTGGTTTAAGCCACTAGCTAATTAGCTCAAGTTAATTAACTTACTGTCAGCTGTTAGTTGCTAGTGAGGAAATAGTATACTGTTTGTAAATTGACAGAATGAAGGTACTTTTCTTTACATTTATAATTTTCTCATGGCACTCCATTTTTCTAATATAGTGTTTGTATTGGTTGTTCCTTAGTTTGACCCCTTTCACACTGATAGCGGGCCACATTGTCATTAAAGAGCTGCTAGTTTTAGCTGGGCTTTACCATCGTTTAAGCAGGGTTTTCCAGCCGCTAGTGGGGTGCTTTTAAGCCCCGCTAACAGCCACAGAAAGGGTTAAAAGCACCCGAAAAGCACCACTGCCGGAGTGCTTTGCAGGTGCTTCGGCAGCGCTGCCCATTTATTTCAATGGCAGGGTGGTTTAAGAGCGGCATATACACCGCCCCAAAGATGCTGCTTGTAGGTCTTTTTCTAACATCTTGCAAGCGCACCGCCCCAGTGTGAAAGCACTTAGGCTTTCTGACTGGGGCTGCAGGGGAGGCGCTATACAGATGCTATTTTTATACAATTTAATTTGCATATGATAATGTGAGTGTGGTATATAGTCTGTGTGCGTTTTTTCAATAAACAGTTCCGGTTCTCATACAAGCTGTTTGTGTGCTTGTCTTGTATGCTATGAGGCTATAATATCTGGTATCTACTGTATGTTCAGACTGGAGGAAGTGGGAACCCTACTTTATGTGAAAACATTAAAAGTGAAAAATTCCTTTAAATATAGTGCCTGGGGTGGTCCGCTTATTCTGGCTTCAAAGTAGTGCATCTGTAGCAAACAGCCCCCCACATCCGGCTGTCTGCCGGTCGGTCCACTTACCCCATCTAGGTGACGGGCATCAGGCAGTGGTGGGGATTGGGCAGTGGCGGACATCAAGGAGCGGCGAGGATCGGGGCATAAGTGGACATCAGGCTTCGGCAGGCATCAGGTAGCGCCTCCTGTGTCTACTTCTCCTCCCTCCTCTTCACTTCCACTGTGCATCTCCTCCGCTCCTCCTAGGCATCTAATAGGATCGCCTGTCATTTCAACCAATTGGGTGATGGGTATCAGACCCGCTTCCCGATTGGCGAGGAGGTGGATCAGTGTTGGAACAGCGAATATTCATTCTGTTTTGTAACACCTGTGTGGGCTCTTAGTGCAATGCTCTGCGCCACGAGCCCACCCTATTTTGAAGCCTATTAGAGCCTCTGGTTCTAATCAGGTGCTAAAAAAAAAAATACCTCAGCCGATGTATTTCAGGCGCTCAGTGTCATGAAAAGGGCCAGATGCATAAATGGACAGGCTGCCACTGCTGTGGACATGGTATAGGAGAAGATCTTAGACTGTGGACATGGTATAGGGGATGGACTTAGACTGTGGACATGGCACAGTAGTCAATCAGAGACTGCGGACATGGCACAGTAGTCAATCAGAGACTGTGGACATGGCACAGTAGTCAATCAGAGACTGTGGACATGGCACAGTAGTCAATCAGAGACTGTGGACATGGCACAGTAGTCAATCAGAGACTGTGGACATGGCACAGTAGTCAATCAGAGACTGTGGACATGGCACAGTAGTCAATCAGAGACTGTGGACATGGCACAGTAGTCAATCAGAGACTGTGGACATGGCACAGTAGTCAATCAGAGACTGTGGACATGGTACAGGAGCTAGGTAGAGACTGTGGAAATGCTACAGTGGATGGTCATTCTACAGGAGAAGGTATAAACTGGGGACATGGTACAGGAGTCGTCAGAGACTGTGGATATGGTACAGGAGATGTGTAGTGACTGTGGAAATGCTATATTGAATAGTCAGAGACTGCGGGCATTCTACAGGGGATGACCAGAGACTTTGAATTTACTAAAGGAGATGTTCAAAGACTGTGGAGTTTCTACAGAAGGTGGCCAACGACTGTGGACCTACTACATGAGATGGTCAGAGACTGTGGACATGATACAGAAGATGGTCGCAAACTGTGGGCATTATACAGAAGATGATCAGAAACTGAAGACTGTGGAAATGGTACAGGAGACTGAACAAGCTAGAGGTATGGTTGAAGACAAAGCATATAGTAATACTCCCATTCATTCTACTGGTTGCTGAGCTGCAGAATACTAAAGAGCCACAGGTTTGGCATCAGGGGTGTAGCTGGTGCACAGGAGAATTTTTGAATAAAGCACATTTTATATTTCAGTTACATATACTTTTTTGTATGGAAGGAATATAATATTTTGGGGATTCAAGTCTTACTTTGGAGTCATCTCATAAGAAGTTCCATCAGACCATTCCCAGGTTCCACTGACCCTTCTGAGACCAATCCACCAGTACTGATTTTCTGAAAAACCTCGCAGGAAATTCTTTAAAGAGACAGACAAAAGAGAATTTTAAAATGTGAACATTTTCCAACGCTCTTCTAGTTTATCTGCACCAGAGGAGCTTAAAATCGATTGTCCCCTCCCCCACAGTCACACATTATTATTATACATTTATATTGCTCTAACATACACCGCAGTGCTGTACAGAGAACAATGAGACAGTCACATCAGTCTCTGTACCAGAGGAGCTTACACTCTAATTTCCCCCCACAGTCACACACTATTATTATTATACATTTATATAGCTCAGACATATACCGCAGTGCTGTACAGAGAACACTTACACCCCTTTCACACCAGGGCGTTTTGCAGGCGCTATAGCATTAGAAATAGCGCCTGCAATCCACCCTAAAGAAGCTGCACCATTGTGTGTAGTGTGAAAGCCCCGAGGGCTTTCAAACTACAGCGGTGCGCTGGCAGGACGTCAGAAAAAAGTCATGCCAACAGCTTCTTTGGAGCTAAAATCAATGGGGCAGCGCTGTAATACCGCCGGCAAAACGCCGCTATTGCGGCTTATTGCCGGCAGTTTTAACCCTTTCGCGGCTGCTAGCGGGGGTAAAAGCGCCCCGCTAGCGGCCGAAATGCGCCCCAAATCCGCCGCAAGTCCGGCAGGAAAATGCTGCTAAAAATAGCGGCATTTTACCTCTGACGCAATGGGCGGTGTGGTGTGAAAGGGGTCTTAGCCAGTCAAATCAGTCTCTGCACCAGAGAGGTCTTGTGTGCTGCAGCTCTCCCTCTCTGAAACGCAGGTGGCCAGGTGAGTTACCTGTCCCCAGTGAGGATAGGAGATTCTGGGGATGATCCGGGTGATGGTCCCCCTGAGGGATCTGATCTTGCGATCCCAAGCTTCATCTTCACCTGAAGACCTCAGTTATGGCCCTAAAAAAGGAGAATCTACCCCCACCTTCAGAGAGTGGGTTACTGACCATTTGGTTCCCTATTGCAAAGGAGGAGGAATAGCTGATGAGCCTGAAAGCTGAGTGCAGGAAAAAAAGTTTCACATGATAAAGCATGGAGCAAGAAGCGAAGGAGCCGAAAACCAGCGCTTACTGTTTTGGAGGACGCTACCAAGAAACAGCAGAACCCGGTGAAATCATTAAAATAGAGTGGAGCTTTCAAGGAAAAGTTCCAGAATGAGGAACTATTCCAGAGAATGAGGGATGACACCAGTCGAATAAAAGCTTTGGTGGTGGCAGTACTGGTGAAGAGTGAAGAAGGGGGTCCTGGATGCTGCCCCTGTTATCCCAGCCACCTCAGGATCTATCTTACCAGAGGAAATGGCGGTCTCTGATTCCCCCCCCCCCCCCCCCCCGCAAGCTGGAGGAACAGCACAGAAGGTGGAAAATGGATGGGGGGCTGCTGAACTTTATTCAGGAAATGTAGTTTCCCTCGAGTGGAAGAACTTTTCAATGTTCAACGGATTCTGCTGATGAGGATTATAGCGAGGACTCTGTACCTGGTAAAGGGAAAAGTGACTTTTACCAAGCCATGCATGGTTAAAAACAGACAGTATGGACACCAGCATGCAGGGAAAAGTTTTGGAGGGAAAACCTCCTGTGTCTGCACAGGGCTCCGCAGGAAGATGGCTGCTGTCTGGGCCGATTCTGGCAGGGTGCGCAGGGTGCACTGCACCGCGGCGCTGCAAGCTGCTGCAGAAGAGGGGAGCCGAAGCTATGGCACTCACTTAACTTAGCAGCGTCCTGTTCACACTGACACTCCAATGTCTGCCCTGGCTGGCTGCCTCTGCTGCACGTGGCACTGGTTGCTAGAATCGCCTGTCGCTCGGTATCTAGCAACCAATGATGTCAGAGGCCACGACCCCCCAGCATACAGAGTGTGCCGCCACCGCAACTACTTAACTAGCTCCACCCACCTCTTCTTCAAACAGCGTAGCTCAGAGCCAGAGGGAGGGGAGTGGAGTACATCTGAAGAGAACTGCCTGAGCCTGCCTGTGAGTGTCCACCTGCACTGCACCAGCATAGCATCAGCCGGCTGCCGCTGCCTGACACTGAGTGGCGGCGGCGAAAGGTGGGACCTTGCAGCGGCTAAGACAGAGGCTCCTGTGTCCTCTGTGCATCTCCTCCCCTCATCTCGATAGGCGTCCAATCGTAGCACTTGTCATTTCAGCCAATCAGGTGACGGGTACCAGACCCATGCACCTAATTGGCTGAGAGGTGGTTCAGTGTTAGGAAAGGGAATATTCATTCGCTTTTCTAACACACCTGGTTGACCTGCGAGCACAATGCTTTGTGCTCGCAGTTCCCCTTTTTTGAAGCCTATTAGAGCCTATGGCTCTAATTGGGTGCTTCAAAACACCCCCGCTGCTGGAATTCAGGTTCCCGGTGTCTGAAAAGGGGCCAGATGCTTGAATAGGGGTTGGCTACAGCGGTCATGGATAGATTCATGCCTGTGGGGGTGGCTGGAGAGAGGGGGCAGCACCCGGGCCACCTTAATGGACGCACCACCACTGAAGAGCAATGTATACACTGCTCCTAAAGCACCCCTGACATTTAAATCAATGGGCAGCGCCACTAAAGCAGGGAAGAGTAAGTAAGATGACCACGCCCTTGCTGGGGCGTCAGAAATATTTCTGCACCCAGGTGCCAGTGACCCTAGGATCGGCCCTGGCTGCTGTGCCTGCAGTACTGGACTCTATTGCAATGAAATTTGGGACTCTGAACTCTGATGACAGTAAGCCATCTGACTGTGAACTCTGCTGGGGTAAGGGGAAGGGATCTGACATTTTTTTTTCTGAACCATCCCCGCTGGTTGCTGCAAACACAGCATAACATGGTGGGAAGGGAAATGGCTGCACACTGTAAGGTGTTTCTGAAACCCAGGGAAGAGTGACAAGGAGTGGAGGGCTTTTTCCTAAGAAGTATGTCAGGAGTGGAGGAGATGAAGACAGCAGCATCTGGTTTGAGTGGGTCTGCTGGGAGCAGTAGTGCCACGGATTTAAAAATGAATGTGAATTTTAAAGCTGCTGGATAAGGGAATGTATGTGTGTTGGTGAATAGAGTGACACCTGCTGCTGCCTCTGATGGTGATTTGCAGAGCGTGGGTTCCGGGGGTCCTGCAACCAATGGGCAGGGTGCAGCTTTGAGGTCTGGAGTGTCTAATCCTGCAAGTAAAATCTATGCCGGGGCTCTGGCTGTAATAAGATGGTCATATCAGGGGGGCAGCTCAGGGGGAGGGCTGCTGCAGGTCTGCCATCTGCACCCCTGTCTTTAAGGTGGAGGAATGTAGTGCTGCATTTGGGAGGGAGGGGGTGCTCCTCCTATAGGGAGGTTGGTTGTGGACAAGATTTTTGCGATGGGCATCAAGGCAGATGACATCTTTGCTTTGATCAGTCCCGTAGGCTACTATGAGTATCATTTGTCCTTTGTTCGCCCTGAGTCTCTTGATATTTTTGGGAGAAGTATGAACATGTGTATAGGGGTCTGCTGGGGTGGGAGGGACTTGTCTCAAAACTTGTCTTACACCACCTCTTGTGAGGAATGTCACCATCCTGGTAAGGAATTAATCAATTCCTTCTGCTGACTTGTTTGTCTAGCCGAGGAGATATGGCGAGCTTCTGACCCCCAATGAAGAAGATGGATAAGAGGGGCATATGGACAGGTAGGTGGTCAGTGCAGATGAGGTTCCATGTGTGTAGGAATGTAGTCCAGAATCTGCCCTCCTCAGTCTTCATTGGGAAGGATAGGATTGTCGTGTTTTACCCTGGGCAGCCCAAGCTCTGTAATTAATGCAGTTCTCTGGGTCATTTCGCCTCCTCATATCCAGGAAAAAGTGCTCTCTGTGTCAGGGCCTGGGGCATCTGGCTAAGGATTGCAATAGGATCAAATGCAATCTTTGAGGGACCTCGATCAGACAGGCATGTCAAGTTTTCTGGATTCTATTCCAAGATTTGGAAATGGCAGTTCTTTGGTGAATTTGACAGAGGATATCATTGCAGATGAGGTAGTCAAGGCTATTGATAAGCTTTTGATTAAGAAGCCGCCGAGCCAGATGGATTGACAGAGTTTTATAAGCACTTTAAGGTTACTCTGGCCCCATATTTGGTGGAGGTTTTTATTATCTCTCTGAGAGAGGGTTCGCTGTCTCCCTCCATGCGACAATCTATGGTGATTCTTCTGTCAAAGGGTAAAAATTCTTCTAGAATTGAGATTTGGTGGCCCATTAGCTTTTTCAATGTTGATAGAAAGATACTGGCAAAAATCATTTTCTGGTGTTTATCGTCTGTGGCGGGCAATCTACTTTCTCACCACCAGCACTGTTCGGTTCAAGGTAGAAGCACTTTTTCAACGGTGTTAGCTGTCCGGGAGGCCCTGGAGTGGTTCAGGGCTGCAGGCTGGAGAAAGAACCTGCTGGCATTGGATCAGGCTAAAGCTTCTGATCAGGTCAATCATGAGATACCTATGGCTGCTTCTTGGCGAGTATGGCCTGGAGGGGGGCTTTATCAATTGGCTGAAGACCTCATACAGAGGGGCTGAAAGCTTCATACTTGTGAATGGTTGGATCAGATGACCTTTTGAGGTTGGCTCTGGTGTGCATCAGGAGTGTCCTTTGAGTCCTCTGCTATACACATTCACAATTGATCACTTCATCAGGAGTTTAGAAGGCGGGTGGTTGTGTGGAGTACCTTTGAGCATTGCTGGTGAGCCCCTTTTGAGCGTCGTAGCCTATGCTGATGATGTGTCTGTTTTCATTTCTGGGACAGAGGAGGCGGAGGAGGTGGTCTTGGTGATGGAGCAGTATGCTAAGTCTTATAGCTCAACGATCAATTAGGATAAGAATGAGGTTTTCTGGATGAGAGGGGTAAGCAATGCCCTCAAGCTTCCGGACACCTTCCCAGAGTCCCGGCAGGAAATGAAAGTTTTAGGCATCAAATTTTGTCCCGGCGATTATAGCCTTGCAAATTGGGAAGGCAGGCTACAAGATGCCGATGCCAAGGTTGTCAGCTGAAAGGAATGGAAACTCTTACAGGGAAAGGATTGATCTGATTAAAAAAATGACCTGATAACGGTATTTCTATATGTCAGCTTTGTCTGTGTTTTGCCAGTGTCTCTTTATGCTAAAATTTACAGCTGTTTCTTCCAGCTGTTATGGGGGAAAAAACTGAACCTCAGAGGTCTGTAACTTACATTCCCAAGTGGATGGGTGGCCTCAGGGCTGTCTTAATGAGAGGCCCCTGTACTTTCTCCAAAGCTGCTGGTCCTTGAGCCCCATGATGGCACCGAGAGTGATGGATACACAAGGGAGGCAGGCTGGCAGTGGTGCACCATGCTGTTCAGAACAAAACCTATTATTTCACAGCCAGCAGGGAGGGGAAGGGCCGGAGCGCCAGTGATGCTCTGACCCCACCCCATGCAGCTTGAATGCTCGGGACTCGAAGGCTGCAGGGTAGGAACTGGAGTGGGAGCAACTGAGTCGGCAGCACTGAGAGCCCACCTGCGGAAGCAGCATTGTGGATGGTATCATGGTGAACCCCGCTGTCCAGCACTGTTTGCACTGAAAGGCTTGCAATGCCCAGGGAGATGCTCCCTCCTCCACCCCCTCCTTCTGCCTGCTTAATTGGTATGGGTGAGTGCAGTCCTGGAGGTGGGCACAGAGCCAAAAGTTTACATGCACTGTATCTCCACTGGATAAGGGGGTACTACATGGATGGAATAATGGTGCTGGGGGATATCAAGGGTGTATGGGGGAAAACAATGCTGAGGGGGAGTCTGGGGTGTATAGGGGGTAGCAATGCTTGGGGTAGCTTGGGTGGCTATAGTGCTAGAGGTATCAGGGATGTAGAGAGGCAACATTGCAGGGGATATCAGGAATATAGTGGGGTCATAATAAAAGGAGTATCTTATGGTATATGGTTACAGTGCTAGGGGTGATATCTAGGGTGTAGAGGCGTCAGAGTGCTGGGGGGATATCTGGGGTGTAGAGGGGTCAGAGTGCTGGGAGGATATCTGGGGTGTAGAGGGGTCAGAGTGCTGGGGGCATATCTGGGATGTAGAGGGATCAGAGTGCTGGGGGCATATCTGGGGTGCAGAGGGATCAGAGTGCTGGGGGGAAATTTGGGGTTTAGAGAGCTCAGAGTGCTGGGGGGATATCTGGGGTGTAGAGGGGTCAGAGTGCTGGAGGGATATCTAGGATGTAGAGGGGTTTGAGTGCTGGAGGGATATCTAGGGAGTAGAGGGTTCAGAGTGCTGGGGGGATATCAGGGGTGTAGAGGGGTCAGAGTGCTGGAGGGATATCTAAGGAGTAGAGGGTTCAGAGTGCTGGGGGGGCTATCTGGGGTGTAGAGGGGTCAGAGGGCTGGGGGGATATCTGGGGTGTAGAGGGGTCAGAGTGCTGGAGGGATATCTGGGGTGTAGAGGGGTCAGAGTGCTGGGGGGATAACTGAGGTGTAGAGGAGTCAAAGTTCTGGGGGATATCTGGGGTGTAGAGGGGTCAGAGTGCTGGGGGGATACCTGGGGTGTAGAGGGGTCAGAATGCTGGGGGGATATCTGGGATGTAGAGGGGTCAGAGTGCTGGGGGATATCTAGGGAGTAGAGGGTTCAGAGTGATGGGGGGCGATCTGGGGTGTAGAGGGATCAGAGTGCTGGGGGGATATCTGGGGTGTAGAGAGGTCAGAGTACTGGGGGGATATCTGGGGTGTAGAGGGGACAGAGTGCTGGGGGATATCTGAGGTGTAGAGGGGACAGAGTGCTGGGGGATATCTAGGGAGTAGAGGGTTCAGAGTGCTGGGGGGCGATCTGGGGTGTAGAGGGGTCAGAGTGCTGGGGGGATATCTGGGGTGTAGAGGGGTCAGAGTACTGGGGGGATATCTGGGGTGTAGAGGGGATAGAGTGCTGGTGGATATCTGAGGTGTAGAGGGGACAGAGTGCTGGGGGATATCTGAGGTGTAGAGGGGTCAGAGTTCTGGGGGGATATCCGGGGTGTAGAGTGGCCATAGTGCGGGGGGGATATCCAGGGTGTAGAGGGGTCAGAGTGCTGGGGGGATATCTGGGATGTAGAGGGGTCAGAGTGCTGGGAGGATATCTAGGGTGTAGAGGGGTCAGAGTTTATGGGGGATATCTGGGGTTTAGAGGAGTCAGAGTGCTGGGGGGATATCTAGGGTGTAGAGGGGTCAGAGTTTTGTGGGGATATCTGGGGTGTAGAGGAGTCATAGTGCTGGGAGGATATCTAGGGTGTAGAGGGGTCAGAGTGCTGGAGGTATAGCTGGGGTGTACAGGGGCCATAGTGCTGGGGAGGCATACATCTAGCAGATATATTGCATGCACAGGACAGCTTTGTTACTTAATGTATGTAGTATTTTCCACTGTTTCTTTGCTGTACAGAATGATTGTTCATGTAGTTAATGCGGAGCTCCACCCAAAAGGGGAAGCTCCGCTTGTCTGCCTCCTACCTACTTGATTTCTGTTTACCTGCACTGTCTCCATTGTAGGAGCCCCAGAGCATTACTTTTCCCAGGGGCCCATGATGCTATTAAGACGGCCCTGGGTAGCCTAGGTATGGTCAACCCAGTGGTGTTCTTTTCTCTGATGTTTTTGAAACATAACTTTGGTAACATGCTGGCAGAGGATTTTTTTTTTTTAGTCCTGGTTTAGGCTTTTTCTGCAAAGCTGGGAGAATGGTGGGCCAGTGGAAAGCCTGAGGGTCCGACATGGTAAGCTCCCAGCTTACATTGCTCCATGTCTGAAAGTGCTTCGTCAGTGGAGAGTAATGGTGGAGGAAATGAAGTCTCTTCCAGTGGCGTCACTAGGGTTGGTGTCACCCCCCCCCACCAACTATAGTCTCCCCCCCAGTACAGACCCCCCTCCACTAACTACAGACCCTTCTGCCGCAGTATAGATCCCCCTCCCTCAATACAGACCACCCTCCATCTATATAGACCCCCCTCCCTCAGTATAAACCTCCCGCCCAGTACAGACACCCCTTCAGTGCAGATCCCTCCATCAGTACAGACACCCTCTACCCCGGTGCAGACCCCCATTGGTACAGACACCCCCACCTCAGTAAAGACACCCCCACCTCGGTGCAGACACCCCCACCTCAGTACAGACGCCTCCACCTCAGTGCAGACACCCCCAGCATTACAGACACCTCCCTCAGTGCAGACCCCCAGGTGCAGACCCCCCTCAGTACAGACACCCCCCCTCAGTGCAGACCCCCCCCAACAGTGCAGACCCCCCTCAGTTACAGAACCCCTCTCAGTGCAGACCCCCGAGTAGTACAGACACCCCCTCAGTGCAGACTCCTCTCAGTACAGACACCCCCCTCCGTGCAGACACCCCCCCCAGTGCAGACACCCCTCCATGCAGACCCCCGTGCAGACCCCCAGTACAGACCCCCCAGCAGTATGGACACACTCCCAGTGCAGACACCACCCAGTGCAGACACCTCCCTCCGTGCAGACCCCCCAGTGCAGACAACCCCCTACGTGCAGACCCCCCAGTGCAGACACTCCCCCTCCGTGCAGACCCCCATGCAGACACCCCAGTGCAGACCCCCCAGCAGTACAGACACCCCCCAGTGCAGACCCCCCAGTGCAGACACCCACCCAGTGCAGACCCCTCCAGCAGTAAAGACACTCCCCCAGTGCAGACCCCCCGTGCAGACACCCCCTTCTGTGCAGACACCCACCCAGTGCAGACCCCCCAGTGCAGACCCCCCCAGTGAAGACACCCCCCTCCGTGCAGACACCCCCCTCCATGCAGACACCTACCCAGTGCAGACCCCACAGTGCAGACACCCCCCCAGGGCAGACACCCCCCAGTGCAGAGACCCCCCCAGTGTAGACCCCCCTCAGTACAAACCCCCCTCCATGCATACTCCCCCAGTGAAGACACCCCCCCAGTGCAGACACCCCACCAGTGCAGACCCCCCCACCAGTGCAGACACCCCCAGCAGTACAGACAGCTGTTAGAGAAATTATGTATTATACCTTTAAATGTCAGCTATGTATATGCATAGAAATATAGCTTTATCTTCATTAAGTTTAAAATGCTTAGAAATATGTTTTGTATAACCCTATTATACTTCAATATGCTGAATAATCATATAACTATGAAAATGCTTACATTAGCAGAAATTGAAAAACATAGCTCACAACAATGAAATGTTTAGAATCACGTGTATAGAACATCCTGTGGCAGGGTTTTGCCTGTATTCCCTCCTTCCTGCTTCACGTTGAAATAAAGGTTGAAATTGTACATGTGATCAGGACATTAAAAGCAGGAAGGGGGAAGGTTTAAGGGTGATAAAAAGGAGCATGTAAATCTATGACAGTCAGAAATGGATTTTTGAAGCCTGAACGTACATGTAACCATTTCTCTTGCATATGCAAATAAAATGTCTTAACTTGAATAGAGAGACGGTCTGAGAATGCAGATTATTCTCCAACATTTTGGTCCTTCGAGGAGCTGGAAGTCCAAATTTTCTGGAAAGCACTAGCCAACAACCCAGTTAACTGACTACCGTACGGCAAAACTGTAAGTCCTCCATCTCAAATTTGACGTTAACAGAGGTCGGCTCACTGAACTAGTGCCTCCCAGGCAGCGACTTACCGGACCAGCACAAGAGAATGCTCTCGGGGCAAGGTAAGATATTTTCATTTATTATATTATACCTTTAGGCCTAAATGTGATTAGAGATTTAATGAATTAAAGGATTTGATTACATACAAATAATATAGAGATTGTTTGAATGTTTATCTGTTTCTATTCTATTTTGCTTTATCCAGGCTGAGGGAAAATAAGTAGATACATCCGTAGTTTAATTACCTTTGATATAGGAGTATGGTCCCATTCTAATACCCGGGTGCAGATAAAGGAAATTTGTCGACAAAAGACCTAGGTCCTGACAGCCTTGTAACTGCAGAAATTCCCGTGGGGGGCACATAAATATTCCTACATCAAAAAAATTAACCCCTGTTGATACAAAGGTATGCCCTGATAGATTTCCAGGTAACAAATAGAGGTCATTTGACGAGCCCTTGTACTTAATCAGCCTCATATGTTGTGTAAAACCCTGTAGAAGGCATATAAATACCTTTTTGAATCAACAAATATTAATGTTTTGATAAAGCGTGGGAACAACAGTCAGGATAAATGAAGTCTCTTTTGTGATTCTGTTCATGCTGCCTACAGTTTACTGAAATATTAATGTTTTGATAAGGAGTGAAGTGAACAGTCAGGTGAAAATACGTTTGCTTGTAATTCTGTTCTGCTCCCTACAAATGAATGAAACATTAATAAGAAGACAAGACACCAGTATTTTAGCAGGACACAAGATCAATAATCTAGAAGTGATATGTCACGACTAGAAAGTTTGTGAGTAGCTGCAAAAGTGATAAGATACTGTGTGCATATGTTGTGTCAGTGTGAGAAGACCTTACAAAAAACTCCATGTACACATTAAAATGCATGTGATCCATGGAAAATCTGATGGTTTGAATGATGATGCAAAGTATATGTGTATCTCAGACAAAGAGAATGTGAAACTCCTTAAGATATGGAAAACAAAGTATGATTTTGATGCATTTTTAAATAAGGATTGTTGTGTAATACTGTGTAGTGTAGAAAGCTTACAAATTGTGCCGACATATGTATCTATATATGTATGTGTGTGTGTGTATGTATATGTGTGTGTGTGTGTGTGTGTATATGTATATGTGTGTGTATATGTATATGTGTGTGTGTGTGTGTGTGTGTGTATATATAACAAAAACATATAAAGTAAAATAAACAGAAGAAATTAGGTCTTCCCCAGGCAAAGAAATGGCTTGAGGAGGCTAATCATAGGTCAAAATCATAAAAAGACTGTTTTTAGACAAAGAGGAGAACAATAATATGACCGTCCTCTGAAGTTTAGTTCAGCAAGTATTGACTAAACAAAAACGTGACAAACCAAATGCACCCGACAGCCCCTACACACCCTTTAGAGGACTCCCCAACCCTACCGACAGTCGCTGCTCCCTCTCTGACTTCACCACCTGCTCCCAATTCCCTATATCCTATTGCAGACCTGCATTCCCCCCACCGTATGGGACAGAGGTATGCAACAAGCCATCCCGCTGACCCCCCTTATGGCAATACCAAGGTCAACATAGCTCAATTCAGAGATGGTATCATGGGAATGGATGCTAGCTACCATCTCAATGAGAGGGAAATAGAGCAGGTCACCAGACAGGTCTTGGAAGCTGACTGGCATCATGTAGTGGGAGATTGGAGTGGATTAAACAACCAGGGAGGGGTGTTGCCTCAGGATGATGCAGCACTCCAAAAAACATGAGAAAGGTTCTTATAGCAAGGATAGAGAATAGATGGATATGTCAAGCCGACTGGTCCATTATAAATCAGTGTATATTGGGAGAAGAGGGAAAAGTGAATCATTTCATTGTTAGGATGAGGGAGATTTTCAATAATCACTCTGGAATAGAAGTCCCAGTAAATCAAGTGAACGATGGCCCATATGAGCAACAGCTAAAGAACAAACAACAAAGGATTCGCCCTGGGACTTTAAATGAAGTGGGCACTGTTTCCGCCAGTAAACATAACAGTAGTAAATATAGTATATGGTTTATTCAAGTACAATTGTTTACATGGATAAATAACATCAACGGTTGCCAATTAAAAAATATATAAACAAGGAGTATTGGTACATAAATGTAGAAGTAGTACATGGTACACGGGCATCATACTACCCGACTAGTTTCGTGAGATCCAGCTCGCTCTTCAGGGGTGGATGTGTGTAACAATGTACCTAGGATGAACAAAAATATATATATGTTTGGCAATATAGCACAGTATTAGTTATGAAAGCACAGGGTAGGAGGGGTTGTAGGCCCCCCCATACTTACCACTGAGCTTAGCCATGGCTCCGGGTGTGCGGCCTCGAGACGGCGGCAGCAGATCATATGAGCATATGAGCAACAGCTAAAGAATGCAATCTTGAAGGGGCTACTTGCACCTATATCAAGTTTTGTTACCAAACACATGAATAACCATAGGATCTGCACACCATAGGAGCTGATCAATTATGCGAGGCATGCTGAGGGGCACTTCCAACCAAATAAGAAAGTAAAGAAAGGGAAGGTGTTTATGATAGGTGAAGGTAATAATGTGTATGTGGTTGAGAATCAGAACAGAAGATCAGGGAACACATTCAAGATTATGAGGGGGAAAGATGAGGGGGAGTGCTTCCTGTATGGTAAAAGTGTGTCTGCAGAGAGAGAAGCAGAAGGAAAGGATGAGAAAGAATCTGAAATTTTTGATGTGTGCACTGCTGAATATTGTTTGCATGCTGAAGCCAAGCCAGAAATAACCTTGGTTGTGAAGGGTAGATGGGCAACATTTCTTTGTGATACTTGGGCTCGTAAGACCCAGATACACCCGCTGGATATGCCCCCAGGAGTAAAGAAAAAAGGTGTAGTATATGTAAAATCTGCAAATGGGTTCATGCACCAGGAGGCGGTGTCTGAAGGCCTTACTGTGGAAGATCCACAGACAGGTAAAAAGGCTCAGTGAACAATTGTAATTTCAACTAAATGTCCAGTTAAGTAGAGACATGTTGCCTGCTCTTGATATTTCTGTTGTACCAGTGGAGGGGGGGCCTCAAAGCCCATCGGCTCTGTGAAAAACAAATCACAGCCGTGGATAATGAGCCCCAATAGTGATAGAGCTTGGATTTGCAAACTGAGGGATTAAAAACCCTGACAGAAATAATTGAAAAACCTGTGAGGGGAGGGTACAAGGTCCAGATGAACCTCTATTGCACTATGTACTACAAAAAGACCTATGGACCTGATAGGTCCTATGAGAAACAGTTAATGAGTCTCACTAACACTGAAGTGCTCCTAAGATACCTGTACTGTGATAAGGAAGGAAATAACATGGCTACTTTAGAGTGACAATGTAAAATTGACACCTTGGCTCTGATACATTTCCTCGCAGAACAAGGTCACAAGGTTAGCAAACTAAACTACAACTTTTGAAAAACAAGGTGAAATACCAGGGTTACATTATATCTCAAAAAGGCAGACATCTGGATGAGATCCGAAAAGAGGCCACCCTTCAAGCCCCCAAACCACGTAAAAAAAAAGAAATGTAATTTCTTTGCATGGTAAATTTTTGTAGAGCATGGGTAGCTAACTATGCTACGGAGGTAGCGCCTCTTTCTGATCTCATCTATGGTACACAAATGTCTGCAAATGTTCCATCCAATGGAATATGCAAGCAGAGGATGCATTTACAAAGGTAAAGCATCTCATTGTGGGTTCTACTGTGCTTAGCCTGCCAAATTACAGAAACCCTTTATCAGACTGTAGATTGTAAAGAGGGGTACATGACTTCTGTTCTCACTCAGGTTTATGGGAACGAACACAAACTAATTCCATTCTACTTAACTAATATGCCCCACTGTGTACAAGTTGTAGTAGCAGCCTCATTGGCCATATGGTCATCTGCATTGATGGTATTGTTCCACCTATAGTACTTAAAGGTCTCACATGTTATTTTAGTGATCTTACCATAAGACAAAATCTCCTAATTATCTCCAGTCAGGCATTTATCATGCATGACTACACATTACAATCAAGAAGTGTACTACATTAAATCCTGCTACACTAATGCCAACACTTGGTGACAGGGATCCACATGATTGTATGGCTCAAATCGATGAAAGGGTATTCCCTATGAAGGATCTCACTGATGTTCCCTTTCTAGATGCTGACATTTCCTTTTATGTTGATGGGTCTTGTAGAAACAACGATAAAGGGATAAATCAAACAGCTTATGCTATAGTAACACATGACCAGGTCATTGAAGCTAGACCCCTTCCCAGTTCCTATTCTGCACAACAAACTGAAATTATAGCCCGGTCTAGGGCCTGCAGTCTAAGGGAAGGGAAAAAAATAGTTATACTGACAGCCAATATGTTTTCTCTACTATACACATATTTGCCCAGCAATGGAAAAATAGGGGTATGATTACATCCACAGGTAAACCGATCACACATAGAGATCTCATTCTTACCCTTCTAGAACATGAACAAAAACCAGCACAAGTGGCTATTTGTAAATGTGCAGCACATAGAAAAGGAACAGATCCAATTACCCTAGGGAATGCACATAACACATAGGCAATACAGATCTCCAAGTAAATGATGAGGTACGGAAAGCTATTGATGAAACATGCTTATTAGAATTGCAGACAAGATCACCAGTAGGTGAAAATCAAAAGTGGTTATCTACAGGGTCAACACTGGTCAATGGTATATACTAAAAAACTTTTTGGAAAACAGCGCTGTCCAAACAATATCTCAATTAATTCAAACCAAGGCCTAAGCCAGTGAAAACAAAAAAAATGATGATGTAAATAATAACAATATAAATTCCTGCTGCAACCCAATGTGAGATACCCACACTAAACCCAAACCAAAAAAATAAGGCTGCGCTAAAACTTATACATTACAGCATTAACAATGTGACGTGTTAAATTCTAGTGTTAAAACAATATATACTGTCAAGAAAAATTGTGTATAAAAACATCAAACTTGAAGCACATAAAAAGTCCAAAGAGGGGGAAGAACGAAGGTATGGAGTAAGTCCCTTGAAGTGACTCTTTATAAACACCCTTTAGATGTATAGCAGGTGCGCCCAAAGAGGAAGTTCTATCCACCACCTATTTCAATGAGGCTTACCAGCTGCCAAGATCTCTTTTTAGGGAGATCATACAGGCATGAAGAAAAAACGATCGTTCCTGGTCTCCTCAATGGGTTCTTGCTGGCGTCTCCACCTCTTATATCTCTTTCTTACAACGTCTCACATTCCACCGAATTTTGGGATAAGACAAGAAAAAAAGGCTCCCATAGCGTAACTCCGCATAAAAATTTATTACGAACGAAATAAGGTAAAACAAACTCACAAATTCCAGTTGAGTACAAGCGTAAGTACAAACACGAGCCGGCCGGCTCTCTCTTATTATCACTGCCCGTCCTTCCTGGTCGACGGGGAATGGCGGTAACGTCAGCACGCCGCTCACCCTACGTCGTTTCGTCAAAAGTGACGTCTTCCTGGGGTACGGGCGGCGCGCTGACCCTCCGCCTAAATACTCACTAGCTACAGAACGTAACCGCCCACTTCCAAGCTCCTGGCTACAGCTCCTAATCAGCCATTTTAGAAATGGGCAAAATTGAACGTTCGCCCTGATCATTAAAAGAAAATAAAATGAGCTAAAAACTCGAACGCTGTAAGGAATCGGACACAAACCGTTTCACAAATAGGTTCGTACTCATTTGATCTTTTTTTATTAAATTAAAAGATCTTTAAAAATAAACCACACTAAATAATAGTCTAGAGAATCAGGACTAGCCTGTTCTCTAAATGGGATCATATATGATGGTATAATCCGGTCTCATACCTACCACTTATGAGAGCACGATCGGACAAGATCAACCCCCCTTACCCGAACGCACAGTTCTAATAACTGCACCCAGAATATAGGAGGGCCCACCATCATTCCCCGACCTAAGTTTTCCACATAAGAAGAGGACACTGTCAGGTCATCAGACCATCAGGCCACTACCTAAACCTAAAAATTACATAAAACTCTATACAGAAGGAAAGGAACATTCTCGTATACAGGACATTATTCCAATTAGGCCTTATATAGCATAGGCCATTGGGAAAAACCTCAAATAAGCTACATACATCACAAATAACAAAACCATCCCCAAGTGAGCTTAGTTAACCCAAACCCGCAGGGGGGGACCACAATCACATACTTAATTGTGGGTCGCCCGCCAATTATGGCAGACCTCTTAAGAGAGGGTATTGATTGGTATTTATTATGGGTCGCTCACCAATTATGGCAGACCTCTTAAGAAAGGACAGTCAAATATTAATATTAATTCATATCACCTAATATCTAACATTTTAATCGATACTAAGCCCTCAAAGGTCAGGGGTTCTATGATATCTCCATATGTAGGTAACAGAGACCATAGGCCCTCCTCTTTACCCACCTAAAAAGATAAACAGAGCTCGTTCACAGGGTGACCTAAAACATTACAGAGGGTGGCCAGAACCACTCAACCAAGTCTTACTGGTCAGTACTTGAAGCGGGATAAACCCTTCACATCACCTCGAAAGGGATGATGTCGGATAGATGGAAAAAATCCCACAAGATCAATAATTAATTGCTATACTTCAAAGTGTACTTCGAAGTGTACTTCACTAATTTGTCAAAAGGTGGATAATTCCACAATTCTCTAATCATATCAGGACCGAGAATACGGAACGACCCAGGAATTCGGAAGTGGTTCACATAAAAAAGGGTCTAGCTATTGTCTATGAAGGCGTTCACGTCAACATCCACATTGAGACCGTATGGAGTATAGCACCGGGTTTTATGTATCCACATCATTTCTAGTCTAGACAAATCACGCACCAGGGAGCTCCCCCTCCAATGTGCACTAAACTTGTCTATACCCAGAAATAGGGTGTTTGCTGGATTACGGCCATGATGTAAATCATAATGTTTGGATACTGAGTGAAATTTATACCCATTTTTAATATTTGTGATATGCTCACCCAAGCGTACTTGCATAGCTCGCTTGGTTCTCCCTATATATTGGAGCCCACAAGGGCATTGCAAAAGGTATACAACACCCTTAGAGCTACACGTTATAAAGGGTTCAATTTGATATTCTTTCTGGGTACTGGTAGAGACAAAGGATTCAGTTTTTCTCTTTTTACTCTTATTCAACCTACAGATCTGACACCTACGACATTGGTGGTACCCAGTTATATGGTTCAATGGTATATACACATTTACAGAAGGTAAACTCAATTTATCTACATCACTATTCAGGTATGCTGTGTTATTGAGTCATGGGCAGGCCCATAACTCAAAAGGAGGGATGGTACAGGGTGTACACAACATATGGGTTTACAAAACTACTCTAAAGATTTTGTCTCACATGTCTGATTTGTAACAGATACCATGCACATGGTGCCCTGAGACTCTTAAGGGGTCATTTCCCACAGCCCCCTTATCCCTTTCACACAATATGCATGGATTTTATTGAATTGAACAAATGTGAGATTAAGTACTGTATAGTTATTGTTGACAGGTCAAAGTACTAATCAAAGAGGTGATTCCACATCAAGGGATCCCCTCTCTGGTTTACAGTAGCAATGGCTCCCATTTTGTAAATCAAACAATACAACAAATTTATATATGGTACAATATCTGACTTACTAAAGAGAATCACTATTTAGGTTATAACCCCTAGTCAGGACACCCCAGCCCCAGAGCCAACTCTGTTTCAACTTAGTCTTTCCTCGTTAAAACAGATTTTACCTACAAGGAACAATTAAGTATAGAAACAGGATTTGGAGACAAATATGAATGGATAGAATGGGTCAGATACACAACCCAAGCAAAGAGGTTAAGTGATTGTATTTTTGTACAAACCCAAGGCCACAACTAACCACCTTTACTCTCCCTGAAAAGGAAATAGACTTGACTTGTATAACAAGACTGTTTTCACAAAATATTACTGGGTCAGAATGTGTAAATGAGAAAAAGAGCTACCCTAAGACTAAAATGCAAAGTATACCCCCCTCAGTACAAGCACTACCAGAAAATTGTACTTGTTTCTCTAACAAAGATAAGGATGGTACAAAGGTTGGCACTCTATCTCCTGAATACTGTGTAACTACAACATCAACTACAGACATTAAGTACCAACTAAAATGGTTTCAGGAACAGAAACGGTAACTGGCTGATGTTTGGTGGCTGTGTGGGGACAAGAAACTAAGGCCCAGACTGCCACCTAGATGGGAGGGTAGCTGTGCCCTTACTCGCTTGTTGCTTCCCTTTTATATTGTTCCTATGTCTAACAAATTGAAGAGACTACCAGGTAAACACTATTTTAAGTGACTTAAGTGTCCAGGATCATTTGACAACCGTGTTCCATGAGGAGTTTAACACGCAGAATCAAGTAACAGCAGGAATCACCTCACTCTTCCTATGGGCACAGCCAAATAAGAACGTCGACTGGATAAGCTACATCTATTACAACCAGCAGAGGTTTGTGAATTAAACCAGAGATGCTATCAAAGGTATAGCATGACAACTGGACGCCACCTCTTTGACAGCGTGGCAGAACCGTATAACATTGGAAATATTGCTGGCAGAAAGGGGCAAGGTATGCAAAATGTTCAGCACCTTCTGCTGCACTTTTATTCCAAACAATACATGATGGCACCTGATTTGTAGGCTTTGCAAGGCCTATAAATGTTATCCAAGGAACTAACTGAGAACTCTGGTGTAGAGAACCCCCTAACAGGACTCTTCGAAAAATGGTTTGGTAAATGGGGTGATCTTGCAAAAAGTTTGCTCATCTCTGTTTTCATGGCAGTCACGGTCCTTATGCTGTGTGGATGTTGCTGCATTCCCTGTACTAGAGGAATTCTCCAAAGACTGATTGACACATCTTTAACTAAGACTATGCTTTTGCAGAACACTGAACTATACCCGGAACCTGATGAAGATGAATTTACACACCTTTCAAAAGACTTATTTGTCTAAATGATAATACCTGGTAAACCAAAGAACCTGAATATTTGAATTAGTGACATTATGAGTATAAAAGGAGGGAGATGTTAGAGAAATTAAGTATTATACCTTTAAATGTCAGCTATGAATATGCATAGAAATATAACTTTATCTTCATTAAGTTTAAAATGCTTAGAAATATGTTTTATCTAACCCTATTATACTTCAATATGCTGAATAATCATATAACTATGAAAATGCTTACATTAGCAGAAATTGAAAAACATAGCTCAAAAACATAGCTCAAAAACATAGAATCACGTGTATAGAACATCCTGTGGCAGGGTTTTGCCTGTATTCCCTCTTTCCTGCTTCACGTTGAAATAAAGGTTGAAATTATACAGGACTAGGGATGAGCCAAACACCCCCCGGTTCGGTTCGCACCAGGACTTTCGAACGGACCCAAAATTCGTACGAACTTTAGAACCCCATTGTCTATGGGACTTGAACGTTTGAAATTAAAAGTGCTAATTTTAATGGCTAATATGCAATATACTGTCCTAAAAAGGGTTTGGGGACCTGGCTCCTGCCCCAGGGGACATGGGTCAATGCCTAAAATGTTTTTAAAAATGGCCTTTTTGGTGGGAGCACTGATTTTAATGACGATTAAAGTGAAAAAAAAAAGTGAAATATTCCTTTAAATATCGTGCCTGGGGGGTGTCTATAGTATGCCTGTGAAGTGCCACATGTTTCCCATGTTTGGAACAGTCCCTGCACAAAATGACATTTAACAGAAATAACACCATTTAAAACTGCTTGCGGTTTTAATGTTATATCTGGTTCCGGCAATATGGATGAAAAGCATTGAGAAAAATGGCATGGGTAGCCCCCCCTGCCCATTACCAGCCCCTTTGGGTCTTGTATGGATATTAAGGGGAACCCCGTGCCCATATTAAAAAAAGGAAATACGTGTGGCCCCCAGGCCCTATATACTCAGAACAGCAGTATACAGGCGGTTAGTGTATAAAGTACCTCTGCGCCAACCACCTTGACAAGGGGAATAAAGGGATGCTGCAAACACTGAAGGGAGCTTCACCTACTCCCTGAGCAATATCGATTAAGTGGTTTTAGTGTTGCGCAAATGGGGAAATCCAAGAAAGGAGGGGAGAGGGAGGGGGGGGGAAGGGGGGAGAAAGAGAGGGAAGGAGAAAAGAAAAAGGGGAAGGGAAAGGAACGGCAGGGAGGGGGAAGGGGAACAGATGAGTATACAGGTAAAGGATAAGAGGGTAAAGGTCAAAAAGTGCTAGTGTAAAATTATATGTGTCTGGGTGTGCACAAATCCTTGTTCGGTACGTGCTAAACTAAAATAAATGTTAGAGAGTGGCAATCAAATATAGATTCTGATAGAGTGCCATACAAAGAAAAGCTCACAGTAATGGATGAATGCCTGAAACAATAGACATACAAATCGTGGGTGCTGTGCAAAACTGCAATAAAATATGCTGACAATAAATGAATATATAACTTAA
Organism: Lithobates pipiens; assembly: GCF_037356315.1. NCBI lineage: Eukaryota > Metazoa > Chordata > Amphibia > Anura > Ranidae > Lithobates > Lithobates pipiens. The sequence goes on along the minus strand of NW_027507903.1, from coordinate 648,195,078 downwards.
GGTGATAGTCCAAAATATATGACTAGAAGTGTACAGTGAGAATAATCACATAAGCACAATCCCATGTGACATGCCAAGTGGAAAAAACACAGATATCAATCAATCCAATATAACAAAATGCATGTTCCATGCGGTGTTTATAAAGTGCCAAGTGAAAAAACACAGATAACAATCAATCCAATATAACAAAATGCATGCAGTGTTTATAAAGTGCAAATAGTGCTAGCAGTAAAAGAACGTTACAACGCAGGTGAAATGATAAACACATAAAAATAAGGTGCTAGAAATCAATCTGGGATATTCAGTCCGGTGGACGTGCTGTGTTCTAAGGGGAAGCACTAGATTTGAACTTCAGTGATCCATGCAGGCATACATGTGCAGTGACTTAATCCTCCTATTTATCCAATACGTGGATGGATGTGCCCTTACCTCACGGCTGTGAGGTTACACCCTTAATAGTATAGGTAGGTCACTGGCTCCTGTTCCTGGGATAGGTATGCCTCACGGCTGTGAGGTTACAGCCTTAATAGTATAGGTAGGTAACTGGCTCCTGTTCCTGGGATAGGTATGCCTCACAAGATAAAGAGATAATGTCCCATAGTGTAGTAGTTTAAACTAATTGAATTTTATTTAAGTATAGTGACAGGGTACTCACATTCTGAGTGAATAAAAACTGCAGTAATAGAGCAACAAGCAAAGTAACGAACGGTGCGTTCCAATGTCCTTCCTAGTGTCTCTCTCGCTTCCTTCCTTGCGCATTCGTCACCGTCACGTGACTTCTTCAGGGAAATGAATAGAGAGAAAGGAGTTGTGTTTTTATGCTGATGTATAAGCATCCAAGACTGATTCATCTTGATGAAGGTCAGTCGATCAACTGAGTCGGTGGACAGGCGCACCATGTGATCGGTAACAAAGCCACCAGCAGCACTGAAGTTGCGTTCCGAAAGAACGCTGGATGCAGGACAGGCCAGTAGCTCAATTGCATACTGTGCAAGCTCTGGCCAGTGATCCATCCTCAAGACCCAGTAAGCCAGAGGATTTTCGGTGGGGTAGGTGTCCAAGTCTGACCTTGCCCCTAGGTATTCCTGCACCATGTAAATCAGACGCTGGCGATGGTTGCTGGAACCAATCATACCTTGGGGCTGCAGACTAAAAAATTGTCTGAACGCATCGTTCAGACGGCCACCTTCTCCACCGCTCCTTCTGACCGATGCCTCAGCAACACGTTGTCCAGGACCAGGAGTTTGTAACCTCCCAGTCTCTGGGAACGCGTTGCACAGACCTTTCTGCAAGGCCTCCCGGAGATATCTCATCCTCTGCTCCCTCTGCGATGGCAAGATAAGGTCGGCAACCTTACCCTTGTACCGTGGATCAAGGAGAGTGGCCAGCCAGTAATGGTCCCTCTCCTTGATCTGAAGAATACGAGGATCCTTCCGCAGTCTTTGCAGGATCAGGGAGGCCATGCAGCGTAGGTTAGCTGAGGCATTCGGTCCGGAGTCCTCTGGGTCACTAAGGACAACATGATCCGCAGCTACATCCTCCCAGCCACGTACAAGTCCACAGGTTTCTTGGGACTGTAAACCATTCCTACAAGACTGCTGCTACTGCTGCTGATGCTGAGTGCCAGCCTCCACCTCCATACTGACACAATCATCCTCCTCCTCCTCCTCCTCTTCCTGTGTGATGGGTGGCATAGGAGGAACACTGTCTGGATAAAGGGGGCCTTGAGAGGCAAGAAAGTCCTCCTCTTCCTGCCTCTAGTGCCCTGTCCATTATTCCATGCAGCGTATGCTCCAAGAGGTGGACAAGAGGTACAGTGTCACTGATGCATGCACTGTCACTGCTCACCATCCTTGTGGCCTCCTCAAATGGTGACAGGACAGTGCATGCATCCCTGATCAAGCCCCACTGGCGTGGTGAGAAAAACTGAGCTCCCCTGACCCTGTCCTGGTGCACAGGTACTCATTGATGGCCCTCTGCTGCATGTGCAGCCGCTGAAGCATGGCCAACGTTGAGTTCTACCTGGTGGGCATGTCATATATAAGGCGGTTCTTGGGCAGGTTCAACTCCTTTTGGAGCTCAGCCAGCCGAGCACAGGCATTAAATGATCGGCGGAAATGCACACAGACTTTCCTGGCCTGCTTCAGGACATCCTGTAAGCCCGGGTACCTGCCCAAGAACTGCTGCACCACCAGGTTAAGGACGTGAGCCACACAGGTCACATGGGTCAGTTGTCCCTGTCGGAGGGCGGAGAGGAGGTTGGTGCCATTGTCGCAAACCACCATTCCTGGCTTAAGCTGGCGTGGCGTCAACCACCTCTCGGCCTGCCCCTGCAGAGCTGACAAAACATCTGCCCCAATGTGGCTCCTGTCCCCCAAACAAACCAGCACAAGCACGGCATGGCATCGTTTTTCCTGCGTACTTGCGTAGCCCCTGGAACGCCTATGGAGCACCGGTGGTTCTGAGGACAGAGCACTGGAGGAGGCCATGGAGGAAGAAGAAGAGGAGGGAGTGGAGGAGAGAGGTGTGTCACAACCAATAGTAGCATTTTGGAGGCGTGGTGGCCGAACAACCTCCAACACTACTGCACCTTGTCCTGCATCCTTCCCAGCTGCCAGAAGAGTGACCCAATGGGCCGTGAAAGACAGGTAATGTCCCTGTCCATGCCTGCTGGACCATGAGTCAGCGGTAATATGCACCTTACCGCTGACCGCCCTGTCCAGCGAGGCAAGGACATTGCCTTCCACATGCCGGTAGAGAGCCGGAATCGCCTTCCGTGAGAAAAAGTGGCGTTTGGGGACCTGCCACTGAGGAACCGCACATTGTACAAACTCACGGAAGGGGGCCGAGTCTACCAACTGAAAAGGCCGCAGTTGAAGTGCTAGCAATTTAGCCAAGCTAGCATTCAACCGCTGGGCATGTGGATGGCTTTCGGTGGTCCAGCAGCTGGGGCAGGGACATTGGCCTGCTATAATCAAACGTGGGTGTACTGCTAGCAGAGTGCCCGGAAGCACTTGGCTGTAACACACCTAATTCTACACCTTCATTCCTCTCAGAGCAGGTTTCAGAGAGGACTGAAGGTCTAGTGGGGTTGGAGATCCCAGCTGATGAGGAGCAAGGAGAGGTCTGCTTTGTTCTTTGGTGTGGGTCTTTTAGGTACGCTTGCCAATGAGCTGCATGGCAAGTCAACATATGTCTGGTCAAGCATGTGGTGCCCAAGCGGCTGATGTTTTGGCCACGCAAGATACGCTTGAGACATATGTTGCAAATAGCAGTGGTGAGATCTGATGCACTCGTCTCAAAAAAGGCCCACACCAAAGAACTTTTAGAATAACACGCAGAGGCAGCGCCCTGCACAGGCGGACCTCTGCGGTGTGATTCAGTCGGTGTGCTGCCCCTAAGCTGGCCCCCGGAGGGCATCCTGCCTCGTTGGACATGTGCCTCCTCCTCCTCTCTCTTACCAGGCACCCACGTGGAGTCAGTGCCCTCATCATCCCCTCCCTCTTTATTGCTGGAGCAAACCTGGCAGTATGCTGCAGCTTGTGGAACATGACTGCCAGATTGCTGTCCTTCTTGAGCATCCCCTCTCTCTGCGCTCACGCTACTGCCTTCCTCTAGCTTAGTATCATCATCAGAGCCTACAAAACACTGGGCATCCTCCTGGAGCATGTATCCAACACTGTGCTCAAAGAGTTCAGGAGACTCTTTAGGAGGACGTGGTGGGTCTAGGGAAGTCACTGATGATGACATTGAAAGGAGGGAAGACGATGCGTTGGCAGCTGCTTTGCTAGTACCCTGAGCCTGGGTGAGAGAGGATGAGGAGGATGAAGAGGGCTTGGTCATCCACTCTACCAAGTCTTCGGCATGTTGCGGCTCAACATGTCCAGCTGCCGAAAAGAAGGACAAGCGTGTCCCATGGCCACATGCTGATGATGACGATGCACCACGTCCACGACTAGCACTGTTGTCTCTAAACACAGAGCCTGCTTGCCATCTTTTATCAGCTCATGCCTGTCTGCTTCTCCTTGCTGGCCTTCCAGACATGGTAATGGCCTGAAGGGAGATGGGAAAACCAGCAATTGGGTAGTGTATATTGTGCTGGAGGCACACACAGCACCCACTCCTGCAGATGGCAAATGGCTCAATTAGAGAAGAGCTATGTAGGTGTATATAACGGTGTATACTGTGGTCAGGGCACGCAGACAGCACGCAAAATCTCCTACAACTGACTGCAAGCTCTATTTAAAAAGAGCAAGATAGCTAGCTATATAGGTGGATATAGCGGTGTATACTGCGGTCAGGGCACGCAAACAGCACACACAATCTCCTACAACTGACTGCAAGCTCTATTTAACCACTTTCAGACTGGACCAATTTGCTGGTCAAAGACCAGACCACTTTTTGCTATTCGGCACTGCGTCGCTTTAACTGACGATTGCGCGGTCGTGCGACATGGCTCCCAAACAAAATTGACATCCTTTTTTTCCCACAAATCGAGCTTTCTTTTGGTGGTATTTGATCACCCCTGCGGTTTTTATTTTTTGCGCTATAAACAAAAATAGAGCGACAATTTTGAAAAAAACGCATTATTTTTTACTTTTTGTTAAAATAAATATCCCCCAAAAATATATAAAAAAACATTTTTTTCCCTCAGTTTAGGCCGATATGTATTCTTCTACATATTTTTGGTAAAAAAAATCGCAATAAGCGATTATTGATTGGTTTGCGCAAAAGTTATAGCGTTTACAAAATAGGGATAGTTTTATAGCATTTTTATTAATAATTTTTTATTATTTTTTTTTTACTAGTAATGGCGGTGATCAGCGATTTTTATTGTGACTGCGATATTGTGGGGGACCCATCGGACATTTTTGACACATTTTTGGGACCATTGTCATTTATACAGTAATCACTGCTATATAAATGCAGTGATTCCTGTGTAAATGACACTGGCAGTGAAGGGGTTAACCAGTGGGTGGCAGTGTAGGGGTTAAGTGTTCCTAGGGATGTGTTACTAACTGTGGGGGGGGGTTTGGCTTTCATTTAGTGAACACTGATCTCTGCTCCAATCATATGGAGCAGAGATCAGCATCACTAGTTGCTAGGCAGAATGGAGAAATGCTGTTTACTCTGCATTTCCTCCATTCGGCCTCTCCGTGAGACGATCGCGGGGATGCCCGCGGCGATTGAGTCCGCGGGTCCCGCGACCAGACTCACGGGGGTCCCGACCAGCGCGGGAGCGCGCCGCTGGCGGCGCGCTCCCGATGGCAGGGCGGCATTCGATATTGAACGTAAATGTACGCCAATATGCCTGCCCGTGCCATTCTGTCGACGTACATCGTCGTGCGCTGGTCGGGAAGTGGTTAAAAAGAGCAAGATAGCTAGCTATATAGGTGGATATAACGGTGTATACTGCGGTCAGGGCATGCAGACAGCACGCACAATCTCCTACAACTGACTGCAAGCTCTATTTAAAAAGAACAAGATAGCTAGCTATATAGGTGGATATAGCGGTGTATACTGCGGTCAGGGCACGCAGACAGCATGCACAATCTCCTACAACTGACTGCAAGCTCTTTTTAAAAAGAGCAAGATAGCTAGCTATATAGGTGGATATACAACGGTGTATTCTGCGGTCAGGGCACGCAGACAGTACGCACAATCTCCTACAGCTGACTGGCAGCTCTATTTAAAAAGAGCAAGATAGCTAGCTATATAGGTGGATATAACGGTGTATACTGCGGTCAGGGCACGCAGACAGCATGCACAATCTCCTACAACTGACTGCAAGCTCTATTTAAAAAGAGCAATATAGCTAGCTATATAGGTGGATATTTTTTTAATAGTTTTCTGCTAACATACAAGAAAATCAAAACTTTACAAAAACAACATCAGGTAATATTCACATTACACTTATAACAAAATCATATCACTTGAAACCACAACATCTGTGGAACTACATAACTATACTTTACATTTCTTGAACACACTCATCCCCAGAGGAGAAATCTATAAGTTTAGTCTCTCCCCTACTGCTAGGCCCTGATGAGGACCTAGACTAGTGATGGCCGAACGGTTCGCCCGGCGGTCGTTTCGGGGCGAATTTTGGTCGTTCGCGGTCCGCTCGTTTGCTCGCCTATTGCCGTCGTTCGCCCCGGCGGACTTACGTGTTTAATGTGTAAAAGAACTTTGACCTATGATGACACATCCATCATGGGGTACAGGACAGCCAATTGAGACATGACAGCACATGGACACTTGGACATTCCCCCTAACCTATAAATACACCCGATCCGGCGGCCATTTTACATTCTTTCTTCTGTCACTATAGGGAAAGGTTGCTGTGTGGAGTAGGGAGAGATAAATCGCTAGCTATTTGGTACACAAAAGTTCTTTTCAGGACTGGTATAGGTGTTAGGTGTATATAGGTTTGCTGTGCTACTGATTGTTGCAGCAGCCTGAGTGTCTTTTGTCAGTTTAGAGAAAGGGACAGAGCGCTGTGTCTGCTGCTATTTTAGGGACAGCCAGATTAGTCATCATCATCATCATCATCATCATTAGCTGTTACTATCAGGTCCACAAAAGAGCTATTCCAGTAACCACTAATCGTTCCAGTCTCCTCTTTATTGCCACTTTGTATAGGGACAGGAAGGAAGCAGTGTGTCAGGCAGTGAGGGTCAGTTTAAAGACTTGCTGTTACTATTAGTTCCACAAATGTTCTTTTCAGGACTGGTATCAGTAGTATGGTAATAGGCTTGTACACGTATAATACTCTTTCTTCCAAATATAGAAAGAATATTATACTTGACTGCTGCCCTTCTGCTGCAGTCTGCTAATCATTCACAATTCACTTGTTCCACAAAGCTCTTTATCAGGACTGGTAACTTGGTTTGTCTAGGGTGCTACAGTACATAAGGTTGAGTGAGGTACAGTCTGCTGTTCTGTAAGGACCGCTATCGGTCCACAATAGATAGGGTTTAGGTGCACCACTGCTGACTGCTGCCCTATACTGCAGCAGTCCTTCATTGGTAAAGGGACTGACGTACAGTCTGCTAATCACTAGCACACAACCTGCTTGGTCCACAAAAGTTCTTATCAGGACTGGTAACTTGGTCTAGGGTGCTACAGTACATAGGGTTGAGTGCGGTACAGTCTGCTGTTCTGTAAGGACCGCTATCGGTCCACAATAGATAGGGTTGAGGTGCACCACTGCTGACCGCTGCCTTATACTGCAGCAGTCCTTCATTGGTATAGGGACTGAAGTACAGTCTGCTAATCACTAACACACAACCTGCTTGGTCCACAAAAGTTCCTATAAGGACTGGTAACTTGGTCTAGGATGCTACAGTACATAGGGTTGAGTGCAGTACAGTCTGCTGTTCTGTAAGGACCGCTATCGGTCCACAATAGATAGGGTTGAGGTGCACCACTGCTGACCGCTGCCTTATACTGCAGCAGTCCTTCATTGGTATAGGGACTGAAGTACAGTCTGCTAATCACTAACACACAACCTGCTTGGTCCACAAAAGTTCCTATAAGGACTGGTAACTTGGTCTAGGGTGCTACAGTACATAGGGTTGAGTGCGGTACAGTCTGCTGTTCTGTAAGGACCGCTATCGGTCCACAATAGATAGGGTTGAGGTGCACCACTGCTGACCGCTGCCTTATACTGCAGCAGTCCTTCATTGGTATAGGGACTGACGTACAGTCTGCTAATCACTAACACACAACCTGCTTGGTCCACAAAAGTTCTTATAAGGACTGGTAACTTGGTCTAGGGTGCTACAGTACATAGGGTTGAGTGCGGTACAGTCTGCTGTTCTGTAAGGACCGCTATCAGTCCACAATAGATAGGGTTGAGGTGCACCACTGCTGACCGCTGCCTTATACTGCAGCAGTCCTTCATTGGTATAGGGACTGACGTACAGTCTGCTAATCACTAACACACAACCTGCTTGGTCCACAAAAGTTCTTATAAAGACTGGTAACTTTGTCTAGGGTGCTACATTACATAGGGTTGAGTGCGGTACAGTCTGCTGTTCTGTAAGGACTGCTATCGGTCCACAATAGATAGGGTTGAGGTGCACCACTGCTGACCGCTGCCTTATACTGCAGCAGTCCTTCATTGGTATAGGGACTGAAGTACAGTCTGCTAATCACTAACACACAACCTGCATGGTCCACAAAAGTTCCTATAAGGAATGGTAACTTGGTCTAGGGTGCTACAGTACATAGGGTTGAGTGAGGTACAGTCTGCTATTCTATAAGGACTGTTATTGGTCCACAATACATAGGGTTGAGGTGTACCGCTGCTGACCGCTGCCCTATACTGCAGCAGTCCTTCAGCGGTATAGGGACTGACGTACAGTCTGCTAATCAGTCACACACAACCTACTTGGTCCACAAAGGTCCTTATAAGGACTGGTAACTTGGTGAAGGGTGATACAGTACATAGGGTTGAGTGAGGCACAGTCTGCTGTTCTGTAAGGACCGCTATCGGTCCACAATAGATAGGGTTGAGGTGCACCACTGCTGACCGCTGCCTTATACTGCAGCAGTCCTTCATTGGTATAGGGACTGAAGTACAGTCTGCTAATCACTAACACACAACCTGCTTGGTCCACAAAAGTTCCTATAAGGACTGGTAACTTGGTCTAGGGTGCTACAGTACATAGGGTTGAGTGCGGTACAGTCTGCTGTTCTGTAAGGACCGCTATCGGTCCATAATAGATAGGGTTGAGGTGCACCACTGCTGACCGCTGCCTTATACTGCAGCAGTCCTTCATTGGTATAGGGACTGAAGTACAGTCTGCTAATCACTAACACACAACCTGCTTGGTCCACAAAAGTTCCTATAAGGACTGGTAAATTGGTCTAGGGTGCTACAGTACATAGGGTTGAGTGCGGTACAGTCTGCTGTTCTGTAAGGACCGCTATCTGTCCACAATAGATAGGGTTGAGGTGCACCACTGCTGACCGCTGTCTTATACTGCAGCAGTCCTTCATTGGTATAGGGACTGAAGTACAGTCTGCTTATCACTAACACACAACCTGCTTGGTCCACAAAAGTTCTTATAAGGACTGGTAACTTGGTCTAGGGTGCTACAGTACATAGGGTTGAGTGCGGTACAGTCTGCTGTTCTGTAAGGACTGTTATTGGTCCACAATAGATAGGGTTGAGGTGCACCACTGCTGACCGCTGCCTTATACTGCAGCAGTCCTTCATTGGTATAGGGACTGACGTACAGTCTGCTAATCACTAACACACAACCTGCTTGGTCCACAAAAGTTCTTATAAAGACTGGTAACTTTGTCTAGGGTGCTACAGTACATAGGGTTGAGTGCGGTACAGTCTGCTGTTCTGTAAGGACTGCTATCGGTCCACAATAGATAGGGTTGAGGTGCACCACTGCTGACCGCTGTCTTATACTGCAGCAGTCCTTCATTGGTATAGGGACTGAAGTACAGTCTGCTAATCACTAACACACAACCTGCTTGGTCCACAAAAGTTCCTATAAGGACTGGTAACTTGGTCTAGGGTGCTACAGTACATAGGGTTGAGTGAGGTACAGTCTGCTATTCTATAAGGACTGTTATCGGTCCACAATACATAGGGTTGAGGTGCACCGCTGCTGACCGCTGCCCTATACTGCAGCAGTCCTTCAGCGGTATAGGGACTGACGTACAGTCTGCTAATCACTAACACACAACCTGCTTGGTCCACAAAAGTTCTTATAAAGACTGGTAACTTGGTCTAGGGTGCTACAGTACATAGGGTTGAGTGCGGTACAGTCTGCTGTTCTGTAAGGACTGCTATCGGTCCACAATAGATAGGGTTGAGGTGCACCACTGCTGACCGCTGCCTTATACTGCAGCAGTCCTTCATTGGTATAGGGACTGAAGTACAGTCTGCTAATCACTAACACACAACCTGCTTGGTCCACAAAAGTTCCTATAAGGACTGGTAACTTGGTCTAGGGTGCTACAGTACATAGGGTTGAGTGAGGTACAGTCTGCTATTCTATAAGGACTGTTATCGGTCCACAATACATAGGGTTGAGGTGCACCGCTGCTGACCACTGCCCTATACTGCAGCAGTCCTTCAGCGGTATAGGGACTGACGTACAGTCTGCTAATCAGTCACACACAACCTACTTGGTCCACAAAGGTCCTTATAAGGACTGGTAACTTGGTGAAGGGTGCTACAGTACATAGGGTTGAGTGAGGCACAGTCTGCTGTTCTGTAAGGACCGCTATCGGTCCACAATAGATAGGGTTGAGGTGCACCACTGCTGACCGCTGCCTTATACTGCAGCAGTCCTTCATTGGTATAGGGACTGAAGTACAGTCTGCTAATCACTAACACACAACCTGCTTGGTCCACAAAAGTTCCTATAAGGACTGGTAACTTGGTCTAGGGTGCTACAGTACATAGGGTTGAGTGAGGTACAGTCTGCTATTCTATAAGGACTGTTATCGGTCCACAATACATAGGATTGAGGTGCACCGCTGCTGACCGCTGCCCTATACTGCAGCAGTCCTTCAGCGGTATAGGGACTGACGTACAGTCTGCTAATCACTAACACACAACCTGCTTGGTCCACAAAAGTTCTTATAAAGACTGGTAACTTGGTCTAGGGTGCTACAGTACATAGGGTTGAGTGCGGTACAGTCTGCTGTTCTGTAAGGACTGTTATTGGTCCACAATAGATAGGGTTGAGGTGCACCACTGCTGACCGCTGCCTTATACTGCAGCAGTCCTTCATTGGTATTGGGACTGAAGTACAGTCTGCTAATCACTAACACACAACCTGCTTGGTCCACAAAAGTTCCTATAAGGACTGGTAACTTGGTCTAGGGTGCTACAGTACATAGGGTTGAGTGCGGTAAAGTCTGCTGTTCTGTAAGGACCGCTATCGGTCCACAATAGATAGGGTTGAGGTGCACCACTGCTGACCGCTGCCTTATACTGCAGCAGTCCTTCATTGGTATAGGGACTGAAGTACAGTCTGCTAATCACTAACACACAACCTGCTTGGTCCACAAAAGTTCCTATAAGGACTGGTAAATTGGTCTAGGGTGCTACAGTACATAGGGTTGAGTGCGGTACAATCTGCTGTTCTGTAAGGACCGCTATCGGTCCACGATAGATAGGGTTGAGGTGCACCACTGCTGACCGCTGTCTTATACTGCAGCAGTCCTTCATTGGTATAGGGACTGAAGTACAGTCTGCTAATCACTAACACACAAACTGCTTGGTCCACAAAAGTTCTTATAAGGACTGGTAACTTGGTCTAGGGTGCTACAGTACATAGGGTTGAGTGCGGTACAGTCTGCTGTTCTGTAAGGACCGCTATCAGTCCACAATAGATAGGGTTGAGGTGCACCACTGCTGACCGCTGCCTTATACTGCAACAGTCCTTCATTGGTATAGGGACTGACGTACAGTCTGCTAATCACTAACACACAACCTGCTTGGTCCACAAAAGTTCTTATAAAGACTGGTAACTTTGTCTAGGGTGCTACAGTACATAGGGTTGAGTGCGGTACAGTCTGCTGTTCTGTAAGGACTGCTATCGGTCCACAATAGATAGGGTTGAGGTGCACCACTGCTGACCGCTGCCTTATACTGCAGCAGTCCTTCATTGGTATAGGGACTGAAGTACAGTCTGCTAATCACTAACACACAACCTGCTTGGTCCACAAAAGTTCCTATAAGGATTGGTAACTTGGTCTAGGGTGCTACAGTACATAGGGTTGAGTGAGGTACAGTCTGCTATTCTATAAGGACTGCTATCGGTCCACAATACATAGGGTTGAGGTGCACCGCTGCTGACCGCTGCCCTATACTGCAGCAGTCCTTCAGCGGTATAGGGACTGACGAACAGTCTGCTATTCACTAACACACAACCTGCTTGGTCCACAAAAGTTCTTATAAAGACTGGTAACTTGGTCTAGGGTGCTACAGTACATAGGGTTGAGTGCGGTACAGTCTGCTGTTCTGTAAGGACTGCTATCGGTCCACAATAGATAGGGTTGAGGTGCACCACTGCTGACCGCTGCCTTATACTGCAGCAGTCCTTCATTGGTATAGGGACTGAAGAACAGTCTGCTAATCACTAACACACAACCTGCTTGGTCCACAAAAGTTCCTATAAGGACTGGTAACTTGGTCTAGGGTGCTACAGTACATAGGGTTGAGTGAGGTACAGTCTGCTATTCTATAAGGACTGTTATCGGTCCACAATACATAGGGTTGAGGTGCACCACTGCTGACTGCTGCCTTATACTGCAGCAGTCCTTCATTGGTATAGGGACTGACGTACAGTCTGCTAATCACTAACACACAACCTGCTTGGTCCACAAAAGTTCATAAGGACTGGTAACTTGGTCTAGGGTGCTACAGTACATAGGGTTGAGTGCAGTACAGTCTGCTGTTCTGTAAGGACCGCTATCAGTCCACAATAGATAGGGTTGAGGTGCACCACTGCTGACCGCTGCCTTATACTGCAGCAGTCCTTCATTGGTATAGGGACTGAAGTACAGTCTGCTAATCACTAACACACAACCTGCTTGGTCCACAAAAGTTCCTATAAGGACTGGTAACTTGGTCTAGGGTGCTACAGTACATAGGGTTGAGTGAGGTACAGTCTGCTATTCTATAAGGACTGTTATCGGTCCACAATACATAGGGTTGAGGTGCACCACTGCTGACCGCTGCCTTATATTGCAGCAGTCCTTCATTGGTATAGGGACTGAAGTACAGTCTGCTAATCACTAACACACAACCTGCATGGTCCACAAAAGTTCCTATAAGGAATGGTAACTTGGTCTAGGGTGCTACAGTACATAGGGTTGAGTGAGGTACAGTCTGCTATTCTATAAGGACTGTTATCGGTCCACAATACATAGGGTTGAGGTGTACCGCTGCTGACCGCTGCCCTATACTGCAGCAGTCCTTCAGCGGTATAGGGACTGACGTACAGTCTGCTAATCAGTCATACACAACCTACTTGGTCCACAAAGGTCCTTATAAGGACTGGTAACTTGGTGAAGGGTGCTACAGTACATAGGGTTGAGTGAGGCACAGTCTGCTGTTCTGTAAGGACCGCTATCGGTCCACAATAGATAGGGTTGAGGTGCACCACTGCTGACCGCTGCCTTATACTGCAGCAGTCCTTCATTGGTATAGGGACTGAAGTACAGTCTGCTAATCACTAACACACAACCTGCTTGGTCCACAAAAGTTCCTATAAGGACTGGTAACTTGGTCTAGGGTGCTACAGTACATAGGGTTGAGTGCGGTACAGTCTGCTGTTCTGTAAGGACCGCTATCGGTCCACAATAGATAGGGTTGAGGTGCACCACTGCTGACCGCTGCCTTATACTGCAGCAGTCCTTCATTGGTATAGGGACTGAAGTACAGTCTGCTAATCACTAACACACAACCTGCTTGGTCCACAAAAGTTCCTATAAGGACTGGTAACTTGGTCTAGGATGCTACAGTACATAGGGTTGAGTGCAGTACAGTCTGCTGTTCTGTAAGGACCGCTATCGGTCCACAATAGATAGGGTTGAGGTGCACCACTGCTGACCGCTGCCTTATACTGCAGCAGTCCTTCATTGGTATAGGGACTGAAGTACAGTCTGCTAATCACTAACACACAACCTGCTTGGTCCACAAAAGTTCTTATAAGGACTGGTAACTTGGTCTAGGGTGCTACAGTACATAGGGTTGAGTGCGGTACAGTCTGCTGTTCTGTAAGGACCGCTATCAGTCCACAATAGATAGGGTTGAGGTTCACCACTGCTGACCGCTGCCTTATACTGCAGCAGTCCTTCATTGGTATAGGGACTGACGTACAGTCTGCTAATCACTAACAGACAACCTGCTTGGTCCACAAAAGTTCTTATAAAGACTGGTAACTTTGTCAAGGGTGCTACAGTACATAGGGTTGAGTGCGGTACAGTCTGCTGTTCTGTAAGGACTGCTATCGGTCCACAATAGATAGGGTTGAGGTGCACCACTGCTGACCGCTGTCTTATACTGCAGCAGTCCTTCATTGGTATAGGGACTGAAGTACAGTCTGCTAATCACTAACACACAACCTGCTTGGTCCACAAAAGTTCCTATAAGGACTGGTAACTTGGTCTAGGGTGCTACAGTACATAGGGTTGAGTGAGGTACAGTCTGCTATTCTATAAGGACTGTTATCGGTCCACAATACATAGGGTTGAGGTGCACCGCTGCTGACCGCTGCCCTATACTGCAGCAGTCCCTCAGCGGTATAGGGACTGACGTACAGTCTGCTAATCACTAACACACAACCTGCTTGGTCCACAAAAGTTCTTATAAAGACTGGTAACTTGGTCTAGGGTGCTACAGTACATAGGGTTGAGTGCGGTACAGTCTGCTGTTCTGTAAGGACCGCTATCGGTCCACAATAGATAGGGTTGAGGTGCACCACTGCTGACCGCTGTCTTATACTGCAGCAGTCCTTCATTGGTATAGGGACTGAAGTACAGTCTGCTAATCACTAACACACAACCTGCTTGGTCCACAAAAGTTCCTATAAGAACTGGTAACTTGGTCTAGGGTGCTACAGTACATAGGGTTGAGTGAGGTACAGTCTGCTATTCTATAAGGACTGTTATCGGTCCACAATACATAGGGTTGAGGTGCTCCGCTGCTGACCGCTGCCCTATACTGCAGCAGTCCTTCAGCGGTATAGGGACTGACGTACAGTCTGCTAATCACTAACACACAACCTGCTTGGTCCACAAAAGTTCTTATAAAGACTGGTAACTTGGTCTAGGGTGCTACAGTACATAGGGTTGAGTGCGGTACAGTCTGCTGTTCTGTAAGGACTGTTATTGGTCCACAATAGATAGGGTTGAGGTGCACCACTGCTGACCGCTGCCTTATACTGCAGCAGTCCTTCATTGGTATTGGGACTGAAGTACAGTCTGCTAATCACTAACACACAACCTGCTTGGTCCACAAAAGTTCCTATAAGGACTGGTAACTTGGTCTAGGGTGCTACAGTACATAGGCTTGAGTGCGGTACAGTCTGCTGTTCTGTAAGGACCGCTATCGGTCCACAATAGATAGGGTTGAGGTGCACCACTGCTGACCGCTGCCTTATACTGCAGCAGTCCTTCATTGGTATAGGGACTGAAGTAAAGTCTGCTAATCACTAACACACAACCTGCTTGGTCCACAAAAGTTCCTATAAGGACTGGTAAATTGGTCTAGGGTGCTACAGTACATAGGGTTGAGTGCGGTACAGTCTGCTGTTCTGTAAGGACCGCTATCGGTCCACGATAGATAGGGTTGAGGTGCACCACTGCTGACCGCTGTCTTATACTGCAGCAGTCCTTCATTGGTATAGGGACTGAAGTACAGTCTGCTAATCACTAACACACAAACTGCTTGGTCCACAAAAGTTCTTATAAGGACTGGTAACTTGGTCTAGGGTGCTACAGTACATAGGGTTGAGTGCGGTACAGTCTGCTGTTCTGTAAGGACCGCTATCAGTCCACAATAGATAGGGTTGAGGTGCACCACTGCTGACCGCTGCCTTATACTGCAACAGTCCTTCATTGGTATAGGGACTGACGTACATTCTGCTAATCACTAACACACAACCTGCTTGGTCCACAAAAGTTCTTATAAAGACTGGTAACTTTGTCTAGGGTGCTACAGTACATAGGGTTGAGTGCGGTACAGTCTGCTGTTCTGTAAGGACTGCTATCGGTCCACAATAGATAGGGTTGAGGTGCACCACTGCTGACCGCTGCCTTATACTGCAGCAGTCCTTCATTGGTATAGGGACTGAAGTACAGTCTGCTAATCACTAACACACAACCTGCTTGGTCCACAAAAGTTCCTATAAGGACTGGTAACTTGGTCTAGGGTGCTACAGTACATAGGGTTGAGTGAGGTACAGTCTGCTATTCTATAAGGACTGTTATCGGTCCACAATACATAGGGTTGAGGTGCACCGCTGCTGACCACTGCCCTATACTGCAGCAGTCCTTCAGCGGTATAGGGACTGACGTACAGTCTGCTAATCACTAACACACAACCTGCTTGGTCCACAAAAGTTCTTATAAAGACTGGTAACTTGGTCTAGGGTGCTACAGTACATAGGGTTGAGTGCGGTACAGTCTGCTGTTCTGTAAGGACTGCTATCGGTCCACAATAGATAGGGTTGAGGTGCACCACTGCTGACCGCTGCCTTATACTGCAGCAGTCCTTCATTGGTATAGGGACTGAAGTACAGTCTGCTAATCACTAACACACAACCTGCTTGGTCCACAAAAGTTCCTATAAGGACTGGTAACTTGGTCTAGGGTGCTACAGTACATAGGGTTGAGTGAGGTACAGTCTGCTATTCTATAAGGACTGTTATCGGTCCACAATACATAGGGTTGAGGTGCACCGCTGCTGACCGCTGCCCTATACTGCAGCAGTCCTTCAGCGGTATAGGGACTGACGTACAGTCTGCTAATCAGTCACACACAACCTACTTGGTCCACAAAGGTCCTTATAAGGACTGGTAACTTGGTGAAGGGTGCTACAGTACATAGGGTTGAGTGAGGCACAGTCTGCTGTTCTGTAAGGACCGCTATCGGTCCACAATAGATAGGGTTGAGGTGCACCACTGCTGACCGCTGTCTTATACTGCAGCAGTCCTTCATTGGTATAGGGACTGAAGTACAGTCTGCTAATCACTAACACACAACCTGCTTGGTCCACAAAAGTTCCTATAAGGACTGGTAACTTGGTCTAGGGTGCTACAGTACATAGGGTTGAGTATGGTACAGTCTGCTGTTCTGTAAGGACCGCTATCGGTCCACAATAGATAGGGTTGAAGTGCACCACTGCTGACCGCTGCCTTATACTGCAGTAGTCCTTCATTGGTATAGGGACTGAAGTACAGTCTGCTAATCACTAACACACAACCTGCTTGGTCCACAAAAGTTCCTATAAGGACTGGTAAATTGGTCTAGGGTGCTACAGTACATAGGGTAGAGTGCGGTACAGTCTGCTGTTCTGTAAGGACTGCTATCGGTCCACAATAGATAGGGTTGAGGTGCACCACTGCTGACCGCTGCCTTATACTGCAGCAGTCCTTCATTGGTATAGGGACTGAAGTACAGTCTGCTAATCACTAACACACAACCTGCTTGGTCCACAAAAGTTCCTATAAGGACTGGTAACTTGGTCTAGGGTGCTACAGTACATAGGGTTGAGTGAGGTACAGTCTGCTATTCTATAAGGACTGTTATCGGTCCACAATACATAGGGTTGAGGTGCACCGCTGCTGACCACTGCCCTATACTGCAGCAGTCCTTCAGCGGTATAGGGACTGACGTACAGTCTGCTAATCACTAACACACAACCTGCTTGGTCCACAAAAGTTCTTATAAAGACTGGTAACTTGGTCTAGGGTGCTACAGTACATAGGGTTGAGTGCGGTACAGTCTGCTGTTCTGTAAGGACTGCTATCGGTCCACAATAGATAGGGTTGAGGTGCACCACTGCTGACCGCTGCCTTATACTGCAGCAGTCCTTCATTGGTATAGGGACTGAAGTACAGTCTGCTAATCACTAACACACAACCTGCTTGGTCCACAAAAGTTCCTATAAGGACTGGTAACTTGGTCTAGGGTGCTACAGTACATAGGGTTGAGTGAGGTACAGTCTGCTATTCTATAAGGACTGTTATCGGTCCACAATACATAGGGTTGAGGTGCACCGCTGCTGACCGCTGCCCTATACTGCAGCAGTCCTTCAGCGGTATGGGGACTGACGTACAGTCTGCTAATCAGTCACACACAACCTACTTGGTCCACAAAGGTCCTTATAAGGACTGGTAACTTGGTGAAGGGTGCTACAGTACATAGGGTTGAGTGAGGCACAGTCCGCTGTTCTGTAAGGACCGCTATCGGTCCACAATAGATAGGGTTGAGGTGCACCACTGCTGACCGCTGCCTTATACTGCAGCAGTCCTTCATTGGTATAGGGACTGAAGTACAGTCTGCTAATCACTAACACACAACCTGCTTGGTCCACAAAAGTTCCTATAAGGACTGGTAACTTGGTCTAGGGTGCTACAGTACATAGGGTTGAGTATGGTACAGTCTGCTGTTCTGTAAGGACCGCTATCGGTCCACAATAGATAGGGTTGAAGTGCACCACTGCTGACCACTGCCTTATACTGCAGTAGTCCTTCATTGGTATAGGGACTGAAGTACAGTCTGCTAATCACTAACACACAACCTGCTTGGTCCACAAAAGTTCCTATAAGGACTGGTAAATTGGTCTAGGGTGCTACAGTACATAGGGTAGAGTGCGGTACAGTCTGCTGTTCTGTAAGGACCGCTATCGGTCCACAATAGATAGGGTTGAGGTGCACCACTGCTGACCGCTGTCTTATACTGCAGCAGTCCTTCATTGGTATAGGGACTGAAGTACAGTCTGCTTATCACTAACACACAACCTGCTTGGTCCACAAAAGTTCTTATAAGGACTGGTAACTTGGTCTAGGGTGCTACAGTACATAGGGTTGAGTGCGGTACAGTCTGCTGTTCTGTAAGGACTGTTATTGGTCCACAATAGATAGGGTTGAGGTGCACCACTGCTGACCGCTGCCTTATACTGCAGCAGTCCTTCATTGGTATAGGGACTGACGTACAGTCTGCTAATCACTAACACACAACCTGCTTGGTCCACAAAAGTTCTTATAAAGACTGGTAACTTTGTCTAGGGTGCTACAGTACATAGGGTTGAGTGCGGTACAGTCTGCTGTTCTGTAAGGACTGCTATCGGTCCACAATAGATAGGGTTGAGGTGCACCACTGCTGACCGCTGTCTTATACTGCAGCAGTCCTTCATTGGTATAGGGACTGAAGTACAGTCTGCTAATCACTAACACACAACCTGCTTGGTCCACAAAAGTTCTTATAAAGACTGGTAACTTGGTCTAGGGTGCTACAGTACATAGGGTTGAGTGCGGTACAGTCTGTTGTTCTGTAAGGACCGCTATTGGTCCACAATAGATAGGGTTGAGGTGCACCACTGCTGACCGCTGCCTTATACTGCAGCAGTCCTTCATTGGTATAGGGACTGAAGTACAGTCTGCTAATCACTAACACACAACCTGCTTGGTCCACAAAAGTTCCTATAAGGACTGGTAACTTGGTCTAGGGTGCTACAGTACATAGGGTTGAGTGAGGTACAGTCTGCTATTCTATAAGGACTGTTATCGGTCCACAATACATAGGGTTGAGGTGCACCGCTGCTGACCGCTGCCCTATACTGCAGCAGTCCTTCAGCGGTATAGGGACTGACGTACAGTCTGCTAATCAGTCACACACAACCTACTTGGTCCACAAAGGTCCTTATAAGGACTGGTAACTTGGTGAAGGGTGCTACAGTACATAGGGTTGAGTGAGGCACAGTCTGCTGTTCTGTAAGGACCGCTATCGGTCCACAATAGATAGGGTTGAGGTGCACCACTGCTGACCGCTGTCTTATACTGCAGCAGTCCTTCATTGGTATAGGGACTGAAGTACAGTCTGCTAATCACTAACACACAACCTGCTTGGTCCACAAAAGTTCCTATAAGGACTGGTAACTTGGTCTAGGGTGCTACAGTACATAGGGTTGAGTGAGGTACAGTATGCTATTCTATAAGGACTGTTATCGGTCCACAATACATAGGGTTGAGGTGCACCGCTGCTGACCGCTGCAGTATACTGCAGCAGTCCTTCAGCGGTATAGGGACTGACGTACAGTCTGCTAATCACTAACACACAACCTGCTTGGTCCACAAAAGTTCTTATAAAGACTTGTAACTTGGTCTAGGGTGCTACAGTACATAGGGTTGAATGCGGTACAGTCTGCTGTTCTGTAAGGACTGCTATCGGTCCACAATAGATAGGGTTGAGGTGCACCACTGCTGACCGCTGCCTTATACTGCAGCAGTCCTTCATTGGTATAGGGACTGAAGTACAGTCTGCTTATCACTAACACACAACCTGCTTGGTCCACAAAAGTTCCTATAAGGACTGGTAACTTGGTCTAGGGTGCTACAGTACATAGGGTTGAGTGAGGTACAGTCTGCTATTCTATAAGGACTGTTATCGGTCCACAATACATAGGGTTGAGGTGCACCGCTGCTAACCGCTGCCCTATACTGCAGCAGTCCTTCAGCGGTATATGGACTGACGTACAGTCTGCTAATCAGTCACACACAACCTACTTGGTCCACAAAGGTCCTTATAAAGACTGGTAACTTGGTGAAGGGTGCTACAGTACATAGGGTTGAGTGCGGTACAGTCTGCTGTTCTGTAAGGACCGCTATCGGTCCACAATAGATAGGGTTGAGGTGCACCACTGCTGACCGCTGCCTTATACTGCAGTAGTCCTTCATTGGTATAGGGACTGACGTACAGTCTGCTAATCACTAACACACAACCTGCTTGGTCCACAAAAGTTCTTATAAAGACTGGTAACTTGGTCTAGGGTGCTACAGTACATAGGGTTGAGTGCGGTACAGTCTGCTGTTCTGTAAGGACCGCTATCGGTCCACAATAGATAGGGTTGAGGTGCACCACTGCTGACCGCTGCCTTATACTGCAGTAGTCCTTCATTGGTATAGGGACTGACGTACAGCCTGCTAATCACTAACACACAACCTGCTTGGTCCACAAAAGTTCTTATAAGGACTGGTAACTTGGTCTAGGGTGCTACAGTGCATAGGGTTGAGTGAGGTACAGTCTGCTATTCTATAAGGACTGTTATCGGTCCACAATAGATAGGGTTGAGGTGCACCACTGCTGACCGCTGCCTTATACTGCAGTAGTCCTTCATTGGTATAGGGACTGACGTACAGCCTGCTAATCACTAACACACAACCTGCTTGGTCCACAAAAGTTCTTATAAGGACTGGTAACTTGGTCTAGGGTGCTACAGTACATAGGGTTGAGTGAGGTACAGTCTGCTATTCTATAAGGACTGTTATCGGTCCACAATACATAGGGTTGAGGTGCACCGCTGCTGACCGCTGCCCTATACTGCAGCAGTCCTTCAGCAGTATAGGGACTGACGTACAGTCTGCTAATCACTAACACACAACCTGCTTGGTCCACAAAAGTTCTTATAAAGACTGGTAACTTGGTCTAGGGTGCTACAGTACATAGGGTTGAGTGCGGTACAGTCTGCTGTTCTGTAAGGACTGCTATTGGTCCACAATAGATAGGGTTGAGGTGCACCACTGCTGACCGCTGCCCTATACTGCAGCAGTCCTTCAGCGGTATAGGGACTGACGTACAGTCTGCTAATCAGTCACACACAACCTGCTTGGTCCACAAAAGTTCTTATAAAGACTGGTAACTTGGTCTAGGGTGCTACAGTACATAGGGTTGAGTGCGGTACAGTCTGCTGTTCTGTAAGGACTGCTATCGGTCCACAATAGATAGGGTTGAGGTGTACCGCTGCTGACCGCTGCCCTATACTGCAGCAGTCCTTCAGCGGTATAGGGACTGACGTACAGTCTGCTAATCAGTCACACACAACCTACTTGGTCCACAAAGGTCCTTATAAGGACTGGTAACTTGGTGAAGGGTGATACAGTACATAGGGTTGAGTGAGGCACAGTCTGCTGTTCTGTAAGGACCGCTATCGGTCCACAATAGATAGGGTTGAGGTGCACCACTGCTGACCGCTGCCTTATACTGCAGCAGTCCTTCATTGGTATAGGGACTGAAGTACAGTCTGCTAATCACTAACACACAACCTGCTTGGTCCACAAAAGTTCCTATAAGGACTGGTAACTTGGTCTAGGGTGCTACAGTACATAGGGTTGAGTGCGGTACAGTCTGCTGTTCTGTAAGGACCGCTATCGGTCCATAATAGATAGGGTTGAGGTGCACCACTGCTGACCGCTGCCTTATACTGCAGCAGTCCTTCATTGGTATAGGGACTGAAGTACAGTCTGCTAATCACTAACACACAACCTGCTTGGTCCACAAAAGTTCCTATAAGGACTGGTAAATTGGTCTAGGGTGCTACAGTACATAGGGTTGAGTGCGGTACAGTCTGCTGTTCTGTAAGGACCGCTATCTGTCCACAATAGATAGGGTTGAGGTGCACCACTGCTGACCGCTGTCTTATACTGCAGCAGTCCTTCATTGGTATAGGGACTGAAGTACAGTCTGCTTATCACTAACACACAACCTGCTTGGTCCACAAAAGTTCTTATAAGGACTGGTAACTTGGTCTAGGGTGCTACAGTACATAGGGTTGAGTGCGGTACAGTCTGCTGTTCTGTAAGGACTGTTATTGGTCCACAATAGATAGGGTTGAGGTGCACCACTGCTGACCGCTGCCTTATACTGCAGCAGTCCTTCATTGGTATAGGGACTGACGTACAGTCTGCTAATCACTAACACACAACCTGCTTGGTCCACAAAAGTTCTTATAAAGACTGGTAACTTTGTCTAGGGTGCTACAGTACATAGGGTTGAGTGCGGTACAGTCTGCTGTTCTGTAAGGACTGCTATCGGTCCACAATAGATAGGGTTGAGGTGCACCACTGCTGACCGCTGTCTTATACTGCAGCAGTCCTTCATTGGTATAGGGACTGAAGTACAGTCTGCTAATCACTAACACACAACCTGCTTGGTCCACAAAAGTTCCTATAAGGACTGGTAACTTGGTCTAGGGTGCTACAGTACATAGGGTTGAGTGAGGTACAGTCTGCTATTCTATAAGGACTGTTATCGGTCCACAATACATAGGGTTGAGGTGCACCGCTGCTGACCGCTGCCCTATACTGCAGCAGTCCTTCAGCGGTATAGGGACTGACGTACAGTCTGCTAATCACTAACACACAACCTGCTTGGTCCACAAAAGTTCTTATAAAGACTGGTAACTTGGTCTAGGGTGCTACAGTACATAGGGTTGAGTGCGGTACAGTCTGCTGTTCTGTAAGGACTGCTATCGGTCCACAATAGATAGGGTTGAGGTGCACCACTGCTGACCGCTGCCTTATACTGCAGCAGTCCTTCATTGGTATAGGGACTGAAGTACAGTCTGCTAATCACTAACACACAACCTGCTTGGTCCACAAAAGTTCCTATAAGGACTGGTAACTTGGTCTAGGGTGCTACAGTACATAGGGTTGAGTGAGGTACAGTCTGCTATTCTATAAGGACTGTTATCGGTCCACAATACATAGGGTTGAGGTGCACCGCTGCTGACCGCTGCCCTATACTGCAGCAGTCCTTCAGCGGTATAGGGACTGACGTACAGTCTGCTAATCAGTCACACACAACCTACTTGGTCCACAAAGGTCCTTATAAGGACTGGTAACTTGGTGAAGGGTGCTACAGTACATGGGGTTGAGTGAGGCACAGTCTGCTGTTCTGTAAGGACCGCTATCGGTCCACAATAGATAGGGTTGAGGTGCACCACTGCTGACCGCTGCCTTATACTGCAGCAGTCCTTCATTGGTATAGGGACTGAAGTACAGTCTGCTAATCACTAACACACAACCTGCTTGGTCCACAAAAGTTCCTATAAGGACTGGTAACTTGGTCTAGGGTGCTACAGTACATAGGGTTGAGTGAGGTACAGTCTGCTATTCTATAAGGACTGTTATCGGTCCACAATACATAGGATTGAGGTGCACCGCTGCTGACCGCTGCCCTATACTGCAGCAGTCCTTCAGCGGTATAGGGACTGACGTACAGTCTGCTAATCACTAACACACAACCTGCTTGGTCCACAAAAGTTCTTATAAAGACTGGTAACTTGGTCTAGGGTGCTACAGTACATAGGGTTGAGTGCGGTACAGTCTGCTGTTCTGTAAGGACTGTTATTGGTCCACAATAGATAGGGTTGAGGTGCACCACTGCTGACCGCTGCCTTATACTGCAGCAGTCCTTCATTGGTATTGGGACTGAAGTACAGTCTGCTAATCACTAACACACAACCTGCTTGGTCCACAAAAGTTCCTATAAGGACTGGTAACTTGGTCTAGGGTGCTACAGTACATAGGGTTGAGTGCGGTAAAGTCTGCTGTTCTGTAAGGACCGCTATCGGTCCACAATAGATAGGGTTGAGGTGCACCACTGCTGACCGCTGCCTTATACTGCAGCAGTCCTTCATTGGTATAGGGACTGAAGTACAGTCTGCTAATCACTAACACACAACCTGCTTGGTCCACAAAAGTTCCTATAAGGACTGGTAAATTGGTCTAGGGTGCTACAGTACATAGGGTTGAGTGCGGTACAATCTGCTGTTCTGTAAGGACCGCTATCGGTCCACGATAGATAGGGTTGAGGTGCACCACTGCTGACCGCTGTCTTATACTGCAGCAGTCCTTCATTGGTATAGGGACTGAAGTACAGTCTGCTAATCACTAACACACAAACTGCTTGGTCCACAAAAGTTCTTATAAGGACTGGTAACTTGGTCTAGGGTGCTACAGTACATAGGGTTGAGTGCGGTACAGTCTGCTGTTCTGTAAGGACCGCTATCAGTCCACAATAGATAGGGTTGAGGTGCACCACTGCTGACCGCTGCCTTATACTGCAACAGTCCTTCATTGGTATAGGGACTGACGTACAGTCTGCTAATCACTAACACACAACCTGCTTGGTCCACAAAAGTTCTTATAAAGACTGGTAACTTTGTCTAGGGTGCTACAGTACATAGGGTTGAGTGCGGTACAGTCTGCTGTTCTGTAAGGACTGCTATCGGTCCACAATAGATAGGGTTGAGGTGCACCACTGCTGACCGCTGCCTTATACTGCAGCAGTCCTTCATTGGTATAGGGACTGAAGTACAGTCTGCTAATCACTAACACACAACCTGCTTGGTCCACAAAAGTTCCTATAAGGACTGGTAACTTGGTCTAGGGTGCTACAGTACATAGGGTTGAGTGAGGTACAGTCTGCTATTCTATAAGGACTGCTATCGGTCCACAATACATAGGGTTGAGGTGCACCGCTGCTGACCGCTGCCCTATACTGCAGCAGTCCTTCAGCGGTATAGGGACTGACGAACAGTCTGCTATTCACTAACACACAACCTGCTTGGTCCACAAAAGTTCTTATAAAGACTGGTAACTTGGTCTAGGGTGCTACAGTACATAGGGTTGAGTGCGGTACAGTCTGCTGTTCTGTAAGGACTGCTATCGGTCCACAATAGATAGGGTTGAGGTGCACCACTGCTGACCGCTGCCTTATACTGCAGCAGTCCTTCATTGGTATAGGGACTGAAGAACAGTCTGCTAATCACTAACACACAACCTGCTTGGTCCACAAAAGTTCCTATAAGGACTGGTAACTTGGTCTAGGGTGCTACAGTACATAGGGTTGAGTGAGGTACAGTCTGCTATTCTATAAGGACTGTTATCGGTCCACAATACATAGGGTTGAGGTGCACCACTGCTGACTGCTGCCTTATACTGCAGCAGTCCTTCATTGGTATAGGGACTGACGTACAGTCTGCTAATCACTAACACACAACCTGCTTGGTCCACAAAAGTTCATAAGGACTGGTAACTTGGTCTAGGGTGCTACAGTACATAGGGTTGAGTGCAGTACAGTCTGCTGTTCTGTAAGGACCGCTATCAGTCCACAATAGATAGGGTTGAGGTGCACCACTGCTGACCGCTGCCTTATACTGCAGCAGTCCTTCATTGGTATAGGGACTGAAGTACAGTCTGCTAATCACTAACACACAACCTGCTTGGTCCACAAAAGTTCCTATAAGGACTGGTAACTTGGTCTAGGGTGCTACAGTACATAGGGTTGAGTGAGGTACAGTCTGCTATTCTATAAGGACTGTTATCGGTCCACAATACATAGGGTTGAGGTGCACCACTGCTGACCGCTGCCTTATATTGCAGCAGTCCTTCATTGGTATAGGGACTGAAGTACAGTCTGCTAATCACTAACACACAACCTGCATGGTCCACAAAAGTTCCTATAAGGAATGGTAACTTGGTCTAGGGTGCTACAGTACATAGGGTTGAGTGAGGTACAGTCTGCTATTCTATAAGGACTGTTATCGGTCCACAATACATAGGGTTGAGGTGTACCGCTGCTGACCGCTGCCCTATACTGCAGCAGTCCTTCAGCGGTATAGGGACTGACGTACAGTCTGCTAATCAGTCATACACAACCTACTTGGTCCACAAAGGTCCTTATAAGGACTGGTAACTTGGTGAAGGGTGCTACAGTACATAGGGTTGAGTGAGGCACAGTCTGCTGTTCTGTAAGGACCGCTATCGGTCCACAATAGATAGGGTTGAGGTGCACCACTGCTGACCGCTGCCTTATACTGCAGCAGTCCTTCATTGGTATAGGGACTGAAGTACAGTCTGCTAATCACTAACACACAACCTGCTTGGTCCACAAAAGTTCCTATAAGGTCTGGTAACTTGGTCTAGGGTGCTACAGTACATAGGGTTGAGTGCGGTACAGTCTGCTGTTCTGTAAGGACCGCTATCGGTCCACAATAGATAGGGTTGAGGTGCACCACTGCTGACCGCTGCCTTATACTGCAGCAGTCCTTCATTGGTATAGGGACTGAAGTACAGTCTGCTAATCACTAACACACAACCTGCTTGGTCCACAAAAGTTCCTATAAGGACTGGTAACTTGGTCTAGGATGCTACAGTACATAGGGTTGAGTGCAGTACAGTCTGCTGTTCTGTAAGGACCGCTATCGGTCCACAATAGATAGGGTTGAGGTGCACCACTGCTGACCGCTGCCTTATACTGCAGCAGTCCTTCATTGGTATAGGGACTGAAGTACAGTCTGCTAATCACTAACACACAACCTGCTTGGTCCACAAAAGTTCTTATAAGGACTGGTAACTTGGTCTAGGGTGCTACAGTACATAGGGTTGAGTGCGGTACAGTCTGCTGTTCTGTAAGGACCGCTATCAGTCCACAATAGATAGGGTTGAGGTTCACCACTGCTGACCGCTGCCTTATACTGCAGCAGTCCTTCATTGGTATAGGGACTGACGTACAGTCTGCTAATCACTAACAGACAACCTGCTTGGTCCACAAAAGTTCTTATAAAGACTGGTAACTTTGTCAAGGGTGCTACAGTACATAGGGTTGAGTGCGGTACAGTCTGCTGTTCTGTAAGGACTGCTATCGGTCCACAATAGATAGGGTTGAGGTGCACCACTGCTGACCGCTGTCTTATACTGCAGCAGTCCTTCATTGGTATAGGGACTGAAGTACAGTCTGCTAATCACTAACACACAACCTGCTTGGTCCACAAAAGTTCCTATAAGGACTGGTAACTTGGTCTAGGGTGCTACAGTACATAGGGTTGAGTGAGGTACAGTCTGCTATTCTATAAGGACTGTTATCGGTCCACAATACATAGGGTTGAGGTGCACCGCTGCTGACCGCTGCCCTATACTGCAGCAGTCCCTCAGCGGTATAGGGACTGACGTACAGTCTGCTAATCACTAACACACAACCTGCTTGGTCCACAAAAGTTCTTATAAAGACTGGTAACTTGGTCTAGGGTGCTACAGTACATAGGGTTGAGTGAGGTACAGTCTGCTATTCTATAAGGACTGTTATCGGTCCACAATACATAGGGTTGAGGTGCACCGCTGCTGACCGCTGCCCTATACTGCAGCAGTCCTTCAGCGGTATAGGGACTGACGTACAGTCTGCTAATCACTAACACACAACCTGCTTGGTCCACAAAAGTTCTTATAAAGACTGGTAACTTGGTCTAGGGTGCTACAGTACATAGGGTTGAGTGCGGTACAGTCTGCTGTTCTGTAAGGACTGTTATTGGTCCACAATAGATAGGGTTGAGGTGCACAACTGCTGACCGCTGCCTTATACTGCAGCAGTCCTTCATTGGTATTGGGACTGAAGTACAGTCTGCTAATCACTAACACACAACCTGCTTGGTCCACAAAAGTTCCTATAAGGACTGGTAACTTGGTCTAGGGTGCTACAGTACATAGGCTTGAGTGCGGTACAGTCTGCTGTTCTGTAAGGACCGCTATCGGTCCACAATAGATAGGGTTGAGGTGCACCACTGCTGACCGCTGCCTTATACTGCAGCAGTCCTTCATTGGTATAGGGACTGAAGTAAAGTCTGCTAATCACTAACACACAACCTGCTTGGTCCACAAAAGTTCCTATAAGGACTGGTAAATTGGTCTAGGGTGCTACAGTACATAGGGTTGAGTGCGGTACAGTCTGCTGTTCTGTAAGGACCGCTATCGGTCCACGATAGATAGGGTTGAGGTGCACCACTGCTGACCGCTGTCTTATACTGCAGCAGTCCTTCATTGGTATAGGGACTGAAGTACAGTCTGCTAATCACTAACACACAAACTGCTTGGTCCACAAAAGTTCTTATAAGGACTGGTAACTTGGTCTAGGGTGCTACAGTACATAGGGTTGAGTGCGGTACAGTCTGCTGTTCTGTAAGGACCGCTATCAGTCCACAATAGATAGGGTTGAGGTGCACCACTGCTGACCGCTGCCTTATACTGCAACAGTCCTTCATTGGTATAGGGACTGACGTACATTCTGCTAATCACTAACACACAACCTGCTTGGTCCACAAAAGTTCTTATAAAGACTGGTAACTTTGTCTAGGGTGCTACAGTACATAGGGTTGAGTGCGGTACAGTCTGCTGTTCTGTAAGGACTGCTATCGGTCCACAATAGATAGGGTTGAGGTGCACCACTGCTGACCGCTGCCTTATACTGCAGCAGTCCTTCATTGGTATAGGGACTGAAGTACAGTCTGCTAATCACTAACACACAACCTGCTTGGTCCACAAAAGTTCCTATAAGGACTGGTAACTTGGTCTAGGGTGCTACAGTACATAGGGTTGAGTGAGGTACAGTCTGCTATTCTATAAGGACTGTTATCGGTCCACAATACATAGGGTTGAGGTGCACCGCTGCTGACCACTGCCCTATACTGCAGCAGTCCTTCAGCGGTATAGGGACTGACGTACAGTCTGCTAATCACTAACACACAACCTGCTTGGTCCACAAAAGTTCTTATAAAGACTGGTAACTTGGTCTAGGGTGCTACAGTACATAGGGTTGAGTGCGGTACAGTCTGCTGTTCTGTAAGGACTGCTATCGGTCCACAATAGATAGGGTTGAGGTGCACCACTGCTGACCGCTGCCTTATACTGCAGCAGTCCTTCATTGGTATAGGGACTGAAGTACAGTCTGCTAATCACTAACACACAACCTGCTTGGTCCACAAAAGTTCCTATAAGGACTGGTAACTTGGTCTAGGGTGCTACAGTACATAGGGTTGAGTGAGGTACAGTCTGCTATTCTATAAGGACTGTTATCGGTCCACAATACATAGGGTTGAGGTGCACCGCTGCTGACCGCTGCCCTATACTGCAGCAGTCCTTCAGCGGTATAGGGACTGACGTACAGTCTGCTAATCAGTCACACACAACCTACTTGGTCCACAAAGGTCCTTATAAGGACTGGTAACTTGGTGAAGGGTGCTACAGTACATAGGGTTGAGTGAGGCACAGTCTGCTGTTCTGTAAGGACCGCTATCGGTCCACAATAGATAGGGTTGAGGTGCACCACTGCTGACCGCTGTCTTATACTGCAGCAGTCCTTCATTGGTATAAGGACTGAAGTACAGTCTGCTAATCACTAACACACAACCTGCTTGGTCCACAAAAGTTCCTATAAGGACTGGTAACTTGGTCTAGGGTGCTACAGTACATAGGGTTGAGTATGGTACAGTCTGCTGTTCTGTAAGGACCGCTATCGGTCCACAATAGATAGGGTTGAAGTGCACCACTGCTGACCGCTGCCTTATACTGCAGTAGTCCTTCATTGGTATAGGGACTGAAGTACAGTCTGCTAATCACTAACACACAACCTGCTTGGTCCACAAAAGTTCCTATAAGGACTGGTAACTTGGTCTAGGGTGCTACAGTACATAGGGTAGAGTGCGGTACAGTCTGCTGTTCTGTAAGGACTGCTATCGGTCCACAATAGATAGGGTTGAGGTGCACCACTGCTGACCGCTGCCTTATACTGCAGCAGTCCTTCATTGGTATAGGGACTGAAGTACAGTCTGCTAATCACTAACACACAACCTGCTTGGTCCACAAAAGTTCCTATAAGGACTGGTAACTTGGTCTAGGGTGCTACAGTACATAGGGTTGAGTGAGGTACAGTCTGCTATTCTATAAGGACTGTTATCGGTCCACAATACATAGGGTTGAGGTGCACCACTGCTGACCACTGCCCTATACTGCAGCAGTCCTTCAGCGGTATAGGGACTGACGTACAGTCTGCTAATCACTAACACACAACCTGCTTGGTCCACAAAAGTTCTTATAAAGACTGGTAACTTGGTCTAGGGTGCTACAGTACATAGGGTTGAGTGCGGTACAGTCTGCTGTTCTGTAAGGACTGCTATCGGTCCACAATAGATAGGGTTGAGGTGCACCACTGCTGACCGCTGCCTTATACTGCAGCAGTCCTTCATTGGTATAGGGACTGAAGTACAGTCTGCTAATCACTAACACACAACCTGCTTGGTCCACAAAAGTTCCTATAAGGACTGGTAACTTGGTCTAGGGTGCTACAGTACATAGGGTTGAGTGAGGTACAGTCTGCTATTCTATAAGGACTGTTATCGGTCCACAATACATAGGGTTGAGGTGCACCGCTGCTGACCGCTGCCCTATACTGCAGCAGTCCTTCAGCGGTATGGGGACTGACGTACAGTCTGCTAATCAGTCACACACAACCTACTTGGTCCACAAAGGTCCTTATAAGGACTGGTAACTTGGTGAAGGGTGCTACAGTACATAGGGTTGAGTGAGGCACAGTCCGCTGTTCTGTAAGGACCGCTATCGGTCCACAATAGATAGGGTTGAGGTGCACCACTGCTGACCGCTGCCTTATACTGCAGCAGTCCTTCATTGGTATAGGGACTGAAGTACAGTCTGCTAATCACTAACACACAACCTGCTTGGTCCACAAAAGTTCCTATAAGGACTGGTAACTTGGTCTAGGGTGCTACAGTACATAGGGTTGAGTATGGTACAGTCTGCTGTTCTGTAAGGACCGCTATCGGTCCACAATAGATAGGGTTGAAGTGCACCACTGCTGACCACTGCCTTATACTGCAGTAGTCCTTCATTGGTATAGGGACTGAAGTACAGTCTGCTAATCACTAACACACAACCTGCTTGGTCCACAAAAGTTCCTATAAGGACTGGTAAATTGGTCTAGGGTGCTACAGTACATAGGGTAGAGTGCGGTACAGTCTGCTGTTCTGTAAGGACCGCTATCGGTCCACAATAGATAGGGTTGAGGTGCACCACTGCTGACCGCTGTCTTATACTGCAGCAGTCCTTCATTGGTATAGGGACTGAAGTACAGTCTGCTTATCACTAACACACAACCTGCTTGGTCCACAAAAGTTCTTATAAGGACTGGTAACTTGGTCTAGGGTGCTACAGTACATAGGGTTGAGTGCGGTACAGTCTGCTGTTCTGTAAGGACTGTTATTGGTCCACAATAGATAGGGTTGAGGTGCACCACTGCTGACCGCTGCCTTATACTGCAGCAGTCCTTCATTGGTATAGGGACTGACGTACAGTCTGCTAATCACTAACACACAACCTGCTTGGTCCACAAAAGTTCTTATAAAGACTGGTAACTTTGTCTAGGGTGCTACAGTACATAGGGTTGAGTGCGGTACAGTCTGCTGTTCTGTAAGGACTGCTATCGGTCCACAATAGATAGGGTTGAGGTGCACCACTGCTGACCGCTGTCTTATACTGCAGCAGTCCTTCATTGGTATAGGGACTGAAGTACAGTCTGCTAATCACTAACACACAACCTGCTTGGTCCACAAAAGTTCTTATAAAGACTGGTAACTTGGTCTAGGGTGCTACAGTACATAGGGTTGAGTGCGGTACAGTCTGTTGTTCTGTAAGGACCGCTATCGGTCCACAATAGATAGGGTTGAGGTGCACCACTGCTGACCGCTGCCTTATACTGCAGCAGTCCTTCATTGGTATAGGGACTGAAGTACAGTCTGCTAATCACTAACACACAACCTGCTTGGTCCACAAAAGTTCCTATAAGGACTGGTAACTTGGTCTAGGGTGCTACAGTACATAGGGTTGAGTGAGGTACAGTCTGCTATTCTATAAGGACTGTTATCGGTCCACAATACATAGGGTTGAGGTGCACCGCTGCTGACCGCTGCCCTATACTGCAGCAGTCCTTCAGCGGTATAGGGACTGACGTACAGTCTGCTAATCAGTCACACACAACCTACTTGGTCCACAAAGGTCCTTATAAGGACTGGTAACTTGGTGAAGGGTGCTACAGTACATAGGGTTGAGTGAGGCACAGTCTGCTGTTCTGTAAGGACCGCTATCGGTCCACAATAGATAGGGTTGAGGTGCACCACTGCTGACCGCTGTCTTATACTGCAGCAGTCCTTCATTGGTATAGGGACTGAAGTACAGTCTGCTAATCACTAACACACAACCTGCTTGGTCCACAAAAGTTCCTATAAGGACTGGTAACTTGGTCTAGGGTGCTACAGTACATAGGGTTGAGTGAGGTACAGTATGCTATTCTATAAGGACTGTTATCGGTCCACAATACATAGGGTTGAGGTGCACCGCTGCTGACCGCTGCAGTATACTGCAGCAGTCCTTCAGCGGTATAGGGACTGACGTACAGTCTGCTAATCACTAACACACAACCTGCTTGGTCCACAAAAGTTCTTATAAAGACTTGTAACTTGGTCTAGGGTGCTACAGTACATAGGGTTGAATGCGGTACAGTCTGCTGTTCTGTAAGGACTGCTATCGGTCCACAATAGATAGGGTTGAGGTGCACCACTGCTGACCGCTGCCTTATACTGCAGCAGTCCTTCATTGGTATAGGGACTGAAGTACAGTCTGCTTATCACTAACACACAACCTGCTTGGTCCACAAAAGTTCCTATAAGGACTGGTAACTTGGTCTAGGGTGCTACAGTACATAGGGTTGAGTGAGGTACAGTCTGCTATTCTATAAGGACTGTTATCGGTCCACAATACATAGGGTTGAGGTGCACCGCTGCTAACCGCTGCCCTATACTGCAGCAGTCCTTCAGCGGTATATGGACTGACGTACAGTCTGCTAATCAGTCACACACAACCTACTTGGTCCACAAAGGTCCTTATAAAGACTGGTAACTTGGTGAAGGGTGCTACAGTACATAGGGTTGAGTGCGGTACAGTCTGCTGTTCTGTAAGGACCGCTATCGGTCCACAATAGATAGGGTTGAGGTGCACCACTGCTGACCGCTGCCTTATACTGCAGTAGTCCTTCATTGGTATAGGGACTGACGTACAGTCTGCTAATCACTAACACACAACCTGCTTGGTCCACAAAAGTTCTTATAAAGACTGGTAACTTGGTCTAGGGTGCTACAGTACATAGGGTTGAGTGCGGTACAGTCTGCTGTTCTGTAAGGACCGCTATCGGTCCACAATAGATAGGGTTGAGGTGCACCACTGCTGACCGCTGCCTTATACTGCAGTAGTCCTTCATTGGTATAGGGACTGACGTACAGCCTGCTAATCACTAACACACAACCTGCTTGGTCCACAAAAGTTCTTATAAGGACTGGTAACTTGGTCTAGGGTGCTACAGTGCATAGGGTTGAGTGAGGTACAGTCTGCTATTCTATAAGGACTGTTATCGGTCCACAATAGATAGGGTTGAGGTGCACCACTGCTGACCGCTGCCTTATACTGCAGTAGTCCTTCATTGGTATAGGGACTGACGTACAGCCTGCTAATCACTAACACACAACCTGCTTGGTCCACAAAAGTTCTTATAAGGACTGGTAACTTGGTCTAGGGTGCTACAGTACATAGGGTTGAGTGAGGTACAGTCTGCTATTCTATAAGGACTGTTATCGGTCCACAATACATAGGGTTGAGGTGCACCGCTGCTGACCGCTGCCCTATACTGCAGCAGTCCTTCAGCAGTATAGGGACTGACGTACAGTCTGCTAATCACTAACACACAACCTGCTTGGTCCACAAAAGTTCTTATAAAGACTGGTAACTTGGTCTAGGGTGCTACAGTACATAGGGTTGAGTGCGGTACAGTCTGCTGTTCTGTAAGGACTGCTATTGGTCCACAATAGATAGGGTTGAGGTGCACCACTGCTGACCGCTGCCCTATACTGCAGCAGTCCTTCAGCGGTATAGGGACTGACGTACAGTCTGCTAATCAGTCACACACAACCTGCTTGGTCCACAAAAGTTCTTATAAAGACTGGTAACTTGGTCTAGGGTGCTACAGTACATAGGGTTGAGTGCGGTACAGTCTGCTGTTCTGTAAGGACTGCTATCGGTCCACAATAGATAGGGTTGAGGTGTACCGCTGCTGACCGCTGCCCTATACTGCAGCAGTCCTTCAGCGGTATAGGGACTGACGTACAGTCTGCTAATCAGTCACACACAACCTACTTGGTCCACAAAGGTCCTTATAAGGACTGGTAACTTGGTGAAGGGTGATACAGTACATAGGGTTGAGTGAGGCACAGTCTGCTGTTCTGTAAGGACCGCTATCGGTCCACAATAGATAGGGTTGAGGTGCACCACTGCTGACCGCTGCCTTATACTGCAGCAGTCCTTCATTGGTATAGGGACTGAAGTACAGTCTGCTAATCACTAACACACAACCTGCTTGGTCCACAAAAGTTCCTATAAGGACTGGTAACTTGGTCTAGGGTGCTACAGTACATAGGGTTGAGTGCGGTACAGTCTGCTGTTCTGTAAGGACCGCTATCGGTCCATAATAGATAGGGTTGAGGTGCACCACTGCTGACCGCTGCCTTATACTGCAGCAGTCCTTCATTGGTATAGGGACTGAAGTACAGTCTGCTAATCACTAACACACAACCTGCTTGGTCCACAAAAGTTCCTATAAGGACTGGTAAATTGGTCTAGGGTGCTACAGTACATAGGGTTGAGTGCGGTACAGTCTGCTGTTCTGTAAGGACCGCTATCTGTCCACAATAGATAGGGTTGAGGTGCACCACTGCTGACCGCTGTCTTATACTGCAGCAGTCCTTCATTGGTATAGGGACTGAAGTACAGTCTGCTTATCACTAACACACAACCTGCTTGGTCCACAAAAGTTCTTATAAGGACTGGTAACTTGGTCTAGGGTGCTACAGTACATAGGGTTGAGTGCGGTACAGTCTGCTGTTCTGTAAGGACTGTTATTGGTCCACAATAGATAGGGTTGAGGTGCACCACTGCTGACCGCTGCCTTATACTGCAGCAGTCCTTCATTGGTATAGGGACTGACGTACAGTCTGCTAATCACTAACACACAACCTGCTTGGTCCACAAAAGTTCTTATAAAGACTGGTAACTTTGTCTAGGGTGCTACAGTACATAGGGTTGAGTGCGGTACAGTCTGCTGTTCTGTAAGGACTGCTATCGGTCCACAATAGATAGGGTTGAGGTGCACCACTGCTGACCGCTGTCTTATACTGCAGCAGTCCTTCATTGGTATAGGGACTGAAGTACAGTCTGCTAATCACTAACACACAACCTGCTTGGTCCACAAAAGTTCCTATAAGGACTGGTAACTTGGTCTAGGGTGCTACAGTACATAGGGTTGAGTGAGGTACAGTCTGCTATTCTATAAGGACTGTTATCGGTCCACAATACATAGGGTTGAGGTGCACCGCTGCTGACCGCTGCCCTATACTGCAGCAGTCCTTCAGCGGTATAGGGACTGACGTACAGTCTGCTAATCACTAACACACAACCTGCTTGGTCCACAAAAGTTCTTATAAAGACTGGTAACTTGGTCTAGGGTGCTACAGTACATAGGGTTGAGTGCGGTACAGTCTGCTGTTCTGTAAGGACTGCTATCGGTCCACAATAGATAGGGTTGAGGTGCACCACTGCTGACCGCTGCCTTATACTGCAGCAGTCCTTCATTGGTATAGGGACTGAAGTACAGTCTGCTAATCACTAACACACAACCTGCTTGGTCCACAAAAGTTCCTATAAGGACTGGTAACTTGGTCTAGGGTGCTACAGTACATAGGGTTGAGTGAGGTACAGTCTGCTATTCTATAAGGACTGTTATCGGTCCACAATACATAGGGTTGAGGTGCACCGCTGCTGACCGCTGCCCTATACTGCAGCAGTCCTTCAGCGGTATAGGGACTGACGTACAGTCTGCTAATCAGTCACACACAACCTACTTGGTCCACAAAGGTCCTTATAAGGACTGGTAACTTGGTGAAGGGTGCTACAGTACATGGGGTTGAGTGAGGCACAGTCTGCTGTTCTGTAAGGACCGCTATCGGTCCACAATAGATAGGGTTGAGGTGCACCACTGCTGACCGCTGCCTTATACTGCAGCAGTCCTTCATTGGTATAGGGACTGAAGTACAGTCTGCTAATCACTAACACACAACCTGCTTGGTCCACAAAAGTTCCTATAAGGACTGGTAACTTGGTCTAGGGTGCTACAGTACATAGGGTTGAGTGAGGTACAGTCTGCTATTCTATAAGGACTGTTATCGGTCCACAATACATAGGATTGAGGTGCACCGCTGCTGACCGCTGCCCTATACTGCAGCAGTCCTTCAGCGGTATAGGGACTGACGTACAGTCTGCTAATCACTAACACACAACCTGCTTGGTCCACAAAAGTTCTTATAAAGACTGGTAACTTGGTCTAGGGTGCTACAGTACATAGGGTTGAGTGCGGTACAGTCTGCTGTTCTGTAAGGACTGTTATTGGTCCACAATAGATAGGGTTGAGGTGCACCACTGCTGACCGCTGCCTTATACTGCAGCAGTCCTTCATTGGTATTGGGACTGAAGTACAGTCTGCTAATCACTAACACACAACCTGCTTGGTCCACAAAAGTTCCTATAAGGACTGGTAACTTGGTCTAGGGTGCTACAGTACATAGGGTTGAGTGCGGTAAAGTCTGCTGTTCTGTAAGGACCGCTATCGGTCCACAATAGATAGGGTTGAGGTGCACCACTGCTGACCGCTGCCTTATACTGCAGCAGTCCTTCATTGGTATAGGGACTGAAGTACAGTCTGCTAATCACTAACACACAACCTGCTTGGTCCACAAAAGTTCCTATAAGGACTGGTAAATTGGTCTAGGGTGCTACAGTACATAGGGTTGAGTGCGGTACAATCTGCTGTTCTGTAAGGACCGCTATCGGTCCACGATAGATAGGGTTGAGGTGCACCACTGCTGACCGCTGTCTTATACTGCAGCAGTCCTTCATTGGTATAGGGACTGAAGTACAGTCTGCTAATCACTAACACACAAACTGCTTGGTCCACAAAAGTTCTTATAAGGACTGGTAACTTGGTCTAGGGTGCTACAGTACATAGGGTTGAGTGCGGTACAGTCTGCTGTTCTGTAAGGACCGCTATCAGTCCACAATAGATAGGGTTGAGGTGCACCACTGCTGACCGCTGCCTTATACTGCAACAGTCCTTCATTGGTATAGGGACTGACGTACAGTCTGCTAATCACTAACACACAACCTGCTTGGTCCACAAAAGTTCTTATAAAGACTGGTAACTTTGTCTAGGGTGCTACAGTACATAGGGTTGAGTGCGGTACAGTCTGCTGTTCTGTAAGGACTGCTATCGGTCCACAATAGATAGGGTTGAGGTGCACCACTGCTGACCGCTGCCTTATACTGCAGCAGTCCTTCATTGGTATAGGGACTGAAGTACAGTCTGCTAATCACTAACACACAACCTGCTTGGTCCACAAAAGTTCCTATAAGGACTGGTAACTTGGTCTAGGGTGCTACAGTACATAGGGTTGAGTGAGGTACAGTCTGCTATTCTATAAGGACTGCTATCGGTCCACAATACATAGGGTTGAGGTGCACCGCTGCTGACCGCTGCCCTATACTGCAGCAGTCCTTCAGCGGTATAGGGACTGACGAACAGTCTGCTATTCACTAACACACAACCTGCTTGGTCCACAAAAGTTCTTATAAAGACTGGTAACTTGGTCTAGGGTGCTACAGTACATAGGGTTGAGTGCGGTACAGTCTGCTGTTCTGTAAGGACTGCTATCGGTCCACAATAGATAGGGTTGAGGTGCACCACTGCTGACCGCTGCCTTATACTGCAGCAGTCCTTCATTGGTATAGGGACTGAAGAACAGTCTGCTAATCACTAACACACAACCTGCTTGGTCCACAAAAGTTCCTATAAGGACTGGTAACTTGGTCTAGGGTGCTACAGTACATAGGGTTGAGTGAGGTACAGTCTGCTATTCTATAAGGACTGTTATCGGTCCACAATACATAGGGTTGAGGTGCACCACTGCTGACTGCTGCCTTATACTGCAGCAGTCCTTCATTGGTATAGGGACTGACGTACAGTCTGCTAATCACTAACACACAACCTGCTTGGTCCACAAAAGTTCATAAGGACTGGTAACTTGGTCTAGGGTGCTACAGTACATAGGGTTGAGTGCAGTACAGTCTGCTGTTCTGTAAGGACCGCTATCAGTCCACAATAGATAGGGTTGAGGTGCACCACTGCTGACCGCTGCCTTATACTGCAGCAGTCCTTCATTGGTATAGGGACTGAAGTACAGTCTGCTAATCACTAACACACAACCTGCTTGGTCCACAAAAGTTCCTATAAGGACTGGTAACTTGGTCTAGGGTGCTACAGTACATAGGGTTGAGTGAGGTACAGTCTGCTATTCTATAAGGACTGTTATCGGTCCACAATACATAGGGTTGAGGTGCACCACTGCTGACCGCTGCCTTATATTGCAGCAGTCCTTCATTGGTATAGGGACTGAAGTACAGTCTGCTAATCACTAACACACAACCTGCATGGTCCACAAAAGTTCCTATAAGGAATGGTAACTTGGTCTAGGGTGCTACAGTACATAGGGTTGAGTGAGGTACAGTCTGCTATTCTATAAGGACTGTTATCGGTCCACAATACATAGGGTTGAGGTGTACCGCTGCTGACCGCTGCCCTATACTGCAGCAGTCCTTCAGCGGTATAGGGACTGACGTACAGTCTGCTAATCAGTCATACACAACCTACTTGGTCCACAAAGGTCCTTATAAGGACTGGTAACTTGGTGAAGGGTGCTACAGTACATAGGGTTGAGTGAGGCACAGTCTGCTGTTCTGTAAGGACCGCTATCGGTCCACAATAGATAGGGTTGAGGTGCACCACTGCTGACCGCTGCCTTATACTGCAGCAGTCCTTCATTGGTATAGGGACTGAAGTACAGTCTGCTAATCACTAACACACAACCTGCTTGGTCCACAAAAGTTCCTATAAGGTCTGGTAACTTGGTCTAGGGTGCTACAGTACATAGGGTTGAGTGCGGTACAGTCTGCTGTTCTGTAAGGACCGCTATCGGTCCACAATAGATAGGGTTGAGGTGCACCACTGCTGACCGCTGCCTTATACTGCAGCAGTCCTTCATTGGTATAGGGACTGAAGTACAGTCTGCTAATCACTAACACACAACCTGCTTGGTCCACAAAAGTTCCTATAAGGACTGGTAACTTGGTCTAGGATGCTACAGTACATAGGGTTGAGTGCAGTACAGTCTGCTGTTCTGTAAGGACCGCTATCGGTCCACAATAGATAGGGTTGAGGTGCACCACTGCTGACCGCTGCCTTATACTGCAGCAGTCCTTCATTGGTATAGGGACTGAAGTACAGTCTGCTAATCACTAACACACAACCTGCTTGGTCCACAAAAGTTCTTATAAGGACTGGTAACTTGGTCTAGGGTGCTACAGTACATAGGGTTGAGTGCGGTACAGTCTGCTGTTCTGTAAGGACCGCTATCAGTCCACAATAGATAGGGTTGAGGTTCACCACTGCTGACCGCTGCCTTATACTGCAGCAGTCCTTCATTGGTATAGGGACTGACGTACAGTCTGCTAATCACTAACAGACAACCTGCTTGGTCCACAAAAGTTCTTATAAAGACTGGTAACTTTGTCAAGGGTGCTACAGTACATAGGGTTGAGTGCGGTACAGTCTGCTGTTCTGTAAGGACTGCTATCGGTCCACAATAGATAGGGTTGAGGTGCACCACTGCTGACCGCTGTCTTATACTGCAGCAGTCCTTCATTGGTATAGGGACTGAAGTACAGTCTGCTAATCACTAACACACAACCTGCTTGGTCCACAAAAGTTCCTATAAGGACTGGTAACTTGGTCTAGGGTGCTACAGTACATAGGGTTGAGTGAGGTACAGTCTGCTATTCTATAAGGACTGTTATCGGTCCACAATACATAGGGTTGAGGTGCACCGCTGCTGACCGCTGCCCTATACTGCAGCAGTCCCTCAGCGGTATAGGGACTGACGTACAGTCTGCTAATCACTAACACACAACCTGCTTGGTCCACAAAAGTTCTTATAAAGACTGGTAACTTGGTCTAGGGTGCTACAGTACATAGGGTTGAGTGAGGTACAGTCTGCTATTCTATAAGGACTGTTATCGGTCCACAATACATAGGGTTGAGGTGCTCCGCTGCTGACCGCTGCCCTATACTGCAGCAGTCCTTCAGCGGTATAGGGACTGACGTACAGTCTGCTAATCACTAACACACAACCTGCTTGGTCCACAAAAGTTCTTATAAAGACTGGTAACTTGGTCTAGGGTGCTACAGTACATAGGGTTGAGTGCGGTACAGTCTGCTGTTCTGTAAGGACTGTTATTGGTCCACAATAGATAGGGTTGAGGTGCACAACTGCTGACCGCTGCCTTATACTGCAGCAGTCCTTCATTGGTATTGGGACTGAAGTACAGTCTGCTAATCACTAACACACAACCTGCTTGGTCCACAAAAGTTCCTATAAGGACTGGTAACTTGGTCTAGGGTGCTACAGTACATAGGCTTGAGTGCGGTACAGTCTGCTGTTCTGTAAGGACCGCTATCGGTCCACGATAGATAGGGTTGAGGTGCACCACTGCTGACCGCTGTCTTATACTGCAGCAGTCCTTCATTGGTATAGGGACTGAAGTACAGTCTGCTAATCACTAACACACAAACTGCTTGGTCCACAAAAGTTCTTATAAGGACTGGTAACTTGGTCTAGGGTGCTACAGTACATAGGGTTGAGTGCGGTACAGTCTGCTGTTCTGTAAGGACCGCTATCAGTCCACAATAGATAGGGTTGAGGTGCACCACTGCTGACCGCTGCCTTATACTGCAACAGTCCTTCATTGGTATAGGGACTGACGTACATTCTGCTAATCACTAACACACAACCTGCTTGGTCCACAAAAGTTCTTATAAAGACTGGTAACTTTGTCTAGGGTGCTACAGTACATAGGGTTGAGTGCGGTACAGTCTGCTGTTCTGTAAGGACTGCTATCGGTCCACAATAGATAGGGTTGAGGTGCACCACTGCTGACCGCTGCCTTATACTGCAGCAGTCCTTCATTGGTATAGGGACTGAAGTACAGTCTGCTAATCACTAACACACAACCTGCTTGGTCCACAAAAGTTCCTATAAGGACTGGTAACTTGGTCTAGGGTGCTACAGTACATAGGGTTGAGTGAGGTACAGTCTGCTATTCTATAAGGACTGTTATCGGTCCACAATACATAGGGTTGAGGTGCACCGCTGCTGACCACTGCCCTATACTGCAGCAGTCCTTCAGCGGTATAGGGACTGACGTACAGTCTGCTAATCACTAACACACAACCTGCTTGGTCCACAAAAGTTCTTATAAAGACTGGTAACTTGGTCTAGGGTGCTACAGTACATAGGGTTGAGTGCGGTACAGTCTGCTGTTCTGTAAGGACTGCTATCGGTCCACAATAGATAGGGTTGAGGTGCACCACTGCTGACCGCTGCCTTATACTGCAGCAGTCCTTCATTGGTATAGGGACTGAAGTACAGTCTGCTAATCACTAACACACAACCTGCTTGGTCCACAAAAGTTCCTATAAGGACTGGTAACTTGGTCTAGGGTGCTACAGTACATAGGGTTGAGTGAGGTACAGTCTGCTATTCTATAAGGACTGTTATCGGTCCACAATACATAGGGTTGAGGTGCACCGCTGCTGACCGCTGCCCTATACTGCAGCAGTCCTTCAGCGGTATAGGGACTGACGTACAGTCTGCTAATCAGTCACACACAACCTACTTGGTCCACAAAGGTCCTTATAAGGACTGGTAACTTGGTGAAGGGTGCTACAGTACATAGGGTTGAGTGAGGCACAGTCTGCTGTTCTGTAAGGACCGCTATCGGTCCACAATAGATAGGGTTGAGGTGCACCACTGCTGACCGCTGTCTTATACTGCAGCAGTCCTTCATTGGTATAAGGACTGAAGTACAGTCTGCTAATCACTAACACACAACCTGCTTGGTCCACAAAAGTTCCTATAAGGACTGGTAACTTGGTCTAGGGTGCTACAGTACATAGGGTTGAGTATGGTACAGTCTGCTGTTCTGTAAGGACCGCTATCGGTCCACAATAGATAGGGTTGAAGTGCACCACTGCTGACCGCTGCCTTATACTGCAGTAGTCCTTCATTGGTATAGGGACTGAAGTACAGTCTGCTAATCACTAACACACAACCTGCTTGGTCCACAAAAGTTCCTATAAGGACTGGTAACTTGGTCTAGGGTGCTACAGTACATAGGGTAGAGTGCGGTACAGTCTGCTGTTCTGTAAGGACTGCTATCGGTCCACAATAGATAGGGTTGAGGTGCACCACTGCTGACCGCTGCCTTATACTGCAGCAGTCCTTCATTGGTATAGGGACTGAAGTACAGTCTGCTAATCACTAACACACAACCTGCTTGGTCCACAAAAGTTCCTATAAGGACTGGTAACTTGGTCTAGGGTGCTACAGTACATAGGGTTGAGTGAGGTACAGTCTGCTATTCTATAAGGACTGTTATCGGTCCACAATACATAGGGTTGAGGTGCACCGCTGCTGACCACTGCCCTATACTGCAGCAGTCCTTCAGCGGTATAGGGACTGACGTACAGTCTGCTAATCACTAACACACAACCTGCTTGGTCCACAAAAGTTCTTATAAAGACTGGTAACTTGGTCTAGGGTGCTACAGTACATAGGGTTGAGTGCGGTACAGTCTGCTGTTCTGTAAGGACTGCTATCGGTCCACAATAGATAGGGTTGAGGTGCACCACTGCTGACCGCTGCCTTATACTGCAGCAGTCCTTCATTGGTATAGGGACTGAAGTACAGTCTGCTAATCACTAACACACAACCTGCTTGGTCCACAAAAGTTCCTATAAGGACTGGTAACTTGGTCTAGGGTGCTACAGTACATAGGGTTGAGTGAGGTACAGTCTGCTATTCTATAAGGACTGTTATCGGTCCACAATACATAGGGTTGAGGTGCACCGCTGCTGACCGCTGCCCTATACTGCAGCAGTCCTTCAGCGGTATGGGGACTGACGTACAGTCTGCTAATCAGTCACACACAACCTACTTGGTCCACAAAGGTCCTTATAAGGACTGGTAACTTGGTGAAGGGTGCTACAGTACATAGGGTTGAGTGAGGCACAGTCCGCTGTTCTGTAAGGACCGCTATCGGTCCACAATAGATAGGGTTGAGGTGCACCACTGCTGACCGCTGCCTTATACTGCAGCAGTCCTTCATTGGTATAGGGACTGAAGTACAGTCTGCTAATCACTAACACACAACCTGCTTGGTCCACAAAAGTTCCTATAAGGACTGGTAACTTGGTCTAGGGTGCTACAGTACATAGGGTTGAGTATGGTACAGTCTGCTGTTCTGTAAGGACCGCTATCGGTCCACAATAGATAGGGTTGAAGTGCACCACTGCTGACCACTGCCTTATACTGCAGTAGTCCTTCATTGGTATAGGGACTGAAGTACAGTCTGCTAATCACTAACACACAACCTGCTTGGTCCACAAAAGTTCCTATAAGGACTGGTAAATTGGTCTAGGGTGCTACAGTACATAGGGTAGAGTGCGGTACAGTCTGCTGTTCTGTAAGGACCGCTATCGGTCCACAATAGATAGGGTTGAGGTGCACCACTGCTGACCGCTGTCTTATACTGCAGCAGTCCTTCATTGGTATAGGGACTGAAGTACAGTCTGCTTATCACTAACACACAACCTGCTTGGTCCACAAAAGTTCTTATAAGGACTGGTAACTTG
This sequence comes from Lithobates pipiens, assembly GCF_037356315.1. Classification (NCBI taxonomy): domain Eukaryota; kingdom Metazoa; phylum Chordata; class Amphibia; order Anura; family Ranidae; genus Lithobates; species Lithobates pipiens. Next base: position 648,150,792 of record NW_027507903.1, on the reverse strand, counting down.
GTCTAGGGTGCTACAGTACATAGGGTTGAGTGCGGTACAGTCTGCTGTTCTGTAAGGACTGTTATTGGTCCACAATAGATAGGGTTGAGGTGCACCACTGCTGACCGCTGCCTTATACTGCAGCAGTCCTTCATTGGTATAGGGACTGACGTACAGTCTGCTAATCACTAACACACAACCTGCTTGGTCCACAAAAGTTCTTATAAAGACTGGTAACTTTGTCTAGGGTGCTACAGTACATAGGGTTGAGTGCGGTACAGTCTGCTGTTCTGTAAGGACTGCTATCGGTCCACAATAGATAGGGTTGAGGTGCACCACTGCTGACCGCTGTCTTATACTGCAGCAGTCCTTCATTGGTATAGGGACTGAAGTACAGTCTGCTAATCACTAACACACAACCTGCTTGGTCCACAAAAGTTCTTATAAAGACTGGTAACTTGGTCTAGGGTGCTACAGTACATAGGGTTGAGTGCGGTACAGTCTGTTGTTCTGTAAGGACCGCTATCGGTCCACAATAGATAGGGTTGAGGTGCACCACTGCTGACCGCTGCCTTATACTGCAGCAGTCCTTCATTGGTATAGGGACTGAAGTACAGTCTGCTAATCACTAACACACAACCTGCTTGGTCCACAAAAGTTCCTATAAGGACTGGTAACTTGGTCTAGGGTGCTACAGTACATAGGGTTGAGTGAGGTACAGTCTGCTATTCTATAAGGACTGTTATCGGTCCACAATACATAGGGTTGAGGTGCACCGCTGCTGACCGCTGCCCTATACTGCAGCAGTCCTTCAGCGGTATAGGGACTGACGTACAGTCTGCTAATCAGTCACACACAACCTACTTGGTCCACAAAGGTCCTTATAAGGACTGGTAACTTGGTGAAGGGTGCTACAGTACATAGGGTTGAGTGAGGCACAGTCTGCTGTTCTGTAAGGACCGCTATCGGTCCACAATAGATAGGGTTGAGGTGCACCACTGCTGACCGCTGTCTTATACTGCAGCAGTCCTTCATTGGTATAGGGACTGAAGTACAGTCTGCTAATCACTAACACACAACCTGCTTGGTCCACAAAAGTTCCTATAAGGACTGGTAACTTGGTCTAGGGTGCTACAGTACATAGGGTTGAGTGAGGTACAGTATGCTATTCTATAAGGACTGTTATCGGTCCACAATACATAGGGTTGAGGTGCACCGCTGCTGACCGCTGCAGTATACTGCAGCAGTCCTTCAGCGGTATAGGGACTGACGTACAGTCTGCTAATCACTAACACACAACCTGCTTGGTCCACAAAAGTTCTTATAAAGACTTGTAACTTGGTCTAGGGTGCTACAGTACATAGGGTTGAATGCGGTACAGTCTGCTGTTCTGTAAGGACTGCTATCGGTCCACAATAGATAGGGTTGAGGTGCACCACTGCTGACCGCTGCCTTATACTGCAGCAGTCCTTCATTGGTATAGGGACTGAAGTACAGTCTGCTTATCACTAACACACAACCTGCTTGGTCCACAAAAGTTCCTATAAGGACTGGTAACTTGGTCTAGGGTGCTACAGTACATAGGGTTGAGTGAGGTACAGTCTGCTATTCTATAAGGACTGTTATCGGTCCACAATACATAGGGTTGAGGTGCACCGCTGCTAACCGCTGCCCTATACTGCAGCAGTCCTTCAGCGGTATATGGACTGACGTACAGTCTGCTAATCAGTCACACACAACCTACTTGGTCCACAAAGGTCCTTATAAAGACTGGTAACTTGGTGAAGGGTGCTACAGTACATAGGGTTGAGTGCGGTACAGTCTGCTGTTCTGTAAGGACCGCTATCGGTCCACAATAGATAGGGTTGAGGTGCACCACTGCTGACCGCTGCCTTATACTGCAGTAGTCCTTCATTGGTATAGGGACTGACGTACAGTCTGCTAATCACTAACACACAACCTGCTTGGTCCACAAAAGTTCTTATAAAGACTGGTAACTTGGTCTAGGGTGCTACAGTACATAGGGTTGAGTGCGGTACAGTCTGCTGTTCTGTAAGGACCGCTATCGGTCCACAATAGATAGGGTTGAGGTGCACCACTGCTGACCGCTGCCTTATACTGCAGTAGTCCTTCATTGGTATAGGGACTGACGTACAGCCTGCTAATCACTAACACACAACCTGCTTGGTCCACAAAAGTTCTTATAAGGACTGGTAACTTGGTCTAGGGTGCTACAGTGCATAGGGTTGAGTGAGGTACAGTCTGCTATTCTATAAGGACTGTTATCGGTCCACAATAGATAGGGTTGAGGTGCACCACTGCTGACCGCTGCCTTATACTGCAGTAGTCCTTCATTGGTATAGGGACTGACGTACAGCCTGCTAATCACTAACACACAACCTGCTTGGTCCACAAAAGTTCTTATAAGGACTGGTAACTTGGTCTAGGGTGCTACAGTACATAGGGTTGAGTGAGGTACAGTCTGCTATTCTATAAGGACTGTTATCGGTCCACAATACATAGGGTTGAGGTGCACCGCTGCTGACCGCTGCCCTATACTGCAGCAGTCCTTCAGCAGTATAGGGACTGACGTACAGTCTGCTAATCACTAACACACAACCTGCTTGGTCCACAAAAGTTCTTATAAAGACTGGTAACTTGGTCTAGGGTGCTACAGTACATAGGGTTGAGTGCGGTACAGTCTGCTGTTCTGTAAGGACTGCTATTGGTCCACAATAGATAGGGTTGAGGTGCACCACTGCTGACCGCTGCCCTATACTGCAGCAGTCCTTCAGCGGTATAGGGACTGACGTACAGTCTGCTAATCAGTCACACACAACCTGCTTGGTCCACAAAAGTTCTTATAAAGACTGGTAACTTGGTCTAGGGTGCTACAGTACATAGGGTTGAGTGCGGTACAGTCTGCTGTTCTGTAAGGACTGCTATCGGTCCACAATAGATAGGGTTGAGGTGCACCACTGCTGACCGCTGCCTTATACTGCAGCAGTCCTTCATTGGTATAGGGACTGAAGTACAGTCTGCTAATCACTAACACACAACCTGCTTGGTCCACAAAAGTTCCTATAAGGACTGGTAACTTGGTCTAGGGTGCTACAGTACATAGGGTTGAGTGAGGTACAGTCTGCTATTCTATAAGGACTGTTATCGGTCCACAATACATAGGGTTGAGGTGCACCGCTGCTGACCGCTGCCCTATACTGCAGCAGTCCTTCAGCGGTATAGGGACTGACGTACAGTCTGCTAATCAGTCACACACAACCTACTTGGTCCACAAAGGTCCTTATAAGGACTGGTAACTTGGTGAAGGGTGCTACAGTACATAGGGTTGAGTGAGGCACAGTCTGCTGTTCTGTAAGGACCGGTATCGGTCCACAATAGATAGGGTTGAGGTGCACCACTGCTGACCGCTGCCCTATACTGCAGCAGTCCTTCATCGGTATAGGGACTAAGAGTTTTGTCACAGGGTGATTTAAAAAATGACAGGCAGAGGAAGAGGCAGGCCCTTCCGCAGGGGTGGTAGGGGTAGGGCAGGAGCAACAGCCTTGAGCCAAAGTGGGAAGTTGCAGAAGGTGCGTTCAATTACTTTAAAGGACGCACCAGACTTGGTTGAGTGGCTCACTCAGCCTTACTCTTCTGCACCCTCCTCATTCTCTCGATCTGCACCCTCTTCTTCACTCTCTGCTATTTGCACCCCCTGGGGGTTCTTATTATGAGGGGATCACACCATCCCTGGCTGTGCTGATTTTCTCCTGGGGCTGCTTACGGTGCTGCTGTCAGTGCTGTATATCACGGTGCTGGTGTGAGTGCTTAATGACACGCTTCTGATGTCAGTGCTGTATGTCACGGTGCTGCTGTCAGTGCTCTCTATCACGGTGTTGCTGTCAATGCTGTATGTCACGGTGCTGGTGTTAATGCTTTATGTCACGCTGCTGATGTCAGTGCCCTCTATCACGGTGCTGTTGTCAGATGCCTCTATCACGGTGCAGGTGTCATTGCTGTATGTCACGCTGCTGGTGATCATCTCCTGCACCGTCATCTTTGCCTACCCTGGTCCCTGACCTTCCCTCTCCTCCATTGCCTTCATGCGCTCCACAGTCCTGAATTGTCAGAACAATTTTTCATATAAAAAAAGAATGCTTGTAGTTATCGATCCCAAATTCACCTCATACATGTATTATGTCATTAGCCATGTGGTGGGACTATGTTTGCCCAGCTAATAATTATCCTTTGGCTGGAAATTCGACCTAAAGGTTTGAAACGTTCGCCTCCCATTGAAGTCAATGGGGCCCGCCGCGAACGTTCGGTTTCGCGAACAGTCGTCCCTTTCGCGGTCCGCGTTCGCAAAACGTCCCGTCAGAAGTTCGTCCATCGCTAACCTAGACTCTACCTCAGGTAGTGGGACCTTTTTCTTCTTTTTTTTTACTATGCTTCTTTTTAACCGTTACCCAGGTTACTTCACCTTCCTCATCCGATACCTCTTTAGGACGCTTTTGAGCGCCCTTTACTGACACCTCCATCACCTCCTCCCCGGTCTGGCTCTCACCCGCTGAGGAATCAGACGAGGAGATGGCAACTAAGCGACCACCAGATCGATGCCACTGAGGAAGAGGAGGGGGATCAGGAACTGGGGGACAAGATCCCTGCACCACACCCCCAGAAGGGAGAGACATGGGAGGCACCACGGACCCAACCTCACTTGTAGAAGCCTGAACTATACTATCAGGAGCCCAGGCTACATTACCCGACCGAACCCCTTTCTCTTTTTGTGGCACCTTACGTACCTTTTGAGCCTGGGGTTCCTCCTGCCCCCCGGCCCAAAAACATCACCCTGCCTCTCCCTTCCAGATCTCTTCCCTGTTGGGGGCTGAGCAGCATTACCACCTGATCTACTGCCCGCTGCTGCCTCTCCCCTGTACGCCCTGGGGCATCTACTAAATGGATGCCCCATTTGACCACAGAGATTGCAGCAGATCAGACCACAAGTCTCCCCTGAGTGCCCAAATTTATTGCACTTGCTGCACCGCACCACCGTGCAGTCTGCGCTCAAGTGGGTTGGGCACCCACACCTAAAACAACGATGGGGCTGGCCTGGATAGAACACCAGGATCCTATCCCTTCCCAGGAAGGCACTACCCGGAACATGTGCAACTGTATTGTCAGTCCTTTTTAACTTGATCCTGGTGCTCCATGCCCCAGTCCACACCCCGCGTTCATCCAAACATTTATTTAGGGGACACTGCAATTGGCCATGTCTCCCCAACCAAGTTGCAATGTCCTCTGGGGGCAGACTCTCATTTCTGACTAAAACTGTTACAATTTTTTTTTTTTTTTCAAAATAGTTTTTATTAAGTTTAGCGAACATACAACAATGCAAATAAGCAGTAGGTATAAACGATACTATAGGTACAATAGGTATGAATAGGTATAATAGGTACAATATAATGTTCATTTTAGTACATAACGGTCTATAATATCAGCTTATAAACAGAAATAATGATAGGGAAGGGTGATAGATATAGGGGGGAGGGGAGTGGGAGGGGGGAGAAGAAAGGGAGTTGAAGAGAAAGAGGGGGGAAGAGAAGAGGAGGGGGAAAAAAGGGAGGGGGGGGAGGATAGGAGGGGAAGAAGCAAGAGAGGACGGAGAGCTGTGGTATTATCCAGAATCAAAGAGTTAATCAAACATTGCGGTAATGGTCATACCATACCGACCAGGGATTCCAGAGAGTTTTAATGCGATGATGGTTGTGTTTCCCTCTAGAGAGGATAATGTCATATGTATAGTGAGTTTGGACTACCATGATAATTTCGTCCAGTGATGGGGCTGCAGTTGTCTTCCATTTTCTTGCTATTAAGAGTTTTGTGGCTAAAAGAATGTGTGTGTGGTGATTAAACGTAGGTCTGATGGAATATCGTTGATGGGGATATTGAGGATTGCCAGATGATGAGTAAGTGGAATGTGTAGGTGCAGAACGTCATGTAGTAGTGTTTCTACTTCGGACCAGACTTGTTTTATACGCTGGCATGACCAGAAAATATGTAGGAGTGTCCCAGGCAAGTTACATTCTCTCCAGCAGGTATGCGTTGCTTGTTTGTTGAATTTGGCCATTCTATATGGTGTCAAGTACCACCTCATTGTAAGTTTTTGGGCGAGCTCCCAAAGTGCGGAGCAAGCAGTGTATGTGTAAGTGGACTTAATTGCTTGTTGCCACTGACAATCTGAGAATTGTGTTTCAAGGTCTGCCTCCCAGTCTGTAAGGGGTTTGGACTTGTAAAACGTGTGTTTTCCCTGTAAGGTGGAGTATACTATTGAGATCCCTTTAGAGTTATGATCGTTAAGGAAGAGGAACTTCCAAATGTTTAGTGGTAAATAACTTTCTAAAGAAGGGTGAGCAGTGAGGCAATGTCTTATCCGTATGTTAGATAGTCCGTCATATGAGTGGCCAACTGTTGTTGCGTGAGTGTATGCGAATTGGATTTAATTAGGGAGTGAAGTTCCGACGTGTAAGTTGCCATGGCAGATATCCAGACAGGAATGTGAAGGTCGGGAGTAAGTAGTTGTAGTGTTTCAAGGGGGATGGGAATGGGTCGCAGGGGAAGATTCGTCCAGTTAGTGTAGTGTAGTGTTCTCCAAGTTTTGACAGTGGCTTGTATGGTAGGTGAGTATAGAGATAATTGTGGAATCCAGGTGGATAGATTAGTTCCAGGCGTAATTGCGTTCTCTATAGCTCCCCACAGGGTATTGGCATGTGTGTTAAACCATTCTTTCGTTTGGGATATGATGGTAGCAATATAGTAATCCTTAATATCTATGTGTCCCATACCACCTACTGATCTGTGTTTAATGAGCTTTGTATGATTGCATCGTGGTTTCTTGCCTTGCCAGAGGAAGCGTGTTAATGCAGATTGTAGTGAATCAAGATAAGCAAGCGGTACTGGTATAGGCAGTGTACGAAAGACATATAACAGTTTAGGTAATGCCATCATCTTGAAGGCAGCTAAACGACCTGCCCAAGAAAATTCATGTTGTCGATATCTTTTCCATGTCTTGGAGTAGTGTTTGTTTGATGTCAGGATAGTTACGGGAGAAGAGTAACTTTGTGAATCTAGTCATTTGTATACCCAGATAGGGTAAACCAGTGTCAGCCCAAGAGTAAGGGAACAAATTTCTAAGGAGGTTGCCAGTGGTCGCATCCAAACCCATGTCTAAAATAAGGGATTTATGTTCATTCACTTTATAATATGACCGAACCTTTTCAATAATGATTGTACCGAAGCCAGGGAAGGAAGGGGATCCGCGATCATCAATATGACGTCATCAGCAAATAAATTAATTTTGTGTTCTGTCTGGCCAATGGTGAATCCTTTTATGTTGCAATGTGTTCTAATGTGTTCGGCCAGGGGTTCCATTATTAAGTTAAAAACTAGTGGCGATAAGGGGCACCCTTGGAGTGTGCCATTAGTGATCTGGAAGGGTCTAGATAACATTTCAGAGGTATATACTTGGGCAGATGGTGACGAGTTTAGAGCCAAAATTGCGGAGAGTATCGTATCTTGGAATCCAAACTTAAGTAGGGTTGCTTTCATATATTCCCAATGTACTCTATCAAACTCCTTCTCTGCATCTAAAGATAGAAGCAGAGAAGGCGTTTTAGTAAGTTCAGCATGATGTACTACATTAATTATTCTACGGGTAGCATCAAAGGCTTGTCTCCCCTTGGTAAATCCTGATTGGTCTCTATGTATTAAATGGGGCATTAAGTCTATCAGTCTGTTAGCTATAAGTTTAGCGTAGATCTTGGTGTCTACATTTAGAAGAGAGATTGGCCTAAAATTTTGTGGATGTGATGGGTCCTTCCCCGGCTTCGGCAATGTAATAATTAGAGCAGACAACATTTCTGGAGGTAGAGAGGAGGAGGAGGCAGCGTCGTTGCATATTCTGGAAAAGTATGGACTGAGGAGCAAGCTAAATTTTTTATAATATTCACCAGTGAGACCATCTGGGCCCGGAGATTTGTTGGATGGCAGGGCAGAAATAGTGTTAAAAATTTCCTGTGGTGTGAATGTTGCATTCAGTGATTGAAGTTGATCACTTGAGAGTCGTGGAAGTTTTATTTCTTGGAGAAAGGACTCTATGGCCTGAGGAGAGGGTTGTATGGTATTGGGATCTGATTTTAAATTGTAGAGGGATTCATAGTAGTGGCTGAATGCGTCTGCTATAGCAGAAGGATCTATGACTTTTTTGTTTCGTGGTGGGGTGAAATATAAAAGGAATTTTAGTCTTGGAGTAGTGGCCTTTAATTCTGGTAGCCATGGCTCGTCCAGCTTTGTTACCAGTGGAATAATATGCAGCTCTAAAGTATGTATGTGCTTTTTGGTAAGAATCAAGTAGTTGGGCTCGTAATTCTTGCCTAAGGTGATCTAATTTAAGTTTAGTGGAGGGGTTAGAGTTGGATTGATTTTGGCCTTCCAGGAGTTTGATGTCCGAAGTAAGTGTGTCTAGGCGCTGTGATCTCCTCCTCCTCTCTTTAGCTCCCAATTGTATAAATACTCCTCTTATGAACGCTTTATGAGCGTTCCATAGTGTGAAACTATCATTAACAGATTCTGCATTGAGGGAGAAGTACTCCTCCAAAGCTTGTTTGAGGTGTTCAGAATATTGCGGGGAGTTAAGAAGTGAGGCATTAGCTCTCCAGATCCGGGTTTTGGATGTGGCCGGAGTGTCCTCTACAGTTATCATAATCGGTGCATGGTCGGACCATGTAATGGTAGAAATCTCTGAAGCAGATATACGGGGTAAAGTCCATTTGTCCACCAAGAAGTAATCTATGCGTGTGTAAGAATTATGGCGTGGGGAGAAGTATGAATAGTCTCTTTCTGTAGTGTGGTGACATCTCCATACGTCATAGAGATCATTGTTCCTTATGAAGGGTCCCATTTGGCAGGCAGGTCTAGTAGTGTGAGAGGAGGTATTGATGGTGATGTCCGGGACTATGTTGAAGTCTCCACATATTATGAGTTGGCCATGTTTAAATTTATTTATCTTCTTCAGAAGCTTGGAGAGGAAGTTAATTTGCTTTTTGTTGGGTGCATATAGGGCCAGAATGGTATATCTGACGTTATTCAAAGAGCAATCTAGCGCAAGATATCTGCCATTGGGATCTACTAGGCTATCGTGAAGCGAAAAGGAGAGGGTATTTTTTATTGCTATTAAAACTCCGTTTCTTTTTTCAGGCCCCGAGGCTCGAAAAATATTGGGGAAGTGTTTATTGGTACATGTGGGTTCTGCTGTGGTTTTAAAGTGCGTCTCCTGAACGCAAAGGACATCACAGTGAGAAGATAGTGAAGTTTTCCACAGAGACGACCTCTTGGCTGGGTGATTAAGACCCTTAACATTGAGAGACAAAAATGTAGGCATCCTGTGCAAATGTGAATGAGGGTCGTGAGAGGTGTAGTAGTACTCACAGTTGACGGCTTGTCAGGTATTGTTGGTGAAGAAGTTGTGGAGACGATGGATCCACTGGTCGGTTGATGGAGCAGGTGCGGAAGACAGTAAAGGTCTGAGGGCTGTGCTCTCCAGGGAAAGGATGGGTGGGGGAAATAAACGGACAGTCAATAAACACAAGCTGAAACAACAATAAAAAGGAGATAAAAACAATGGAAGGGGGTGAGATGACGAGAGGAAGAAAGGTTGAGCTCGGTAGTAATGGGTTAGAACTACCTAGCAATCTGTGGGGGTAGTGTTCGTGAACAATCTGCAACAAGCAGGCACTGGAACGGAGGTTACAGTGGATTTCTAAGCAGTGATACCACTAATCTCATATTCAGTAGCTGGAGTGGACCCTAGGATCAGAAGAGCCATGGAGTTGGTTTTTAGTATGCAGCTGCTGGGTCGGCAATACCGGGTCAGGGACGATGCCCCATTCACGGAGAAGCTCTATACCTTCTTCAACTGTATGGATGCTGTATTTCTTTTCATTTCTGTTGATCAGGAGCTTGGTGGGGTATCCCCATTGATATGGAATCTTGTGATTATTTAGTGGCTTAGTAATGGTGTGTAGTTGGCGCCATTGCCGGCGCGTGTACTGAGATATATCTGCATAGAATTGTAGTTTTTGGTATGGTGGAGGAAGATGTTCCATTCTTCTGGTTTTGGCTAGAAGCATATCTTTAGTGTGGAAGAAATGTATTCTCATGAGGGTATCTCATGGGATTTCCACAGATAAGTGAGGCGGTTTCAGAAGTCGGTGAATACGATCAATGATCGTTTCAACTGGGGGCAGATCAGGCAGGATTGAGGAAATCATCTTTCTAGCATAGGATTGTAAATCTGAGGGCAAGATTGTTTCGGATATCCCCCTGATTTTTATATTATTTTGTCTCGAGCGGTCTTCAAGGTCCGCCATTTTGGCGCGAACCCATTGTTGTTCTTCTCTGGTATGGTCATGAGCATCCACTAAATCATTAACTGTGACAGCCATTGTGCCCATCTGCTGTTCAAGAACGGTTACTTTATCACTCATATTGACCATTTCAGACTTGAACGCTGAGAATAGTGAGGCAATGTCAGAGTGCAGGGAGCTGTGTAGTGAGATCAGCATGTCTTTTAACATGGTGTCTATCACAGGCTGATTTGTAGTGGGGAAGGCCGCAATAGGGGAGGATGCTGGTGTCTGTGTGAGGAGACTGTCCAGTGTAGGCCTTACCTCCTGGGCTGGGATGGTAGCATCTAGCCTCATTCATGACTTAGCTGGGCTGTTGGATGCTGACTGAGGTCCCTGTGAAGCTGCGGAGTTCACATCTTTCTCCTGTGTCTGAGTGTTCAAGGTGTCCGCGTCAGGCAGATCAGTATAGGCCCGTTCGTTTTGCTGTGAGGTATCGCGGGCGCCATTTTGAGAGCTACCGGAGGAAAAAAAGTCCGTCAATTTTTTCAGGTGCCGGTACTCCTTTCGTTTCCGCGATGTTCCGTTCTGATTCTCGAACGTGTGGGGATCCGGTTGGTTCATTGACCGGAAATGCCCCCCGTGGTCCACCTCCACTTCCGCCATCTTCACCTCCGGCCTCGAACCATCCCCACCAGGAACAGACCCTCCTACCGGAAGCACGTCACCTGCACTCATTACATTCCTATTGGTCCCCCAGCCAATAGCACCGCCCTTCCTCCCGCGGGAAGACGGCGCTCCACTGTCGTGGCCGCCATTACCAAGTCACCCGGAGTTTTGCCGCTAGCCTTCACTGTATCTTCAACCACAGTGACGGCCAAGCTGTCCTTACTCTTCCCACTCCCTCCACACCCTTTGACCCCCTTCCCCTTACCCTGGGTCCAGATTGCAGCAGCGGCAGCCAACAACTCAGCTGAAGGCGTGCCCTGCATGCAATCACCGGCCGGGAACATGGGGGACCGTTTTGGTAAGTCCGGATCTTCTACCAGTCTTGCTAGCCATACCACAGGAATCCTATCTCGTTTTTCTTTAAAGTCTTTCTTTACCTTGCTATCCTTCTGATGTTGTCTCCCTTCTGCATCACCGGGACCCAAACTGCCACCTGGGGTCACAGCCATACACACAGGCTGGTTCCCCTTAGGCTTACCTGGCCCCTCTGCAGTACCACCGGGAACATCATTCTTTGCCTTGGGGTTTCTTCTCCCATCTCCGTTCTCCTCCGCACTTCCTTTTACCGGGGATGTCTCACTCCTGGCCGGGGTTGCAACCACAGCTTCATTCACGTCTGGGGCCTCCACCAATGTTGGGGTTACCAGCTCCTTTTCCTCTGCATCTGTCTCTCCATGGGTGTCCTCCATAGAGGGCTGTTTGCGGCGTCTTACCGCTTGAGAGCCTCCATCACATGCCACTCTCATGACCTTTTCTATGCTCAATAAAAAGTCTTTCTCGCTTGAAGCACTCTCAATTAGATTTGACAGAAGCTCACCAAGCATGTTACACTGCTTTTTCAGTCCATCTATGGCAGCTTTAAATTTTGGTCTCTTCCTGATACCTGATCTGTCACCTCTATTCCTCAGCTCGGCCAAAACTTTCATTTTTTCACAGTAACAGCGAGAAGCCTTTACCATTAAGCTCTTGGCTTCTCTTTTCCTCTCCGCAGATTTCTCTACATCCTCTCCTGGCTGTCTCAAAGACCAGTCAACCAAGTCAAGCTGGTTTTCTAAGTACAGCCTCTCCTCCTTAACAAACTCCTGGAGTTTTAGGGCACCACGCCTTTCCTCAGGCTGAGAAACAGGCCCCTGGCCTGGGCTGACTGAAGCCATCAGCTCCCTCTCCTCCTCCACCACTCTGGAAGCTCTCACAGATCAGAGCACGCAGACAGCACACACAAGCTCCTAACACTGACTGAAAGCTCTATTTAAAAAGAGCAATATAGCTAGCTATATAGGTGGATATAGTGGTGTATTCTGCGGTCAGGGCACGCAGACAGCACGCACAATCTCCTACAACTGACTGCAAGCTCTATTTAAAAAGAGCAATATAGCTAGCTATATAGGTGGATATAACGGTGTATACTGCGGTCAGGGCACGCAGGCAGCACGCAAAATCTCCTACAACTGACTGCAAGCTCTATTAAAAAAGAGCAAGATAGCTAGCTATATAGGTGGATATTTTTTTTAATGATTTTCTGCTACCAAAACATCCAAGAAATCAAAACTTTACAAAAACAACATCAGTTACATTCCACTCATAAAATAATCATATCACTTGGAATCACAACATCCGTGGAACTGTACAATTATATTTACATATCTTCAACACACTCATCCCCTGAGGAAAAATCTAGAAGATGAGCTTCACCCCTGTTGCTAGGCCCTGGTGAGGACCTAGACTCCACCCCAGATAGTGGGACCCTTTTCTTCTTCTTTTTACTATGCTTCTTCTTGACCGTTACCCAGGTTACCTCACCTTCCTCATCTGATAACTCTTTAGGACGCTTCTGAGCGCCCTTTACTGACACCTCCATCTCCTCCTCCCCGGTCTGGCTCTCACCCGCTGAGGAATCAGATGAGGAGGTGGCAGCTAAACGACCACCAGATCGCTGCCTCCGAGGAAGGGGAGAGGGACCAGGAACTGGGGGACAAGATCCCTGCACCATTCCCCCTGAAGGGAGAGACTCAGAAGGCATCACGGACCCAACCTTACTTATAGAAGCTTGAACTATACTATCAGGAGCCCGGGCTACATCCGTAGACTGAATCCCCTTCTCTTTCTGGGGCACCTTAGGTTCCTTCTGAGTCCGGGGTTCCTCCTGCCCCCCCTGCCCAGACACATTACTCTGCCCCTCCCCTCCAGATCTCCGCCCAGCTGGAGGTGGAGCAGCATTACCACCCGATCTACTGCCTGCTGCTGCTTCTCCCCTGTACGCCCTGGGGCATCTACTAAATGGATGCCCCATTTGACCACAGAGGTTGCAGCAGATCAGGCCACAAGACTCCCCTGAGTGCCCAAATTTGTTGCACTTGATGCACCGCACCACCATGCAGTCTGCACTCAAGTGTTTTGGGCACCCACATCTAAAACAACGACAGGGTTGGCCTGGATAGAACACCAGGATCCTATCCCTTCCCAGGAAAGCACTACCTGGGACATGTGCAACCGTGTTGCCGGCCCTTTTTAACTTAATCCTAGTGTTCCATGCCCCGGTCCACACCCCTCGTTCATCCAGGCATTTATTTAGAGGACACTGCAATTGGCCATGTCTTCCTAACCAAGTTGCAATGTCCTCTGGGGGCAGACTCTCATTTCTAACTAAGATTGTTATGTTCTTGATGTCCTCTTGTCTACTCAAAGGAATTATACGGAACCCTTTCCACGGATCCGTCCCCCTGATTAGACCAAATGAAGTAATAAAAAGCTCCATGATTACCACATTCATGAAGCTTATGTCAAAATCAGGGGAACCCGATGGGTGGATTACTGCAAAAATTTCCCCAACCTTGATCCCCAATGATAGGATCATGTCCACAACCTGACCCCTTGTAGGGCATTGGCCACTCCCCTCCCACCTTAACTGTACAGCATTCCTACGTTTGCGTTCAGGACCACCCGTCCCCCTAGACCATGAATTTGCCCCGGAGGACTGATCAGCCGGGGGCACCCGAAAATTACCAGCCCCGAACTGATGGTACAGGTGGTCCAGCGCAACATTTGACCCTGCCACATTTGCGTAGGAACGTCTTTCCCCTAAGGCTGTTAGCAGCCTCACTTCCGGTGTACCCCTCAAAACAGGTTCAGGAAGAGGTTCCTCTATTGCTGGGACAGGTGGAGCAACCAGGGGCAACACAGCAAACCTCTCAGCTTTGGGACACCTACTCTCCTCCCCCCCCTACTAGACTGTTCCATTGGAGGGGCCTCCTCCTCTGAACTATAGAAGAGGGCGTTCCAATTCTCCTGCCAGGTCACCTCTGTTTAGGCCCCACAGGAATCCACTGGCACCTGTCCCTGCTCCCGTTGGGACCCTTCTAAACCTCGAATATAGGGCTGTCATCTCCTAGCTCCCCCATGGGACAATCTCCCCAAGCAGAAACCTGACCTGGTTCCAGACCATTAGGCCGCGTACACACGCGGGGACTGTTCGCTCAACTTTGTTCGTCAAACAGTTTCAGCGGACAGTCCGCTCAAAATTAGCATGGACGGACTTGGCCACACACGACGAACGAACAGTCCGCTGAAACTTGCGCGATGACGTGAACGGCACGTGCGACGGGACGAAAAATACGACGTCCTATACACTGCAATGCAACCTTCGGCGTGTAAATCCTTTCTGAGTATGCGCGGAACTTAGTTTGACGAACAAGCCTACACATGAGGGGACTGTCCGCTCAAACAAAGTTTCAGCGGACAGTTTTTCGGAAATTCCGAAAAACTTTGTTCAGCAGACTGTTCGCTGAAACTGTCCGCTGAAGCCCACACACGAGCGGACTGTCCGCCGAAATACTGTTCAGCGGACAAAGTTGAGCGAACAGTCCCCGCGTGTGTACGCGGCCTTAGATATTTCCATATCAGTCCCGCCGGCATTCTCCTGACAAGATGGAATGTCAGAAGTCCCAGGTGTCACTGACCGAAGGGGCCTCCCGCGGTCAACCTCCGCTTCCGCGATCTTCACTCCCGGCCTCGAACCATCCCCGCCAGGAACAGATCCGCCTACCGGAAGTGCGTCACCCGCTCTCATTGCACTCCTATTGGCTCCCCGCCCAACAGTACCGCCCTCCCTCCCGCGGGAAGATGGCGTTCTATTGTCGGCGGCCGCCATTAGCAAGTCACCCGGAGCTTTGGTAGATAAAAATGGTGTTGCGCTCCAGCTAAATAAATGTAATAAACTAAAATAAACTAGCTAGTATCTAGGTAGCAGCAGGAAGGTGAGAAATAAATGTTAAACTATGTGCTTAAATAAACTCAGACAATGTGCATAACCACTTGTGTGCAATACATCAAATAGTGCACTTGACATAAAAACGATCCCAGATCAAGTGCTATATAGAATCCAAAGTATCAGTGAAACAGCGTGTAATACACATAAATTAATAAATTATATAATACAAATATAGACAGAAAAAATAAAACTAGAATAACCTATATTAATAAAAATGATACTAAAGATATATTCAAAGGAGATAAAACTTATAAACACTAAATGGTGCAACTTTAAGAGGTGCAATAAACAGTGATGATTAATCAAAAATGCACATAGTGCTAGTAATGATATTCGAACTCCAAGCACAATGGAGATGTGCTCTAAAAGCCAAAAAAAAAAAAGTGCTCAACCGTAGCTCTTAAAATAAAGTTCACTATAATCATGCAAAACAGCACTCCCAAAGAACCACTTGTTATCCGCTGGTATGGGTTCAATAAGTAGTATTACTCTGGACAGTATGATATAACGTGCCTACGGTGAATGAGTGTCCAGAGTAATATTACTTATTGAACCCACACCAGCGGATAACAAGTGGTTCTTTGGGAGTGCTGTTTACCTTACAGCAGTAAGGTAAGGTAATTACTGCACCTATTGTGAGGACACAAGACGCACAGGAGCACTGGTGGAACTACCCCCCCTTTTTTTTTTCTGGGCACGCAGGATATTGATTTGCTTATCACTGAATGGACTTATTTTTTGCATGATTATAGTGAACTTTATTTTAAGAGCTACGGTTGAGCACTTTTTTTTTTTTTGCTTTTAGAGCACATCTCCATTGTGCTTGGAGTTCTACTATCACTTACTCTGGGGAGGGTTAGTACCCCTGCCGGTGTTTTGCTGCAACCACAACTTTTATTTTAGGGCACGTAGATTGGCGCGAGAATACCTTTACTTCTACTCACCCGGAGCTTTGCTGCTAGCCTTCACTGCACCACCAACCACAGTGCCGGCCAAGCTGTCTTTGCTCTTCTCACTCCCTCCACACGTTTTAACCCCCTTCCCCTTACCCTGGGTCCGGCTTGCAGCAGCGATAGCGCGAAAACTCAGCTGATGGCATGCCTTTCTTGCAATCACCGGCCGGGATCATTGGGGACTGTTTTGGTAAGTCCGGTTTTTCTTTATCTTCTACCAGTCTTGCTAGCTGTACCACAGGAATCTTCTCACATTTTTCCTTAAAGTCTTTCTTCTCCTTGCTATCCTTCTGATATTGTCTCCCTCCTGCATCACCGGGACCCAAACCACCACGAACTCCTGGAGTTTTAGGGCACCACGCCTTTCCTCAGGCTGAGAAACAGCCACCTGGCCTGGGCTGACTGAAGCCATCAGCTCCCTCTCCTCCTCCACCACTCTGGAAGCTCTCACAGGTCAGAGCACACAGACAGCACACACAAGCTCCTACAGCTGACTGAAAGCTCTATTTAAAAAGAGCAAGATAGCTAGCTATATAGGTGGATATAGCGGTGTATACTGCGGTCAGGGCACGCAGACAGCACATACAATATCCTACAACTGACTGCAAGCTCTATTTAAAAAGAGCAAGATAGCTAGCTATATAGGTGGATATAGCGGTGTATACTGCGGTCAGGGCACGCAGACAGCACACACAATCTCCTACAACTGACTGCAAGCTCTATTTAAAAAGAGCAAGATAGCTAGCTATATAGGTGGATATAATGTTGTATACTGCGGTCAGGGCACGCAGACAGCACGCACAATCTCCTACAACTGACTGCAAGCTCTATTTAAAAAGAGCAAGATAGCTAGCTATATAGGTGGATATAGCGGTGTATTCTGCGGTTAGGGCACGCAGACAGCACGCACAATCTCCTACAACTGACTGCAAGCTCTATTTAAAAAGAGCAAGATAGCTAGCTATATAGGTGGATATAGCGGTGTATACTGCGGTCAGGGCACGCAGACAGCACACACAATCTCCTACAACTGACTGCAAGCTCTTTTTAAAAAGAGCAAGATAGCTTGCTATATAAGTGGATATAATGGTGTATTCTGCGGTCAGGGCGCGCAAACAGCACGGACAATCTCCTACAACTGACTGCAAGCTCTATTTAAAAAGAGCAAGATAGCTAGCTATATAGGTGGATATAACAGTGTATACTGCGGTCAGGGCACGCAGACAGCACGCACAATCTCCTACAACTGACTGCAAGCTCTATTTAAAAAGAGCAAGATAGCTAGCTATATAGGTGGATATAACAGTGTATACTGCGGTCAGGGCACGCAGACAGCACGCACAATCTCCTACAACTGACTGCAAGCTCTATTTAAAAAGAGCAAGATAGCTAGCTATATAGGTGGATATAACGATGTATTCTGCGGTCAGGGCACGCAGACAGCACGCACAATCTCCTACAACTGACTGCAAGCTCTATTTAAAAAGAGCAATATATCTAGCTATATAGGTGGAGGTTTTTATTTAAAAAAACTGCTGCCAGTTGTATTTACAAAACAAAGACATAAATACTCATTCTTGAAAAGAAGAAAGGAAAACCAACTTAAACAGACTTAATAAAATAGAAAAGAAAACATGCTTTCTTCACCAGCTTAAAAGAAAAGTCACTTGGATTAGAACAGTTTATCAACAATAGCAACCTATCTATATACACTACACACCCTTTATAGACAGGAACGTAACGAAACCATCAGTGCCTACCATGCTTTTAAAATTAGATTGCCCAAAAAACTAAACGTGAGGGACAGGACAGACAGATCCACCACCTAGGGAAAAAGAAGGGGGAGGATCATCAAAGTGGCTGGAAAGAAAAGCCTCTCCACAATCTGGCACACCTTTCCCTGCTCGTTCTTTCTCCTTCAAGATACCTCACCTTCACCAATTCCCGAAAGATATCACCCGCCACCTCGTACACGGGCAGGAACTTGCCCCTAGTGGACACTAAGCACCACGCGTGCCAGGTGTAATAAAGGCAAACTGTACTGATTAAAAACAGTGACGATAACTCATGACCCCTCCGGACCCTGAAGTCGCCATACACCTTCTCAGAATAGGTAAGGGCCCGGAGACAGGGATAGCCAATGGCATCCCCAACCTCCCCCAGAACCTCCAAGTTGAAAGGGCACTCAACCAAAAAGTGGTCCATGATTTCCAGTGCCCCTCCACACTCGGAACGAGGACAGCCCCTGTCCTCAAGACTCCGGTACTTTAAGTTCGACCTCACATAGAGCCGTCCATGGAATACCCTCCATGCAAGATCCCAGAACTTGGCCGGAATTCTCTAAAGCCGCGTACAGACGGGCAGACTGTATGGCCTACTTAGTCCGTCATACAATCCGACGGACAGTCCGTCATACTTTCGAATGAACGGACTTGACCACACACGGATGCACAAACAGTCCGTCGAAAGCTTGCACGATGACGTGTACAGCACGTACGATGGGACTAGAAATAGGAAGTCCAATACACAGCAATGCACCCTTTCACCGTGTAAATCCTTTCTGAGCATGCGCCATTCTTAGTCCGTCGAACTAGCCTACTGACGAGCGGATTGTCCGCTGAAACCAAAGTATGACAGACAGAATTTCGAAAATTCCGAAATACTTAGTACGCCAAACTGCACGCTGAAAAAGTCCGCTGAAGCCCACACACGAGCGGACTGTCCGCTGAAATATGTTTCGAAGGACTAAGTAGGCCATACAGTCCGCCCGTGTGTACGCGGCTTTAGAATTCAGAAGGGTTAATCCCTCCCTGAGAACCCTGTCCGGACAATCCCTTAAGGCTAGTGGTCTCAAAAAGTCAGAGGTCATGACCCGTAGGTACAGCTCGCGCTGACCCAACGAGCCCACTTCCTGGGCCGTTATCCTCCACCGCCTCAGTACCCTTAGGGCAGTTGGAACATAGGTGGGGAGGTACCCATGGGATCAGCCCCTTTCCCCACAAAAGCAGAAAGAACAGACAGCAGATCCGCGCGTAGAGCGATCTTGGCAGAAGACAAACGTAGCTGACAAAGAGGAATTCGGGAAGCAAATAGGTTTTGACCAGGCTCACCCTTTCCCTCAGTGACAGCTTCCAGCCTTTCCAGGCATTAACCTTTTGGGTGGCACTCACCAGCCTGCGCTCCCAGTTTAGTTTGGGATAGTCACCCTGGCCAAAAAGGATGCCCAGAATTCTAATTTCTGGCCGGGGCGTGGGTAACACGTCCGGGAGGGCAAATTGCTCACCCTCCCTCCCCAACCAGAGAACTTCACTCTTAGTCCAGTTGACCAGTGAACCGGACACCTCGGAGTAATCTCCAATCTGTGTTTCCACAAACTGGGCCTCCTTTCGGCTAGCCACTACTATTGAGACATCGTCCGCATAGGCCACCACCCTTACCGCCTTATCCGGGCCACTGCAGGGCTCTGCCTGGACCCTCCTCAGGTGTCCGCAGTCTAGCCTCCTTACGAAGGTGTCAACCTCAAAGACGTAGAGCAGGGGACTCAGCGGGCAGCCCTGCCTAACACCAGAGTACACCGGAAAGGTAGGACCCACCCAACCATTGACAAGAGGGAAGCTTTCAGCCCCCCTGTACAAAACTCTGAGCCAATCGATGAATTGATCAGGCAGACCGTATCTCCCCAAGAGAAGCCAGAGATACCCATGGTTCACCGGGTCAAAAGCTTTCGCCTGGTCTAATGCCAACAGATACCGCCCGTCACCCGTTGCCCTGCACCTTTCCACAGCCTCCCGGACGTTGAGGACAGCACTAAAGGTGCAGGAACCATGCAGTGCTGGGAAGCAGACAGTAGCTTGCCCGCGACTGCAGACCTACACACAAACAGAATCTTCACCAGGATCTTTCTATCCGTAGAAAGAAGGGCGATAGGGCGCCAATTCTCCACCAGGGACGGATCTTTCCCCTTTAACAGAAGGATCAAGGCCGACCTTCTCATCGACGGAGGAAGCAGGCCAGATGCCAAACACTCGCTGAACACCTCCCTCAGACAAGGAGCCAAGAGGCCCTTAAAGGTCCTGTAGAACTCCGCCGTGAACCCATCGGGTCCCGGCGAATTCTTTAGAGACAAATGGCCTGTTCAACTTTGGCCACAGAGATCTCCTCTGTCAAAGAGCCAAGGGGGTCAGACCCCACCTCAAGTGGAGTCTCATCAAGAAATTTCTTGGCTCTTCCGAGGTCCAAAGGCTTCTTCTTCAGGAGGTCCGAAAAATGGGCTTTGACAATCCCTAGGATTCCCGGCCTGGACCTCGCCAAAGAACCCGAGGGATCCCTCAGTCTGTGTATGACCTTCCCACTCACCACGTCACCACAGCTCTTGTAGGGGTCAGGGTTGGTGAACTTCCCGTAATCCCTTTCAAGAACCAGGGAGGCGAGACGGTCATACTGACACTCCTTCATCTGAAACTTCAGACCTGAAATCTGGTCCTGAGGGCCACCATCAGAAACCAAGCGGTCAAGAGAGCAGCCGCTCTCAAGGAGCGAAGCTTGTTCCATAAAGAGGTCTTCATAGGCCGACCTGACTTCAGGGTCCTCAAGTAGCGACCCATTTAGTCGCCACAGGCCCCTACCCTTCTGAGGGGTGTCCGTCACATTCAGAATGACCGACACCATACAGTGATCGGAAAACTCGACCGCATGCAGCACAGGAGCCGCAAAGGACGAGTCCCCCTTCAAAAAAAACTATCTAGTCTACTCTTACTACTACCTCTGGAGTATGTGAAACCAGTGAGGTTGGGGAAGTGGTGAACGTGCACATCCACCAACCCGGCCTCCCTCACTATGCGATTCAAAAAGATACTATCATATCCCAGAGGGCCTGAGGTGCCTGCCCGGTCCTTTGACCTGGTGACTAGGTTAAAGTCACCACCAAAGACCACCTGCTGGGATGTAAACAGGTATGGTTTCAGCAGCGCAAGAAGGTCCTTCCTCCCTCTCCTTGACTGGGGACCATAGAAATTTATGAGGCGGAGAAATTCCCCTCTCACAACTGCATCCATAATCAAACACCTACCAATTTCTAATTCAATCACTCGTCGACAAGCCACTGAATCAGTCTTAAAAAGGACCGCAACACCACTGCAGGGCTCAGCCGCAAGAGACCAGAGGGAGGGCCCATGTCTCCACTCCCTCTTTGCTAGGTGCATCTCTGCCACAGATGCCAGCCAGGTCTCTTGCAAAAACAAAATGTCGGCTTCAACGTGGCTGAGAAAATCAAAGGCTGAAAACCTAGCCGCCGCAGAACGCACACTTGCAACATTAATCGTCGCAAGGCGTATTGGAGCGGGTACCGTCATCCTTAGTGATTAAAGTTTACGTTCCTCTCTATATTACAAACCTAAGTTAATCCTCCTCGGAATCAGAGAATAGGACCCCAAAACGGTTCCAGAGGGCGAGCGAGGGTCCCTCACCCGCCCCCAGACTGGTGCTGGGCTGAGGGTCCTCGCCAACCTCCTTCCCCAGGCCCTTCCTCTTCCATTTTTTTTGTTTTTTTCTTAACCCAGCCCGACTTGGGGGGCTCTCTCCCACTCTAGCCGTCCGACCTCCCACTAGACACCTCCTTGGGGCGCTTATTCACCCCCTTACCCACCTCAGAGGTGTCCATTGGGATACCACCCTCCAGGTCAACCCGCCAACCACCCACCACCTCCGTGGAGGCGGGAGGAGGCATGTGAAGGGCCGCCGGATCCGGAGGCGGACATGGTACATCTGGGGGAGGAGAGGCAGACGGGGAAGGAGAAGAAGAGGGGAAAAGGGAAGGGGAGGCAGGGAGAGGGGAAACAAGGGGGGGAGGGGAAGGGGGGGAACTGGGGGAGGGGGGGATGCTTCTTAACAGAGGGCTTTTTTGGTTTAGCCTGAACCTCTGCTGGATTTCCTACCATCGCTTCATCGGGCACAGAACCGGACGGGGCCGGGGAACCTGCTGACATACCCACCCCTGCAGTACCCGCCCCCCTGCTCACGCCTGGGGGTCTGACCCTTTGAGGGAGGGGGGCACACTCATTCTGTGACCCAGAAGGATTGGCACGCAGCGAGGCATAGTGCAGTCCGCGCTAAGGTGCGTGGGACTGCCACATTTGAAACAGCGATGGGGCTGGCCAGGGTAAAAGACCAGGATCCAGTCTCTCCCTGTAAACGCACTCCCGGGTACATGCGCCACGGTGTTGTTGTGGCGCTTGAGCCGGATCCTGACCAACCAAGCACCTGTCCAGACCCCGCGCTCGTCCAAATTCTTCCTCAACCCTGTCTGGAGCTACCCATACCGCGCCAGCCAGGTTGCGATGTCCTCAGGAGGAAGGGACTCGTTTCTAACCAAGACGGTCACGTTCTTTATCTCCTCCTGCCTCGAAAGAGGTACTACACGGAAACCTTTCCACGGATCTGACTTCCTGATGATCTCGTACAGGCTCAGGAAAAGTTCCATAGAGACCACGGAGGTGAAGCTCACATCGAACTCCTTGCTGTTCGCAGGATGTATGACCGCGAACAAGTCAGAAACCTTGAAGCGTAATCCCAGCAGGTAGTCAATTACTTGACCCCTACTGGGACACGTGGCCGTCCCCTCCCACCTGAGCTGCACCACATTCCGCCTGCACCTCTCCGGACCCCCCGTACCCCTTGACCAAGCCTGTGTCCCCTGGAGCTGTTCCTCAGAGGGGGCCCTGAAGTTCTGGGCACCAAACTGGCCATACAGGGGGCCCAGAGGAACAGAGGAACCTGCCACCTGGGCAAATAAGCGCCCAGCTTTCAGGGCACCTAAGAGGTTTGCCTCTTCCTGCGTGCCCAAGATGGGATTCGGGACTGTGGGGGAAGGGTCAGACCCTCGCTGAGATGAGCCCATGGGCTCTGATGGAGCAGCACACATCCCCCCACTCCCACCCTCTATCCCTCCCCCAACAGGTGCCTTGCTCCCAACCACCTCCGCAGATGGAGACGTAGCCACACCCCCCACAGCGGCGGGGGCTTGAGAGGAAGCCACTTTCCTTCCCCGTGCCATATCCTGCTCCTGCCGCTGGGACCCCTCCAGTTCCCTGATGAAGTCCAAGGCCGGGCATTCTCCCCTTAGTTCCCCCATAGGGGACTCCCCCCAACTTGTCTGTCCACCGGGTAAAGCTCCACTGGAGGATTCCGGGGTACCCAAGGTAGTAGCCACCAGAGGAGCCCCCGAGACCCCCAAAGCCCCTACCTGACCCAGAGGAGCAGGAGACTTGGTTACCGAGGCCCGGGGTGTCCCCACCTCCTCAGTACATTCTTTCACAACCTCCGGGGTCACCGCAAGTGGTACTTCCGGTTCACGGAGGTCAATTCCGGCCGCACCTTCGGAAACAGGAAGTGACACATCCACCTCCCCGCCCCTACCCTCCCTGGTGTCTGCAGAGGATGTTTGTCCAAGGTGTTTTTTCTGAACACAGTCCGCACTTGCCGGCACCTCCCCCTCACTACAAGCGGCCGTGGCGGGGGCCGCCATTACGGCCGGCACCCCTCGCACTGTCTCAGATGCTGCGGGCTCGACCGGGGCCACTGGGGGGCCCGCACAGCATCACCACCCACCAACCTCCGGCCACCGGCCTTCCCCTAGCAAGGACCACCACCAGCTTCCTTCCATGCTGTTCTATCCGACTTGCCTCTCCCCCGGAGCTTCCCTGTGCATCACGGGGTTCCCTACCCGGAACTATCTGCTCCACAGCCTCTGGCTGAGTAGGTGAAACAACAGGGATCCGGGGACCCTCTGCACTTACGGCTCCGGGGGCCACGCTCACTGGGCTGGTCTCCACCTCGGCTGGTCTTCCTCATCCATTGAGATTACTTCCTCCACCGGGGTTCGCAGCTTCTCCTCCGATTCCAGCAACACTCTCTGGTAAGAGCCTCTCCTCCTGACTGCCTGGGATCCTTCCTGGCTCGCTCTCAGGAGTTCTTTTTTTACTTCAGAGAGGAAGCCCCTCTCACCAACACCGCGTTCGCAGAGACCGCCCAGCAGCCGCCATAGGTCTCTGCATTCATGTTTCAGGCCCTCCCGGTACTCCCCCCTTCTGCTACTGGCTGAGCGGTCTCTGTGATTCCGCAGGTCCGCTAGTCTCTCAGACTTTAGCACATAGGCCAATGTGGCCTTCTGCACAAGGGCTTTGATCCTTGACCGATTCTTCTGCATCCTTCCAGGGTCTTCTCCAGGCTGGGCCCAGGTCCAATCCAGCAGCCCAAACTGCGTTTGCAGGAACAACGTCTCCTCCCTGGAGAGGTCTTTCACTCCAGGGGGATGAACCGTGGGCCCAGGCCGGGAAGAGGGCCCCGGACCTGGGCTGGCCAACGCCATCAGCTCCCTCTCCTCCTCCACCTCTCTGGAAGCTCTCACAGTCACAGGACAGGTCAGAGCACGCAGCCAGCACGCACAATCTCCTAACACTGACTGCAAGCTCTATTTAAAAAGAGCAAGATAGCTAGCTATATAGGTGGATATAACAGTGTATACTGCGGTCAGGGCACGCAGACAGCACGCACAATCTCCTACAACTGACTGCAAGCTCTTTTTAAAAAGAGCAATATAGCTAGCTATATAGGTGGATATATTGGTGTATGCTTCGGTCAGGGCACGCAGACAGCACGCACACTCTCCTACAACTGACTGCAAGCTCTATTTAAAAGGAGCAAGATAGCTAGCTATATAGGTGGATATAGCGGTGTATACTGCGGTCAGGGCACGCAGACAGCACACACAATCTCCTACAACTGACTGCAAGCTCTATTTAAAAAGAGCAAGATAGCTAGCTATATAGGTGGATATAGCTGTATATTCTGCGGTCAGGGCACGCAGACAGCACGCACAATCTCCTACAACTGACTGAAAGCTCTATTTAAAAATAGCAAGATAGCTAGCTATATAGGTGGATATAATGGTGTATACTGCACCACAGAAGAGCAAGAATGCAAAATCGACCGATAACGAACAGTGTATACTGTGTTGAAGGTGCACAGAACACCCACTAACTCCTACAGACGCCAACACACTACACAAGGCTGCCGCACTGGCGCACTGGCGGCCTTTAGGCTTGTGCAATTCGTTTCGTAACGAATCGAAATTCGGCCGAATTTTGCATCTTTCGGACATTCGGATGCATCCGAATGTCCGAATAAAAAAAATAACAAATTACAACGAATACGAAAGAAATAAAACAAATGAATTCAAATGAATTCGACATGATTCGACATTATTTCAACTGCATTCGAAATGATTTCAACATGATTCGACATTATTTCAACTGCATTCGAAAATATTTTGTGACCCGAATTTAGGGCCATGTATCTCGGGGTTACTTGGTGCTAGACACTTCAAATTAGATATGTTGTAGTGCTAGTATAATTGTGTTTGCATACCAAATTTGGGGTTTCTAGCTATAAGTGACCCCGAGATATGTGGCCCCAAAATCGGGTCGCAAAATGTCATTTTCTGCTCTAATAACTAATAACATTTTGTAACCCGATTTTGGGGCCACATATCTCGGGGTCATTTATAGCTACCCCACATTTGGTATGCAAACACAATAGTACTAGCACTACAACATATCCAAATTTGGAGTTTCTAGCACCAATTGACCCCGAGATACATGGCCCTAAAGTCGGGTCACAAAATATTTTCGAATGCATTCGAAATGATTTCAACATGATTCGACATTATTTCAACTGCATTCGAAATGACTTTAAAATGATTCGACATTATTTCAACTGCATTCGAAATGATTTCAACATGATTCGACATTATTTCAACTGCATTCGAAAATATTTTGTGACCCGACTTTAGGGCCATGTATCTCGGGGTTACTTGGTGCTAGACACTTCTTCAAATTTGGATATGTTGTAGTGCTAGTATAATTGTGTTTACATACCAAATTTGGGGTTTCTAGCTATAAGTGACCCCGAGATATGTGGCCCCAAAATCGGGTCGCAAAATGTTATTAGTTATTAGAGCAGAGAATGACATTTTGCGACCCGATTTTGAGGCCACATATCTCGGGGTCACTTATAGCTAGAAACCCCACATTTGGTATGCAAACACAATAGTTCTAGCACTAAAACATATCCAAATTTGGAGTTTCTAGCACCAACTGACCCCGAGATACATGGCCCTAAAGTCGGGTCACAAAATATTTTTGAATGTGGTTGAAATAATGTCGAATCATGTTGAAATCATTTCGAATCCGGTAGAAATATATTCGAATTTGGTTGAAATATTTTCGAATGTGGCCGATTTTTCGAATTCGGTAGAAAACTAAACGAAATCCGAAAACAAATTTAAGGAAGTTAACGAATATAACTAAACGAAATTAATGAATTAACTAATTAAAACAAAACGAAACTAAACAAATTTTTTCCTTTTGCACATGTCTAGCGGCCTTATATAGTGTGGGGCGTGTACTACACAGCCTGAGCTATGATTGGCCACAGGCATCCTGCCTGTGGCCAATCATGGCTCTCCTCGCTTCATGAGCTAGCAATGCACTGCAATGGCACAGTGCATTGTGGGCCTTGAGCGCCACACAAATTTGGCGCGAACGGCCCATAATGATCGCATTCGCCGAATGGGCGAACAGCCGATGTTCAAATTGAACGTATGTTCGACTCGATCACGAAGCTCATCCCTATGAAGGACATTGCAAGCAGGAAGGGTGAAGGTTTAAGGGTGATAAAAAGGAGCATGTAATCCTATGACAGGCAGAAATGGATTTTTGAAGCCTGAACGTACATGTAACCATTTCTCATGCATGTACAATAAATGTCTTAACTTGAATCGAGAGACGGTCTGAGAATGCAGATTATTCTCCACCAACACCCCCCCCTTACTTTCCTCAGACCAGCAGACATTCATACACACACACAGCAGTGTGTGTCTCTCGAGCTTGGCTCCTCCTCCTCTGTGGATGTAAACAGAGAAGAGGGGGAGTCGGCTTTGTTCCGCTCCGCACTAAGGGACACAGCCGCAGTGCGGGACAGTGCGGCGGGTGTTTTTAGCGGTGGCGCTACCCACGGGTGTCACCCCTCTGGCAGGTGTCACCCGGGTGAAGCCCGCACCTGCCTAGCAATGCCACTGGTCTCTTCCTAGGAAGGCCCTGGAGAGGAGGGTTGTTGAATCTGGCCTTGAGGGATTACCCAGGCCCTGTTATGAGGGAGCAAATCCTTTTAAAGTTTCCAGATTTGGCCTGGCTCTTGTTCCATGGCTGACTCTAAGTTAGTTGAAGCATCGGTCTGCGGAGAACCCTGGTTGTGCGAGAGTGGAGTGTGACGTGTGGACCATTTCTTGCTTCAGTGCCCCTTCAAATAGAAGTCTATAAGCGGGTGGGTGGGGCTCTGGGTGTCCCTTTCCTTTCCCGCTTGAGTTATGCGGAGTGGTCACACGGGTCTTTTGAGAAACATCAGGATTTTGATTTTGAGACACTTTTTCTAGTTAGCCTGGTAGTCCGTTACTTCATGCAGGATGCACAGTGTCAGGTTTCCACTTATAAAAAAAAGTCCTTCCTGTTGAGGTGTTGGTTCACAACTAGGGATGAGCTTGGTGTCCGAGTCAAATGCATGTTCAACTCGAACACAGGCTGTTCACCCATTCGGCGAAGCCAGAACTCTGTGGGCCGTTCGTGCCAAATTCGCGTGGCGCTCACAGCCCACAATGCACTGCGCCATCACAGTGCATTTCTGGCTCATGATTGGCCAAACATGCACTGTAACCCCGCATGCTTGGCCAATCACAGCGCCGGCAGCGAGGAGAGCCATGATTGGCCACAGGCAGGATGCCTGTGGCCAATTATAGCTCAGGCTGTGTAGTACACACCCCCCACTAAATAAGGTCACCAGCGTGGCGGCCTTGTGTTGTGTTCCGGCGTCTGCAGGAGTTAGTGGGTGTTGTCTGTGTGCCTTCAGCGCAGTATACACCTGTATCTACATATATTGCTATATTGCTCTTCTCTAATTGAGCCATCAGCCATCTGCAGGAGTTTGTGGGTGTTGTCTGTGTGCCTTCAGCGCAGTATACACCTGTATCTACCTATATTGCTCTTCTCTAATTGAGCCATCAGCTATCTTCAGGAGTTAGTGGGTGTTGTGTGCCTCCAGCACAGCACAATATACAGCGGTAAATACCCTTTAATTGCTGGTGTTCTATAATAAAGGCATCTGCAGGAGTTAGTGGGTGTTGTGTGCCTCCAGCACAGCACAGTATACACTGTTATCTACCCTTTAATTGCTGGTGTTCTATAATAAAGGCATCTGCAGGAGTTAGTGGGTGTTGTGTGCCTCCAGCACAGCACAATATACACCTGTATCTACCCTTTATTGCTGGTGTTCTAAAACAAAGGCATCTGCAGGAGTTAGTGGGTGTTTTGTGCCTCCAGCACAATATACACTACCCAATTGCTGGTTTTCCCATCTCCCTTCAGGCCATTACCATGTCTGGAAGGCCAACAAGGAGAGGCAGACAGGCACGAGCCAATAAAAGAGGGCAACAGGCTCTGTGTCTAGAGACACCAGTGCTGGTCGTGGACGTGGTGCATCGTCATCAGCACGTGGCCATGGGACACGCTTGTCCTTATTTTCGACAGCTGGACGTATTGAGCCACATCATGCCGAAGACTTGATAGAGTGGATGACCAAGCCCTCTTCATTCTCCTCATCCTCTCTCACCCAGACTCAGAGTACTAGCAAAGCAGCTGTCAATGCATCCTCTTCCTTCGTCTCAATGTCATCATCAGTGACTCCTTCCCTAGACCCACCACGTCCTCCTGAGGAGTCCCCCAAACTCTTTGAACACAGTGTTGGGTACATGCTCCAGGAGGATGCCCAGTGTTTTGTAGGCTCTGATGATGATACTCAGCTAGAGGAAGGCAGTAGCGTGAGCGCAGAGAGAGGGGATGCTCAAGAAGGACAGCAATCTAGCAGTCATGTTCCACAAGCTGCAGCATACTGCCAGGTTTGCTCTAGTGATGAAGAGGTAGGGGATGATGAGGGCATTGACTCCACGTGGGTACCTGGTAGGAGAGAGGAAGCACATCTCCAACGAGGCAGGATTCCCTCCGGGGGCCAGCTTAGGGGCAGCACAATGACTCAATCACACTGCAGAGCTCCGCCTGTGCAGGGCATTGCCTCTGCGCATTATTCTAAAAGCTCTTTGGTGTGGGCATTTTTTAAAATGAATGCATCAGATCGCACCGCTGCTATTTGCAACATATGTCTCAAGCGTATCTCGCTTGGCCAAAACATCAGCCGTTTGGGCACCACATGCTTGACCAGACATATGTTGACCTGCCATGCAGCTCGTTGGCAAGCTTACCTCAAGGACCCACACCAAAGAACAAAGCGGACCTCTCCTTGCTCCTCATCAGCTGGGATCTCCAACCCCCCTAGACCTTCAGTCCTTTCTGAAACCTGTACTGAGAGCAATGAAGGTGTAGAATTAGGTGTGTCACAGCCAAGTGCTTGCGGGCACTCTGCTAGCAGTACACCCACGTCTGATTGTTGCAGGCAAATATCCCTGCCCCAGCTGCTGGACCGTAGAAAGAAGTTCACTCCCAGCCATCCACATGCCCAGCGGTTGAATGCTAGCATGGCTAAATTGCTAGCAATTCAACTGCTGCCTTTTCAGTTGGTAGACTCGGCCCCCTTCCGTGAGTTTGTACAATGTGTGGTTTCTCAGTGGCAGGTCCCCAAACGCCACTTTTTCTCATGGAAGGCGATTCTGGCTCTCTACCGGCATGTGGAAGGAAATGTCCTTGCCTCGCTGGACAGGGTGTTCATCGGTAAGGTGCATATTACCACCGACTCATGGTCGGGGACATTACCTGTTTTTCATGGCCCATTGGGTCACTCTTCTGGCACTCTTCTGGCAGCTGGGAAGGATGCAGGACAAGGTGCAGTAGTGTTGGAGGTTGTTCCGCCACCACGCCTCCAAAATGCTACTACTGGTTGTGACACACCTCTCTCCTCCATCCCCTCCTCTTCTTCTTCCTCCATGGCCTCTTCCAGTGCTCTGTCCTCAGAACCAGTTGTGCTCCATAGGTATTCAAGGGGCTATGCAAGCACGCAGGCAAAACAATGCTATGCCGTGCTTGTGCTGGTTTTTTTGGGGGACAGGAGCCACATTGGGGCAGAGATTTTGTCAGCTCTGCAGGGGCAGGCCAAGAGGTGGTTGACGCCATGCCAGCTTAAGCCAGGATTGGTGGTTTGTGACAATGGCACCAACCTCCTCTCCGCCCTCTGACAGGGACAACTGATCCATGTGCCCTGTGTGGCTCACGTCCTTAACCTGGTGGTGCAGCGGTTCTTGGGCAGCTACCCAGGCTTACAGGATGTCCTGAAGCAGGCTAGGAAAGTCTGTATGCATTTCTGCCAATCATGTAATGCCTGTGCTCGGCTGGCTGAGCTCCAAAAGGAGTGGAACCTGCCCAAGAACCGCCTTATATGTGCTATGCCCACCAGGTGGAACTCAACATTGGCCATGCTGCAGAGGCTGCACATGCAGCACAAGGCCATCAATGAGTACCTGTGTGACTACAGGACAGGGTCAGGGGAGCTCATTTTTTTCTCACCACGCCAGTGGGGCATGATCAGGGATGCATGCACTGTCCTGTCACCATTTGAAGAGGCCACAAGGATGGTGAGCAGTGACAGTGCATGCATCAGTGACACTATATCTTGTCCACCTGTTGGAGCATATGCTGCATGGAATAATGGACAGGGAACTTGAGGCAGAACAGAGGCAGGAAGAGGAGGACTTCCTTGCCTCTCAAGGCCCCCTTTATCCAGACAGTGTTCCTGCTGTCCCACCCATCACACAGGAAGAGGACAAGGAGGAGAAGGAGGATGATTGTGTCAGCATGGAGGTGGAGCCTGGCACTCAGCATCAGCAGCAGCAGTCTTGTGGGGATGATTTACAGTCCCAAGAAACCCGTGGACTTGTACGTGGCTGGAAGGAGGTAGCTGCGGATCATGTTGTCCTTAGTGACCCAGAGGACTCCGGACTGAATGCCTCAGCTAACCTACACTGCATGGCCGCCCTGATCCTGCAAAGCCTGCGGAAGTATTCTCGTATTCTTCGGATCAAGGAGAGGGACCATTACTGGCTGGCCACTCTCCTTGATCCATGGTACAAGGGTAAGGTTGTGGACCTTATCTTGCCATCGCAGAGGATGAGAGGATGAGACATCTCCGGGAGGCCTTGCAGAAATGTCTGTGCAATGCGTTCCCAGAGACTGGGAGGTTACAAACTCCTGGTCCTGGACAACGTGTTGCTGTGGCATCGGTCAGAAGGAGCGGTGGAGAAGGTGGCCGTCTGCCCGATGCGTTCAGACAATTTTTTAGTCTGCCGCCCCAAGGTATGATCGGTTCCAGCAACCATCGCCAGTGTCTGATTTACATGGTGCAGGAATACCTAGGGGCAAGGTCAGACTTGGACACCTTTCCCACTGAAAATCCTCTGGCTTACTGGGTCTTGAGGATGAATCACTGGCCAGAGATTGCACGTATGCAATTGAACTACTGACCTGTCCTGCATCCAGCGTTCTTGAACGCACCTTCACTGCTGCTGGTGGCTTTGTAACTGATCACAGGGTGCACCTGTCCACCGACTCGGTTGATCGACTGACCTTCATAAAGATGAATCAGTCTTGGATCACCACCAGCTACCAAGCACCTGAAGCTGATGTAACCGAATAATTTTTTTTGAATTATCACATCCCTTCAAGACTGCCTATGCTGATGCTGAGTGACTGTCCTGTTATGTTGACTGTCTATCCTCTTCCTCCTCCGCTGCTATCTTGTAAGAACATTTTTGGTTCTCGGTGATGACACCAGCCCAATTTTTCAGCCCCTGTTTAACAGGGGCGTGTAATTACAATTTTTGATGCAATGCTTTGCAACAGGGCTCATTCCTGCACTACAAATAGAGTATATGGGAGAGGTTGCAGTGTCGTGGCACCAGCACCAGTGCCTAAGGCACAATTTTTCAGCCCCTGTTTAACAGTGGCGTGTATTTACAATTTTTGATGCAATGCTTTGCAGCAGTGCTCATTCCTGCACTCCAACTAGAGTATCTGGGAGAGGTTGCAGTGTTGTGGCACCAGCAAGCAGTGCCTAAGGCCCAATTTTTCAGTCCCTGTTTAACAGGGGCCTGTAATTACAATTCTTGATATAATATTTCACAGCAGGGCCCGTTCCTGCGCCTACCGAGAGTAACTGTTGTGGCACCAGCACCACTACCATCACCACCACCACCAAAGGCCCTATTTTTCTACCACCGTTCAACAATGGCATGTAATTACAATTCTTAATATAATTGTTCACAGCAGGGCATTCCAGCACCCACCAAGAGTCATTTTGAGGGCTTAAAATGTTGTGGCAACACCAACACCTTAGGCGCAAATTTCTGCAGAGCATATAGGGCAGGCCCCTACTTTCAAACATCCAACTTACAAACGTCTACTACTTGCAAACGGAAGGAGACAACAGGAAGTGAGATGAAAAAAGACGGACAGCAAAACAAATTATACAGGGGTGATAACCCTTCCCTATGTTTTCCAAAAAGCTTAAAAAAAGATTTTTTGACTGGAGCTACACTTTAAAAATGTACCAGTTCAAGATTACAAACAGATTCTACTTAACACAACAAACCTACACAGTGCCTGTCTTGTTTGCACCGCCTATATACTCCTGTTCTGAGTACATAGGGTCTGGGGGCCCTACGCCTTTCCTTTTTTTAATATGGGTACGGGGTTCCCCTTTATATCCACACAAGACCCAACGTGGCTGGTAATGGGCAGGGGGGCTAGGAATACCATTTTCTCAATGATTTTCATCCATATTGCCGGAACCAGATATTACATTAAAACCGTAAGCAGTTTTAAATGACTTTTTTTCTGTTAAATGTCATTTTGTGCAGGGACTGTTCTAAATACGGGAAACACGTGCCACTTCACAGGCATACTATAGACACCCCCCAGGCATGATATTTAAAGGAATATTTCACTTTTTTCACTTTAATTGTCATTAAAATCAGTGTTCCCGAAAAAACATCAGTTTTTTAAAACATTTTAGGCATTGACCCATGTCCCCTGGGGCAGGAGCCAGGTCCCCAACCCCTTTTTAGGACAATATCTTGCATATTAGCCATTAAAATTAACACTTTTTATTTTGAACGTTCGAGTCCCATAGACTTCAATGGGGTTCTAAAGTTCGCACAAATTTTCGGTCCGTTCGAAAGTTCTGGTGCGAACCGAACCGGGGGGTGTTCGGCTCATCCCTATTCACAACATTCTGGGTGAAGTTGGGAAGATTCAGGGTCTTGAGAAGAACAGGTGGCACCCAGGGGCCTGGACAAAAGCACGGAGGAATGTCAGCTCCCCTTAGCTGCTGCCTGTCAGTCTCTGGGTGTGTGGCTTTTCTTTCTGTCCTTTCACGCCCCCTACATTTTATAAGATCAGATTTAAAAAAGGCTGCATGCATGGGATAAATGTGTAATTGTTTCTTGCCCCCCCCCCCCCCCCCCAGTTACACACTGTTATTATTATACATTTACATAGCTCTAACATATACCGCAGGAAAGGAGCTTACACTCTAATGTCCCCCCACGGTCACACACTATTATTATACAAATTGGATAACGTTTCATGGATGTGAAATTTCCTACACAACTGACAATGTGATAATACGGAGACATTTAGGACTCTGGACATGTTTTGTGCCATTGTAATTTTCATTTACCCAATCAAAGAAATGTGTTCCTGTTCAATATTGTATAGAAATGCATAAGACCCCCGTCCCATCATTAGCTGACATTTTGTTTTTAATCTTCTGATCTCAACACAATGAGGTCATATTTTGCTCCTTATATAAGTTTCATCATCAGGTACAGCTTCTTTCTGATAGGCTCTGAGAAAGGGCAAGGGGAATATGAAAGGACATGCAAAGGAATACAACGGAAGTCACCAAATGCCCGCAGGAGATAAAATGACGTAAAATTTTGAGCTGCCAAAATATTCCAAATAAGGGAGCAGCAAAAGAAAGCATGCCAGACCAAATTCATAAAGGAGTCCAAAACAAGACAACTAACATGTTTTGAGGAAACACCTCCTTCACCCACCTTCATCTGGGCTACAAGACACATACAAGTACACAGCAATATGAAAATTGTAAATCAAAAAATGGTGGAATCAATATCCATACATAGAGCCTAAAACCAATACGTTATGAAGAAGACCAAAAAATGTTTTGCATGTACAGTAAATACCAAATTAATTTGTGTAATTTGGTACATATATGCATAAGATCCATTTTTTTTAACTTTCAATATTCATACTTTTATATTAGTACTTGAATTGCAGCCCTGATAAAGGGGGAGAGTGTTTTTTCCCCCGAAACTTGTTGGTTGTCTGGGTCATTAAAGCTTTTTTGGGCTCCTTCACAAATTTGGCCTGGTGCTTCGTCTTCAGGTTTAAGCTCTGGGTGACATTCCCGGGGGCCCATTGGAGGGTAGCCCAGGTTGCATGTGAGCCGGGAAGCTTTTCAAATGATTGTGATCCTTCCCTTTACTACTCTGCATCAATAAGTATTGAAGACCCCCCGTCTCTTGGATTTATCCTCCTACAAAATTCTAAATATCTGCATCAAGCAAACCATTGTTATCTGTGATGTATTTTGCTTCATATTAATTGGTTAATCCATTAGAGGAAATTGTGTTGCTTCTAAGAGGAGGCCACATGGGAAGGTCATACTCGAGCCTCTTTATTTCTCCATTGTGGTGCTCACCACTCTTACCATCTCATCCTCCCCATTAATGATCACCAAATGAGCCTTGTTTTTCTCACAGTCTTCCTTGGCAAAATTCAGTGGTTCCGCTTTTGTGGACTTGTAGTAACAGCTGAGACCATAATGCTTCCAGGACTTATCACACAATGGTTGAGCAGAGCCTGAGAAAAAGAAAGAGAGGGGGAAGGCAAAAATAATCTCAGACTATCGGGGACTTTTCCCATTCTATAAACTTTTTATTAAAGGAAAACGCAATGCAATCAAATGTTAATTATTAACATGACTGTGCCACATATATGCTATGTGGTGGAAAGTTTTTGGACACCCGACCATTACACCTATATGCACTTGTTGTAAATCCCTTTTCGCCATGGCCATATGGAGGTGGCCTCAATAATTTTGATTAGGCTTAAAACAAGATTTGAAGGTGTCTGTGGTGATTTGTGTCCATTTGTAAGGTCGGGTATTAGGGTTGTCACCTCATCCCTTTAAAGAGGAAGTAAACCCTGATGAGTTTACTTCCTCTTTCATTCCCTGCAAAGGCATAGCATAATGGACTACTATGCATCGCATAGTAGTCCATTATGAGTCACTTACCTGACACAGGAGCCAGCGAAGTCACCGCTGTCCCCTGTAGTTCCGAGCGTCCATCTTCTTGGTGGGTCTCCGTGGGTCTCGCTGCTCCGGCACTGTGATTCACCGAAGCAGCGATGACGTCACTCCCGCGCATGCGCACGGGAGATGAGACGCGCGGCATTGCGCGGCATCTTCGCCTTCGACGATGCCCCGCTCAGTGCGCCTGCATGCCGCTGTCTACGGCGTATGCGCTGTAGATAGCGGTGCCCGTCTTCGGGCAAATATCTCCTAAACCGTATAGGTTTGAGAGATATTTCTTGGACCTACAGGTAAGCCTTAATCTAGGCTTACCTGTAGGTCAAAGTGGTTTGTAAGGGTTTACAACCACTTTAAAACCGAAAACATATTAATTACACGGGTTCTGTGGCTGATTAAGGTGATAATTAAACTCACTTGGTGCCTTACCTGCATGAAATTAGCCTCAGAACCCGTGTAATTCATATGTGTTCGGGTTTAAAGGGGTGAGATGGCAACTCTATCAGGTACTGATGTTGCATGAGAAGACCTGGATCACAATCAGTATTCAAAGGTGCTCAGCAGGGTGGAATTCAGGGCTTTGTGCAGGACACGCAAGTTCCTCCGTATCAAAATGGTCACACCATGCCTATTTGATGCTGGCTTTGTACACAGAGGCACCGTCATGATGGAACAGGAAAGGGTTTCCTTAACTACTTCCTATCCGGGACAATTCTCGCACTTTGCTCCTACATGTAAAAAATCATAATTTTTTTAGAAAATGACTCAGAACCCCCAAACATTATATATGTTTTTTAAGCAAAGACCCTAGGGAATCAAATGGCGGTTGTTGCAACTATTTATATCCCCACTCAAAGTCCATGATGTCATGTGACGTACTGCCGGTGGGAAATGGTTAACCACTTCCAGCCCAAGGATGTCATATGACATCTTTTACTTTCAGTGGTGATATCTGAATGATGCCTGCAGTTGCAGGCATCATTCAGATATCTTCTTTTTCAGCTGGTGATTCTGTGCACCGTAAGAATGAAGATAGCGGCAGTTCAGCTACTTGAGCGTTCTTCCAGGTGGTGGGAGGGGACACCCCTCCCCTTTCCGCCACCCTCCGGTGGTTCTCCAGACTCTCCCGTGCCATCGTGGACCCGTAGAAAGAATCTGCCACCGCCAGATGAAGAGCATAGAGATGGTCACCAGTCATCTCTTTAACCGTCGAAAGGCCCGGAAACCATCAGAACTGAAATTATTTTTTTTCAGGTTTTAATGCTTTCCAGTCTGGAGGAGAGATGTGGGGTCTTATAGACCCCACATTTCTCCATAAAGAAGACCTGTCTCACACCATTCCTATTGTAAGGAATGTTTACATTCCTTGTAATAGAAATAAAATACAAAATTAAAGAGAAAGTGTAAAAATTAAAAAGATTACAGTAAAATAAACAATAAAAATTTAAAGCACCTCATCCCCGTGTGCTCACACACAGAAGCGAACGTGCATTTAAGTCCCGCCCACATATATATCGCCGTGTGCGTTAGAGCGAGAGCGATAATTCTAGCACTAGACCTCCTCTGTAAATCAAAACATGTAACCTGTAAAAAAAATGAAAGCATCACCTATGGAGATTTTAAAGTACCAAAGTTTGGCACCATTCCACGAGTGTGCGCAATTACTCGGCGCAACATCATCTTTCACATTATACAAAAAGACATTGGACGAAAACGAATGCACATGTCTACTACATACTGTTGTATAGCGTAATATAGCATAGTAAAGCACTTTAAATCACTATATGGCACTGGGTCGCATAGTATAGCACCATATCTGACCAGGAACAAGGATTATACAATGCATTATGGGTTCAGACACAAAATTACAGACATTCCATTTGTCTGAATTTCGGGTAATTTTGTTATCGTTTTAACAAATGTGCAGAATCCAAAAACCGAAAGATCCAATATAAACAAATGCTTTATTTTCGTTTTCGTTGTGACAGCAGTTTGATATAGATAGGAGATTCGACATGACGCTGACAATAGCGATCTGTGTCCATCAAACCTGTGGACTAAAATGTGCCTAACCTTAGCTCTATTAGTCCAAGATTATTCTACATAGAGAGAAAAGATTCGACATAGAGAGAAGATATTCGGCATAGAGAGAAAAGATTCGACATAGAGAGAAAAGATTCGACATAGAGAGAAAAGATTCGACATAGGAAAGATTCGACATAGAGAGAAAAGATTTGACATAGAGAGAAAAGATTCGACATAGAGAGAAAAGATTCGACATAGAGAGAAAAGATTCGGCATAGAGAAAAGATTCGACATAGGAAAGATTCGACATAGAGAGAAAAGATTCGACATAGAGAGAAAATATTCGGCATAGAGAGAAAAGATTCGACATAGAGAGAAAATATTCGGCATAGAGAGAAAAGATTCGACATAGAGAGAAAAGATTCGACATAGAGAGAAAAGACTTGACATAGAGAGAAAAGATTAGACATAGAGAGAAAAGACTTGACATAGAGAGAAAAGATTCGACATAGAGAGAAAATATTCGGCATAGAGAGAAAAGATTCGACATAGAGAGAAAAGATTCGACATAGGAAAGATTCGACATAGAGAGAAAATATTCGACATAGAGAGAAAATATTCGACATAGAGAGAAAAGACTTGACATAGAGAGAAAAGATTCGACATAGAGAGAAAAGATTCGACATAGAGAGAAAAGGTTCAACATTATAGAGACAATAGCAAAAAAGGTTGAATGTGCCTAACCTAACTCTATTAGTCCAAGATTATTCTACATACAGAGAAAAGATTTGACATGAAGATTCGACTAAGCAGTTGCCGCCAGCGGACATTTATGGTCAAATGCTCCGCCCATAGGCTATAAAAGAATTCTAATGTTGGTTGACTAGTAATAATAATTAATAAATATAATTATTACTAGTGTCATACAACATTAGAATTCTACTATAGCTTGTAGGCGGAACATTTGACCGGAAATGTACGATTGCGGCGTTGTTCAGTTTAGCTGCTCCGTCAAATCTTCTTAGAACATTCGACAGACACAAGCCTTCAATGAAAGATTCAACCTTAATGATTTCGGATTTTCGGAAAAATTCATTTTTTAACTAAACAAAATAAATAAAAACGAATTTCGGGAGTAACTAAATAAATGTATTTTTCAGACGAAAATCAAATCCCGAAACAAAATATTTCAGTGTGCACATGTCTAGTATACAGTGCTTTACTCTTCTATAATGTATAACCGCTTCCCACCCGGCCAATGCACATATACGGCCGGATGGGAGCCGTCTACTTCTGATAGGACGTTCAGGAACGTCCTTCAGAAGGAGCGGGATCTCGCGCGCGCGTGCCCGCGCAGCGGCGCGATCCCGATGTGCTTGTGTCACCCGGACACGGCGCATTTCAGATCGGCAGGAGGGCTATGTGATTGGCCCTCCTGATCACATGACGGCCGTGTCCAATCACGGCCGTCATGTGATGTAAACAAACAGCTGGTTGCTAGGCAATCGGCTCCTCCTCTCCTCACACAGAAGTCATCGCTGAGGAGAGCAGATCGCTGCAGCCGGCTGATGCTCAGTGGGTATGAGCTGTTTTTTACAGCTTTTTACTAACTGATCACCAGTCTAGTGTAAACACACAACACACCACACAGTATAAACACACCACACAGTATAAACACAGTCCCCACATATGTCCCCAAAACATACATGTCCCCAAATAATAAAAACACATGTCCCTAATAATAAAGACATGTCCCCCACATATGTCCCACTAAAATCACATGTCCCAATGATTATCTGCACACATATGTACGTGATCACCTGCACACATATGTACATGATCATTTGCGTACATATGTCCGTGATCACACAAACCAATTATTATACACTTAACGGAAT
This sequence comes from Lithobates pipiens, assembly GCF_037356315.1. NCBI lineage: Eukaryota > Metazoa > Chordata > Amphibia > Anura > Ranidae > Lithobates > Lithobates pipiens. The sequence goes on along the minus strand of NW_027507903.1, from coordinate 648,111,098 downwards.
TTTTTTTACCAAAAACATGTAGCAGAATACATTTTGGCTTAAATTTATGACAAAATTTGATTTTATTGGATTTCTTTTAAAATAGAAAAAAATAAAATATAGTTTTTTTTCCAAATTTCAGCTTTTTTCCGCTTATATTGCAAAAAAAAAAAAAAACGGAGTTGTGAATAAATACCACCGAAATAAAGCTCTATTTGTGCGAACAAAATGCTAAAAATTTCATTTGGGTACAGTGTAGCACGACCGCGCAATTGTCACTGAAAGCGCTAGAGCGATGAAAGCTGAAAATTGGGCTGGGAAGGAAGGGGGGCGAAAGTGCCCTGTATTGTAGTGGTTACATACCTGTACTCATTTAGGCCCCATACACACTGGAAATGATAAAAACGTCTTTAGCTGTAGAATGTGGCTTTAAAAATGCAAGTTTTGCCATTTTTTTTTTGCATTTTTCAAACCCACTAGCTCTGGTTTTTCCAGCCAGAAAACGCCCTGACAAAATATCCTAATAACAGCCTATGTGGGCATGGACACATGGGATAACATGCTGGGGAGTTTACTGGCTGCTGAAATAAGCGCCTGAAGCCAAAAACAGCCGCTTTACATCCCGTGTGCATGAGGCCTAAATCAAAGTGCTATTATGTAGACGGCAGTGTGGTGGGCTACATACCACTGTGTTCTTCTCATGTTCACACTTCCATAAATCTACCTGTCCTTCTTTGGACTCTTTATCTTTATTATCGTGAAGTGCGCTGATTGGCTGGCCTTAATGCCTTTTTCAGCTTTTTTTTTGTTTTTTATTTAAGTCTTTTTCCTTTCATTTAGACCGGGTTCACATATGTTTGGTCCAGTTTTGACAGCGGGATTTTAGCCCCCTCCGGTGTGACTTTGTTCATCAGTTCAGGTGCGAATTGTCAGCGCATGACAATGGAAATCGCACCTGAACCATGCTCAAAATTGTAATGGACTCTTTTTAAAAATGTGCTGCAGTCGGCCCGCACATATGTGAACCGGCTCCATTGAAAAGGCTGCAGGTTCACATGTCACGCGAATCAGATGCAGTTCAAAAGGCTTCCAATTCACATATATGTGAACCGGGTCTTAATGTTTCTCTTATAATATATATATATATATATATATATATATATATATATATATATATATATATATATATATATAGTATCTCACAAAAGTGAGTACACCCCTTACATTTTTGTGGAACCTGTCCTGTTATACCGCTGTATGGTCTTGGCCACCGTGCTGCGGTTCAGTTTCAGGGTCTTGACAATCTTCTTATAGCCTAGGCCAGTGATGGTGAACCTTGGCATCCCAGATGTTTTGGAACTACATTTTCCATGATGCTCAACTACACTGCAGAGTGTCTGATTATCATGGGAAATGTAGTTCCAAAACATCTGGGGTGACAAGGTTCGCCATCACTGGTCTAGGCCATCTTTATGTAGAGCAACAATTCTTTTTTTCAGACCCTCAGAGAGTTCTTTGCCAGGAGGAGCCATGTTGAACTTCCGGTGACCAGTATAAGGCTGGATTCACACTATATTACCAAAAGTATTGGGACACCTGCCTTTAGACGCACATTAACTTTAATGGCACCCCAGTCTTATGCCCCGTACAGACAATCGGACATTCCGACAACAAAATCCATGGGATTTTTTCCGACGGATTTTGGCTCAAACTTGTCTTGCATACACATGGTCACACAAAGTTGTTGGAAATTCCGATCGTGAAGAACGCAATGACATACAACACGCACAACAGGACTATAAAGAGGAAGTTCAATAGCCAGTAGCCAATAGCTTCCGTCTCGTAATTTATTCTGAACATGCGTGGCCCTTTGTGCGTCGGAACTTGTCTACATGAATTTACGCGATCGGATTTTGTTGTCGGAAAATTTTAGATCCAGCTCTCAAACTTTGTGTTTCGGAAATTCCGATGGAAAAAGTCAGATGGAGCCCACACACATCTGAATTTCCGACAGTGAGCTCCGATCACACATTTTCCGTCAGAAAGTCCGACCGTTTGTACGGATCATAATTTCGTAGGGTTCAATACTGAGTTGGCCCACCCTTTGCAGCTATAACAGCTTCAACTCTTCTGGGAAGGCCGTCCACAAGGTTTAGGAGATGTGTCTATGGGAATGTTTGACATTTAGTAGTGTGTCTACGGGAATGTTGGATGAGAAGGCCTGGCTTGCAGTCTCCGCTCTAATTCACCCCAAAGGTGTTCTATCGGGTTGAGGTCAGGACTCTGTGCAGGTCAGTCAAGTTCTTCCACCCCAAACTCGCTCATCCGTGTATTTATGGACCTTGCTTTGTGCACTGGTCCAAATCATTTGGTGGAGGGGGGATTATGGTGTGGGGTTGTTTTTCAAGGGTTGGGTTTGGCCCTTTAGTTCCAGTGAAGGGAACTCTTAAGGCGTCAGCATACCAGGACATTTCGGACAATTTCATGTTCCCAACTTTGTGAGAACAGTTTGGGGATGATCCCTTCCTGTTCCAACATGACTGCGCACCAGTGCACAAAGCAAGGCCCATAAAGACATGGAGGAGCGAGTTTGGGGTGGAGGAACTTGACTTGCCTGCACAGAGTTCTGAGGTTTAGGAAGGTGCCTATGGGAAGGTATGACCATTGTTCCAGAAGCACATTTGTGAGGTCAGGCAATGATGTTGGAGAGAAGATCTGGCTCGCAGTCTCCGCTCTAATTCATCCCTGAGTCCTGACCTCAACCCAATAGGACACCTTTGGGATGAATTAGAGTGCAGACTGCAAGCCAGGCCTTCTCGTTTAACATCAGTGCCTGACCTCACAAATGCGCTTCTGGAAGAAAGGTCAAACATTCCCATAGACACAGTCCTAAACCTTGTGGACGGCCTTCCCAGGCTGAGTTAAAGCTGTTGTTATAGATGTAAAGGGCGGGGCCAACTCAATATTGAACCCTACGGACTTATGCTCCGTACACACGGTCGGACTTTCCGAGGGAAAATGTGTGATCGGAGCTTGTTAATCAGAAATTCAGACCATGTGTAGGCTCCATCGGACTTTTGGGTGGGCCAACCCAATATTGAACCCTACAGACGAAGACTGGGATGCCATTAAAGTTCATGTGCGTGTAAAGGCAGGTGTCCCAATACTTTTGGTAGTATAGTGTATGTACTATATATATGTACAGTATCACACAAAAGTGACAGAGTGTATATATGTATATACTATATATATATGCACATATATGAGTGTATTTATCCTCTGACACCTCACTATGTTATGTGTTAATGGAGACAAGATCCCGTTCATTGATGGTTGAATGTCCTACTGGGGTGCACGCTTATGCCACGTACACACAATAGGATTTTCCGACAACAAAATCCTGGATTTATTTCAAACTTGTCTTGCATACACGCGGTCACACAACTGTTGTCGGAAATTCCGATCACCAAGAACGCGGCGACATACAACACGTACAACGAGCCGAGGAAAATGAAGTTTAATAGCCAGTGCGATTCTGAGCAGGTGTGGAATTTTGTGCGTCAAAAGTGTCTACACACGCTCAGAATTTACAAGAACGGATTTTGTTGTCAGAAAATTTGAGATCCAGCTCTCAAAGATTTGTTGTCGGAAATTCCGACAGCAAATGTCTGATGGAGCATACACACGGTTGGAATTTCCGATAACAAGCTCACATCGAACATTTGTTCTCGGAAATTTCGAGCGTGTGTACGCGGCATTAGGGCTGTATTTATTTAAAAAAAAAAAACAGCATAGAAACCTCATGCACATTTGTTCTGTGGAAATTGGGACAATATTGAATGCCATTAGGCTATTTCCTCTCCAGGTCAAATGTTCCTCATAGACTGAATCAAGAAAATGCCACCTTATTTCCACTAAATGGAACTGATGATCATAGGAAATAATTACCTATGATGGTAAGCTCCATCTCACACTCATATTATGGTGTTTTCCCGATTTTACTCTATTCTGTATGAATAAATAACATTCAACCTGGTAAGAAAATGGCTTAAAAAAAACTTTTTTTTTTTTTTTTTTGCTTTCATTTACAGGGAACGAATATATATGCAGTTTTAAGCAACAAATAGCTCCGCAGATTTTTTTAGGGTGGGTGCAAAATGAGAAACTCACTATTCATCTTCCAGACCTCGTCTAGGAGTTTCCCCACAGCTCCCAAATTCCTCTGAATCTTGTTGAAAAGAGAACCTGTAATACAAAGAATGGCAGGTTACCTCGGCTGCAGAGCTGCTCCCCTCTATACACATGAGCAATGAGAGGGAAAGAGATTTTCCTTCAGGGCTATAGACATGGGCATGCACACAGGGTGAGCAGGGTGTGCCTGGGTACACCCTAATTATCTTGTGCACATTGTTGCTTTGTGTGCAGGTGGGGAGATGGGAAAGATCTCCCTCTTACTGGCTCTGCCTTAAGAGAAGTGCTTACACAGGGAGAACAATGTGATGCGGCCATATATACAGGGCTGCTGATAAGACAACCAGCCCTCCTGTACTGGGCTCGGGGCCCCATCAGTTAAAAAGGGGGGCCCAGGCACCTGCTGAGCAAGAGGGCCGGCTGTACTGTCTTATTGCAGACACCAATCCTCTTCTGCCTCCCCCTGCAGCGTTGCCAGCTTCTCAGTTTACATCGCAGGGGGTAATGGTTCAAGCACATCTGCCCAGGCCCTCTTTCCCCCACAGCACTACCAGCTTTCCCCCACAGTGCTGCCCTCCTCTCCCACAGTCCCTTTCTTTCACAATTCAGACAGACATATCAGCCTTCATATTTCACCGGGCTCCTAAAAAAAAAATTATAAAAAATAAATAAATAAAAACTACTGACACCAATCTCTGCTCTACTGACACTGTCTGCTGCTTTACTGATATTCACACTGTTTTGTTGTGATTAGCTGTGATTGGTCAAAGCTAATCACATGGTACAGATGGGCTGTGATTAGCCCTGTCTGTACCATGTGATCAAATTGACCAATCACAGCCAGCAACAGATTTGTACACATTGGATGTCTTGAAAGAAATCCATCTATTGTGTACAACTGTCATGTGACCTGCTGTGATTCATCAAGGTGGTCACATGGTACTGTCAGAGAGCTGGTACTCTGATCAGTCATCGGCTGTGTCCCGTGGACATGGCCGGTGATGGATCACGCCATTGCATGAGCCCTGTGGCTGCACGATCGGTGAATCCTGACATGACATCATATGACACTCACGTCGGGAAGCATCCACATGGCTGTCAATCTGCTATTGGCCAGGCGGGAACTGGTTAATCAGCAAGAACAGGAGTAAAGGCACACGCATATATAATTCAAATAAGATGAAGCCTTAAAATGATACAGCATTGAAAAAAGTGCTCAGTAGCAGGACAGTTTTAATTAACACGAATATGAGTAAATATAAAGAGCAATTTTTAAAAAATAATAAAAAAAATTAGCCCTCAGATGCAGCTGTGAAAAAAAACGGTCAGTGGCAGGACATGTTTTAATGCAAGAGAAAAGAAGAAATGCAGAGACACAAGGCACCGGTCAGGTTTTTCAAACAAGAATGAACAGTTTGGCTTCAGTTGATGCAGCTGTGTAAAAATTGGCCAGTGGTAAGACATTTTTAATCAGCAAGAACACAAGTAAATACAGAGATACAAGGCCCAGATGTCTTGAAACAAGCATTAAAAAGTCAGCCCTCACATGCAATTGACCAAGAATTAAAAAGTTGGTCCCTTTAAATGCAGCTGTGTAAAAAATGTCAAGCGGCAGAATAGTTTTCAGTAGAACAGAAAAAAATTTAGATTTAGAGTTTTCCCTCAGATGATACATCTGTGCAAAAATTGTCAAGTGGCAGGACAGTTTTAATCAGCAATAACAGGAGTAAATGCAGACATATGCACAGATACCTTCAAGCAAGAATTAAAACAGTCAAACAAGAACTAACGCGCACACACGACCGTACTTTCGACGGACTGAACCCCGGAGGACTTTTAAAAGGAGTTGCGACGGAGTTCCGATGAAACGGACTTGCCTACTCACGATCGCACCAAAGTCCGACTGATTCGCACATGATAACATACGACCGGACTAGAATAAGGAAGTTCGTAGCTAATAGCAGCCCATGCATTGTTGTTTGTCTGTCGGACTAGCATACAGACTAACTGATTTTTTTGACCAGACTCCAGTCCGTCAGAAAAAAAAAACGAATTTCCTTAATTATTTCTGAGTCAGCGTAAATCAAAATGTGTGTTTTATTGTATACATCAAAGTAGAAGAATAATACTTACAAAAATAGTATAATGATACAAAAGAATATGTTGCTTCATATATGATTAGAGTCCTAGTAGTGTTCATTCATTTCAAAGATAGAAGAATTCTTAGCCTTTGACCAAGTGTTCTATTGGCTTGGCTTTTAAAATGGCCGAATAACCCTTTGTATGCTGAAGAGAAGTCTGTGTGTTGAGATAGATGGATGGATGTAGTCAGAGCTGTGTGTAGGCGATCAAGAGAGCGTCTTCAAGCAAGCTTTTGCTTATATGAACTCAAAGCTTCTAAATGTGTGCCAAAAGAAATACACACACCCCTTATCCTATTAACATCACCTCTCCTTTTGTTTCTCACAAGGGTGAGGGCTAAGGAGTGGATACCCGAGCTTTTCAACATCTGGTATTCTTCAGACACACAGACTACTCTCCTAATGACAGGAAATGGGGGAAGGAAAATCTTAGACTTTAAACAAAATATCAGTTACATAGGAAAATTTCTTTAAAAGCATATATAAGATTTACAATATCCATCAAAATCCTGATAGTTTTTAAATGTTTACTTTTTCAGTTCACCATGTCACCATCTGGAGATATTATTAATTCAAAGTTGTCTTTCACACAATTCTGGAGAATTCATATTCTTAATAAAGTATAATAAAGCCAAATTAAAATTTTAGGCATTACGAATATAACATTCCCCTTTGAAATATGAATACTAATCATATTTTCAAATATTAGTCCATTCAAACATTCATGTCACAATCACGCAGACTTTGATCCAATAACATGTGGGTCATGTGTAACTGAATCCGTAACTCCGAAACCCATTCTCCTTTTAAGCTTATTTTGCAATAAATCAGCTCCTTTCCTAATTTCACTTCTAATTCGATAATATAATTTTTTCATTCTAAATATTAGAGATGGGCGAACTTCCGACGGGATGTTTCGCGAACGTGAACCGCGAACACGGGCAAAAGTTTGCGAACCGTAACGTTCGCGGCGGGCCTCATTGACTGCAATGGCAGGCAAACTTTAAAAAAATGACAGGTCATATTTTCAGCCACAAAATACTTACTAGCTGTGCACACATAGTCTCACCACATGGCCACTGACATAACACAAGTATGAAGTGAATCTGGGATCGACAACTACAAGCATTGTTTTTTTATCTGTGAAATTTTGACAATTCAGGACTCAGGAGTGCATGAAGGCAATGGAGGAGAGGTCAGGGTAGGCTATGAAGAGGGTGCAGGAGATGATCACCAGCACCGTGATATAGAGAACTGACACCAGCAGCATGATAGAGTGCACTGACACCAGCACCGAGATAGAGTGCACTGACACCAGCACGTGATATAGAGCACTGACACCAGCACCGAGATAGAGTGCACTGACACCAGCGCCGTGATATAGAGCACTGACACCAGCACCGTGATATAGAGCACTGACACCAGCACCGTGATAGAGAGCACTGACACCAGCACCGTGATAGAGTGCACTGACACCAGCACTGTGATATAGAGCACTGACACCAGCACCGTGATAGAGTGCACTGACACCAGCACCGTGATAGAGAGCACTGACACCAGCACCGTGATAGAGTGCACTGACACCAGCACCGTGTACACATGCGTAATTTTGCCCTGTTTCAATGCGCTAAGCAGATTGGCACACACCACTTTACCAACTGTCAAATTGAGCGATGTTAGCCACTGATCTGCCTGTGAATGCAAAGCTGAAAGGAGTGCAGGGCCAGTGTGGCTCTTGGCTTTCAGGTACAACAGATGCCGCACAGCATGGCAACGTCTCACCTGTCATGTCAAATAGGTTATGGGGAGCTTGGGCAGTGCAGCAGAAGAGACGCTAGCAGCAGAAAAGGAGGAGTCAGTCGAGGAGGAGAGGGAGGAGGATGGAGTAGGAGGAGGAGAAGAAGAGCCAGGCCTGCATGCAATTCGTGGCGGTAAAACCAAATCTACATGGGTGCCACGGGTTACATGCTTGACGGGCGTCAGAAGGTTCACCCAGTGGGCAGTAAAAGTGATATACCTTCCCTGCCTGTGTTTGCTAGACCCCGTGTCTGTTGTCAGATGTATCTTGGCACCGACACTGTGTGCCAGAGACACATTCACTTGCCGCTGAACATGGCCATATAGCTCTGGGATGCACTTCTGTGAGAAATACTTCCTTCCTGGGGCCTTCCATTGTTGTGTTCCAATGGGCACAAATTTTCAAAGGCCTCCGAGTCCACCAGTTTATATGGCAGTAGTTGGCGGGCTATCAGTTCTGACAAGCCAGCCGTCAACCGTTGGGCAAGAGGGTTATCTGGCATCATCATTTTTTTTACGCTCGAACATTAGGCCCATGGAAGACTGCCTTTTTGCAAAAAAATGTGAGAATGGCATGATGGAAGGTGGAGTGGAGGACAATTGTGAGGAGAGAGGAGAAGGATAAATAGAAGACGAGGCTGGACGGTGAGAGCCTGGAGTGTGGCTTTGTGTGTTCTGTTGCTCCCACTGGGCTTGGTGATGGCAGCTCATGTGCCTTCTTAAGGCGGTCATCCCTAGGTGAGTGTTGGGCTTACCGCGACTTATGCTTTGACTGCAAAGATTGCAGATGGCAACACTATTGTCAGCAGCGGACACGTTAAAAAAAAACACACTGCGGAGTCATGTGCGGGCATCCTGGGAGCGCCAGATGTGACCGTACATGGTTGATGCCTCGCTCCTGATACATTAGCAGTCTGCTTTGTCCCTTCTGTGCAATCTAAGTTTCGCCTGCTTCTCCTCCCTATCTGCTGGTCCATATCTCCCTCTGAACTCCCCCCCTCTTCCTCTCTTGTGGGCACCCATGTGACATCACTAGACACGTCATCATCGAGGTCACCTTCCCCACCACTATAATTAGAGATCTCGGAGTAGGCAGCAACAGCGGGGACCAACCTCCTCCTTGGGCTGATCTGGGTACTGTCATCAGACTGCTGAGTGGCGGTTGTTGCTACCTCCTCTTCCTGATCCAATGCCAAGAGTGGCTGCGGAAGTGTCTTGATATGGATCAGAAAATAATTCCTGTGACTCAAGCTTAGGGTATATGGTGGTGGTGGTGGTGTTGGTGGTAGTGTCTTTTGGGGGTGCACACAGCAGAGAGTGAAGAAGAGGGTGCAGATCGAGAGGATGAGGAGGGTGCAGAAGAGGAAGGCTGAGTGAGATACTCAACTAAGTCTGGTGTGTCCTTTGACGTAATCGCACGCACCTTCTGCAATTTGCCACTTTGGCTCAAGCCTGTTGCTCCTGCCTTACCCCTACCTCCCCTGCGGAAGGGCCTGCCTCTTCCTCTGCCTGTCATTTTTTAAATTACCCTGTGACAAATGTCTCTAGAGAAGTGCAGTATGTATGTGGAAGAAGGTATAAAACACCCGCTTCAATCTGTTGTTTTTGGGGACCACTGGTCTATAACACCAGTTATAATACTTTTTTTTTATTGCCTTTGTCACTCTTTGTAGTATCGCTGCAGAAACAATCAGCAGTCACAATCCTGCACAGTGGAAATGCACTATACAATGCTTTCTATATGTGCAAGTATTTTATACGTGTATTACACAGCTATATACTGCACACCAAATAGTACACCTATACCAGTCCTTAAAAGGACCTTTGTGGACCTAGTAGCTAGTGATTTGCAAACTGTCCCTCAGTCCCTACAACGATAAAAGACAGCTGCAGAAACGAGCAGTAATCTGCAGCACAGCAATGCACCAGCACCCTATATATAGTACACCTATACCAGTCCTTAAAAGGACCTTTGTGGACCTAGTAGTAATAGCTAGCTAGTGATTAAACTGACTGCCCCTGCTCCACACAGCGTCCTGTCCCTACACTGACAAAAGACTGCTGCAATCACCAGCACAGCAGTGCACAGAACCCTATATACTGTACTATACATATACCAGTCCTTAAAATGACTTTTGTGGACCTAATAGCTAGCGATTTGTGTCACTACAGTCTCTCCCTACTCCACACAGCGCCCTGTCCCTACACTGACATAAGACAGAATGTAAAATGGCCGCCAGATCAGGTCTATTTATAAGGTAGGGGGAATGTCCAATTGTCCATGTGCTGAAATGTCTCAATTGGCTGTCCTGTACCCCATGATGGATGTGTCATCATGGGTCAAAGTTCTTTCACACTGTAAACACATATGTCCGCCGGGCGAACAGTGGCAATAGTCCCCCGAACAAGCGAATCGCGAACACTCAAAATTTCCCGCGAACTGACCACTGGGCGATCAGTTCGGCCATCCCTACTAAATATCAAACATAACTGGAATATAAGGAATAACATAATAATAATAAAAAGAATAACAATAGGATGTGATAAAATATTTCCTGTTGCTGAAGTTATAAAAGTTTTTCCCCAAATTGATACAGTATTACTGAATTTTTTCCACCAATTACTTCATGAAAATTCTGACCATTGATGTGATATTTCTCTCAAATGACCTTGTTCATGTTTAAACAATACTTCTGCATTCTGCAATTCCTTAGACAAAGCTATTAATAAACCTTTATCCTTTTGAATTATATTTGCCCATTTTTCCCATGGAAATTCATCTATTTGGGAAATATTGAGTAGGAAGAGTGCTAATATTTTTCATAAACATATTTGTTAAATTTGTTCTCAACCCATTAACACTTATTGCAACAATGTCTCCTTCTATACAATACAAACCTTGATTTAGATTTTCTGTATTTGTACAAGAAGATAATTTTTTTTAACCCTTTCTGTATCTGACATAAACTGAAAACAAACCTTCTTTTTATCTACACGAGTAATTAATTCAGAAAACATGATGACAGATCTAATTGTTCTAATTCAGAATTTTCATTGTTAAATACAAAATCTGTATACTGTAATTTATAGTATAATAATTGTGTATTGCTGACAGGTAATCCCAAAACAGTGATTGGAACCAAAATTTGTTCTTTTCTGGCTATTGGAATCATAGAAGAACTATAATATACATCCTGTTTGCATCCTATCCATTTATTTACCCATAAATCTGTATGATTTATAGCATATACATATTCTCTGGGTAAATTCTGTAAAATGCCAAGAGGAGTTATTCCACTCTGAAATGCTTGCGCAATTATTTTAAAATTAGTGGAATATTCAGTCTAAATCTCTAAGCATGCTCTGGCTATATGAGAATGTGGTTCACTTATCATCAAATCAAGAGTAATATTTTGAAGATGTAAAATAGATGGACCCATGATATTAGCTGTTTTAATAACCATATTCTAAAATCTGATTTAAATGTTTTTATATTTTAATACCATTACTCCCTACTAAACCAGCGGTTTCTAGATCAGACTTTTAAGTATTAATATCCATACTATTTGTTATACTCCCGATTGTGCCAATCCCTCCTAAAATACATTCAACAACACCACGCTTATTTCTGTTATAATTTCTATTATTAATTCCAAACCATCTCTTAATACCCAATTCCATATTAACCAAATGTCCTTGACATTGTGGAAACCTTGTAGAAATTTTCCATTCTGAAAACATTAAAGTTCCACAAAATAATGACAAACTTTCCTTCTCTCAAAAGAGTTTTGGATTGGAAATGGTTAATCTGAAAAGGAGTTGCAGAGAAACTTTTCTTATTAACACATGGAGGTTTCTTTGGAGACATAACAATAACACTTGCCTTAGCACATTTCACCGGATAATTTCCTATTGATATGCAACATTCATATATACCAGTTTAATTCAAAGATACTCTCATTTGCTGATAAACAAATGTATAATTGATCCAATTCACACTACCAAAAATTCCTTTATGAATTATGATAGTAGAACTGTAAAGAAAACTACCCAAAAATGCAGCATTCCTTTTCTAAGTTAACAATGAATTTCGAGGTAAAGATATTTTTGTATTACATATCAAATGCAAATTATCTTTATCTTCCATCATTTTCAAAGATTGTGGGAAAATATTAATTTCTGGAACAATCCTATCAACTATAGAAATATCAATTTTGACCCTTATTTGAGTAAATGTTCTTGTTACTTTAAAATCCCATGTTCTTACAACATCCCCTTTTTCATCTCCAATTATATTTAAATGTTTTGGATCTAATATCTTCATGAAACTTTGAAAAAGGTAATAAAATTTATCTAAAGGGATAAAGTATTTTCCCAGATCTTGGCATAGTATTCGTAACATCTCCAGACCACATTGTTGAATCATTACCTTTTAAATATATAGACCAGAAACTCCTCAAGAATATATTACATTCAAAAGTTCAGATTTGGTTGTTTAGTCTATAATATCCCTGCATTTTAACAAAATTTGTTTTGGATTCTATCTTTTTTTTTTTTTTTTTTTTTAAGATAATTTTTATTGAAAATGTATACAAATAGGGTACAAAGTCAAAGTTAACAGCAAGTGAAAATACATGAAAGCACGTATACATATGTTAAGGCAGTCAATGATAATTGTACAATGTAAATAAGTGAACGTGGAAAAAAAAAAAAAAGGTACATGGTCCAGTACAATCTTGCATGGCAATAAACCAATACAGGTGTACAAACGTGTGCAATTTTTGTCCCCGCTGCCGGGGATGGTGGGATAGCTACCAGACAGTGGTGCCAGGTAGTTATATAAAGAAAATGGGGGGTCTCAGCTTGAGAAAGGAGTCAGTTATTGTGTATGGGAGGATAGGGTATGATATTGGGAAGGGAGACAAAGGTCAGAAGGATGGGGGGTGTGGAGATAGGGATGCTTATAGCTGAGTAGACAGACCCAGTGGGATATCCGATTAATTGAAAAGCAACTTTGTGTGAATCAAGTCATCGTATATTGTTTAAAGGTGTCAGTAGACATAAAGTGGATCCAGCATGACCAAGTATTGGTGAATTTTGCTGGCGTGTCTTTGGCTTGATGGATTAAGTTTTCTATGGTCATTATATGAACAATGCGCTGAAGCCATTCTTGTACAGTAGGGATAGTCGGGGATTTCCATTTCAGAGGGATGCATTGTCTGGCTGCATTGACCATGTGCATGGCGAGGGATTGGAAGTATAATCTATTGGGTGAAATAGAGTGGTGCAGTAGGAATTGGGTGGGTGAGAATTCTAAATCTAGTGTGGTAACTGCTTGGATTATGTCATGTATTTTGGTTCAGAAGGGCTGAATTTTCGGACAAGACCACCAGAGGTGCAGAAAAGATCCCTGGGTGTCATTACAGTGCCAACAGTTTGGATTCTATTTTAACTTTGATTTCAATATTACTATTATTATTATTATTATTATTATTATTATTATATAATTATTATTATAGATTTCAATATTATTGCTGTGAATGAAACAATTGCAAACAGAAATCATATCCCTGTCCTACACATACAAATACATACAAATCTTCTGCTGTATTAATATCAACATCTCTAAAATTATGATTTTTGTCATATGCATTAATATCAATAACTCTCTCATTTTTGTCCTTTGTAATGATATCAGTGTTCTTATTTTTTAGTTCATCTGTATTGATATCAGTGTCTACATCTCTTTTATTTCTGAATAATGCAAGATTTTTGTTGTATAATTCTTCAATCCTGTTAACGTCTGCATAGCTGGAACAGTTTGTGATATATTTTACCACAGATAAAATTGTCACTAGGGAAAAGATGATACATTTTCTCTCTGTAACACTTTTCTTTTGTTGAACTGACATCTTTTCTTCCCTTTGGGATCCATGATTCCTTCAGGTTAGATTTTTATAATTAATTCCTGAAAAAAGGAATGCAGCATTTGTTATCTCAACATATACAATTTGTTATACCCACATTTTTATTTCTACATACGTTTTTTTCACTGAACTGAGAAGGTATTTGTACCCCTTGAACATCCAAAATGTCAAATGGACCTTGTCAATTACTTTTCCATGTTCCAACTCCTGAAACTTTAGCTCCGCCTGTAACGTACATCTCACCATCTCTGGGTGTGACCTCACATGTGACAATTCTTTAATCTCCATTTTCTTTCTGTCTTAGACTTGTGCTAACACTATTCGCAATGGTTCCATAGCACTATGTCGAGCTCAAAAGCAAGAGGGGTCTCTATTGCTTTTCATAAGCGTCTACCAGTTCAGAATTTGGAATGTAGAGCTGATTTAAATGGAAGATATCTGTTCCTCAAAATCCGATTGTGGGATAAAATTTTCACAATTGCAAACTTTTATATTCCAAATTATGATCAAACTAAGACAATCGCGAGTTATCTTGGCCTTCTAGCAGATTTTGCAGAAGGTACGGTTATTGTGGGAGGAGATTTTAACCTAGTTTTAGATCCATCACTAGATACGTCAGCTCAACGATCAAATATTTCATATTCTCATTTGAGGGCACTTAAAAACAAACTTTTTGAACATAGGTTGATGGATCTTTGGCGGACCCTAAACCCTAAAGATCGTAACTATACATATTTTTCTCTAGCACATAAAACATATAGTAGAATAGACTTCTTTTTAACTGGTCCTAAATTATTGGAATGGAACCCTTCTATAGAAATCGGATCATTCATTTGGCCCGACCATTCACCAGTATTTTTAACAATAGCACCCCCTCAGACTCAGGGTACCAATTGGTCGTGGCGTTTGAATGATACACTTATGCAAGATCAAATCTGTCGTAAAGCAATTGTGGAGGTGATTGATAATTTTATTTCCGATCATGAACAGGATGAAACTGCCTTACCCTTGAAATGGGAGGCCTTAAAGGCAGTAATAAGAGGGGTGTTTATTCAACATGGTTCTCATCTTAAAAAAGAAAAATCAAAAATTATCGAAAATATGTTATTAAAACTTCATTCTTTGGAAACTCGACATAAAGCCCACTGTTCTCCAGATATATCAGCCAATATTTTCTCTACAAGGATATCTCTATTACAGCTATTCAAATCATCTCAGAGCTCATACCAACAAAGACGTGCAGTGGGAAGATATAGATTTGAGAATAAGTGTGGGAAAATGTTGGCTGATATGTTACACCCACGTCAATCACAGACTTTTATACCAAGTATAAAAAAATCATCAGGAGAATTGACATCTGATCCACATGAGCTTCAACAAATTTTTAGGGAATACTTCTCAGCCCTCTATAATTTGACTCCATCATCATTATTGGAGGATAGGGGAGTTGGAGACAATATTATTGGGGAATATGTACGGGAAAACGCTATTCCGACAATAGATACTGTTACTAGGGAATCTTTGGATTCTCCATTCTCACTTGAAGAACTACTAGAAGTAATTGCCAATACTCCAACAAATAAGAGTCCAGGTCCTGACGGGTTTACATCAAAATTTTATAAGACGTTTAGAGAACATATAGCCCCGTTTATGCTCCAAGTGTTTAATTCTATCTCTTTTACGAATCAATTTCCAACACAGACTTTGGAATCTCATATTACTTTAATTCCCAAACCAGAAAAGGATTTAACACTTTGCTCCAGTTATCGACCCATATCGTTGATTGGGATAGATTTAAAGATATATGCTAAACTGATTGCACTCCGTCTTCAACCACTTCTTCCAAGCTTAATACATACAGATCAGGTAGGATTCATTCAAAGTAGAGAAGCACGCGACAACACGATCAAAACTTTTTGTTGATGAACTATGCACAAAGGGCTAAAATTCCAGTATGCCTTCTTTCAGTTGATGCAGAAAAGGCATTTGATCGGGTGGGATGGCCCTTCCTTAAACATTCTTTAATGCAAATAGGATTGGGGTCAAATATATTCCATAAGATCATGGCATTATATACTAAACCGGTAGCTAGAATAAAAATTAATGGTTCATTGACAACTAGTTTTAATATACAAAATGGTACTCGCCAGGGATGCCCGTTATCCCCTTTATTCTATGTTATAGTAATGGAATATTTAGCGACGGCTATTAGACAGAACTTTTACATTTCTGGTGTTCAGATAAAACAGAGGGAAATAAAAATGGCTTTGTTTGCTGATGATCTATTACTTTATATCACTAATAAACACATTGCAATTCCCTCTGTTTTGTCTGAATTCCAGCGGTTTGGGAAACTGAGCAATTTTAAAGTAAATGTATCAAAATCAGAAATCCTTAATGTGTCGCTCGTACCCGAACAGGTTGCAATGTTGAGAGCTAATTTTAAGTTTAGGATTTGCTCTACAGCTGTAAAATATTTAGGTGTTAAATTTACCCCGGACTCAAATCATTTATACTCAATGAACTATGTTCCTCTTCTGCAACGTACCTTACAAGATCTAAAAAAATATGATGTTAAGCAATACTCATGGTTTGGGAGAATTAATATATTAAAAATGGATATAATACCGCGGTTTTTGTACCTTTTTCAAACTATCCCAATTGGTGTCCCTAGATCATTTTTTACCACTTTACAATCGGCGTTTACAAAATTTATTTGGGGACATAAAAAACCAAGATTACAAAAGAAATTATTATCATTACCAAAAACTAAAGGAGGTGCGGGTGCACCTGATCTATATTATTACTATGTCTCGGCTGTTTTGACTAGACTGGTGGACTGGTTTTATTGCTCGGAAACCAAACAATGGGTAAAAATAGAACAAGGGTTGAATCAATTGGATTTAAAGGTATTGCCATGGTTAGACTTGTCTGATAGTAATTTAAATCGAGAACTGTTAGAATCTATGCCTTCCCTCACATCCCATGTGTTGAATATATGGGGCAAAACAGCTATAAAATTGGAACTTTCCTCCTATGTAGGACCTATGACACCTTTATTTGGCAATCCTCTATTTCCACCGGCATTAAATAGGACAAGTTTTCTCATATGGAATAGGGAATCCCATTATAGATTGAGTAATATTTTATGCCAGGGGACAATTCCGTCTTTATTAAATTTATTCCCCAGACAGCGACCATCACTTATGCAAATGTTGGAGTTTTGGCAGTTGCGGTCATTCTGGTGCACAATTCAGTAAGTCTCTGGGTAGAGATTTAACACAACTTGAAACTATCCTGACACAAGATCAAAAACCAAATCATGTTATATCAGTACTGTATAAGATGTTTATTATTAAAAATCACCCGGAGCCCCCAGAATATATAAATAGATGGGTTAATGAGATCAACGCTCAAATTGAGGTTGGGGAATGGGAGAAGGCATTTAATTTTGCTCACTGTCTATCACCGTCAATTAAAGCACAAGAGACGAATTATAAAATACTCTCAAGATGGCACTGGAGCCCAGTGACACTCCACCGTATATACCCAGAAAAATCAGATATATGTTGGCGATGCCATAGAGACAAGGGCACATTGCTCCATATTTGGTGGGAATGCCCCCTAATTTTTAGATTTTGGGGAAAGCTTATGCAATTATATACAACAGTTACTGGGGAGGTAATTCCAAATACACCACAAATCACCCTTCTCTCTATGTTACCAAGAACATATAAAAATGTTAAAAAGAATATTTTAGGACACTGGTTGACGGCGGCAAGAACTGTGATACCGCGGCACTGGCGATCAACCCAGTCGCCTACAATAAATGAATGGGCTCTAGAAATGGATAATATAGAGAGAATGGAGACACTCTTAGCACAAGAAAAAGATACATATGAAAAGTGCCTCCTGGTTTGGACTCCCTGGAGACCGCATAGGAAATTGGTAAAAAATTAAGGAACTAGGACGGAGGAAGGGGGAGGGAGGGACTCGTGGAGGAGAGAGGAGAGAGAGGAGCGGGGGAGGGGGAGAGGTTAGATGTACACCTTTCCCCCTTTCCTCCTCTCTGTTTTTTTTTTTTTTTTTTTTGGGGAGGGAGGGGGAAATAAAATAATAAATGTGATTATTATGTATGTAAGTAATATGTATGTTTGAAAACTGTTTAACTATGTGTAATGACTTATAATAATTGAAAATAAAAAATAGAATTGGAAAGACTTGTGCTAACAACATCTAATTTTATTTTAAATAAACCTTTCCGTTCTTGGTCAACTTGACAGACCACTTATCTTGTACAAAAGATAATTTTGGTTTAATAACGAAATAACAAAATGTTACAAGAACAATATCAATTGTAGAATATCAAAAATAGATTATTCTTACAATATTACACAAGATTTAAATCCTTTATGTGTGTAAAAGTAACAACAATTCTTCATGCTGTATATGTGTCTTGTGTGTTCTGGAGTGAATCTCCCTGGAATGTGTGTCCTGCAGTAATTGACTGTCTCCTCTCCTGTTACATGATTCTACTCCTAAAACCAACTCCCTCCTTTTTCCTATTTAAGATAGCTTAAAAGCTCTGCTGGGCTATACTGTTCCACAGAGTGCCCGCGACTTTTGAATGAGCAATTTGCCTCCCACCTTTCAAAAAAGATGGACGTTACTCATTCCAAAGTTCCTAAGGCCGCGTACACACGCGGGGACTGTTCGCCCAACTTTGTCCGTCAAACAGTTTCAGCAAACAGTCCGCTCAAAATTAGCATGGACGGACATGGCCACACACGACGAACGAACAGTTTGCTGAAACCGTGCGCGATGACGTGAACAGCACGTACGACGGGACGAAAAATACGACGTCCTATACACTGCATTATAACTTTCGGCGTGTAAATCCTTTCTGAGCATGCGCGGAACTTAGTTTGACGAACAAGCCTACACACGAGGGGACTGTTCGCTGAAACAAAGTTTCAGCGGACAGTTTTTCGGAAATTCCGAAAAACCTTGTTCAGCGGACTGTTCGCTGAAACTGTCCGCTGAAAGCCCACACACGAGCGGACTGTCCGCCGAAACACTGTTCAGCGGACAAAGTTGGGCGAACAGTCCCCGCGCGTGTATGTGGCCTTAGGGTAGGCCTATGAGTACTATGTATAAAAATATTTTAAACATATACAATCCTTTTTTTACCTTTAAAACAAATACTACATATCAGTATATATACACATAATTTGTTAATAATCTCCTAATCAAGACATATTGTAAAATAAAAGACTTATATTTTTAGCTAACGCAATTACATTTTTTTATCATGAATTAACTTCCTTTCTCAACTAGAAATGTGTAGAGGGACCATTTTTTTGCATAACATCTGCAACCATTTTTACCACTTCTCTATTGCCTCTCTTTGAGGTGAAAACAAAAAAAAAATAATGGCATTTTCCTTCCTGTTTTTACCTCAAAAGGAGAATAATTTCTTACTGTCAGGGCTGGCTTAGCCCTTCCTCCTCTGGGCTGGCCGCTCAGCTGTCCGCTAATTGCCAGCTCTCATCTCTCTTCACAGTTACCAGCTGTTCCCGATGATGCTCATCTGACCTGCCTATTTAAAGCCTTCCATCTCACTTCTCCTTTGCCTTCACGTTGGCCACATCACAAGGAACCATCTCCTGCTGTTTGTTTCAAGACTGACTTGCTGACATCCCTCCTGGCTTCTCATCCTGCTTGCAGTTGCTCTCCTTGGATCCCTGACTTCAGGCCTGGCTGATTACCCAATCTGGTTAATGAACTTTGGACTGGCTGACTACCCAATCTGGCTACTGGACTCTGGCTATGCTTGACCACGCTTTTTTCTATTTACCTTTTTATTAATAAACAAGTGTGATTTATTTGTACTTCTGTCTCAGCCTGATTCATGGTTCCTGACACTTACACCCATTAAAATGAATAGAACAGTTTGCTATTATATCCAAACTGAAAAAAAAAAACATGATTAATCAACATCCCAACAATTGTTAAAGCATCATCATTAGTGAATCCCACCTGTAGGTGTTATGGTATAAGAAACACAAAAACCCTTTTAGTCATGATCCTGTTCTCATAAACCAAAAAATTATCCTATGACACCCGGAGAAAAAAACGCAAAGATATCCCCCCTTACGTTTCTCTACAAATTAAGAATTCTGTGTGTCTATTTTGTTCACAACATAAATTTTAACCATTCAGGATGAAATCACTAATTCCCCATACAAATCTGGTTTCTTAGCTAATTGAATGTGTCTGTAGTTCTATTGCCTACAGCTAACTCTCTGTTGTCTTAAACAAAATGTATTCAGTTGCTAATTGAGTACAAAACTGAAAATGTATTCAATTGCTAATTGAGTACAAAGCTGTTCTTTTACCCTCCTTTTCAGGTGAACTAAACCTTTCAATGTTCAGCCTGAACAAAACAAAAAAATAAAAAAACATAATAATCATAACTAGGAGAAATTAATAAAAAATAATAATCCAGAGGATTATCCTTGGAAATATAAAAAATATATCAAAGTCCTCAATAATATTTCAAACGTCAAAACCAAATCTCTGAAGCTCAAATCATAACCTTATTCATAGCAAATAAACATCAACCATAAAAATCTTACCATCCATGCAGTTCATTTAAGGACTGCTAACATTGTTTTTCACAGTGTTATATGCTACATAATGATACCTTTCCTGTCTTAATGGACTATTTTCAATTTGCAATCTTTGCATTTGGGTCATAGAAGGGAAATAAGTTTGATTATTATGACCTCTATACTCCAAATTACTACACCAGCGCACAGAATACACTTCATAGCGCCTTGGCATGGTTTTCGGATAATACAACCTCTTTTGTATATCGTTATTATTATTAGCCAACACACAAAACCTGGCTATGTGACCCTCTCGTTTGCAAACAAAACATTTAAGAGTTGCTCTTTTTGCATAAACTTTCCTCTGAACATATGGCAATGGAAATTTACATTTCTGTTTAATATTATTGAAGTCAATTGACTTGCCACTTTCATTGTCTGATGAAATACTAACAATTGACTCATCAGAAGACTCCATTGTTTCAATTCCTGAGTCAACATCATTAACTCTCACACCTGACTTTGTCACATGTTCATGAGCATCCATTTTTGTTGAACACTGAGCAGTGCAAGAGACTGAGCTTGCAATAATTGCTTTTTAAGTAAACTTATAATATTCTCATGTTCAATCTTTTCCTGAGTCAAAAAAGCTATTTGACTTTGTTTTTCTTTAAGCAATTGCAATAATGCATTCATTTTTTGTTCCAATTCAACTTTTTCAATCAATAATTGTTCAATATGTAACTTCTGTGTTTGTGCAATTTCTGTTACACTTTGACTTGCTGCCTGATTCACTACATAAATTATTTGTTTTTCTGGCTCAAATATCATAGTATTAAAAACCGTAACTAGCTTCATTACATTACGTCATTTTTTCTTTGTTTTAACTAATGAGAATCTATCCTTCTCAATGTCAGTATTTGCCTGAAAGCATTGATTATACATTGATTTACATAAAACAGCATCAGAGACCTGTTTCGATAAACCTCTAAATTCTAATTTACTTTCATCTGCTAAAACATCTAGAAATTCCATATTAATTTTCTACTCACCGAATATAAAACTTTTCCGTTTTCCCGCTGGACTCAAATTACTTCTGTATGACTGAAATTCTCCGGTCTTTCACAATCAATCGATCAAATTTTCTCTAGGTTCTTTTCAATCTTTGCGAAGTTAATTTCTGTTCTTCCCTTTTTCCCCTCTGATCAATGGAAGGAAGTAGAAAAAAAACTTTCGCCGTATTGACTGTCTGGCTGAGCCAATGTAAAAAAATGTCTTATATTTCTAGTTCTCAATTACGATTGTGAGACGAATTTCCTTAATTATTTCTGAGTCAGCGTAAATCAAAATGTGTGTTTTATTGTACACACCAAAGTAGAAACATAATACTTACAAAAATAGTATAATGATACAAAAGAATATGTTGCTTCATATATGATTAAAGTTCTAGTATTGTTCATTCGTTTCAAAGATAGAATAATTCTTAGCCTTTGACCATGTG
This sequence comes from Lithobates pipiens, assembly GCF_037356315.1. NCBI lineage: Eukaryota > Metazoa > Chordata > Amphibia > Anura > Ranidae > Lithobates > Lithobates pipiens. The sequence continues at coordinate 648,088,951 of NW_027507903.1, read as the reverse complement.
TTCTATTGGCTTGGCTTTTAAAATGGCCGAATGACCCTTTGTATGCTGAAGAGAAGTCTGTGTGCTGAGATAGATGGATGGATGTAGTCAGAGCTGTGTGTAGGCGATCAAGAGAGCGTCTTCAAGCAAGCTTTTGCTTATATGAACTCAAAGCTTCTAAATTTGCGCCAAAAGAAATACACACACCCCTTATCCTATTAACATCACCTCTCCTTTTGTTTCTCACAAGGGTGAGGGCTAAGGAGTGGATACCCAAGCTTTTCAACATCTGGTATTCTTCAGACACACAGACTACTCTCCTAATGACAGGAAATGGGGGAAGGAAAATCTTAGACTTTAAAAAAAAATATCAGTTACATAGGAAAATGTCTTTAAAAGCATATATAAGATTTACAATATCCATCAAAATCCTGATAGTTTTTAAATGTTTACTTTTTCAGTTCACCATGTCACCATCTGGAGATATTATTAATTCAAAGTTGTCTTTCACATAATTCTGGAGAATTCATATTCTTAATAAAGTATAATAAAGCCAAATTCAATTTTAGATATTAAGAAATATAACACCCTCAGTTGTGTAAAAATTAGCCAGGGACAGAACTGTTTTAATCAGCAAGAACATGACTAAATGCAGATACACAAGACTTACTGTAGATCTATTCAAACAAAAATGAAAAAGGACAGCCCCTTTACATGCAGCTGTGTAAAAATAAATGACCAGTGGCAGGACAATTTTAATCAGAGAGAACTGAAGAAATGCAGAGATACAGGGCATAGATAGATATTTTACAAACAAGAATTAAGAGCTTGCAGCTGTGCAAAAAATGACCAGTGACAGGACAGTTTTAATTTGGGAGAACAGAGGAAATGCAGAGATACAAGAAACAGGCAGATAGAGTGTGTTCTAACAAAGAATTTGCCATAAGATGATACAGCTGTGTAAAAAAATTGGCCAGTGGCAGGGGCTGCCTCACTTCTGGACAATTTCTATCTGTTGATGAAAGCCAGCCACATTTCACTTGATTAAAAATGTGTTGTTGCTGAAACTATCTGAAAAAAAGGCCTTTATGATGTGGTTCAGACATTGTTGCTGTGTTGGTGTCTGAAAGCCAAGCCAATTGTCAAGAAAACAAATAACAGCTACATATTTAATGATGTGCTGCTAGAGCACTCTATCGCTGAGGCTGTCTGTTCTGTCCCACTTGCATGCTTTTTGTTTCTGTTGTGTCAAACTATACTATTATTCTGCTCTACACTGACATCTAATGATGGTTTAGGGCAGGTACACATTTTTTTTTAGCCTATGTGATTTGGTATTGCCCTCTGCTCCCCCCTCCTCCTGTTTAGTGTAAGTTATTTAAATCCCAGCTAGACCCTTACTGGTTTCATCCAAATTCTCTCAGTCAGTGCTAGTTTTTCACTAAGACAAAGCTTAGGAAATCATTTTCTTCTTACAATTTCAAAGACTTGTATAGGGTTTTTCTTTTGTATCATATTTAACCACTTCAATACAGGGCACTTTCACCCCCTTCCTTCCCAGCCCAATTTTCAGCTTTCAGCGCTCTAGCGCTTTCAGTGACAATTGCGCGGTCATGCTACACTGTACCCAAATGAAATTGTTATCATTTTGTTCGCACAAATAGAGCTTTATTTTGGTGTTATTTATTCACGACTCCGTTTTTTTTTTTTTGCGATATAAGCGCAAAAAAAGCGGAAATTTGGGAAAAAAACAATATTTTCTTTTTTCTATTTGAAAAGAAATCCAATAAAATCAAATTTTGTCATAAATTTAAGCCAAAATGTATTCTGCTACATGTTTTTGGTAAAAAAAATTCCGTTAAGTGTATAATAATTGGTTTGTGTGATCACGGACATATGTACGCAAATGATCATGTACATATGTGTGCAGGTGATCACGTACATATGTGTGCAGATAATCATTGGGACATGTGATTTTAGTGGGACATATGTGGGGGACATGTTTTTATTATTAGGGACATGTGTTTTTATTATTTGGGGACATGTATGTTTTGGGGACATGTGTGTTTTGGGGACATATGTGGGGACTGTGTTTTCACTGTGTGGTGTGTTGTGTGTTTACACTACACTGATGATCAGTGAGTAAAAAGCTGTGAAAAGCAGCCCATACTCACTGATCATCAGCCGGCTGCAGCGTTCTGCTCTCCTCTTCTCAGCGGTGACTTCCGTGTGAGGAGAGGAGAGCCGATTGCCTAGCAACCGGCTGTTTGTTTACATCACATGACGGCCGTGATTGGACACGGCCGTCATGTGATCAGGAGGGCCAATCACAGAGCCCTCCTGCCGATCTGAGATGTGCCGTGTCTGGGTGACACGAGCACATCGGGATCGCGCCGCTGCGCGTGCGCGCGCGCGCGATCCCGCTGCTCCTGAATGACGTTCCTGAACGTCCTATCAGGAGCAGGCGGCTCCCACCCGGCCGTATATATACATTGGCCGGGTGGGAAGTGGTTAAGCATTCCCTTGCTGTTTGGGAACCCAATATTCTCAGGATCTCACTGGAAGTATCTGACAATCAACCTGACACTGGCGAAAAATGTCAGTCAGGTAAGTATTTATTTTTACTTTTCCAGTCAATTAAATTTTTTTGCTGTTGGACTTATTTAAATAATTAAAAAAAAAAAATATGCAAAAATTGATCAATCATCTCACACTCTAATGGTCCTGTGCAGGGGCATTGCTAGGTCTACAAAAGATCTGGGGCTAGAGCCCATAGCAGCGTAATAAAGAAAGTCTTATGCTTGGAGCGGACATACGCATGTATATACAGTAATATACATGTGTATATGTATATATCTCCAGAGAGCCCCCCACTCACATCAGGGTCCCCAAAAATCCTCCCCCTTGTATCAGGGTCCCTAGAGAGCCCCCCCCCTTGCATCAGGGTCCCCAGAGAGCCTCCTCCTTGCATCAGGATCCCCAGAGAGCCCCACTTACTTTAGGGTCCCCAGAGACCCTCCCCCTTAAATCATGGTCCCCAGAAACTCTCCCCCTTGCATCAGGGTCCCCAGAGAGCCTCCCACTTACATCAGGGTCCCCAGAGAACCTCCCCTCCCTTTTGGGACCCCTGCAGAGACTCGGGGCTAGGGGCCTCAGATTCAGAGTTATAGCCCCAAAAGCCAGTCCCTAGCGACATCACTGGTCCTAGGTTCCATTAATAAGTAATTTATTGTGGAAAGGAGCCAAGAAAACATTGTGGGCTTGACAAAGGTTCCTTGCAGAGCCACAGGGGGGGCAATGCTGTAATGAACAATGTACAGCCAGTGGAGAATAAATAATACATTTAGAACATGGAGCTCTGACTTCCTGCAGAAAATATAAAACCTAAAGGGCAATTTTGCAGCTACTTTGTCAAATGTAAATCCACTAATTTTAACAGCAAACTTCAGTTTGATGAAATGTCGTGCTTACCCCTTCTGTTAAAAACAGGAACGAATGGGAGATTTACATATTAGAGGGTTGCATAGTTTTTATGTTTACTCAGTTTTTATCCTGGTCCTTAATTACCTGCTACTTCATTTAAATTCCTGGATTTCTTCAGTTCATTTGTCACTGCAAAGGAAGGATAACTGGCATTAATTCATCTTCAAGTTTACTAAAACGTACCTGTCCTATGCTGCCGAACTCCACTGTCTTCCAGAGATATGCCTGTTGAAGACCTTAGCATACATTTGGGAGTGTACAATGTCCATGCCCCTTACTGCACTCTGTGATCTTATACTCCAACCTCATGTGTAGGGATGGCCGAACTGTTCGCCCGGCGGTCGGTTCGCGTCAAATTTTGCGCGTTCGCGATTCGCCAAACTGGCAGACTATTGCCGCTGTTAGCCCAGCGGACATATGTGTTTACAGTGTGAAAGAACTTTGATCCATGATGACACATTCATCATGGGGTACAGGACAGCCAATTGAGACATTTCATCACATGGACAATTGAACATACCCCCTACCTTATAAATAGACCTGATCTGGCAGCCATTTTACATTCTGTCTTATGTCAGTGTAGGGACAGGACGCTGTATGCAGCAGGGAGAGACTGTAGTGACACAAATCACTAGCTATTAGGTCCATAAAAGTCCTTTTAAGGACTAATATAGGTGTAGTACAGTATATAGGGTTCTGTGCACTGCTGTGCTGGTGATTGCAGCTGTCTTTTGTCAGTGTAGGGACAGGACACTGTGTGGAGCAGGGACAGTCAGTTTAATCACTAGCTAGCTATTACTACTAGATCCACAATGGTCCTTTTAAGGACTGGCATATGTGTACAGTATATAGGGTGCTGGTGCACTGCTGCTGACTGCTGCCCTATTCTGCAGCAGTATTTTATCAGTGTAGGTACTGAGGGACAGTCTGCAAATCACTAGCTACTAGGTCAACAAAGGTCCTTTTAAGGACTGGTATAGGTGTAGTACAGTATATAGGGTTCAGTGCACTGCTATGCTGGTGATTGTAGCTGTATTTTGTCAGTGTAGGGACAGGACGCTGTGTGGAGCAGGGACAGTCAGTTTAATCAATAGCTAGCTATTAATACTAGGGCCACAAAGGTTCTTTTAAGGACTGTTATAGGTGTACACTATATAGGGTGCTGGTGCACTGCTGCTGACTGCTGCCCTATTCTGCAGCAGTCTTTTATCAGTGTAGGGACTGTTTGCAAATCACTAGCTACTAGGTCCACAAAGGTCCTTTTAAGGACTGGTATAGGTGTACAATATATAGGGTGATGGTGCACTGCTGCTGACTGCTGCCCTATTCTGCAGCAGTCTTTTATCAGTGTAGGGATTGAGGGACGGTCTGCAAATCACTAGCTACTAGTTCCACAAAGGTCCTTTTAAGGACTGGTATAGGTGTACAATATATAGGGTGCTGGTCCACTGCTGCTGACTGCTGCCCTATTCTGCAGCAGTCTTTTATCAGTGTAGGGACTGTCTCCAAATCACTAGCTACTAGATTCACAAAGGTCCTTTTAAGGACTGGTATAGGTGTACAATATAGAGGGTGCTGGTGCACTGCTGATGACTGTTGCTCTATTTTGCATCAGTCTTTTATCAGTGTAGGGACTGAGGGACAGTCTGCAAATCACTAGCTACTAGGTCCACAAAGGCCCTTTTAAGGACTGGTATAGGTGTACTATTTGGTGTGCAGCATATAGGTGTGTAATACACGTATAAAATACTTGCACATATAGAAAGCATACAGTAGTATAGTGCATTTCCACTGTGCAGCATTGTGACTGCTGAGCGGTTCTGCAGCGATACTACAAAGAGTGACAAACGCAACAAAAAAAAATATTATAACTGGTGTGATAGACCAGTGGCCCCCAAAAACGACATTGAAGCGGGATGTTATATACCTTCTTCCACATACATACTGCACTTCTCTAGAGACTTTTGTCACAGGGTCATTTTAAAAATGACAGGCAGAGGAAGAGGTGGGCCCTTTCACAGGGGTGGTAGGGGTAGGGCAGGAGCAACAGGCTTGAGCCAAAGTGGCAAATTGCAGAAGGTGCGTGCGATTACGTCAAAGGACACACCAGACTTGGTTGAGTGGCTCACTCAGCTTTACTCTTCTGCACCCTCCTCATCCTCTCGATCTGAACTCTCTTCTTCACTCTCTGCTATGTGCAGCCTCAAAGACACTACCACCAACACCACCACCACCATATACCTTCCGCTTGAGTCACAGGAATTATTTTCCGATCCATATCAAGACATTTACGATGCGCAGCCACTCTTGGCATTGGATCAGGAAGAGGAGGTAGCAACAACCTGCACTCTGACGACAGTACTCGGTTCAACCCAAGGAGGAGGTTGGTCCCCGCTGTTGCTGCTTACTCCAAGATCTCTAATTATAGCAGTGGGGAAGGTGATGTCGATGATGATGTGTCCAGTGATGTCACCTGGGTGCCCACTAGAGAGCAAGAAGAGGGGAGTTCAGAGGGAGATATGGACCAGCAGATAGGGAGGAGAAGCAGTAAGAACTTACATTGCACAGGAGGGACAAAGCAGACTGCTAATGTATCAGGAGCGAGGCATCAACCATGGTCACATCTGGTGCTCCCAGGACGCCGGCACATGGCTCCGCAGTGTGGGCTTTTTTTAACGTGTCCACTGCTGACAATAGTGTTGCCATCTGCAATCTTTACAGTCAACGCATAAGTCGCGGTAAGCCCAACACTCACCTACAGATGACCGCCTTAAGAAGGCACATGAGCTGCCATAACCGAGCCCAGTGGGAGCAACGGAACCCACAAAGCCACACTCCAGGCTCTCACCGTCCAGCCTCGTCTTCTAATTCTCCTTCTCCTCTCTCCTCACAGATGTCCTCCACTCCACCTTCCATCATGCCATCCTCATATTTTTCTGGAAAAAGGCAGGCTTCCTTGGGTAGAGATGGACGAACTTCCAACGGGACGTTTTCGCGAACGCAGCCGAAAGTTTGCGAACCGCAAAGTTCGCGGCGGGTCCCATTGACTTCAATGGCAGGTGAACTTTAAAAACCTACAGGTCATATTTTCAGCCACAAAATAATTACTAGCTGTGCACACATAGTCCCACCACATGGCCACTGACATAATACATGTATGAAGTGAATCTGGGATCGACAACTACAAGCATTCTTTTTTTATATGTAAAATTTTGACAATTCAGGACTCAGGAGTGCATAAAGGCAATGGAGGAGAGGAAAGGTCAGGGTAGGCTATGAAGAGAGTGCAGAAGATGATCACCAGCACCGTGATATAGAGCACTGACACCAGCACCGTGATAGAGTGCACTGACACCAGCACAGTGATAGAGTGCACTGACACCAGCACCGTGACATAGAGCACTGACACCAGCACAGTGACATAGAGCACTGACACCAGCACCGTGATATCGAGCACTGACACCAGCACCGTGATATAGAGCACTGACACCAGCACCGTGATAGAGTGCACTGACACCAGCACCGTGATAGAGTGCACTGACACCAGCACCGTGATATAGAGCACTGACACCAGCACCGTGATATAGAGCACGGACACCAGCACCGTGATATAGAGCACTGACACCAGCACTGTGATATAGAGCACTGACACCAGCACTGATACCAGCAACTCGCTGCTGGGCCCCAAAAATATGACAACCTCTTCAAACAGGAGTGTATGGGCATATAGTACGGTGTGCTTTTTTTGTACAAGGATGTGAGCCAAATGTAGAAAAAAGGTCTGTGTGCTCAATTAAATAAATCGTTTATAGAGATATACATTGTCTACTGGTCACATGTGTTGAATTCCTCCGAGATCCATGCCTCATTCATTTTTAGAAATGTGAGGTAGTCAACACTGTCGTGAGCTGGGCGAGTGCGCTTATCGGTCACGATCCCCACTGCTGCGCTGAAGATCCTTTCGGACAGGACACTGGATGAGGGGCAAGCCAACAGTTCCATTGCAAATTGGGCAAGCTCTGGCCAGAGGTCAAGCCTGCCCAACCAGTAGTCCAGGGGTTCATAACTCCTCAAAGCGTCCACATCGGCCGTTAACCTGATGTAGTTGGACACCTGTCGGTCTAGGCGTTCCCTGATGCTGGATCTGGGTGACACCTGTCAATGGGTCGGCTGAAAGAATGACCTCATATCAGAAGTCACCAACACATCTTCAAACTGGCCTATTCTTGCAGGCGCTGTTGGATTGGTACCCACAACTCTTTCTCTGGGAGTGGGAATTCCTCCTCTGCCAGCGCACGCAAAAGCAGAATGCAGCATTTCTTGAAGCAAGGCCTGGAAGTGCTCCATTCTGACAGCCCTCTGTGACGGTGGTAACATTTCTGCCATTTTGTGTTGTACCTGGGGTCTAAGTACGTTGCCACCCAGTACTGGTCTTGACCCTTATGCTTTTTATACGGGGGTCCCTGTTAAAACACTGGAGCATGAAGGCCCCCATTTGCACTAAACCGGAAGTGGTGTGGTGGCCTGGCTCCTGCCCATCGTCCAGGATAATGTCGTCCTCCTCGTTGTACTCTCTCCATCCACGCACAACAACAGGGATCCCAGAAAGGTTTAAAGCATGCTCTTCTTGCTCCTCCTCATCTGCCCGGCACCATCCTCCTCTGACTCCTCTTCAGACTCCTGTTGACTTGTCTCAGATAGAGTAGCCTGCCACTTCCTCATCTTCCTGCTCCTGCTCCTCCATGGCTTGATCAATGACACAACGCAATGCACGCTCCATAAAGAAGGCATAAGGTACCATGTCACTGATGGTGCCATGGCTGCGACTGACCAGTTTGGTGATCTTATCAAATGGCCGCAGAAGTCTGCATGCGTCGTGCATGATCAGCCACCGGTGAAAAAAAACCAAGCTCCCCAGAACCTTTTCTGCCGCAGAGTTCATACAGGTAGTCGTTAACTGCACGTTTCTGCTGGAGCAGCCCATCAAGCATATAGAAGGTTGAGTTCCATTGCGTTGGGCAATCGTAAATAAGAAGATTTGCCCTGTTTCAATGCGCTAAGCAGATTGGCACCGTTGTCACAAACCACTTTACCAAATGTCAAATTGAGCGGTGTTAGCCCCTGATCTACCTGTGAATGCAAAGCTGAAAGGAGTGCAGGGCCAGTGTGGCTCTTGGCTTCCAGGCACAACAGACACAGCACAGCATGGCAACGTCTCACCTGGCATGTCAAATAGGTTCTGGGGAGTTTGGGCGGCGCATCGGAAGAGACGCTAGCAGTGGAAAAGGAGGAGTCAGCCAAGGAGGAGAGGGAGGAGGATGGAGTAGGAGGAGGAGAAGAAGAGCCAGGCCTGCATGCAATCCGTGGTGGTAAAACCAAATCTACATGGGTGCCACGGGTTACATGCTTGACGGGCGTCAGAAGGTTCACCCAGTGGGCAGTAAAAGTGATGTACCTTCCCTGCCCATGTTTGCTAGACTACGTGTCTGTGGCACACAGGGCTCACTGATTAGTTACTAGAGGTAACAGCACATGATTTCTGCTTGTTGATTGGTTGCTAGAGATTACTGTGGATATGACCTCAGGAGGCATGATATACATATCAATGCCGCTGGCCGCCGTTATTTACATATGAATGCTGGTAATTTAGATGTAAACACAGGGTCTGCAGGTGAGTCATCTGTACACAACAATAGGGCAGAGCTGGGCAGCATTAGTAGCAGCACTTCATACTGAGATATCGGGACACAGTATGGGACTAAAACCTCAAGACATGAGGGAATTTAAACCAGGATAGTTGGCAAGTATGAAGCAGCTTCTTTGGGCCCCACAACAATGACAGGGCCCAGGGCAGCTGCCCCTTTTGCCCTGCCTTAAAAACGGCCCTGGGTAAAGTGAATAACATTGAATATCTGATTACATTGCCATGTGAAAGTCAGTGTTATATTTCAGGCAGCATGTTGTCCCTGAAGTTATGTGGAAAGTAGAAAAAAATGTTCATTACAGTTTGTATATGGGACATTGTAGCCATAAGGTGGTCATGGTGCCCATGCTGATCCATGTCCACAGCCAAAAGCACCTACAACGGGCACATGATTATGAGAACTGGACCACAGAGCAATGGAAGAAGGTGGCCTGGTCTGATGAATCACATTTTCTTTTACATCATGTGGATGGCCGGGTGCGGGTGCGTGTGCGTCTGGGAAGAAGGTGGAGACTTTGTGATGCTTTTGGAAATGTTCTGCTGGGAAACCTTGGCCCCTGCCATTCATGCGAATGTTACTTTGACATGCACCACCTACCTAAATATTGAAGTACACTCCTTCATGGAAATTGTATTTCCTGAAGGCATTGGCCTCTTTCAGCAGGATAATGAGCCCTGCCACACTGAAAAAATGGTTCAAGAATGGTTTGAGGTACACAACGAGTTTGAGGTGTTAATTTGACCTCCAAATTCTCCAGATCTCAATCCAATCAGGCATCTACAGGACTTAAATGATCTGCTACTGATGGTCTAGTGGAGTCCAAGCCCACACGGGTCAGGGCTGTTTGGTGGCAAAAGTGGGACCTACTCAATATTTGGTGGGCGGTCATAAAGTTTTGACTGATCGTTATATGTTGGTAGTTTGTCTCTTTTGTTTATTTGAATATCTGCACTGATACTTCTGAACACTTGCTGTGTAGATGGCAAATGTATTTAGTTTGTTTAAACACAGAATTTTTGGATTATAATTTATAGAAGTTGCTGGATAGTAATGCAAGCTCCTTCTTCACCTACCAGTTTCTCTCAGACGTGACTGCTCCTTGGCCATGTTCTCACCTGGACAGGATAAAACAAGAATAGGAAATGTTATCCAATGAAAGAACACACATATCTTACCTCTGAAATTTAGATTTATGTCAAATTCATCTCCAATCCCAATCCAGATTTCAAAACTAAAATACATTCTGTTGTGTTGTTTGAATTCCAATTACATTTGTAATAGAACATGGAATGTTATATTTCTATCCTCTAGTCTATGAGGATGAAATATACAGTAAGATTTTGTCTACAGGTTTCAAAACTGTCTCACGTCGGGCCCCTTCTCTGGGTAATTGTTTATCTCCCAGTGACTTCAACTCTATTACTCGTAATTAAACTTGGTTAGATTTTGCAGGTGATCTTAAAGTGTAAGTAAACCCCCCCCCCCTATCGTTTTCAGCCAAGGAAGCTGCCATCTTTGCCTCTGTTTAATCTACAACTGCCATAATACTGCACATGTGCTCAGTTATGATACCAGCCATTGGATATTTTGACAGTTTGGTTGAGAGTACAACAGATGGGAGTGTTACATATTTCCAGCACGTGACAGAAATTAAACTGTTTTATGAAAGGGTTTACTTCCACTTTAAGTGTGGAGTCACTAACTGTTCCTGAAAATAAAGAGATATTCCCGCACTACCAAAGGAAAGAAAAAGGATGGCGAGACACTAGTTGCTGCAAGCAACGAAATGGCCAGAATAAAAAAAAAAATCAATAGATGGCTTCGCTGCTCTAAGTGATAACACAAACAGTGTGCAAAAATAAAGTGATGAGTTCTTCAATAAATACAATATAAGTGATAAGAAGAATAAGCAGTGTAACATACCACGTGCTTGGAGACAGTGGAAAACTCAGTAATTAAATTCATATAAACATGATAAAATCCAAAAGATGAAAATAAAAAAGAAAATACCAAAAGAGCAGTGCTAAAAAATATAAATATTGAATAATAGTTACAGAAAATAAAGTGTCTTTAATTAATAATAAATGGAAGGTTCTCATAGATAGTGTAATGCCGCGTACACACGAGCGGATTGTATGGCGTACTTAGTCCGTCATACAATCCGACGGACAATCCGTCGTAGTTTCCACTGAACAGACTTGACCACACACGGATACACAAACAGTCCGTCGAAAGCTTGCGCGATGACGTGTACAGCACGTACAACGGGACTAGAAATAGGAAGTCCAAGACACAGCAAAGCACCCTTCCTCCGTGTAAATCCTTTCTGGGCATGCGCCATTCTTAGTCCGTCGAACTAGCATACTGACGACCGTATTGTCCGCTGAAACCAAAGTACGACAGATTTTTGGAAAATCCGAAATTCTTAGTACTCCGGACTGCACGCTGAAAAAGTCCGCTGAAGCCCACACACGAGCGGATTGTCCGCTGAAATGTGTTTCAACGGACTAAGTACGTCAAACAGTTCGACCGTGTGTACGCGGCATAAGTTCCCTTTTTTATGGTAATAATGCTCTCCTGCATTCCTGTTAAGACTTGCTTGGCTGACATCCCTTCTGGCTCCAGATCCTGCTTGCTGTTTTACTACGCTCATCTCCGGCTCCCTGACAATTGGCTTGTCTGACTATCCGTTCCGGTTCCTGAACTCTGGCTATGTTTTGGCTACGTTTGTTCTATTTATTTTTATTGTTAAACAAGTGTGATTTTACTGTACTTCTGTCTAGTCTGATTTCCTGGTTTATGGCACCTAGACAAACGGGTATCAAAAACGGGTTCTGAGAAGCACAGTGCCACAAGCAGGTGATCCAGGTCCTGACAGACATTTGATGGTTGTCTACCTTCAACTGGTGCACATTCAATCTATCATAAATAAGGTGAATGTAGTCAAGAAATGCCAGGAGAATGTCAGAGATCATATTGTTGTTTAACGTGGTTGTAAACCTCTGAAATGAAAAATGAACAAAGCATTTTTGCATACTTGCCCCAATCCAAGACACAGAGTCGGGTTCCTATCTACTGTCTCCTCCCTCTGCTATCTGCAGCAGTCACTTCTGATAGTCTATGCCAACAACACAAAATGCCCTGCCCCCCTCCAGCACACAACAGGTGATTGAAATAATTGATAGCAGTTACCAGACATCAATACAAGCTCCTTCTTTACCTACCAGTTTCCTTCAGACGTGACTGCCCCTCAGTGATGTTCTTATCTGGAGGGGATAAAACACAATAATAGGACATATTATCTAATGACAGAGAATGCACCGATTTAATGAAATTCAGATTCAGGTCAAATTCAACTTCATTCTCAATCTGGATTTCAAAACTAGAATCCAATTTCTTATGTTGAAATTTCTTCAATTTCAACCCATTTCAAATTCCAAATCACATCTGTGGTCAGAAAATTTGCCTCGACCCATATCTACCATCTATTAAATGAAGGAATTAAAGTTTTTTTTTTTTTTTTCCAGTAAAATGTCTGTAGGTATATGATGCCCTCTACTGTCTGTATTTGTGAATAACCTAGCTTTCACAGTGCTGTGTATAAATCACTATGCATCAGCACTTCCTGTCTCTGGGAGGCTGGCTTGGAAACCCCAAAAGGAGTAAGTGGAAAGAGAGGGAGAAGAGTTGAGACCCCATGTCTCCATGGAAGAACTGTTGCTATACCAAACCAGAAGTAGGGAATATTAGGCAAGCGTTCTTATTTTAATATTGTTTACTATTGTTGCACATAGCTTCTGGATGTATAGTATCTCACAAAACTGAGTACACCCCTCACATTAAAAAAAAAAAAAATTATATCTTTTCATGTGACAACACTGAAGAAATTACACTTTGCTACAATGTAAAGTAATGAGTGTACAGCTTGTATAACAGTGTAAATTTGCTGTCCCCTCAAAATAACTCAACACATAGCCATTAATGCCTAAACCGCGGGTAACAAATGTGAGTACACCCCTAGGTGAAAATGTCCAAATTCTGCCAAAAGTGTCAATATTTTGTGTGGGCATGAAGTTCACTAGAGCTCCACAAGTTGCCACTGGAGTCCTCTTCCACTCCTCCATGACAACATCATGGAGCTGGTTGATGTTAGAGACCTTGCGCTCATCCACCTTTTGTTTGAGGATGTCCCACAGATGCTCAATAGGGTTTAGGCTTGACGACATGCTTGGGCAGTCCATCACCTTTACCCTCAGCTTCTTTAGCAAGGCAGTGCTTATCTTGGAGGTGTGTTTGGGGTCGTTATCATGTTGCAAAACTGCCCTGCGGCCCAGTCTCTGAAGGGAGTGGATCATGCTCTGCTTCAGTATGTCACAGTACATGTTGGCATTCATGGTTCCCTCAATGATCTGTAGCTCCCCAGTGCCGGCAGCACTCATGCAGCCCCAGACCATGACACTCCCACCATCATGCTTGACTGTAGGCAAAACACACTTGTCTTTGTACTTCTCACCTGGTTGCCGCCACACACACACACTTGACACCATCTGAACCAAATAAGTTTATTTTGGTCTCATCAGACCACAGGACATAGTTCCAGTAATCCATGTCCTTAGTCTGCTTGTCTTCAGCAAACTGTTTACAGGTTTACTTGTGCATCATCTTTAGAAGAGGCTTCCTTCTGGGATGACAGCCATGCAGACCAATTTGATGCAGTGTGCGGCATATGGTTGGAGCACTGACAGGCTGACCCCCCACCCCTTCATCAACCTCTGCAGCAAAGCTGGCAGCACTCATACGTCTATTTCCCAAAGACAACCTCTGGATATGACGTGCACTCAACTTCTTTGGTCAACCATGGCGAGGCCTGTTCTGAGTGGAACCTGTCCAGTCCGCTGTACGGTCTTGGCCAGCATGTTGCAACTCAGTTTAAGGGTCTTGGCAATCTTCTTATAGCCTATGCCATCTTTATGTAGAGAAACAATTATTTTTTTCAGATCCTCAGAGAGTTCTTTGCCATGAAGTGCCATGTTGAACTTCCAGTGACTAGCATGAGAGAGTGAGAGAGATAACACCAAATTTAACACACCTGCTCCCCATTCACACCTGAGACCTTGTAACACTAATGAGTCACATAACTCCGGGGAGGGAAATCTATTAATTTGCTGTCAAATACGTGCACTATACCTTGCTGTATGTTAGTGTGTGAACCTGTTTATTGCAATAGAGGTTATATGCAGTTCCTGTTATTTTAGAGTTTAGGTAAGGTCTGCCCCCTTTGGTCTGGGAGTTCTATTGTTTTAGCTCAGGGCTCAATAACCAGCATAGTCTAGAGCCAGGGTAGGCATCCGGCGGCCACTTCTGGTGGTTAGAGGTCTGATTTCATGACAGATTAGATGCTACTAGGGACTAAGATGCAGAGTAGATAGGCTGAGTTTCAGTGTCACACCACAGTCTCTGCTGGTGAGAAGCTGCATTCCAAGCTGGTTGGACAATGGCTGGGGAGTCTCCTCATCACAACAGATCTTCTCTTCAGGTCTTTGACACCAAGACACACTCTGCATCATGATCATCCTGGACTTTTCTGCTGAGAATTCATACGAACTTTAGAATCAAAAGTGCTAATTTTAAAGGCTAATATGCAAGATCCAGGGCACATGGATCAATGCAAATTATTTTTTTTAAAACGGCTGTTTTTTCACCACTGATTTTAACCACTTCCCGCCCGCTCTATAGCCGAAAGACAGCTATAGTGCGGACGTTACCTGCCGGGAGGGCGTCTCTGGACATCCTCCTATTTACTTCCCCCCTGCGTGCTCCTGAGAGTGCACATTGGCGAAGTTCTGTGCTGCCCGTGTCCCTCGGACGCAGCCAGTCATAGATCGCTGTAAACGGCCAATCACAGCGGCCGTTTACAGCACGATCGGCGTGTCCAATGAGAGATGATCTCATATGTAAACATATGAGATCATCTCCCAGTGCTGCTCTCCCTCCTCACACAGACAGTGTGTGAGGAGGGAGAGATGAACAGCTGCAGCGGCCGTAAGTTAAAAAAAATAAAAAAAGTAAAATAAACTGTCATCTGCCCCCAGTGCCATCTGCCCCCAGTGCCACTTGCCCCCAGTTCCACCTGTTAGTGCCATCTGTCCCCAGTGTCACCTGTCCCCAGTGCCACCTGTCAGTGCCATCTGTCCCCAGTGCCACCTGTTGTCAGTGCCATTTGTCCCCAGTGCCATTTGCCCCCAGTGTCATCAGTCCCCAGTGCCACGTATAAGTACCATCTGTCATCAGTGCCACGTATAAGTGCCATCTGTCATCAGTGCCACATCAGTGCCATCTGTCATCAGTGCCACATAGTGCCATCTGTCATCAGTGCCATATCAGTGTCATCAGTGCCACATATTAGTGCCATCTGTCATCAGTGCCACATATCAGTGCCATTTGTCATCAGTGCTACCTGTCAGTGTCATGTACCATCTGTTATCAGTGTCACATGTCATCAATGCCATGTATCAGTGCCATCTGTCATCAGTGTCACGTGTCATCGGTGCCACGTATTAGTGCCATCTGTCATAAGTGCCATGTATTAGTGCCATCTGCCATCAGTTCCATGTATTAGTGCCACGTATAAGTGCATCTGTCATCAGTGCCACATATTAGTGCCATCTGTCATCAGTGTCACGTGTCATCAGTGCCCCGTATTAGTGGCATCTGTCATCAGTGCCACATCAGTGTCACGTGTCATCAGTGCCACGTATCAGTGCCATCTGTCATCAGTGCCACATCAGTGCCACGTCTCATTGTCCTGGTGCTCCAGGGCCTTCAAAAGTGTAATAGGTAGTCAACAATTTAGGTGTGTAATTTATGCTCCTAGAACATGTGATGGCGATCCCTGCATGTTGGGCCTCTCTAAGTGGCCAGGCTGTATAAAAGTCCCAGACACATGGTATGGTAATACTCAGGAGGAGTAGTAGAATTAATTTTGGGGTGTCATTTGTTATATACACATGCCATGTGAGAGAAATAACCTATTACAATGACAATTTTGTGGGAAAAAAAATAAAAAAAATAAAGAATCTTCATATTGCAAAGAATTGTGGGAAAAAATGACAACAACAAAAACTTCACCATGCCTCTTACTAAATACCTTGGAATGTCTACTTTCAAAAAAGGGGTAATTTGGGGGGTATTTGTACTTTCCTGGCTTGTTCGGGTCTCAAGAAATGAGATTGACCACCAGTACATCAGATGTGATCAATGTTGTATGATTTGCACCACAGCTTGTAGACTCTCTAACTTTCACAAAGACCAAATAATATGCACTAATTTGGGTTATTTTTACCAAAGATATGTAGCAGTATAAATTGTGGCCAAAATTTATGAAGAAAAATTTATAATTTGCATAATTTTATCACAGAAATAAAGAAAAATGTGTTTTTTTTCAAAATTTTCGGTCTTTTTTCATTTATAGCGCAAAAAATAAAAAACCCAGAGGTGATCAAATACCACCAAAAGAAAGCTCTATTTGTGGGAAAAAAATGACAAAAAATTCATTTGGGTACAGTGTTGCATGACTGAGTAATTGTCATTCAAATTGTGAGAGCAACGAAAGCTGAAAATTGGTCTGGGCAGGAGGGGTATTTAAGTGGCCAGTAGGCAAATGGTTAATGACGATTAAAGTGAAAAAAAGTGAAATATTACTTTAAATATCGTGCCTGGGGGGTGTCTATAGTATGCCTGTGAAGTGGCATGTGTTTCCTGTGTTTAGAACAGTCCCTGCACAAAATGACATTTAACGGAAAAAATGGGATTTTTATATACAGCTTACCTGTAAAATCCTTTTCTTGAGAGTACATCACGGGACACAGGAGCTTCATTACATAGTGGGTTATATAGGCACCTCTGGTGATTGGACACTGGTTGACCCTAATTAGAGAATTCCTCCCCTATATAACCCCTCCCATTTGGGAGGCACCTCAGTTTTGTAGCAAAGCAATAAGAAACCACGTAAAACCCAAGAGGGGCGGGAGCCCTGTGTCCCGTGATGTACTCTCAAGAAAAGGATTTTACAGGTAAGCTGTATATAAAAATCCCATTTTCTTGATCATACATCACGGGACACAGGAGCTTCATTACATAGTGGGATGTCCCATAGCAATGCTCAGGTTGAGGGGAGGGAGACACAGATCATAAATATAGACCGCCAGGGACCTGAGGACCTAAACTGCAGCCTGCAGTACACTGCGCCCGAAGGCGATATCCTCTTGCCCTCTGACATCCACCTGATAGAATCTGGTGAATGTGTGGACTGATGACCAAGTCGCAGCCTTACAGATCTGAGCCAGGGAGGCCTGGTGATGCACTGCCCAAGAAGCACTGACAGCCCTAGCAGAGTGCGCTTTCACCTGAAAAGGAGGAATCTTCCCCTTTAAGCTATAGGCCTGAGAAATAACCTGTCTGATCCACCTTGAGAGAGTGGACTTTGACGCTGCCTGACCCCTTCTAGGGCCTTCTGGCAGAATAAGTAAACAGTCAGTTTTTCTTATCTGAGCAGTTGCTTGAAGATAAAGACTGATTGTTCTAACCACATCTAAAGTGTGTAAGGACTCTTCCTCTATGGACTGAGGATTCGGAAAAAAGGATGGTAGGATTATATCCTGATTCAGATGGAAACCTGAAACCACCTTAGGTAGAAAGGACCCGTTGGGACGCATAACCACCCGGTCCTTATGGATAATTAAATAGGGCTCTTTACAGGAAAGAGCTGCCAATTCTGATACCCTTCTAGCCGTGGATATGGCTACTAGGAAGACCAGCTTCTTTGTCAAGAGAGCTAAAGAAGCCAGATGCAGAGGTTCAAATGGTTGGGCCTCTAAGGCTGAGAGAACCAAATTCAGATCCCATGGGCATACCGGAGGTTTGACTGGCGGTTTTATCCGCATAGCCCCCTGGATAAAAGCCCGTACTAGGGAGGGTGATGCAAGAGGTCTTTGAAAAAAGACCGATAGGGCCGAAATCTGCACCTTGATGGTGCTTATGGCCAAATTCATTTCTAGGCCTGATTGTAGAAAGGCCAAGATTCTGCTAATGACATACCTAGGATGCCATCTCCTGGGTTCACACCAGGAAACATATGTCCTCCAGATCTTGTAATAGATACGCCTGGAGACCGGCTTTCTGGCATTGACCAGAGTGGAAAGGACTGGCCCCGAAAGACCAAGGTCTCTCAGAATGTGGGTCTCAGCAGCCAGACCGTCAAATTCAGACTGCGTAAAGCAGGATGGTAGATTGGACCCTGTGAGAGCAGATCTGGCCGGAGAGGGAGGGTCCATGGCCTGCCCACTGCCAACTTCATGATTTCTGCAAACCATGGTCGCCTGGGCCAAGCTGAGGCCATTAAAAGGACCGACTTCGACTCCCTCTTGACCCTTCCCAGGAACCGCGATAGCAGCGGGCTCGGGGGGAAGGCATAGATCAGATTGTACTGATCCCAGGGAACCGTCAGAGCATCTGACCCCTGAGCAAGTGCATCTCTTGTCCTTGACACAAAGTTGTCCAGTTTCCTGTTGAATCTGGACGCAAACAGATCCACGTCTGGAGTGCCCCACTTGTGACATATGTTCTGAAACACATCGGGGTGCAGAGCCCATTCTCCTGGGCGTAACTGCTGGCGGGTGAGAAAATCCGCCTGCCAATTCTCCACCCCTGGGATGAAGACTGCAGAGAGGCACGGAACATGCTCCTCTGCCCAGACAAGTATGCGATTCACCTCCTTTTGGGCCACCAGACTTCTGGTACCGCCCTGGTGATTGATATAAGCCACTGTGGTGGCATTGTCGGACTGAATCCGAACTGGGAAACCTCGCAGTCTGTAAGACCACTCTATGAGTGCCATGTAAACTGCCCGAATCTCCAAGATATTTATGGGCAGCAGACTTTCGGTCGCAGACCATTTTCCCTGTGAGCATGTTCCCTCCAATACGGCTCCCCAGCCTGTCAGGCTGGCATCCGTTGTGACAATCTTCCATGAGAGGGGAAGAAAAGTTTTGCCTTTCAGCAAATTCCTGGTTTGTAACCACCAGACAAGACTTTTGCGTGCCCGGGGGGATAAACGCATAGGAAGATCCAGGGATTGGGGCTTCCTGTTCCAAATCGCAAGGATGCATCTTTGCAGAGGCCTTGAGTGGAACTGGGCGAATGGGACGGCCTCGAATGAGGCGACCATCTTTCCCAATAGTCTCATACATAAGCGAATGGAGGAAGATCTTCTGCCCAGAATCAGGCGCACCAGATCTCCAATGGCCAAGGCCTTTGGCCCTGGAAGGAACACCCTGCCCTGAGCGGTGTCGATAATCAGACCCAGGTAATCCAACCTGGTGGTCGGTTGCAGGGACGACCTTTCTAGGTTTATAATCCAACCTAGGCGCTCTAGATGTTCTAGCGTTCTGGTGACGCTGCGACTTAGGAACGCTGCAGTTCTCTCTACGAGAAGCAAGTCGTCTAGGTAAGCCATGACGGCTATGCCCTGAACTCTTAAGATTGCTAAGAGAGGGTCCAGAATCTTCGTGAAGACTCGGGGGGCCGTAGCTAGGCCGAACGGCAGGGCCAAAAATTGAAAATGGCGCTGCTCTACCGCGAACCTTAGAAACTTCTGGTGTGCGGGAAATATTGGCACATGGAGATATGCATCTTTGATATCTATTGATGCCATGAATTCTCCTCCTTGCAGGGAGGAGACCACAGTGTGTATTGACTGCATCCGGAAGGTCTGGATGTGTAAAAACCGGTTTAAGTCTCTCAGATCCAAGATAGGTCTGATACTTCCGTTTGGTTTCGGAACGGTGAAGAGATTTGAATAAAAACCTGAACCCTGATCTTTCGGGCTCACTTCTACTATCACACCCTGGGATAGTAACTGATCTAAGGCCAGGAATAGCGGTTTCTGCTTTATCGGATCCTTGGGGATCCTTGACCTTAGAAAACGAGAAGGTGAAATCTTCTGAAGCCCAAAGATACTGAAGAGATCACCCATTTGTCCTGAATCTCCTCCCGCCAGGCGCCTGCAAACTGCAGGAGCCTTCCCCCCACTCGGCCGAGCGGGGGCGCCCCTTCACAAGGAGGTTTTGGGGCTCTGCTTGGCAGGCTTTCGCCCCCAAGTCTTTTTCTGTCCCTGGGCTCGGCCTTGAGGCTTTCTAGCAGCGGAGGGCTGGGAAGGCCGTCGCCACTGTTTAGAGCTTGATGCTTCGGGAGAAAGAGTACGCCTGAATGAAGGACGTTTGCTCTTTTTGACTGGAAGGAGTGTAGACTTACCTCCCGAAATATTTTGGAGGGATTTATCTAATTCTTCCCCAAACAAACGCTCCCCTTTAAACGGGAACCCAGTCAAATGTTTTTTGCATGACATCTCAGCAGCCCAATTCTTTAGCCATAGGGTCCTTCGCATGTGAACCAACATGAGGGACAAACGTGATGCTTGTTGGACAGAATCCAAAATCGCATCAATTATGAAACACAAGATGTGAGGCAATTCTGCATAATTCTCTACTTCCTCACTGGGAAGGAGTTCAAACATCTGTTTAACCTGTTCCTTGAGGAACTGACACAACCCCACGGCTGCGACTGTAGGTTGCACCACAGCGCCAGCCATGGAAAAGGAGGCTTTTAATAAGGTTTCCAGCCCTTTGTCAGCTGGATCCTTAAATACCTGCGCATTATCCAAGGACAAGCTAGGTTTTTATTCACACACTTGTGGACAATCACTTGTTAATATTGATTATTTTATATTTAATCACTGGATTGATTTTTTCACGTATTTTCACTTTATATATAATTTTTTTGTACGTTTTTTTTTGCATTTGGATTATTTATGCAGATTTATTTTTTGCACTATATATGCTGTATTTATCATATAGTGGGATAGTATCTCATTTGCACTATATTTTTGTTATTATTACTCATTGTATATGTATAAGCACTTTTAGGTAGCGCCGCATTTTTATTTATACTATTTTATACACTCACTTTCGGTGCTGAGATCACTGTTTTTATGCTGGCTGCTTCCTGTGTATATAATTTTGTACTCATTTAGTCTTCCTATGAACCATTAGGTGGAGCGCATTAGTATTCCTTTATACATTCACACAAGAAACCGCCGCATCAACAGATGGGACCCCCTATTCCTTGGTGAAACTTTCCTCCACAGGATAATGCATAGAAAACCTCTTGGGAGGAGTAAACAGTCTATCGGGATGTCCCCAATCCTCATACATCAATTTCCGTTGAAGGATGAATTGGGAAGGAACAAGCAGTCTGGGGCTTTCCTGACTCCCAGGGAAAAGACAGAGGATGTAGCAATTTCAGCTGCAGGCATTCTGAATGTGGTACGCACCAATTCAGTATAATACTGCACCTGCTTTCTGAGTGCCTGGGAGGAGGGGACTATCTCCTCTACCTCTGACTTATCCGACTGCTCATGATCCCTTATCCAAAGATAGGGATCCCTCCTCATTTTCAGAACAACTATCTGAGAGAGGGATTTCAGCAGAGGGAGGGGATCTACCCCTTTTCCTGCTATCTTTTAGGGAAGCAGAAATAAAATTCATGATCCTCCCTTCAAAACCCACCAATGTAGCCCTAAGGGAGTCCTCAGTGATATAAACCGGGGCTGCGACATTAGGAGAGGCTGCAAAATATGACAGGTGCACTGACTCGTTATGAGAGGCTGGCTCCAGTCTTGCAGAGGGGGATGGTAATTCACAGGCACTTTTGGAACAGGCGGTGACTTGCCAGTGCTTTTATTACCTGCCCCTGAAATCCTCTTATGAGGAGACATAGTACTAAGCTACAAAGCAGAGGTACTAGTACAAATGCAATCACTGTTGCACTTAAAGTCTCATAATAAATCAATATATGCTTAAATTGCACAACCTGATGCTGAGTAGGTGTCTTAAGGTTTGCCTGGATCCAATCCCCACGGATGCTTACAGCCCACAGCTCCTGTGTCTCCAGTTACAGTCCCCTGACGCTCTGGGCTTTTTAAAACTGCCGCTTGGCGCCTGCACTACAGCGTTGTGCACACTAACGTGCACGGCTCGCAACCACACCCCCCCCTCCTCCATTAGGCCGGGAGCGCGCCCGGCGCGCGTGCACGAGGACCGCGGGATCCGGGGGGGGGGGGGAGGAGAACCCAAAGGGAGCAACGTGGGACCCCTGGACCTGCATGGGACCCCTTTTTACCTTAACTGTGGCAGGAACTGTAAGGGAGACGTGAGTAGCTGGAGAACCAGGCTTTCACTGAGCATGTTGTATTGAAAGGCATGTAAGTATGCATCAGGCTGCTCTTACTCCCTCTAGTGGTGGAAACCAGGTAAGACATACAACTACTCACAATGAAGAAATCCATTCATATATTTAAAATATATAGGATGACTTCCCTTACCTGTTCCCGGGTATTGTTAGCCAACCTTCAGGCGTATCTGGGGTTCTTACGAAAAGATCCTCCTACCTGGGCCATGTAAAAAGCTCTGCCAGAAACTTACGGGCGCCCTGAGTCAACAGTACCCCAAGTCTGGTTGTCCCAGAACCCAGTCTTCCAATGGAGAGGACTTACAGGCAAAACCTCGTTTCTTCGGCAGACGAGGCCCGGGTACCATACCATCTTGGGAGTCAAATATCGGCCCGAGGTATGGATCCGGTTTGTTGTAGCCCTTCGGCCCTCGCCGGGACCCGCATAGAGCTAAGTTTTACGTGACCATCGACCAGACACTGGCGAATAAACTGAGGTGCCTCCCAAATGGGAGGGGTTATATAGGAGAGGAATTCTCTTTAATTAGGGTCAACCAGTGTCCAATCACCAGAGGTGCCTATATAACCCACTATGTAATGAAGCTCCTGTGTCCCGTGATGTATGATCAAGAAAAAGTCATTTAAAACTGCTTACGGTTTTAATGTAATGTTTGGTTCCGGCACTATGGATGAAAATCATTGAGAAAAATTTCATGGGTAGCCCCCCCCCCCCGCCCATTACAAGCCTCTTTGGGTCTTGTACAGATATTAAGGGGAACACCGTATCAAGAATTATAATAACATGCACCTGTTAGTGACTTGTATAGCGCTACCTATGCGAACTGAATTGCCTCAGGGCGCTTTCTTGCCACCAGAGTCCACCTGCGGCTTTTTGCGTGGTCCTTTTACCCCGTAAGGTCCTGACACGCTTACAAACACATACAACATTGACATACACATACACATATTAAGGCCAATTTTTTTTAGACAAGGTCTAATTAACCTACCAGCATGTCTTTGGAGTGTGGGAGGAAACCGGAGTACCCGGAGGAAATCCACACAGGCACAGGGAGAACATGCAAACTCCAGGCAGGTGGTGTCGTGGTCAGGATTTGAACCAGTGACCCTATTGCTGCTAGGTGAAAGTGCTAACCACTACACCACTGTGCTGCCCACTGTGCTGTTAAACAGGGGCTGAAAAATTGGGCCTTAGGCACTGGTGCCACAACACTGCAACCCCTTACAGAGACTCTAGTTGGAGCGCAGGAATGAGCCCTGCTGCAAAGTATTGCATCAAAAATTGTAATTACATGCCCCTGTTAAACAGGGGCTGCAAAATTGGGCCTTAGGCACTGGTGCTACGACACTGCAACCTCTCCCAGATACTCTAGTTGGAGTGTAGGAATGAGAAGTGCTGCAAAGAATTGCATCAAAAATTTTAATTACATGCCCCTGTTAAACAGGGGCTAAAAAATTGGGCCTTAGGCACTGGTGCCAGTGCCACAACACTGCAACTTCACCCAAATACTCTAGTTGGAAGGAGCCCTGCTGCAAAGTATTGCATCAAAAATGTTAGTTACATGCCCCTGTTAAACAGGGGCTGAAAAATTGGGCCTTAGGCACTGGTGCTGGTGCCACAATATTGCAAACTCTCCCAGATACTCTAGTTGGAGTGCAGGAATGAGCCCTGCTGCAAAGCATTGCATCAAAAATTGTAATTGCATGCCCCTGTTAAACAGGGGCTGAAAAATTGGGCCTTAGGCACTGGTGCTGGTGCCACAACACTGCAAACTCTCCCAGATACTCTAGTTCGAGTGCATGAATGAGCCTTGCTGCAAAGTATTGCATCAAAAATTGTAATTACACAACCCTGTTGAACAGGGGCTGAAAAATTGGGCCTTAGCCACTGGTGGCGGCACCCAGAACCAAAAATTTTCTTCCAAGCTATCAGCAGGATCATTGAGGAGGAAGAGGATAGTCAGTCAACATAACATGACAGTCACTCAGCATCAGTATAGGCAGGCTTGAAGGGATGTGACATTTCAAAAAAATTATTCAGTTACATCAGCTTCAGGTGCTTGGTAGCTGGTGGTGATCCAAGACTGATTCATTTTTTATGAAGGTCAATCGATCAACCGAGTCGGTGGATAGGAGCGCCCTGTGATCGGTTACAAAGCCTCCAGCAGCATGTGCGTTCCGAAGGAACACTGGACGCAGGAAAGGCCAGTAGCTCGATTGCATACTGTGCAAGCTCTGGCCAGTGTTCCATCCTCAAGACCCAGTAAACCAGAGGATTTTTGGTGGGAAAGGTGTCCAAGTCTGACCTTGCCCCTAGGTATTGCTGCACCATGTAAATCAGACAATGGCAATGGTTGCTGGAACCGATCATACCTTGGGGCTACAGACTAAAAAACTGTCTGAACGCATGGGTCAGATGGCCACCTTATCCACCGCTCCTTCTGTGACTGACCACAGCCTCAGCAACACGTCCAGGACCAGGAGTTTGTAATCTCCCAGTCTCTGGGAACGCATTGCACAGACCTTTCTGCAAGGACTCCCGGAGATATCTCATCATCTGCTCCCTCTGTGACGGCAAGATAAGGTCCGCAACCTCACCCTTGTACCGTGGATCAAGGAGAGTTGCCAGCCAGTAATGGTCCCTCTCCTTGATCCGAAGAATACAAAGATCCTTCCGCAGGCTTTGCAGGATCAGGGAAGCCATGCAGCGTAGGTTAGCTGAGGCATTTGGTCTGGAGTCCTCTGGGTCACTAAGAACAACATGATCCGCAGCCACCTCCTCCCAGCCACGTACAAGTCCACGGGTTTCTTGGGACTGTAAATCATCCCTAAAAGAGTGCTGCTCAGCATCAGCTCATGCCAGGCTCCACCTCCATGCTGACACAATCCTCCTCCTCCTCCTCTTCCTGTGTGATGGGTAGGACAGCAGGAACACTGTCTGGATAAAGGGGGCCTTGAGAGGCAAGGAAGTCCTCCTCTTCCTGCCTCTGTTCTGCCTCAAGTGCCCTGTCCATTATTCCATGCAGCGTATGCTCCAACAGGTGGACAAGAGGTACAGTGTCACTGATGCATGCACTTTCCATCACCATCCTCCTGACCTCCTCAAATGGTGATAGGACCGTGCATGCATCCCTGATCATGCCCCACTGGCATGGTGAAAAAAAAACCGAGCTCCCCTGACCCTGTCCTGGTGCCGTAGTTGTGCAGGTACTCATTAATGGCCCTCTGCTGCATGTGTAGCTGCTGCAGCATGGCCAACATTGAGTTCCACCTGGTGGGCATGTCACATATAAGGCGGTTCTTTGGCAGGTTCAACTCCTTTTGAAGCTCAGCCAACCGAGTACTGGCATTATATGATCAGCAGAAATGCACACAGACTTTTCTGGCCTGCCTCAGGACATGATGTAAGCCCGGATACCTGCCCAAGAACTGCTGCACCACCAGGTTAAGGACGTGAGCCACACAGGGCACATGGGTCAGTTGTCCTTGTCGGAGGGTGGAGAGGAGGTTGGTGCCATTGTCGCAAACCACCATTCCTGGCTTAAGCTGGCATGGTGTCAACCACCTCTCGGCCTGCCCCTGCAGAGCTGACAAAATATCTGCCTCAGTGTGGCTCCTGTCCCCCAAACACACCAGCGCAAGCACGGCATGGCATCTTTTTGCCTGAGTACTTGCGTAGCCCCTTGAATGCCTACAGAGCACCGCTGGTTCCGAGGACAAAGCAGAGGAAGAGGCCATGGAGGAAGAAGAAGAGGAGTGGGGTGGAGGGGAGAGGTGTGTCACAACCAGTAGTAGCATTTTGGAGGTGTGATGGTGGAACAACCTCCAACACTACTGCATCTTGTCCTGTATCCTTCCCAGCTTACAGAAGAGTGACCCAATGGGCCGTGAAAGACAGGTAACGTCCATGTCCATGCCTGCTGGACCATGAGTCAGTGGTAATATGCACCTTACCACTGACCGCCCTGTCCAATGAGGCATGGACATTGCCTTCCACATGCCAGTAGAGAGCCGGAATCGCCTTCCATGAGAAAAAGTGGCATTTGGGAACCTGCCACTGAGGAACCACACATTTCACAAACTCACGGAAGGGGGCCGAGTCTACCAACTGAAAAGGCAGCAGTTGAAGTGCTAGCAATTAAGCCAAGCTAGCATTCAACCGCTGGGCATGTGGATGGCAGGGAGTGAACTTCTTTAGACAGTCCAGCAGCTGGGGCAGGGAAATTTGCCTGCTACAATCGGACGTTGGTGTACTGCTAGCAGAGTGCCCGCAAGTACTTGGCTGTGACACATCTAATTCTACAC
Source organism: Lithobates pipiens (assembly GCF_037356315.1). Lineage (NCBI taxonomy): Eukaryota > Metazoa > Chordata > Amphibia > Anura > Ranidae > Lithobates > Lithobates pipiens. Next base: position 648,062,177 of record NW_027507903.1, on the reverse strand, counting down.
CTTCATTCCTCTCAGTGCAGGTTTCAGAGAGGACTGAAAGTATAGTGGGCTTGGAGATCCTAGATGATGAGGAGCATGGAGAGGTCAGCTTTGTTCTTTGGTGTGGGTCTTTAAGGTACGCTTGCCAACAAGCTGCATGGCAGGTCAACATATGCCTGATCAAGCATGTGGCGCCCAAGTGGCTGATGTTTTGGCCACTCAAGATACGCTGGAGACATATGTTGCAAATAGCAGCGGTGCGATCTGATGCACTCGTCTCAAAAAAGGTCCACCCCAAAGAACTTTTGGAATAACGCGCAGAGGCAGCGCCCTGCACAGACGGAGCTCTGCAGTGTGATTCAGTCGGTGTGCTTCCCTTAAGATGGCCCCCGGAGGGCATCCTGCCTCTTTGAAGATGTACCTCCTCCTCTCTCTTATCAGGCACCCACATGGAGTCAGTGACCTCATCATCCCCTCCCTCTTCATCACTGGAGTAAACCTGGCAGTATGCTGCAGTTGGTGGAACATGACTGCCAAATTGCTGCCCTTCTTGAGCATCCCCTCTCTCTTCGCACACGCTACTGCCTTCCTCTAGATGGGTATCATGATCAGAGCCTTCATTATGCTGGGCATCCTCCTGGAGCATGTACCCAACACTGTGCTCAAACATTTTGGGGGACTCCTCAGGAGGACATGGTAGGTCTAGGGAAGGAGTGACGAGGGAAGAGGACGTTTTCGCAGCTGCTTTGCCAGTACCCTGAGCCTGGGTGAGAGAGGATGAGGAGGATGAGGAGGGCTTGGTCATCCACTCTACCAAGTCTTCAGCATGATGCGGCTCAGCACATCCAGCTGCCGATAATAAGTACAAGCGTGTGCCATGGCCACGTGTTGATGACAATGCACCATGTCCACGACCAGCACTGTTGTCTCTAGACACAGACCCTGCTTGCCCTCTTTTATCGGCTCGCGACTATCTGCTTCTCCTTGTTGGCCTTCCAGACATACTAATGGCCTGCAGAGAGATGGGAAAACCAGCAATTGGGGTAGCTTTAGGTGCACACTGAGCAGACAGAGTACACTGACTGTAATGACTGCAGCTGCCTGCCTGTGGTATAGAATCTGAAGAACAACAGCAATTGGGGTAGCTTCAGGTGTATACTGTGCAGGTGGCACAATTCACCCACTGTAACTGCTGCTGATGCCTGTGTTAGAGAAACCAAACAGCACCAGCAATAAGGGGTAGCTTCAGGTGTATACTGTGCAGGAGGCACAATACACCCACTGTAACTGCTGCAGCTGCCTGCTTCAGGTGTATACTGTGCAGGAGGCACAATACACCCACTGTAACTGCTGCAGCTGCCTGTGGTATAGAAAAAGAACAACACCAGATATAAGGGGTAGCTTCTGGTGTATACTGTGCAGGAGGCACAATACACCCACTGTAACTGCTGCAGATGCCTGTGTTAGAGAAACTGAACAACACCAGCAATAAGGGGTAGCTTCAGGTTTATACTGTGCAGGAGGCACAATACACCCACTATAACTGCTGCAGATGCCTGTGTTAGAGAAACAGAACAACACCAGCAATAAGGGGTAGCTTCAGGTGTATATGGTGCAGGTGGCACAATACACTGACTCTAACTGCTGCAGCTGCCTGTGGTATAGGAACAGAACAACACCAGCAATTGGGGGTAGCTTCAGGTGTATACGGTGCAGGAGGCACAATACACCCACTGTAACTGCTGCAGGTGCCTATATTATAGAAAGAGAACAACACCAGCAATAAGGGGTAGCTTCAGGTGTATACTGTGCAGGAGGCACACAACACCCACTCTAACTGCTGCAGATGCCTGTGTTAGAGAAACAGAACAACACCAGCAATAAGGGGTAGCTTCAGGTGTATACTGTGCAGGAGGCACAATACACCTACTATATCTGGGCTAGGTTCACAAGCAAAGATGACACTGTCCCTGCCTATCCTGCTCTCTCCCTGCACGCCAACACACTACACAAGGCCACTGGCGGCCTTATATAGTGTGGGGCGTGTACTAAACCCCCCTGAGCTATAATTGGCCACAGGTATCCTGCCTGTGGCCACTTATGGCTCTCCTCACTGCCGGTGCTGTGATTGGCCAAGCATGCGGGGGTCACAGTGCATGCTTGGCCAATCAGCAGCCAGCAACAAAGTTCTGGATTCGCCAAACAGGCGAACAGCCGGTGTTCGAGTGGAACATGCGTTCGACTCGAACACCAAGCTCATCCCTAATCTGGAGAAATCCCTATTAATAACTATAGATACCCGGGTATATGTGCACAATTCCACCAGGACTTTTGTAGGACCCATTGCTAATAATACCTGTTTGTTCATTGGATGTATGTACTGTTATTAATATAATTCTTATATAAAGCTAATAATATTCCCATACTAGTTTGCATCTATACTTAGAATATTTGGATTGTCATTTATAGAAGTTGCCAGATAATAATACAAGCTTCACCTACCAGTTTCTCTCAGACGTGACTGCTCCTTGGCCATGTTCTCTCCTGGACAGGATAAAACAAGAATAGGAAATGGTATCCAATGACAGAGAACACACACCAGCAAACCCATCTTTGCTCTGAGATTTGTATTCAGTCAATTTCAACTCCAATCCTAATGCAATATACACTTCAGTGAGGGAAAAAAGGATTTGATTACCTGATGTTTTTGTACGTTTGCCTACTAACAAAGAAATGATCAGTCTATAATTTTAATGGTAGGTTTATTTTACCAGTGAGAGACAGAATAACAACAAAGACTTAGTACCTGGTGGCAAAACCCTTGTTGGCAATCACAGAGGTCAGACATTTCTTGTAGTTGGCCATCAGGTTTGCACACATCTCAGGAGGGATTTTGTCCCACTCCTCTTTGCAAATCCTATCCGAGTCATTAAGGTTTTGAGGCTGATGTTTGGTAACTCAAACCTTCAGCTCCTGCCACATATTTTCTATGGGATAAGTGTCTGGAGACTGGCTAGACCACTCCAGGACCTTAAAGTGCTTCTTCCTGAGCCACTCCCTTGTTGCCTTGGCCGTGTGTTTTGGGTCATTGTTATGCTGGAATACCCATCCACGACCCATTTTCAATGTCCTGGCTGAGGGAAGGAGGTTCTCACCCAAGATTTGACGGTACATGGCCCCGTCCATTGTCCGTTTGATGCGTTGAAGCTCTCCTGTTCCCTTAGCATAAAAACAACCCCAAAGCATAATGTTTCCACCTCCATGTTTGACGATGGGGATAGTGTTCTTGGGGTCATAGGCAGCATTCCTCCTCCTCCAAACACGGCGAGTTGAGCTGATACCAAAGAGCTCGATTTTGGCCTCATCTGACCACAACACTTGACCAGTGTAGTTCAAAGGTACCCAACCTGCCTCTTACTGCTATACCACTTGTACTCCAACATCCCCATTTCTTACCCTTCTAAAATGATGAGACAACACCTTAATTTTGGAGTAGAAATGGCCATAACAGCCTATTTATTATTCACACCATTTAAATAACTCCAATATCAAATATATACCAAAATATCAGCTCCATAACAACTTGTTTAACTCCAGTCTGTTGGTCTTTTACGGCACCCCGGAACTCCAACACATATCCCTCCAATACACTGCGGGACCTTTTTCCACATGATAGGTCTCCAGCAGATAATCAGCTCGGAGACAACCCCCTTCCCGCAGTGCAACCATTACAGTATTCCAGCTAACCTTTTGCTGGAATACACCGGAGGGGCACATACTACCGATGAGCCCCCCACCCCTTTCCATCACATATGTTTACTGCCACCGTCAAAGACCAACAAAACACCTCCTTATTTAGTACCACTCCCCCTTGGACTTTACTCATTGTCCCCTCCCCTCTTATCTCTTCATATTAACCCATGCATTGTCTCCCCTAAACACACTGTCATGCCCGGCCCTGCATTACTTTTTCTTTTCTGTCTTTTCCGTTCCGGGCCTCACTTTCACCCTGTTCTTTTTTGAATCATTTAGATGTTTGATAGCAAACTTCAGACGGGCCTGTACATGTGCTTTCTTGAGCAGGGGGATCTTGTGGGTGCTGCAGAATGTCAGTTCTTCGCGGAGTAGTGTGTTACCAATTGTTTTCTTGGTGACTATGGTCCCAGCTGCCTTGAGATCATTGACAAGATTCTCCCTTGTAGTTCTGAGCTGATTCCTCACCGTTCTGATGATCATTGAAACTCCACGAGGTGAGATCTTGCATGAGGGAGATTGACAGTTATTTTGTGTTTCTTCCATTTGCAAATAATCGCAAATGATAGGGGATCAAATAATTATTTCACTCATTAAAATAAAAATCTATTTATAACTTAGGATATTTGTGTTGTTATTCTGTCTCTCACTGTTAAAATAAACCTACCATTAAAATTATAGACAGATAATTTCTTTGTCAGTGGGAAAAACATACATAAAATCAAATGTGACGCAAATACTTTTTCCCTTACTGTTTATTGTCAAAAGTATTGGGACAATTCCCACCCTTTGCAGCTATAACAGCTACCAACGTCCAACATCAGTGCCTGATCTCAGAAATGCTCTTCTGGAAGAATGGTCAAACATTCCCATAGACACACTCTTAAACCTTGTGGACGGCCTTCCCAGAAGAGTTGAAGCTGTTATAGCTGCAAAGGGTGGGCCAACCCAATATTGAACCCTACAGACTAAGACTGGGATTCCATTAGCCCTTGTACACATGGTCGGAGATTCTGACGGAATGTGTCCTATCGGAACGTTTTGTCGGATAATCTGACTGTGTGTGGTCTCCATCGGAGTGTCCGACGGACCAAGTTTTCCAACTTGTCCGTAAAATTTTCCGACAAAATGCTCCAATCATGTGTAGCCTACTCCGACGGACAAAGTGCCACGGATGCTCAGATCAAATTCCTAGACCAAAGCTATTGGCTACTAGCCTGAATGTAGTCCTGTCGTAACGAAATAACGTCATCACGTTATGTACAATCGGATTTTCCAACAACTTTGTCCAACCGTGTGTATGCAACAGTTTCGGACCAAATCCAACGGATTTGGTTGTCAGTATGTCCGACCGTGTATACAAGGGCTTAAAGTTCATGTACGTATAAAGGCAGGTGTCCCAGTACTTTTGGTAATATAGTGTAGGTCCCGCACACACATGTAAACAGTGATTACTCCGTACATGGCGGTATCACTGCAAACTTTGGAGTGTGAGCAATAATTCTAGCACCAGAGCTCATGTTTAACTCTAAACCTTTAGGCTTTTAATGTGTCACCCATAGGAAGTTTTAGGTACCATAGTTTGGCGCCATTTCATGGGTGATCTAAATTTTAAATCTTGACTTGCTTGGTGTGACCCGTTTGATTGTTTTTTGGTGATGCTCAAAGTAGAGGTAAGGGCATGTCCCTGTGTCCCAGAACATGGGGTGCAGGCATGTCCCAATACCAATCCAGGGGGTTAGTAAATATAAAGAGAAAAGCATTAAAGCTACTCCCAACCAGCCCAGGTGAATAAAAAATAAAACGCAGCCTCAGCCTACATGTCTCCACCAAACCACACACCCTGATGCCCCCCCACTCCGGTAGGGCAAAATGCTTCAGAGCGTGTGATTTGGTGGAGACATGTAGGCTGAGGCCAGTTTTTATTGTTATTTCACATGGGCTGGTCGGGAGTAAATTGGATATTGTATTGTATTTGGATAAACTAAAATGCACTAAAGTATACTTTTTCCTTAAAATTAGCTTTTATTAAACTGCACAAATATTGTGCAATATAAAAAAATTGCAAAAACAACCATTTTATCCTCCAGGGACATTGCTTTCAAAAAGCATATAATGTTTAGGATTCTTATTTTTATTTTCTATATCCTTAGCTATTTTAGCGCAGTTTTACTTTTTTTTTTTTTTTTGCTTTTATTTAAAAATCTGCACAGATAATTTAACCACTTCAGCCCTGAAAGATTTGGCTGCTCAATGACCAGGCCATTTTTTTGTGATATGGCACTGAGTCGCTTTAATTGTCAATTGTGCGGTCGTGCGACCCTGTACCCAAACAAAATTCCCCTTCCTCACACAAATCCTGTACCCCTCAAATTTCCCCTCCAACCACAAAATCTCCTCCCCAATCATCCATCCTAGCACAAAATCCAAATTTATTTTTGCACTCCTAGCGCAAATTCCCTACCCCCTACCATATGGAATTTTCTAGCACAACCGCCCGCCAAATCACCACTCCTAGCCCACCTCTTCAAATTTTCCCTCCTAGAACAACTCTTACCTTCTGCAGACCTCTCCCCCTCCCAACACCAATCCCTTCATCTCAATCTCCTTGTGCTGCCCCTACACCTCACATGATACCACAGTGCCTAGGGCAGCCATCCCTCCTGCCCTCCCCTTGTCCTGGCCCTGGTTGGCAGACAGCAATACAAGCTCCTTCTTCCCCTACCAGTTTCCTTCAGATGTGACTGCTCCTCGGCCATGTTCTTATCTGGGCAGGATAAAACAAATATAGGAAATGTTATCCAATGACAGAGAATGTACATAAGCAAACATGTCTTGTCACCTCTAAAATTTGGATTCAGGTCAAATTAAATTTATAAATAATAAAGATATTTCTAATGTTCAAATTTCTTCAATTTAAGACCATTTCTAATTCCCAATTACATTTGTGGTCAGAGAATTTGCACTGATCCACATGCGCCATCTAGTTCAATACTAAATTATGTAACTCAAGTTTTTCCAGTGAAAGGTTCAAAAGCTACAGTGAACAAAGACTGTGGTAACAGTTTGGTGAAGGACCTTTATGGTTCCAGCAATACTGCATCTCTGTGTACAAAGTCAGCTCCATAAAGACATGAGTTGACCAGTTTGGTGTAGAGGAACTTGAGCGTCATTTACAGTTCTCTGACCTCAACCCTACTGAACACTGTTGTGATGAATTGAAACTGGGAGCCAGGTCTTCCCATCCATCATCAGGACCTGACCTCATAAATGGCAACAAATTCCCTCAGACATCCTCCAAAATCTTGTGGAAAGCCTTCCTAGAAGAGTGGAATCTCTTGCAAAGCGGGACAACTCCTTTTTAGCAGTCATGATTTTGGGATGGGATGTCCAACAAGCTCATATAGGTGTGATGATCAGGAGCCCAGAGACTGTTGGCCATGTATTGTAAGCTCATGCTATGCCAACCTGAGGTCAAAATGGGATGCAAATCAAAATTTCTAATAGTAAACCATTCTCAATTGTCCTTATTAGTAAAGTTTAAGACTGTAGCTGTAATACTCACAGAAGGTGAACAAGATACTTATGAAGACAACTTGAACAAGGAACAGGAAGATAAGAAAGGCCATCAGGATCAGTATAAGCCGGATTTGTGTATTCTTGGCAGCTGAAATAATTATAGACAGACAATTGTGAACAAGACTGTAGCCATCAACTGTGTATAGGAATTCCCCATCCATACACAATGCCATTCCAGCACAATTCTAAACAATGTAGTTGGCTATTCTCAGCATGCCATGTTGTATCTCTAGCCAATTGTGCTGAGCTAATGTGACATTCATGTCAGGTGCTGCTGAGTTGTACATATTCCTCCATAACCTTCATCAAATAAATATTACATTTAGGTATTGGTCTTCATATACCAACATTTGAACCAATAAGAAGCTCTTTGTGCTCCAGACAAATACAGAACTTCTTAATAGTTGCAAGATTTATAAAGCCAAGACTACAAAATATTGGTGTTAGTAAAAAGTAGGGATGGTCCCGATGTTTGAGTCAAATGTAAGTTCGACTCTAATATCGGGTGTTTGCCTATTCGCCAAATAGCGAAAAATTTAGGGTGTTCGTGACAAATTCGAAAGCCGTGGAACACCCTTTAAAAGTCTATGGGAGAAATCAAAAGTGCTAATTTTTCAAATTGGACACCGCACATTGTTGAATATGGTGGGTAAGGATGAGCTTCGAGTTCTAACATTGCCTGTTCGGCGAACAGTGAACAATTTGGGGTGTTCGCAGCAAATCTGAAAAGCCGCAGAAACACCCTGTACAAATCTATGGGAGAAATCTAAAGTGCTAATTTTAAAGGCTAATATGCAAGTTATTGTCCTAAAAAGTGTTTGGGGACCTGGGTCCCGCCCCAGGGGACATGTATCAATGCAAAACAAAGTTTTAAAATGTCATTTTTTTCGGGAGCAGTGATTTTAATAATGCTTAAAGTGAAACAATAAAAGTGTAATATTCCTTTACATTTCATACCTGGGGGGTGTCTATAGTATGCCTGTAAAATGGCACATGTTTCCCGTGTTTACAACAGTCCTAGTGCAAGATGACATTTCTAAAGGAAAACAAGTCATTTAAAAGTACTCGCGGCTATAATAAATTGTCGGTCCCGACAATATACATAAAAGTTCATTAAACCACAAACCCAAAATTTAAGAAAAAATGCTTGGGGGTCCCCCCAAATTCCATACCAGGCCCTTCAGATCTGGTATGGATGTTAAGGGGAACCCCGTGTCAAAATTAAAAAAAAAAAGGCATGTGGGTCCCCCTCAAAATCCATACCAGACCCTATAGGAACATTTTTGGATTTTTAATCTTAAATGGTCTCGATGAAGAATTGGAGAAACATAGTGTAATATGATAACCCAAGGTCCATCCTTTCCATAATGTAATCCAAGGCTGGCTTCTGTTAATTTAACAGTATCATTATTATTCTTTGTATAGTTGGTTTGTTAATTTGAGTCTATACATGTATTTGAAAATATATTTAGCAATTTCATAAGAAAATATTTTTCTGTATGAATTCACAGTTTCTGTAGATGTAATATATTTCACAGAGCCATGCCAGAGGCTGTGTAGAGCTGGAGAGAGGCTGCTATGTGTGGTTTAGCGTGGAGCGCACACCAGAGTGTCAGGGTGTCACCATGACAACACATTTTGCGTGTATGTGCTTTCTAAAGTCACATGACACTCTACATGGACATAGATTAAAAGGGTAAAAAAACAGAAATGGAGGAGTAGTGTATAACTCTAAAAAAAAGTCTTAGGCTTATTGGCACCACTGTCTTCCTTTTGCAACCTTTATTGAACACATCCACAACATTGATAATTTACGTATTCATATTCTAATATGAAAACCATTTTAACTTCTTAGACAAAGGATTACAAAAGATTAATTAAAACCTTTTTAGTGATTGCCAATGAAATTGGATATGTGCACACAAACTGATAAATACAATTACAACTAAATAATAAAAGTAAAAATAAAGATATAAGTAAAAAAAAAAAAATGTATAAAAATTATGAAATATATGATATCTACAGAGACTGTCAATTCATATAGAAAAATATTTTCTGATGACATTGCTAAATATATTTTCAAATACATATAAACACTCATATTAATACACCGACTATACAAAGACTAATAATGATAATGTTAAATTAATAGAAGCCAGCCTTGGATTACATTATGGGATGGACCTTGGGTCATCATATTATACTATGTTTCTCCAATTCTTCATTAAGACAATTGGGCGATAAAGTATTAAGCTTAAAAATTCTTGCATACTGCATACTGTACTGTATGATTGCGCGTATGACAGCATAAAATGTACACCACGTATTCAGATGAGAACGCTATGAACTGTTTGATAGTAAAGGTCTTGTCATCCTTGTTGGGAAAAATAAGAACTACCATGCTGTCTATGTTATATGAATTACTACTGCAGAACCACCCAGTCAGGAGTGTTTTTATACAATATGGAAATTCCAACAGAGGTCAGTTTGGTCTAATTTTAAATGTGACTCCAATGCTTGATCAATAAATGTGTTTGTTTTACCGAATTGTGCACTGCATATCTTCTGGACTAATTGCATCAACAGTGTTGAGGCACAGCACAAGTTCTAAGCGCTTACACAGAAACTACTTGATGTGAAAGAGCAACTCCTGCCATTGTGTGCAATCAATACCTACACTGTAAGGTCTTAAAACATTGTTTTTCCATGCACAGTATAGAAAAGATAAGACGGAAGTGGCCTACCAGTATTTTGTTTAAATATTCCACCAAAAAGTGACCAAACAGTGGCCAAAGAGATATGGAAACCCAAGACTTTAACGTATCCATTAAATATGCCATTAAAAAGGATTATTTTACTCCAAGACCCACAATTAGGGTCTGCGTTACCAAGTAAACCAAGAGTTAGACAATAAATAATGTGGAACACCCTTTAAAAGTCGATGGGAGAAATCAAAAGTGCTAATTTTAAAGGCGTATATTCAAGTTATTGTCATAAAAAGTGTTTGGGGACCCGGGTCCTGCCCCAGGGGACATGTATCAATGCAAAAAAAAGTTTTAAAACAGAAGTTTTTTCGGGAGCAGTTATTTTAATAATGCTTAAAGTGAAACAATAAAAGTCTAATATTCCTTTAAATTTCATACCTGGGAGGGTGTCTATAGTATGCCTGTAAAATGGCACATGTTTCCCATGTTTACAACAGTCTGAGTGCAAAATGACATTTCTAAAGGAAAAAAAGTAATTTAAAAGTACTTGCGGCTATAATGAATTGTCGGTCTCGGCAATACACATAAAAGTTCATTGGTAAAAACGGCATTGGATTCCCCACAGGGGAACCAGGAACCAAAATTTAAAAAAAAATGCGTGAGGGTCCCCCCAAATTCCATACCAGGCCTTTCAGATCCGGTATGGATATTAAGGGGAACCCCGTGCCAATTTTTTTTTTTAAATGTCGTGGGGGTCCCCCTCAAAATCCATACCAGACCCTTATCGAGCATGCAACCTGGCAGGCCACATGCCCTCAAAATTGGGAGGGTGCTTTGTGGTAGGCCCCAAAAGCACTTTTTTCCCATGTTAATGGGGAGAAGGGCCTCATCCCCACAACCTTTGCCCGGTGGTTGTGGGGGTCTATGGGCAGGGGGATTATCGGAATCTTGAAGCCCCTTTTAACAAGGGGACCCCCAGATTGTGCCCCCCCATGTGAAATGGTAACGGGGTACAAATGTACCACTACCATTTCACACAAAATGTGGGAAAATGGTAAAAAAAAAGATAACACACGCCAAGCCCTTTATTAAAAAAAAACAAAAAACTGTCCCACAAAGTCCATTCATCTTCTTCTTCTCTCACTCCGATGGACCAAAAAAGGAAAAAAAAAAGCCGCAAGCCGCCTACGATCTGCCTCTATGGGAGGCACCTGCTGTAATGACAGGTCTCTCAGGTGACAGTTCTTTTATAACTGAGGGCAGAGCCAGACAATGACATCGCCAGGTGACCCCACCCTCCTCCGACGCACGGGGACATCCCTATGGCTTTCCCATAGTGTCAGAGGGGGTTGGGTCACTTGGTTACATAACCGGGTGGCCCTGCCCTCCTCTGACACTACAGGGAAGCCATAGGGATGTCCCCGTGCATCAGAGGAAGATGGACCAGGTAGCCCCACCCCCTCTGATGCTATGGGAAAGCCATAGGGATGTCTCCATGTGTCAGAGAGGGCGGGGTCACCGTGTGGCCCCGGACCTCAGCTATAAAAGAACTGTCACCTGAGAGGCTGTCATTACAGTGTGTGCCTCCCATGGCAGCTTGCGGCTTTTTTTTTTTTTTTTTTTGGTCTATTGGAGCGAGAGAAGAAGAAGATGAATGGACTTTGTGGGACAGTTTTATTTTTTTAAAGGCGTGTGTTATCTTTTTTTTTACCATCTTCACACATTTTTTTATGAAATGGTACTGGTACATTTGTTGTACCCCGTTACCATTTCACACGGGGGACCACGATCTGGGGCTCCCCTTGTTAAAAGGGGCTTCCAGATTCCGATAAGCCCCCTGCCTACAGACCGTCCGGTCATTATGGCGGGTGCCTCCCATGGAGGCAGATCGCAGATGATGTGCGGCTTTTTTTTTCTTCTTTTTTGGTCCATCGTAGGGCGAGAAGACTCCATGGGACAGTTTTATTTTTTTAATAAAGAACTTGTCCCAAGGTGTGTATTGTGTTTTTTTACCATTTTTAAAAAAATTTGGTGAAATGGTAGGGGTACATTTGTTCACACAGGGGGGTGGGATCTGGGGGTCCCCTTGTTAAAGGGGGCTTCCAGATTCCAATAAGCCCCCCGCCCTCAGACCCCCACAACCACCGGGCAAGGGCCTGGTATGGAATTTGGGGGGACCCGCACGCACTTTTTTTTCATTTTGGTTCAGAGTTCCCCTGTGGGGGAATCCCATGCCGTTTTTTATCAGTGAACTTTTATGTGTATAGCCGGGACCAACAATTCATTATAGCCGCGAGTACTTTTAAATTACGTTTTTTCTTTTAGAAATGTCATTTTGCTCTTGGACTGTTCTAAACACGGGAAACATGCGCCACTTTACAGGCATACTATAGACACCCCCCAGGTATGAAATTTAAACAAATTTTACACTTTTATTGTTTCACTTTAAGCATTATTAAAATCACTGCTCCCAAAAAAACTTCAGTTTTTAAAACTTTTTGTTGCATTGATACATGTCCTCTGGGGCAGGACCGGGTCCCCAAACACTATTTATATTTAGCCCTTTTGATTTTTCATCTTCGTGTCCCTTAGACTTTAATAGTGTTCATGTGTTTGAACACATTTTTTGCCTGTTCACATGTTCTGGTGTGAACTGAACCAGGGGGTGTTCGGCCCATCCCTAGTACAATCCCTAGTAAAAAGTAAATGTCCTAAATGGAGGTTTGTGTCCTCCGATGGAGTAGGACCTTGAATTAGGCTTGTGCAATTCGTTTCATAACGAATCGAAATTCGGCCGAATTTTGCATCTTTTGGACATTCGGATGCATCCGAATGTCCGAATAAAAAAATAACAAATTACAACGAATACGAAAGAAATATAACAAATGAATTTGAATGAATTCGACACGATTCGAAATTATTTCAGCCGCATTCGAAATTATTTCAACATGATACGACATTATTTCAACTGCATTCGAAATGATTTCAACATGATTCAACATTATTTCAACCGCATTCGAAAATATTTTGTGACCCAACTTTAGGGCCATGTATCTCGGGGTTACTTGGTGCTAGACACTTCAAATTTGGATATGTTGTAGAGCTAGTATTATTGTGTTTGCATACCAAATTTGGGGTTTCTAGCTATAAGTGACCCTGAGATATGTGGCCCCAAAATCGGGTCGCAAAATGTCATTCTCGGCTCTATTAACTAATAACATTTTGCGACCCGATTTTGGGGACACATATATCGGGGTCACTTATAGCTAGAAACCCAAAATTTGGTATGCAAACATAATAGTACTAGCACTACAATATATCCAAATTTGGAGTTTCTAGCACCAAGTGACCCCTAGATAAATGGCCCAAAAGTTGGGTCACAAAATATTTTCGAATGTGGTTGAAATAATGTCGAATCATGTTGAAATCATTTCGAATCCGGTAGAAATATTTTCGAATTTCGTTGAAATATTTTCGAATGTGGCCGATTTTTCGAATTCGGTAGAAAACTAAACGAAATCAGAAAACAAATTTAAGTAAGTTAAAGAATATAACTAAACGAAATTAATGAATTAACGAATTAAAACGAAACGAAACGAAACAAATTTTTTCCTTTTGCACATGTCTACCTTGAATAGGACAGAAGGTTGTACCTTGTTATAGTAACAGCTTACCATTGGCATTGGCATTCTTCTTTCTCAATACATCAAGAAGATCACACAAATTGCCGTATGCACCTTCTTCATCACATTTCCCTGAGGGCAAACGTAGATGTGAAACACACAACAAAGGGATCAAGCACCAAAATGGAAAAACAAGGGCCAGGGAATTTCTTCACAAAAAAAAGTCCATAGCTGCTAGAGAAAAACTCCTGGACTGGATAGCAAGAACAAACACATCAAGTAGTTTCTGTGTAAGTACTTAGAACTTGTGCTGTGCCCCCGTACCATCTATACAATAATTTCAGAAGATATGCAGTGCACAGTTGGGGTAAAATAACTAGTTCATTGGAGTCCCAATACAATAAAAACAAATTCATTGACCAAGCATTGGAGTCACATCAAAAATTAGACCACACTCTGTTGGAAATTCTATATTGTATAAAAATACTCCTGATTGGTTGGTTCTTCAGTAATAAATCATATACCATAGACAGTTGTTTCCCCAGATTCCATCACAAGATAGCAATGTGGAGGCTACTTGCCGACTGATGAAAGTGGAATATTGAAGACTTCAGCTATTGGAATCATAGCCGGTGGGACCGGTGGGAAGTATGCCTGGATTATCTAAGTCAATCAGATCCATGGATATCTCATCCTACTTTGATCAGAGGACTGGGATTTTCCAATGCCATAAAAGGGGTTTCCTAACGTATCTATTTATCACTCATGGTAGTTCTTATTTTTCCCAACAAGGCTTGGCGAGACCTTTACCATCAAGCAGTTCATAACGTGCTCATCTGAATATGTGGTGTACATTCAGTGCTGTCCTTGCAATCTTTTGTTCATAGGTCACACTATACATACACTGCGAAACCAGGTTTGAGAACTAGGGATGAGCCGAACACCTGCCGGTTCGGTTCGTACCAGAACTTTCGAACGGACCCCAAATTTGAATGAACTTTAGAACCCCATTGAAGTCTATGGGACTCGAACGTTCGAAATGAAAAGTGCTAATTTTAACGGCTAATATGCAAGATACTGTCCTAAAAAGGGTTTGGGGACCTGGCTCCTGCCCCAGGGGACATGGGTCAATGCCTAAAATGTTTTTAAAAATGGCTGTTTTGGCGGGAGCACTGATTTTAATGACTATTAAAGTGAAAAAAAAAGTGAAATATTCCTTTAAATATGGTGCCTGGGGGTGTCTGTAGTATGCCTGTGAAGTGCCACGTGTTTCCCGTGTTTAGAACAGTCCCTGCACAAAATGACATTAAACGGAAATAACACCATTTAAAACTGCTTGCGGTTTTAATGTTATATCTGGTTCCTGCAATATGGTTGAAAATCATTGAGAAAAATGGCATGGGTAGCCCTCCCTGCCCATTACCAGCCCCTTTAGGTCTTGTACGCATATTAAGGGGAACCCCGTACCCATATTAAAAAAAGGAAATGCGTGTGGCCCCCAGGCCCTATATACTCAGAACAGCAGTATACAGGCGGTGCAAACAAGACAGGGACTGTGTAGGTTTGTTGTGTTAAGTTGAATCTGTTTGTAATTTTCAACTGGTACATTTTTAAAGTGTAGCTCCAGTCAAAAAAACTATTTTTAAGCTTTTTGGAAAACATAGGGAAGGGTTATCACCCCTGTATAATTTGTTTTGTCGTACATCTTTTTTCATCTCACTTGCTGTTGTCTCCTGCCGTTTGCAAGTAGGAGATGTTTGTAAATTGGATGTTTGAAAGTAGGGGCCTGCCCTATATGCTCTGCAGAAATGGCGGAACAAGGTGTTGGTTTTGCCACAACATTGTAAGCCCTCAAAGTGACTCTTGGTGGGCGCTGGAGCGTCCTGCTGTGAACGATTATATCAAGAATTGTAATTACATGCCATTGTTGAACAGTGGTAGAAAAATTGACCTTTGGTGGTTGTGGTGCTGGTGCCACAACACTATAAGTCCTCACCGTTACTCTGGGTGGGCACAGGAAGGGGCCCTCCTGTGAAATATTATATCAAGAATTGTAATTACATGTCCCTGTTAAACAGGGGCAGAAAAATTTGGCCTTAGGCACTGCTGCTAGTGCCACCACACTGCAACCTCTCCCATATACTCTAGTTTTATTGCAGGAATTAGCCCTGCTGCAAAGCATTGCATCAAAAATTGTAATTAAAGGCCCCTGTTAAACAGGGGCAGAAAAATTGGGCCTTAGGCACTGGTGCTGGTGCCACCACACTGCAACCTCTGCCATATACTCTAGTTTTATTGCAGGAATTAGCCCTGCTGCAAAGCATTGCATCAAAAATTGTAATTAAACGCCCCTGTTAAACAGGGGCAGAAAAAATGGGCCTTAGGCACTGGTGCTGGTGCCACCACACTGCAACCTCTGCCATATACTCTTGTTTTATTGCAGGAATTAGCCCTGCTGCAAAGCATTGCATCAAAAATTGTAATTAAACGCCCCTGTTAAACAGGTGCAGAAGAATTGGGCCTTAGGCACTGGTGCTGGTGCCACCACACTGCAACCTCTCCCATATACTCTTGTTTGATTGCAGGAACTAGCCCTGCTGCAAAGCATTGCATCAAAAATTGTACTTAAACGCCCCTGTTAAACAGGGGCAGAAAAATTGGGCCTTAGGCATCACCCACAACCAGAAATGTTCTTCCAACATATCAGCGGAGGAGGAAGAGGATAGACAATCAACATAACAGGATAGTCACTCAGCATCAGCATAGGCAGTCTTGAAGGGATGTGATATTTCAAAAAAAATTATTCTGTTACATCAGCTTCAGGTGCTTGGTAGCTGTGGGTGATCCAAGACTGATTCATCTTGATGAAGGTCAGTCGATCAACTGATTCGGTGGACAGGCGCACCCTGTGATCGGTAACAAAGCCACCAGCAGCACTGAAGGTGCGTTCCGAAAGAACGCTGGATGCAGGACAGGCCAGTAGCTCAATTGCATACTGTGCAAGCTCTGGCCAGTGATCCATCCTCAAGACCCAGTAAGCCAGAGGATTTTCGGTGGGAAAGGTGTCCAAGTCTGACCTTGCCCCTAGGTTTTCCTGCACCATGTAAATCAGACGCTGGCGATGGGTGCTGGAACCGATCATACCTTGGGGCTGCGGACTAAAAAATTGTCTGAAAGCATCAGTCAGACGGCCACCTTCTCCACCGCTCCTTCTGACCGATGCCTCAGCAACACGTTGTCCAGGACCAGGAGTTTGTAACCTCCCAGTCTCTGGGAACGCGTTGCACAGACCTTTCTGCAAGGCCTCCCGGAGATGTCTCATCCTCTGCTCCCTCTGCGATGGCAAGATAAGGTCGGCAACCTTACCCTTGTACCGTGGATCAAGGAGAGTGGCCAGCCAGTAATGGTCCCTCTCCTTGATCCGAAGAATACGAGGATCCTTCCGCAGGCTTTGCAGGATCAGGGAGGCCATGCAGCATAGGTTAGCTGAGGCATTCGGTCCGGAGTCCTCTGGGTCACTAAGGACAACATGATCCGCAGCTACCTCCTCCCAGCCACGTACAAGTCCACGTGTTTCTTGGGACTGTAAATCATCCCTACAAGACTGCTGCTGCTGATGCTGAGTGCCAGCCTCCACCTCCATGCTGACACAATCATCCTCCTCCTCCTCTTCCTCCTCCTCATCCTCTTCCTGTGTGATGGGTGGCACAGCAGGAACACTGTTTGGATAAAGGGGACCTTGAGAGGCAAGGAAGTCCTCCTCTTCCTGCCTCTGTTCTGCCTCAAGTGCCCTGTCCATTATTCCACGCAGCGTATGCTCCAAGAGGTGGACAAGAGGTACAGTGTCACTGATGCATGCACTGTCACTGCTCACCATCCTTGTGGCCTCCTCAAACGGTGACAGGACAGTGCATGCATCCCTGATCATGCCCCACTGGCGTGGTGAGAAAAAACCGAGCTCCCCTGACCCTGTCCTGGTGCCGTAGTCGCACAGGTACTCATTGATGGCCCTCTGCTGCGTGTGCAGCCGCTGCAGCATGGCCAATGTTAAGTTCCATCTGGTGGGCATGTCACATATAAGGCAGTTCTTGGGCACGTTCAACTCCTTTTGGAGCTCAGCCAGCCGAGCACAGGCATTAAATGACTGGCGGAAATGCACACAGACTTTCCTGGCCTGCTTCAGGACATCCTGTAAGCCGGGGTACCTGCCCAAGAACCGCTGCACCACCAGGTTAAGGACGTGAGCTACACAGGGCACATGGGTCAGTTGTCCCTGTCGAAGGGCGGAGAGGAGGTTGGTGCCATTGTCGCAAACCACCATTCCTGGCTTAAGCTGGCGTGGCGTCAACCACCTCTCGGCCTGCCCCTGCAGAGCTGACAAAACATCCGCCCCAGTGTGGCTCCTGTCCCTCCCTCTTCATCGCTGTAGCAAATCTGGCAGTATGCTGCAGCTTGTGGAACATGACTGCCAGATTGCTGTCCTTCTTGAGCATCCCCTCTCTCTGCGCTCACAATACTGCCTTCCTCTAGCTGAGTGTCATCATCAGAGCCCACAAAACACTGGGCATCCTCCTGGAGCATGTACCCAACACTGTGCTCAAAGAGTTCAGGAGACTCCTCAGGAGAACGTGGTGGGTCTAGGGAAGGAGTCACTGATGATGACATTGAGAGGAGGGAAGAGGATGCGTTGGCAGCTGCTTTGCTAGTACCCTGAGACTGGGTGAGAGAGGATGAGGAGGATGAAGAGGGCTTGGTCATCCACTCTACCAAGTCATTGGCATGTTGCGGCTCAACATGTCCAGCTGCCGAAAAGAAGGACAAGCGTGTCCCATGGCCACGTGCTGATGACAATGCACCGCGTCCACGAACAGCACTGTTGTCTCTAGACACAGAGCCTGCTTGCCCTCTTTTATCGGCTCGCGCCTGTCTGCCTCTCCTTGCTGGCCTTCCAGACATGTAATGGCCTGAAGGGAGTTGGGTAAAAAAGCAGTTGGGTAGTGTATATTGTGCTAGAGGCACACAACACCCACTAACTCCTGCAGATGCCTTTATTATAGAACACCAGAGATAAAGGGGTATATACAGATGTATACTGTGCTGTGCTGGAGGCACACACAACTTCCAATAACTCCTGCAGATGGCAAGTGGGCTCAAATAGAGAACAGCTATGTAGGTGGATATAGCGGTATGTACTGGGTACAGAGCACACAGACAGCACGCACTATCTCCTAACACTACTGACTGCAAGATCTATTATAAAAGATAGATCACTATATAGGTGAGGTGAATATAGCGGTGTATACTGCGGTCAGGGCACGCAGACAACAACCACTACACAACAGCAAGATCGAAAATCGTCCGAAAACGATCGGTGTGTACTGTGTTGAAGGTACACAGAACACCCACTAACTCCTGCAGATGCCTTTATTATAGAACACCAGAGATAAAGTGGTATATACAGATGTATACTGTGCTGTGCTGGAGGCACACACAACTTCCAATAACTCCTGCAGATGGCAAGTGGGCTCAAATAGAAAACAGCTATGTAGGTGGATATAGCGGTATGTACTGGGTACAGAGCACACAGACAGCACGCACTATCTCCTAACACTACTGACTGCAAGATCTATTATAAAAGATAGATCACTATATAGGTGAGGTGAATATAGCGGTGTATACTGCGGTCAGGGCACGCAGACAACAACCACTACACAACAGCAAGATCGAAAATCGTCCGAAAACGATCGGTGTGTACTGTGTTGAAGGTACACAGAACACCCACTAACTCCTGCAGATGCCTTTATTATAGAACACCAGAGATAAAGTGGTATATACAGATGTATACTGTGCTGTGCTGGAGGCACACACAACTTCCAATAACTCCTGCAGATGGCAAGTGGGCTCAAATAGAAAACAGCTATGTAGGTGGATATAGCGGTATGTACTGGGTACAGAGCACGCAGACAGCACGCACTATCTCCTAACACTACTGACTGCAAGCTCTATTATAAAAGATAGATCACTAGCTATATAGGTGAGGTGAATATAGCGGTGTATACTGCGGTCAGGGCACGCAGACAATAACCACTACACAACAGCAAGATCGAAAATCGGCCAAAAACGATCGGTGTGTACTGTGTTGAAGGTACACAGAACACCCACTGCTTCAGACGCCAACACACTACACAAGGCCGCCGCGCTGGCGGCCTTATATAGTGTGGGGCGTGCACTACACAGCCTGAGCTATGATTGGCCACAGGCATCCTGCCTGTGGCCAATCATGGCTCTCCTCGCTGCTGGCGCTGCGATTGGCCAAGCATGCGGGGTCACAGTGCATACTTGGCCAATCATGAGCCAGCAATGCACTGCGCCATCGCAGTGCATTGTGGGCCGTGAGCGCCACACGAATTTGGCGCGAACGGACCAAAATGTTCGGACTTCGCCGAATGGACGAACAGCCAATATTCGAGTCGAACGTACGTTCGACTCGAACACGAAGCTCATCCCTATTGAGAACATTGGAGGTTTATTAAAGGGGATGTGATAAGCACAGTGTGCCTCAGCATTTTCTTTTGTGTCACAACAAAGGTTACAGATGTCTATAGGACTTTGTAATTGTGTGTATTTTGGATAGTACCCTAACTGATAATGAAACGTATTCCCTGTTATGCAAGAGGGAACATTTTTGGATTTTTAATCTTAAATGGTCTCAATGAAGAATTGAAGAAATAGTGTAATATGATAACGGGGTCCATACTTCCCATAATGTAATCCAAGGCTGGCTTCTGTTAATTTAACATTATCATTATTATTCTTTGTATAGTTGGTGTATAAATATGAGTCTATACATGGATTTGAAAATATATTTAGCAATTTCATAAGAAAATATTTTTCTATATGAATTCACAGTGTCTGTAGATGTAATATATTTCACAGAGCCATGCCAGAGGCTGTGTAGAGCTGGAGAGAGGCTGTTATGGGTGGTTTAGGATGGAACGCACACCAGAGTGTCAGGGTGTCACCATGACAACACGTTTTGCACGTATGTGCTTTCTAA
Source organism: Lithobates pipiens (assembly GCF_037356315.1). Classification (NCBI taxonomy): domain Eukaryota; kingdom Metazoa; phylum Chordata; class Amphibia; order Anura; family Ranidae; genus Lithobates; species Lithobates pipiens. The sequence goes on along the minus strand of NW_027507903.1, from coordinate 648,041,481 downwards.
AGTCACATGACACCCTACATGGACATAGATTAAAAGACTAAAAAAAGGAAATGAAGGGGAGGAGTAGCGCATAACTCTAAAAAAAAAGTCTCAGGCTTATTGGCACCACCGTTTTCCTATTGCAACCTTTATTGAACACATCCACAATATTGACAAGTATAAAAAATTATGAAATATATTATCTACAGAGACTGTCAATTCATATAGAAAAATATTTTCTGATGGCATTGCTAAATATATTTTCAAATACATATATAGACTCATAATAATGCACCGAGTATACAAAGACTCACAATGATAATGTTAAATTAATAGAAGCCAGCCTTGGATTACATTATGGGATGGACCTTGGGTCATCATATTACACTATGTTTCTCCAATTCTTCATTAAGACCATTGGGCGATAACGTATTAAGCTTAAAAATTCAAAAGGTTTCCCTCTTGCATACTGTACTGTAAGGCCGCGTACACACGCGGGGACTGTTCGCTCAACTTTGTCCGTCAAACAGTTTCAGCGAACAGTCCGCTCAAAATTAGCATGGACGGACTTGCCCATACACGACGAACGAACAGTTTGCTGAAACCGTGCGCGATGACGTGAACGGCACGTACGACGGGACGAAAAATACGACGTCCTATACACTGCATTACAACTTTCGGCGTGTAAATCCTTTCTGAGCATGCGCGGAACTTAGTTTGACGAACAAGCCTACACACGAGGGGACTGTTCGCTGAAACCAAGTTTCAGCGGACAGTTTTTCGGAAATTCCGAAAAACTTTGTTCAGCAGACTGTTCGCTGAAACTGTCCGCTGAAAGCCCACACACGGGCGGACTGTCCGCCGAAACACTGTTCAGCGGACAAAGTTGGGCGAACAGTCCCCGCGTGTGTACGCGGCCTAAGATTGCATTGACAGCATAGAATGCACACATGTATTCAGATGAGCACACTGTGAACTGTTTGATGGTAAAGGTCCTGCCATCCTTGTTGGGAAAAATAGGAGCTACCATGAGAGACAAATAGGCAAGTTAGGAAACCCCTTTTACAGCATTGGAAAATCCCAGTCCTTGGATGAAAGTAGGATTGGATATCCATGGCTCTGACTGACCTAGGTATTCCAGGCATACTTCCCAGTGATCCCACTCACAGCGGTGATTCCAATAGCTGAAGGCTTCGGTATACCACCCTCATCAGTGGGCAATTAGCCTCCACATTACTATCTTGTGATGGGTCCTGGCGCAACAGCTGTCTATGGTATATGATTTACTACTGCAGAACCATCCAGTCAGGAGTGTTTATTACAATAAAGAATTTGCAACAGAGGCTAGTGTTGTCTAATTTAAATGTGACTCCAATGTTTAATCAGTAAATGTGTGTGTTTTACTGTATTGGGACTCCAGTGAACTGGTTCTTTTACCCCAATTGTATCTTCAACCATATCTTCTCAACTAATTGTATCAACAGTGTGGGGGCACAACACAAGTTATAAGCGCTTACACAGAGACTACTTGAAGAGTAACTCCTGCCATTGTGTGCAATCAATACATACACTGTAAGGTCTTAAAACATTGTTTTTCCATGCACAGTATAGAAAAGATAAGACAGAAGTGGTCTACCAGTATTTTTTTTAAATATTCCACCAAAAAACAGTGGCCAAAGAGATATGGAAACCCAAGACTTTAACATATCCATTAAATACACCATTAAAAAGGATTACTTTACTCCAAGACCCACAATTAGGGTCTGCTTTACCAAGTAAACCAAGAGTTAGACAATATTTATAAGGGCCCTTGGTATTAGGAACGGAATAGTAAGATAATCATAAAAAAGCAAAAACACAACTAAACCTCTTTATAAACAATAGAAAAGGTGTTTCTCATTGCAGGAAATATAAATGTATTACTTGTAAAATTATTAAACATGATCAGAAAGTTTTTGTACCTGGGGCAGTGTATAGATAGAACTGGACCCTAGGGTTGTCTTATTGCCATTGCCATCCAATAGTAGTGCAGTGGCGTTTGTACAAGTTATCTTGTTACTGGGCTGGAAGCTTCTACACACCAGAAGATTCCCACAATTTCCATGATTTGCTATGTAAAACAATGAATATGATATAGAGGTGCCTCACCACAAGCTAATAGCCCAGATATGATTTTATTCCAATGTAAGGTCAAATAGAAGATCCAATGAGGAATCCACCTAATTTTGGATGCCCATATTTGCCCCCTTCACCAGATCAAACGAAGAAGCCAATTCATCTTGGATGCCCATCTTTTCCCCCTCCATCAGGGCTTAACAATAGCACAAAAATATATATGGACTAAGTTGAGAGAGCACTGTTAGTGGCTTGGCTGCCAAACCAGCTGCTGATGAGCTCTGTGCCTAACACTACACTGGTCCAAATATCACCAACCATGACTCTCGCTCCATAGTCCTTATGACATATGTTAACATAAAATATCCAAAATTGATCCAAAATGTGATGAACAAAGTCCCAAAAAGTCTTTCAAATAATCCAATGAAAAGAAATCCTCCTACATGAATCATATGGTGACATTTAAGTATGGAGGTACACTCGTCCAATGTTGTAGATCCCCCTGCATTATGACAAGGGGGATCATATAGGGCTTGTGGGGTCTCCCCGACTTAACTTCAGGATAGGATGTCACCAGTAGTAAAAATAAGAAAAAATGTAGGTATTGGTCTTCATACACCAATAAATGGACCAATAAGAATCTGCCTTTTATTGGCTTATACACATGCAGCACTTCTCAATAGTTGAAAGATTTATAGAGCAAAGACTACAAAATACTGGTGATAGGAAAAGGTAAATATCCTATAAGTTGTCGAGGTGTGTGTCCTTCGATGGAGTAAGACCTAGAGTAGTACAGAAGGTTGTACCCTTTTTGTTCTAAAAGCTTACCTTTGGCTTTTGGACCTTTCTTCTGTCTCTGTAGATTAAGATCAGACATATTGACATACGTATCTTGCTTGTCCTCTTTCCCTGGGGACGGATATAGATGTGAAAGAGCAACTCATGACAATGTGTGCAATTAGTATGGTTTACACTGTAATGGCTTAAAGCAATGTGTTTTTAGAGTATAAAAAGTAGATATTTATTATACACAATAAGTAATGATAGATACAATGACATACACGTATCAAAAAATATTAATCAAAGGACGTAAAAGTGGTTGTAAACCCTTACAACCAACTTTGACCTACAGGTAAGCCTAGATTAAGGCTTACCTGTAGGTCCAAGAAATATCTCCTAAACCTACACGGTTTAGGAGATATTTGCCGAAAGACAGGCACCGCTGTCTACGGCGCATGCGCCGTAGACAGCGGTGCGCAGGCGCTCTGAGTGTGCCGCAGTCAACGCCGATATGCTGCGAGTAGCGGCTCCCACGCGCATGCGCGGGAGTGATGTCATCGCGGCTTCGCTGAATGACAGCGGCGGAGCAGTAAGACCCACCGAGAAGATGGATGCGCCGGACTACAGTGGTGACTTCGCTGGCTCCTGTGTCAGGTAAGTGACACATAATGGATTACTATGCGATGCACAGTAGTCCATTATGCTTTACCTTTGCAGGGAATGAAAAGGGAAGTAAACTCATCAGGGTTTACTTCCTCTTTAAAAGTACATGATAGACATAAGACTTGGCTGTCCTGGACACACATGGCGGGCTAGCATAGAGAAATGCCATATATGACGTCTGACATGTTTCAGACAGGAATGTCCTTCTTCAGAGGCTTAATGTCACTTACATGGGTATGAAGTTTTTCTATTTTTTTTTTTATTATTATTTTTTTTCTATTTTTTTTTTATTTATTATTGTATTGGCATTTTTTTTTTATACATATGCATAACACAGCATCATTTATATATAGCTCTTATCTGAGAACCCACTTACCCGTCTACCCTCTCTCCCCTGATCCGTTATCCTTGTTGCCTTTATGCTTTAGCTATCTCTATCATTCCCTGCGAATATTTTTCAGACAATTTGAAAGCATTCCATTTTGCCCAGGTAGCACTATAGCCTTTGGTCCGTCCCTGCTCAGCACAGCATAGGTACTCCATATTACTGATGTATTCCACTCTCTGTAACCATTTTTGTGTTTCAACTCATAGTATAAAAAAAAAAATAAGATAAAAGAGGTCTACCAGTATTTTTTTAAAACTCCACCAAAAACCACTGAGATATGGAAACATAAAGCCCCATACACACTATCAGTTTTTCTGCTGAGTTTTTTCCTTCGGATTGACCAAAACCATATAATATGAGGTAAAACCTTAGGAGTTTCAATGTGTATGCAATCAGGCAGGCTCTTGCACTACAGGGTTTTGGTAAACCTGAAGGAAAAAATCAACAGAAAATCTAAGGCCACGTACACACGGGCGGACTGTTCGCCCAACTAAGTTCGTCAGACTGTTTGACAAACAGTCCGTCCAAACTTTTGAATGAACGAACTTGCCCACACACGGCACTTTTTGAGCGGACTGTTTCAGCGAACTAAGTTTGTCAAACAGTCCGCTCAACTTTTGAAATGAACGGACTCGCCCACACACGCAGAGGACAGTCCGCTCATTTTGAGAGCGTATCCAGGTAGGCGGGGCCCGCGAAGGAGACGTCGCTGGACCCGCCACCTGGAATGGACTTAAAGGGGAAAACCAACGCTGAAAAAAATCGGCGTGGGGGTTCCCCCAAAGTCCACAACAGACCCTTGTCCGAGCACGCTACCCGGCCGGCCAGGAAAGGGGGGCGAGCGAGCGCGCCCCCCCTCCTGAGCCGTACCAGGCCGCGTGCCCTCAACATGGGGGGTGCCTTGGGGAAGGGGGGGCCGCGCGGCCCCCCCACCCCAAAGCACCTTGTCCCCATGTTGATGAGGACAAGGGCCTCTTCCCGACAACCCTGGCCATTGGTTGTCAGGGTCTGCGGGCGGGGGGCTCATCAGAATCCGGGAGCCCCTTTAATAAGGGGGCCCCCGGATACCGGCCCCCCACCCTATGTGAATGAGTATGGGGTACAATGTACCCCTACCCATTCACCTGTAAAAAAAAGTACAAAAGAAACACAACACAGGGTTAAAATATTTTATTGCACAGCTCCGGGGGTCTTCCGTCTTCGGGGGTCTTCTCGCCGGACTCCTCCGCTATCTTCTTGTAGCTCTTTTGCTAGCGGAGGAGTCCGGCTTTCTTCCTCGCCGCCGGCCTCTTCTCCCGACTTTGGGGATCTTGTCCCCCTCTTCGGTTCTTCTGCCGGGCCACCGCGGTCTTCTGTCGCCGCCGTCGCCGCCGCTTTCCGTTCTTCTTCTTCTTCTTCTTCTCCTTCTTCTCCAGGAGATGTTGCCTCGACGATCTCTCCGGCCGGAATGCCAGGGCTGCGCTCCGCTGCCACTTATATAGGGACAATGGGGCGGTGTCACATGGCTTTATGTCACATGGGTTGGTCACATGGGTTGATGTCACATGGGGACTATGACATCGTAAGGGGGCGGGGTCACCATGTGACCAACCCATGTGACATAAAGCCATGTGACACCGCCCCATTGTCACTATATAAGTGGCCGCGCAGCGCGGCCCTGGCATTCCGGCCGGAGAGATCGTCGAGGCAACATCTCCTGGAGAAGAAGAAGAAGAAGAAGAAGAAGAAGAAGAACAGAAGGCGGCGACGGCGGCGACAGAAGACCGGGCCACCGCCTGTAAAAGAGCTATAAGAAGGCGCGGTGGCCCGGCAGAAGAACCGAAGAGGGGGACAAGATCCCCGAAGTCGGGAGAAGAGGCCGGCGGCGGGGAGGAAGAAAGCCGGACTCCTCCGCTAGTAAAAGAGCTACAAGAAGATAGCGGAGGAGTCCGGCGAGAAGACCCCCGAAGACGGAAGACCCTCGGAGCTGTGCAATAAAATATTTTAACCCTGTGTTGTGTTTTTTTTGTACTTTTTTTCACAGGTGAATGGGTAGGGGTACATTGTACCCCATACTCATTCAAATAGGGTGGGGGGCGGTATCCGGGGCCCCCTTATTAAAGGGGCTCCCGGATTCCGATAAGCCCCCCGCCCACAGACCCCGACAACCAACGGCCAGGGTTGTCGGGAAGAGGCCCTTGTCCTCATCAACATGGGGACAAGGTGCTTTGGGGTGGGGGGGCCGCGCGGCCCCCCCTTCCCTAAGGCACCCCCCATGTTGAGGGCATGCGGCCTGGTACGGCTCAGGAGGGGGGGCGCTCGCTCGCCCCCCTTTCCTGGCCGGCCGGGTAGCGTGCTCGGACAAGGGTCTGTTGTGGACTTGGGGGGACCCCCACGCCGATTTTTTTCGGCGTTGGGGTTCCCCTTTAAGTCCATACCAGGCGGTGGGGGCCAGCGACGTCTCCGTCGCGGGCCCCCCCTACCTGGATACCCGCTCGAAATGAGCGGACTTTTCTCCGGGCGGGAAAAGTCCACTCATTTCAAAAGTAGGGCAGACTGGCACACACACGGGCGGATTGTCCGCCCAAATGAGAGTTCAGCGGACAGTATTTCCAAGGCCGCGTACACACGAGAGGATTGTCCGCCCAACTAAGTCCGTCAGTCCGTCCTACTTTTGAATGAGCGGACTTGACCACACACGATGAACAGACAGTCCGCTAAAAGCTTGCACGATGACGTGTACAGCACGTACGACGGGACTAGAAATACGACGTCCAATACACTGCAATGCAATCTTCGGCCGTGGAAATCCTTTCTGAGCATGCGCCATACTTAGTCCATCCAACTTGCCTACTCACGAGCGGACTGTCCGCTGAAACCAAGTTTGGACGGACAATATTACGGAAATTCCGAAAGACTTAGTCCGCCAGACTGTCCGCTGAAAAAGTCCGCTGAAGCCCACACACGAGCGGATTGTCCGCTGAAACACGTTTCAGCGGACCAAGTCCGTCAGACTGTCCGCCCGTGTGTACGCGGCCCAACATTCCTAAATACTTAGTCTGCCAGACTGTCCGCTGAAAAAGTCCGCTGAAGCCCACACACGAGCGGACTGTCTGCTGAAATGTGTTTCGGCGGACTAAGTTGGGCAGACAGTCCGCCCGTGTGTACGTGGCCTAACACTACACTGGTCCAAATACCACCAACCGTGACACTCCATATACATTGTCTCCTATTTTGAAGCCCTGATAAAAAGGGATGGTGTTGGCCTCCGAAACACACTGGCTTCCTCATTTGATTCTCTATTTGACCTTACATTGGAATAACATATTATTTGGACTGGTAACTTGTGCTGTGGTTCACTACCATCTAGTGTTTTATAATGTTTTCGCACATTCCGACAACAAAATTTGTGGGGGTTTTTTTGACGAATGTTGGCTCAAACTTGTCTTGCATACACACGATCACACAAAGTTGGTGGGAAATAGCAAACGTCAAGAACGCGATGACATGCAAGGCGTACGATGAGCCGAAAAAAATGAAGTTCAATAGCCAGTGCGGCTCTTCTGTTTGATTCTGAGCATGCGTGGAATTGTGTACACATGCTCGGAATTTACAAGAACGGATTTTGTTGTCGGAAAATTTGAGATCCACCTCTCAAATTTTGTTTTTTTGGAAATTCCGATGGAAAATGTCCGATGGAGCCTACACATGGTCGGAATTTCCGACAACAAGCTCCCATCGAACATTTGTTGTCAGAAATTCCAACCGCATGAACGCAGCATAATAGTGATGAATGGTATTTATTAAAATTGCAATAGGTGCTGAAGAAAAAAAGTGGTTAAGCGGGTTTGACAGTAGCAAGGTCAACACATTATCAACAAACAAAATATACAGAGACACAGTGAGGTGAATGGAGATTGCATTTGTTCCCATTGGTCACCTGTGAATGGCCATTCCAGAATGCAGTAAGCGAATAACAACTACAGTGATAACAGAAGTAAATATAACTGACTTGTAAAAGAGCCTGTCTATAATGCTTAGGCCTTGGATACATATAAGCAAATTCTGAAAAGAGTGGGGCCCTTATTGTTGTCCTCACCCACAAGATGAGGGTATTTGTAATCCACAGGTAGAGAAACACACACACTTTATTCTAAGGTGAATGGAGATCAATGGGAAGAGAAGTCCCCTTTTGGGCCTCCTCATGGGTGTTCAGTCTCTACATGGTAGCTTTGCTTCTTTCTTTCTCTATAGAATTTGTTGGACCTTTGAGTGGGTTTCTTGGGGATAAAGGTGGTCGAGTCTTCCCCCTGCTCTGCACAACACAGAACAGCCAACTCTGAATGAAATATGATTTGATTCCATTCATACTGCTATGAGTGCATAAATACCAACATGTTATGCTTACCTGCTCTGTGCAATGGATTGTTACTTTGTATCTCTCTATCCCCTGTCTGATCATTGTTTATAAACAATGTTACTTTGTACCTCTCCATCTCCCATCTGATCAATGTTTATAAACAATGATACTTTGTATCTCTCCATCTCCCATCTGATCAATGTTTATAAACTATGTTACTTTGTATCTCTCTAGCTACACAGTTACATAGTAGATGAGGTTGAAAAAAGACACAAGTCCATCAAGTCCAACCTATGTGTGTGATTATATGTCAGTATTACATTGTATTTCCCTGTATGTTGCTGCCGTTCAGGTGCTTATCTAATAGTTTCTTGAAACTATCAATGCTCCCGCCTGCTGAGACCACTGCCTGTGGAAGGGAATTCCACATCCTTGCCACGCTTACAGTAAAGAACCCTCTACGTAGTTTAAGGTTAAACCTCTTTTCTTCTAATTTTAATGAGTGGCCACGTATCTTCTTAAACTCCCTTTTGTAAAAAAGTTTTATCCCTATTGTGGGGTCACCAGTACGGTATTTATATATTGAAATCAAATCCCCTCTCAAGCGTCTCTTCTCCAGAGAGAATAAGTTCAGAGCTCACAACCTTTCTTCATAACTCATATCCTCCAGACCCTTTATTAGCTTTGTTGCCCTTCTTTGTACTTGCTCCATTTCCAGCACATCCTTCCTGAGGACTGGTGCTCATAACTGGTCAGCATACTCCAGGTGCGCCCGGAGCAGAGTTTTGTAGAGCGGGAGAATTATCGTTTTATCTCTGGAGTTGATCCCCTTTTTAATGCAGGAAAAGCCAGGCACTCGTATAACAACTCACTGACCTTATAATAATCTTGCCCACAAGCACAGTCCACACTCAGCAAGTTGACCCATCTACTGTATGTACAGAGTAACTAGAGGAGCTTGACAGGGAATCCAAATGCCAATTTATATTTACTCAAAAAAAGTTGTATGAACAAGGGAATAAGAGTGGAGAGCTTCTCGTCAGATCTTTACAACATAGATGGACATCTATGATGGTCCATTCCATTAGAGACAAACAAAGCACTACACACAACATGACTACAGCTATTACAAAGCAATTACATAACTATTATGAAGTCCTATATAACCTGGGACATAATAAACATCATTCTACCTCGGCATGTAATAGAGAGACATTGATAAGGGAGTTTTTAAGCAAAAACAATCCCCCAGCAATATCAAACTACAATGCACTTCGTACCGGCCTTTAACTTCCTGCCGGATGTACATCCCTGCTCATCATCACGCTAGTTATCCCTAGGGATAGCTAAGACGCAACCCAAGTAGAAAATTATGGGCCAATCTCATTCCTAAATGTGGAGGTCAAGATCTATACAAGACCAAATGGGGTTTATCCCAGACTGAGAGGCTAAGGATAACACCATAAAAGTCCTTACCATCCACTACTGGATGGTACAAAATACAAAAGAGTCAAAAGTTTTTTTTTTCTCTATTCGCGGACACTATGAAGGCATTCAAAAGAGTGGCCTGGGACTACATGACGGCAGCACTATGGGAGCTTGGCCTGAACAAAAGTTTCTGTTCCAGAATAATGTGTCTGAACAGTTCTCCCCAAGCAAGAGTAAAAGTCAATCACCATCTGTCGGACACCTTCCTGATACAAGACTGGATGAGACAGGGTTGCCCTTTGTCACCCCAGATTTTTGTCCCAACCCTGGAGCCCTGCTATTCTGTTTACCAGCTAACTCAGCACTGAAAGGCATCTTGATAGCAGGCAGGGAATTCAAAATATCCACTTTTGCAGACAATATCATATTATTCTTGATGGAACCACGTAAAACTCTTCTCCACCTCTTAGAGAAAATAGAATATTTTCAACTTCTTTCCAATTGCAAAATCAACCACTCCAAATCTCATGCTTTGAATATCTTATTTCCATCTGCAGAGGTGGAGCATTGTTGTTGTCAGAACTTCCTTTTTACTTGGAAACAGGGATCAGCCTGTTGGGTTTATATGGCCATAGCTACCTTACTGAAAATCCAACAAGATCTTAAGGGGTGGGACAAATCTTCTTACTCTTGGTTTGGTAAGGTGGCAATGCTAAAAATGAACATTTTACCCCATGTGAGGCGTGTCAAGGTGTTGTTGGGCAAAGTGTAACTGGGCTTTTTGTGGCACTGGGACTAAAGGCTTCAGTTCTTTCTGGAAACCCGACCACACAGGTCATTTTTGTTCATGTATTGTTTCCAGAGCAGCCTGTATTTCTCCTGAGCTTTCCTGTGGGATTTTTCCTTGTATCCTGAACAATTATTCTGGCAGTTGTGGCTGCAATCTGTCTTGGTCTACCTGACCTTGGCTTGGCATCAAGAGATCCCCACATTTTACACTTCTTTTAACTTAATGATCTTTATTGAAAATGTTTTCATTAATCACATTTAACATACAAACAACCGTTACCCCCTCCCTGCACCATTTTACACACACACAAATCCAAGATTAAAATTATATAGCGCATTCCCAATGAGTTCCTCAATGGTTTATTCTGTGACAGACCCATCTTCTGCCTCTTCCCACTCCATTCAGTTCCTCCATGCCTACCCTCCCAGCTCCACCTCTCCAAACAAGCAGCCCACTTCCATTCCGTATCCTTCCTCACAATCCCAGTACCCACTCTCAACTGTCCTCCCCAGCTAATTTCACATCTCTCACTCTCAATCACACTACCCTCCCATTTCTTTATGTCACCTCTCATCATTATTGCGCTCATTCTCTACCCCTTTTCTTTTTCCTTCAACATAAATACCATTGTCCCTATCATCTTTTGTCCCTCCTTGCCCATCTTCTTCTGTACAGATAGTTTCTAGATCATAATGTCTTCCAGCTCATTCTAGGGGGGATATCCCTTCATGTCACACCAGGGTTTCCAGATCTCTTCATATTTCTTTATACAACTTTGTCTGACATTAGGGATGAGCTTCGTGTTCGAGTCGAACATACGTTCGACTCGAACATCGGCTGTTCGCCCGTTCGGCGAATTCCGAACGTTATGGGCCGTTCGCGCCAAATTCGTGTGGTGCTCACGGCCCACAATGCACTGCGTCATCGCAGTGCATTGCTGGCTCATGATTGGCCAAGCATGCACTGTGACCCCCGCATGCTTGGCCAATCACAGCACCAGCAGCGAGGAGAGCCATGATTGGCCACAGGCAGGATGGTGATAGTGCATGCATCAGTGACACTGTACCTCTTGTCCACCTCTTGGAGCATACGCTGCGTGGAATAATGGACAGGGCACTTGAGGCAGAACAGAGGCAGGAAGAGGAGGACTTCCTTGCTTCTCAAGGCCCCCTTTATCCAGACAGTGTTCCTGCTGTGCCACCCATCACACAGGAAGAGGATGATTGTGTCAGCATGGAGGTGGAGGCTGGCACTCAGCATCAGCAGCAGCATCAGCAGCAGCAGTCTTGTAGGGATGATTTACAGTCCCAAGAAACACGTGGACTTGTACGTGGCTGGGAGGAGGTAGCTGCGGATTATGTTGTCCTTAGTGACCCAGAGGACTCCGGACCGAATGCCTCAGCTAACCTACGCTGCATGGCCTCCCTGATCCTGCAAAGCCTGCGGAAGGATCCTCATATTCTTCGGATCAAGGAGAGGGACCATTACTGGCTGGCCACTCTCCTTGATCCACGGTACAAAGGTAAGGTTGCCGACCTTATCTTGCCATCGCAGGGGGAGCAGAGAATGAGACATCTCCGGGAGGCCTTGCAGAAAGGTCTGTGCAACGCGTTCCCAGAGACTGGGAGGTTACAAACTCCTGGTCCTGGACAACGTGTTGCTGAGACATCGGTCAGAAGGAGCGGTGGAGAAGGTGGCCGTCTGACTGATGCTTTCAGACAATTTTTTAGTCCGCAGCCCCAAGGTATTATCGGTTCCAGCACCCATCGCCAGCGTCTGATTTACATGGTGCAGGAATACCTAGGGGCAAGGTCAGACTTGGACACCTTTCCCACCGAAAATCCTCTGGCTTACTGGGTCTTGAGGATGGATCACTGGCCAGAGCTTGCACAGTATGCAATTGAGCTACTGGCCTGTCCTGCATCCAGCGTTCTTTCGGAACGCACCTTTAGTGCTGCTGGTGGCTTTGTTACCGATCACAGGGTGCGCCTGTCCACCGAATCAGTTGATCGACTGACCTTCATCAAGATGAATCAGTCTTGGATCACCCACAGCTACCAAGCACCTGAAGCTGATGTAACAGAATAATTTTCTTTTTAAATATCACATCCCTTCAAGACTGCCTATGCTGATGCTGAGTGACTGTCCGGTTATGTTGATTGTCTATCCTCTTCCTCCTCCGCTGATATGTTGGAAGAACATTTCTGGTTCTGGGTGATGCCTAAGGCCCAATTTTTCTGCCCCTGTTTAACAGGGGCGTTTAATTACAATTTTTGATGCAATGCTTTGCAGCAGGGCTAATTCCTGCAATAAAACTAGAGTATATGGGAGAGGTTGCAGTGTGGTGGCACCAGCACCAGTGCCTAAGGCCCAATTTTTCTGCCCCTGTTTAACAGGGGCGTTTAAGTACAATTTTTGATGCAATGCTTTGCAGCAGGGCTAATTCCTGCAATAAAACTAGTGTATATGGCAGAGGTTGCAGTGTGGTGGCACCAGCACCAGTGCCTAAGACCCAATTTTTCTGCCCCTGTTTAACAGGGGCATTTAATTACAATTTTTGATGCAATGCTTTGCAGCAGGGCTAATTCCTGCAATAAAACTAGAGTATATGGCAGAGGTTGCAGTGTGGTGGCACCAGCACCAGTGCCTAAGGCCCAATTTTTCTGCCCCTGTTTAACAGGGGCGTTTAAGTACAATTTTTGATGCAATGCTTTGCAGCAGGGCTAATTCCTGCAATAAAACTAGAGTATATGGGAGAGGTTGCAGTGTGGTGGCACCAGCACCAGTGCCTAAGGCCCAATTTTTCTGCCCCTGTTTAACAGGGGCGTTTAAGTACAATTTTTGATGCAATGCTTTGCAGCAGGGCTAATTCCTGCAATAAAACTAGAGTATATGGCAGAGGTTGCAGTGTGGTGGCACCAGCACCAGTGCCTAAGGCCCAATTTTTCTGCCCCTGTTTAACAGGGGCGTTTAAGTACAATTTTTGATGCAATGCTTTGCAGCAGGGCTAATTCCTGCAATAAAACTAGAGTATATGGCAGAGGTTGCAGTGTGGTGGCACCAGCACCAGTGCCTAAGGCCCAATTTTTCTGCCCCTGTTTAACAGGGGCATTTAAGTACAATTTTTGATGCAATGCTTTGCAGCAGGGCTAATTTCTGCAATAAAACTAGAGTATATGGGAGAGGTTGCAGTGTGGTGGCACCAGCACCAGTGCTTAAGGCCCAATTTTTCTGCCCCTGTTTAACAGGGGCGTTTAAGTACAATTTTTGATGCAATGCTTTGCAGCAGGGCTAATTCCTGCAATAAAACTAGAGTATATGGGAGAGGTTGCAGTGTGGTGGCACCAGCACCAGTGCCTAAGGCCCAATTTTTCTGCCCCTGTTTAACAGGGGCGTTTAAGTACAATTTTTGATGCAATGGTTTGCAGCAGGGCTAATTCCTGCAATAAAACTAGAGTATATGGCAGAGGTTGCAGTGTGGTGGCACCAGCACCAGTGCCTAAGTCCCAATTTTTCTGCCCCTGTTTAACAGGGGCGTTTAAGTACAATTTTTGATGCAATGCTTTGCAGCAGGGCTAATTCCTGCAATAAAACTAGAGTATATGGCAGAGGTTGCAGTGTGGTGGCACCAGCACCAGTGCCTAAGGCCCAATTTTTCTGCCCCTGTTTAACAGGGGCATTTAAGTACAATTTTTGATGCAATGCTTTGCAGCAGGGCTAATTTCTGCAATAAAACTAGAGTATATGGGAGAGGTTGCAGTGTGGTGGCACCAGCACCAGTGCTTAAGGCCCAATTTTTCTGCCCCTGTTTAACAGGGACATGTAATTACAATTCTTGATATAATATTTCACAGGAGGGCCCCTTCCTGTGCCCACCCAGAGTAACTGTGAGGACTTATAGTGTTGTGGCACCAGCACCACAACCACCAAAGGTCAATTTTTCTACCACTGTTCAACAATGGCATGTAATTACAATTCTTGATATAATCGTTCACAGCAGGATGCTCCAGCGCCCACCAAGAGTCACTTTGAGGGCTTACAATGTTGTGGCAAAACCAACACCTTGTTCCGCCATTTCTGCAGAGCATATAGGGCAGGCCCCTACTTTCAAACATCCAACTTACAAACATCTCCTACTTGCAAACGGAAGGAGACAACAGCAAGTGAGATGAAAAAAGATGGACGACAAAACAAATTATACAGGGGTGATAACCCTTCCCTATGTTTTCCAAAAAGCTTAAAATTAGTTTTTTTGACTGGAGCTACACTTTAAAAATGTACCAGTTGAAAATTACAAACAGATTCAACTTAACACAACAAACCTACACAGTCCCTGTCTTGTTTGCACCGCCACCTGTATACTGCTGTTCTGAGTATATAGGGCCTGGGGGCCACACGCATTTCCTTTTTCTTGATCATACATCACGGGGCACAGGAGCTTCATTACATAGTGGGTTATATAGGCACCTCTGGTGATTGGACACTGGTTGACCCTAATTAAAGAGAATTCCTCCCCTATATAACCCCTCCCATTTGGGAGGCACCTCAGTTTTTTCGCCAGTGTCTGGTCGATGGTCACGTAAAACTTAGCTCTATGCGGGTCCCGGTGAGGGCCGAAGGGCTACAACAAACCGGATCCATACCTCGGGCCGATATTTGACTCCCATGATGGTATGGTACCCGGGCCTCGTCTGCCGAAGACACGAGGTTTTGCCTGTAAGTCCTCTCCATTGGAAGACTGGGCTCTGGGACAACCAGACTTGGGGTACTGTTGACTCAGGGCGCCCGTAAGTTTCTGGCAGAGCTTTTTACTTGGCCCAGGTAGGAGGATCTTTTCGTAAGAACCCCAGATACGCCTGAAGGTTGGCTAACAATACCCGCCGTGATGGGTGAAGGCTGGAATTGGTCTGAGATCAGCAATTCCTGCGGCGGGGAACAGGTAAGGGAAGTCATCCTATATATTTTAAATATATGAATGGATTTCTTCATTGTGAGTAGTTGTATGTCTTACCTGGTTTCCACCACTAGAGGGAGTAAGAGCAGCCTGATGCATACTTACATGCCTTTCAATACAACACGCTCAGTGAAAGCCTGGTTCTCCAGCTACTCACGTCTCCCTTACAGTTCCTGCCACAGTCAAGGTAAAAAGGGGTCCCATGCAGGTCCAGGGGTCCCACGTTGCTCCCTTTGGGTTCTCCTTCCCCCCCCCCCCCGGATTCCGCGGTCCTCGTGCACGCGCGCGGGCGCGTGCACGCGCGCCGGGCGCGCTCCCGGCCTAATGGAGGAGGGGGGGTGTGGTTGCGAGCCGTGCACGTTAGTGTGCACAGCGCTGTAGTGCAGGCGCCAAGCGGCAGTTTTAAAAAGCCCAGAGCGTCAGGGGACTGTAACTGGAGACACAGGAGCTGTGGGCTGTAAGCATCCGTGGGGATTGGATCCAGGCAAACCTTAAGACACCTACTCAGCATCAGGTTGTGCAGTTTAAGCATATATTGATTTATTGTGAGACTTTAAGCGCAACAGTGATTGCATTTGTACTAGTACCTCTGCTTTGTAGCTTAGTACTATGTCTCCTCCTAAGAGGGTTTCAGGGGCAGGTAATAAAAGCACTGGCAAGTCACCGCCTAGGTCCAGGGGTTCCAAAAGTGCATGCGAAATTACCATCCCCCTCTGCAAGACTGGAGCCTGCCTCTCAAGACGAGTCAGTGCCCCTTTCAGGCTTTGCAGCCTCTCCTAATGTCGCAGCCCCGGTCTATGTCACTGAGGACTCCCTTAGGGCTACATTGGAGGGTTTTGAAGGGAGGATCATGAATTTTATTTCTGCTTCCCTAAAAGATAGCAGGAAAAGGGGTAGATCCCCTCCCTCTGCTGAAATCCCTCTCTCAGACAGTTGTTCTGAAAATGAGGAGGGATCCCTATCTTTGGATCGGGATCATGAGCAGTCGGATGAGTCAGAGGAAGAGGAGTTAGCCCCCTCCTCCCAGGCACTCAGAAAGCAGGTGCAGTATTATACTGAATTGGTGCGTACCACGTTCAGAATGCCGGCTGCTGAAGTCGCTACATCCTCTGTCTCTTCCCTGGGAGTCAGGAAAGCCCCACAGACTGCTTGTTCCTTCCCAATTCATCCTTTAATGAGTGAATTGATGTATGAGGACTGGGGACATCCCGATAAACTGTTTACTCCTCCTAAGAGGTTTTCTATGCAGTATCCTATGGAGGAAAGTTTCATCAAGAAATGGGGGGTCCCATCTGTCGATGCGGCTGTTTCTTGTGTGAATAAAAACCTAACTTGTCCATTGGATAATGCGCAGGTATTTAAGGATCCAGTTGACAAAAGGCTGGAAACCTTGTTAAAAGCCTCCTTTTCCATGGCTGGTGCTGTGGTGCAGCCTACAGTCGCAGCCGTGGGGTTGTGTCAGTTCCTTAAGGAACAGGTTAAACAAATGTTTGGACTCCTTCCCAGTGAGGAAGTAGAGAAATATGCAGAGATGCCTCACATCTTGTGTTTCATAATTGATGCGATTCTGGATTCTGTCCAACAAGCATCACGTTTGTCCCTCATGTTGGTACACATGCGTAGGGCTCTATGGCTAAAGAATTGGGCTGCTGAGATGTCATGCAAAAAGCATTTGACTGGGTTCCCGTTTAAAGGGGAGCGTTTGTTTGGGGAAGAATTAGATAAATTCGTCCAAAATATTTCGGGAGGTAAGTCTACACTCCTTCCAGTCAAAAAGAGTAAACGTCCTTCATTCAGGCGTACTCTTTCTCCCGAAGCATCAAGCTCTAAACAGTGGCGACGGCCTTCCCAGCCCTCCTCTGCTAGAAAGCCTCAGGGCCGAGCCCAGGGACAGAAAAAGACTTGGGGGCGAAAGCCTGCCAAGCAGACCCCCAAGACCTCCTTGTGAAGGGGCGCCCCCGCTCGGCCGAGTGGGGGGAAGGCTCCTGCAGTTTGCAGGTGCCTGGCGGGAGGAGATTCAGGACAAATGGGTGATCTCTTCAGTATCTCTGGGCTACAGGCTAGAGTTTCAGAAGATTCCACCTTCTCGTTTTCTAAGGTCAAGGATCCCCAAGGATCCGATAAAGCAGAAACCGCTATTCCTGGCCTTAGATCAGTTACTATCCCAGGGTGTGATAGTAGAAGTGAGCCCGAAAGATCAGGGTTCAGGTTTTTATTCGAATCTCTTCACCGTTCCGAAGCCAAACGGAAGTGTCAGACCTATCTTGGATCTGAGAGACTTAAACCGGTTTTTACACATCCAGACCTTCCGGATGCAGTCAATACGCACTGTGGTCTCCTCCCTGCAAGGAGGAGAATTCATGGCATCAATAGATATCAAAGATGCATATCTCCATGTGCCAATATTTCCCGCACATCAGAAGTTTCTAAGGTTTGCGGTAGAGCACCGCCATTTTCAATTTGTGGCCCTGCCGTTCGGCCTAGCTACGGCCCCCCGAGTCTTCACGAAGATTCTGGACCCTCTCTTAGCAATCTTAAGAGTTCAGGGCATAGCCGTCAAGGCTTACCTAGACGACTTTCTTCTCGTAGAGAGAACTGCAGCGTGCCTAAGTCGCAGCGTCACCAGAACGCTAGAACATCTAGAGCGCCTAGGTTGGATTATAAACCTAGAAAAGTCGTCCTTGCAACCGACCACCAGGTTGGATTACCTGGGTCTGATTATCGACACCACTCAGGGCAGGGTGTTCCTTCCAGGGCCAAAGGCCTTGGCCATTGGAGATCTGGTGCGCCTGATTCTGGGCAGAAGATCTTCCTCCATTCGCTTATGTATGAGACTATTGGGAAAAATGGTCGCCTCATTCGAGGCCGTCCCATTCGCCCAGTTCCACTCAAGGCCTCTGCAAAGATGCATCCTTGCGATTTGGAACAGGAAGCCCCAATCCCTGGATCTTCCTATGCGTTTATCCCCCCGGGCACGCAAAAGTCTTGTCTGGTGGTTACAGACCAGGAATTTGCTGAAAGGCAAAACTTTTCTTCCCCTCTCATGGAAGATTGTCACAACGGATGCCAGCCTGACAGGCTGGGGAGCCGTATTGGAGGGAACATGCTTGCAGGGAAAATGGTCTGCGACCGAAAGTCTGCTGCCCATAAATATCTTGGAGATTCGGGCAGTTTATATGGCACTCATAGAGTGGTCTTACAGACTGCGAGGTTTCCCAGTTCGGATTCAGTCCGACAATGCCACCGCAGTGGCTTATATCAATCACCAGGGCGGTACCAGAAGTCTGGTGGCCCAAAAGGAGGTGAATCGCATACTTGTCTGGGCAGAGGAGCATGTTCCGTGCCTCTCTGCAGTCTTCATCCCAGGAGTGGAGAATTGGCAGGCGGATTTTCTCAGCCGCCAGCAGTTGTGCCCAGGAGAATGGGCTCTGCACCCCGATGTGTTTCGGAACATATGTTACAAGTGGGGCACTCCAGACGTGGATCTGTTTGCGTCCAGATTCAACAGGAAACTGGACAACTTTGTGTCAAGGACAAGAGATGCACTTTCTCAGGGGTCAGATGCTCTGACGGTTCCCTGGGATCAGTACAATCTGATCTATGCCTTCCCCCCGAGCCCGCTGCTATTGCGGTTCCTGGGAAGGGTCAAGAGGGAGTCGAAGTCGGTCCTTTTAGTGGCCTCAGCTTGGCCCAGGCGACCATGGTTTGCGGAAATCATGAAGTTGGCAGTGGGCAGGCCATGGACCCTCCCTCTCCGGCCAGATCTGCTCTCACAGGGTCCAATCTACCATCCTGCTTTACACAGTCTGAATTTGACGGTCTGGCTGCTGAGACCCACATTCTGAGAGACCGTGGCCTTTCGGGGCCAGTCCTTTCCACTCTGGTCAATGCCAGAAAGCCGGCCTCCGGGCGTATCTATTACAAGATCTGGAGGACATATGTTTCCTGGTGTGAACCCAGGAGATGGCATCCTAGAAGGTATGTCATTAGCAGAATCTTGGCCTTTCTCCAATCAGGCCTGGAAATGAATTTGGCCATAAGCACCATCAAGGTGCAGATTTCGGCTCTATCGCTGTTTTTTCAAAAACCTCTTGCATCACACTCCCTAGTACGGGCTTTTATCCAGGGGGCTATGCGGATAAAACCGCCAGTCAAACCTCCGGTATGCCCATGGGATCTGAATTTGGTTCTCTCGGCCTTAGAGGCCCAACCATTTGAACCTCTGCATCTGGCTTCTTTAGCTCTCTTGACTAAAAAGCTGGTCTTCCTAGTAGCCATATCCACGGCTAGAAGGGTATCAGAATTGGCAGCTCTTTCCTGTAAAGAGCCGTATTTAATTATCCATAAGGACCGGGTGGTTATGCGTCCCAACGGGTCCTTTCTACCTAAGGTGGTTTCAGGTTTCCATCTGAATCAGGATATAATCCTACCATCCTTTTTTCCAAATCCTCAGTCCATAGAGGAAGAGTCCTTACACACTTTAGATGTGGTTAGAGCAATCAGTCTTTATCTTCAAGCAACTGCTCAGATAAGAAAAACTGACTGTTTATTTATTCTGCCAGAAGGCCCTAGAAGGGGTCAGGCAGCGTCAAAGTCCACCCTCTCAAGGTGGATCAGACAGGTTATTTCTCAGGCCTATAGCTTAAAGGGGAAAATGCCTCCTTTTCAGGTGAAAGCGCACTCTACTAGGGCTGTCAGTGCTTCTTGGGCAGTGCATCACCAGGCCTCCCTGGCTCAGATCTGTAAGGCTGCGACTTGGTCATCAGTCCACACATTCACCAGATTCTATCAGGTGGATGTCAGAGGGCAAGAGGATATCGCCTTCGGGCGCAGTGTACTGCAGGCTGCAGTTTAGGTCCTCAGGTCCCTGGTGGTCTATATTTATGATCTGTGTCTCCCT
This sequence comes from Lithobates pipiens, assembly GCF_037356315.1. Taxonomy (NCBI): domain Eukaryota; kingdom Metazoa; phylum Chordata; class Amphibia; order Anura; family Ranidae; genus Lithobates; species Lithobates pipiens. The sequence goes on along the minus strand of NW_027507903.1, from coordinate 648,021,145 downwards.
CCCCTCAACCTGAGCATTGCTATGGGACATCCCACTATGTAATGAAGCTCCTGTGTCCCGTGATGTATGATCAAGAAAATGGGATTTTTATATACAGCTTACCTGTAAAATCCTTTTCTTGAGAGTACATCACGGGACACAGGGCTCCCGCCCCTCTTGGGTTTTACGTGGTTTCTTATTGCTTTGCTACAAAACTGAGGTGCCTCCCAAATAGGAGGGGTTATATAGGGGAGGAATTCTCTTTAATTAGGGTCAACCAGTGTCCAATCACCAGAGGTGCCTATATAACCCACTATGTAATGAAGCTCCTGTGTCCCGTGATGTACTCTCAAGAAAAGGATTTTACAGGTAAGCTGTATATAAAAATCCAATTTTTTAATATGGGTACAGGGTTCCCCTTAATATGCGTACAAGACCCAAATAGGCTGGTAATGGGCAGGGAGGGCTACCCATGCCATTTTTCTCAATGATTTTCAACCATATTGCAGGAACCAGATATAACATTAAAACCGCAAGCAGTTTTAAATGGTGTTATTTCCGTTTAATGTCATTTTGTGCAGGGACTGTTCTAAACACGGGAAACACGTGGCACTTCACAGGCATACTACAGACACCCCCCAGGCACCATATTTAAAGGAATATTTCACTTTTTTTTTCACTTTATTCATCGTTAAAATCAGTGCTCCCGCCAAAACGGCCATTTTTAAAATCATTTTATGCATTGACCCATGTCCCCTGGGGCAGGAGTCAGGTCCCCAAACCCTTTTTAGGACAGTATCTTGCATATTAGCCGTTAAAATTAGCACTTTTAATTTCGAACGTTCGAGTCCCATGGACTTCAATGGGGTTCTAAAGTTCGTTCGAATTTGGGGTCCGTTCGAAAGTTCTGGTGCAAACCGAACCGGGGGGTGTTCGGCTCATCCCTATCTGACATATACCGGCTTTTCCTTCCATATTGCCTCATTCATAACACGTTCCCACTCTGTACTTGATGAAGGTAATACCGGTTGCTACCTTTGTGCTATCAATTTCCTTGCCTGAAATAGGCACCTAAGATTTGCAGTCTGGGTGTATCCAGGGTTTCCCTCCCCTCTATGAACACCAGCACACAAAGCCTTACATCCAGATTTGGAAGTCTTCCGAATACCTGACTTATAAGTCCAGATACCTCATTCCAATATCGGATTAACTTTAGACACCTCCAAAACATATGGATTAAGTCACCTTCTGTTTCCTCACACCACGGACAACTTGTGTCCAATCTACGGCCAAACAAAAAAAGCTTTTGGGGGGGTGTAATAAGCTCTGTAAACAGATGTGACATCCTTTGAGAGGGGAAAAGAGAGACCAAGGGGCCAAGTTCAAGGATTCTACTCCATTACTCTTATGTTATAGTTCCTACATCTTGTTCCCACCTCCTCCTACTTGGTGGTTATCATATGCCAGCCGTCCACTGGATGTTAAGCCCTCCGGATACTCGCAGAGTGTGCGGTAATACTGTATACATACAATATACACCGCTGAGCCAATCCCGCCGAGCAATGCATTCTATTAATGAATACAGCGCCTGGTCGGATTGGAGTAACAACCTCTGCCAATCCGAGCAGGCTACATACAGTAGCCTGCTCGGATTGGCTGTGAGAGTCAGAGGCGCGGGCTGATGATGTAACAGCCTCTGCCAATCCGAGCAGGCATTGTATGCAATAATAGAATGCATAGCTTGCCGTGATTGGCTCAGGGCAGTATACTATATGTATACAGTGAGACAGCATGTTACCCGGCGCCAACTTTGTTTCTGAACATACAGTATTCCCGCAGGAGGGGATCGTCTTATACAGTGAGTACAGCAAAAAAAACACTTTTTAAATCGAAAAGTAGGGGGTCGTCTTATATGCCCAGCCGCCTTATACGCCGGTAAATACGGTATGTGGGTATAAGCTTGAGATAAGGCTTTTTAAGGTTGTTGCATTGATTATCTTCTGAAGCAATGGAATCTTGCCCCATTCAAGTGCCCTTTCTCTAAACTGTTTCCCCAGTGTAGGGATGAGCCAAACACCCCCACGGTTCGGTTTCCACCAGAACCTTCGAACGGACCGAAAATTCGTACGAACTTTAGAACCCTATTAAAGTCTATGGGACTCGAATGCTCAAAATCAAAAGTGCTAATTTTAAAGGCTAATATGTAAGATATGCAACAGACAACACCAGCAATAAGGGGTATCTTCAGGTGTATACTGTGCTGGAGGCACACAACACCCACTAACTACTGCAGATGCCTGTATTAGAGAACACTAGCAGTAAAGGTTAGATACAGGTGTATACTGTGCTGTGTTGGAGGCACACAACACCCACTAACTCCTGCAGATGCCTGCATTAGAGAACACTAGCAATAAAGGGTAGATACAGGTGTATATTGTGCTGGAGGCACACAATACCCACTAGCTCCTGCAGATGCCTTTATTATAGAACTCCAGCAATAAAGGGTAGATACAGGTGTATACTGTGCTGGAGGCACACAACACCCCACGACACCACTTTAACTTTAAGATGCCTGAGAAAAGAACACACTGTTCCTGCCTATCTAGCTCTTTCCCTGCACGCCAGAACACACTACACAAGACCGCCGCGCTGGCAGCCTTATATAGTGTGGGCCGTGTACTATACCCCCTGAGCTATAATTGGCCAATTATGGCCTGCCTCGCTGCCGGCGCTGTGATTGGCCAAGCATGTGGGGCTCATGAGCCAGCAATGCACTGCTATGGCATAGTGCATTGTGGGCCATTCGTGCCACACGGATTTGGTACGAATGGTCCACAAAGTTCTGAATTCGCCGAACAGACGAATGGCCGTTGTTTGAGTCAAAAATGTGGTCGAGTCGAACACCGAGCTCATCCCTACCCCAGAGCATGCCTAACCTGTAGGTACCTAAAAAAAAGATTTTTTCGATATGGCGTATTATTCCCTCAGTTCCTGAAAAGATTTCAGAATATAATCTTTGTATAACTGGCTAATAAAATGTGTTTATATTATCCCTTTGGAGCTCTACCCGTAAGGATTCTACCTCCTCCCTAGCTGCCTTAGTGATGTATAAGGATTCCACCTCCTCCTTAGCTGCCTTAGTGATGTCATCACTCACATTCACTTGTACATTATTCTTGATATATAAGCATACCCCTCCCCCTTTTTTACCCTCTCTATCCTTGCGATACAGGGTATACCCTTGAATGTTTGCCAGCCAATCATGAGAGCTGTCGAACCAGGTCTCTGAGATTCCCACAAAATCCAAATTCTCCTCGTACAACAGTATCTCTAGTTCACCCATCTTGTCCGCCAGGCTCCTGGCATTAGTGAACATGCCACGTAGTTTAGACCGGTTCCATATTATCTTCTTATTGGGTGTTCTGAGATTGCAACTATACTTACCTTGGGTTTATGTGCTTTGTTTATGTGCTTTGGTCAACCTGCCACTAATTCCCCCAATACTACCCTCTGGAATATGTTCCGCACTGACTATCTCTACCTCTGGACCCTCCCCCCCATCGCCTAGTTTTTGGCCATCTTCATTCCCAGCTGATCTGCACCCTCCTCATTTAGGTGCAGTCCGTCCCTTCTATAGTACCGGTTATCGACTGAGAAGTCGGCCCAGTCCTCCAGGAACCCAAACCCCTCCTTACTACACCAGCTCTTCAGCCACTTGTTTACTTTCCTAATCTCCCTCTGCCTTTCTGGTGGGGCTCAATGTACTGGTAGTATACCTGAGGATACTACCTTGGAGGTCCTTTTCCTCAATTTAGCTCCTAAGTCCCTAAAATCGTTCTTTAGCACTCTCCATCTGCCTCTGACTTTGTCATTGGTACCAACGTGCACCATGACAGCTGGGTCTTCCTCAGCCACTCCCCATAATCTGTCCACCAGATCTGTGATGTGCCGAACTCGAGCGCCCGGTAGACAAGATACTGTTCGGCACTTCAGGTCTTTGTTACAGATTGACGTCTCTGTCCTTCTAAGAATTGAGTCCCCTACAAGCAGAATCTCTTTTCCTTTCACTTCCCACCCACACTCACTGGAGGAGTTCTTCCCCCGGCAGCTAGGAGAGTCCCTCAGCTCCAGCAGTGCTGGTCCCTGACTGGTTTCCCCAATGTCACTCAATGGAGAGCACTTATTGGGATGCTCCAGCCCTGGATCGGACTCCCTGACACTTCCCCCTCTACCCTTCCTGACTGTCAGCCATCTATTCTTTCCTAGTGCCTGCACCTCTTTGTCTCCACCAGCCTCTGTGCTGGCCCCTGCTGGCACCTGCCGTGTACGTTCCTGGCTCTCCTTTAGTATAGAGGGACTTCTCAGTGCTGACAGTTGCTTCCTCAGATTCAGAACCTGGGCTTCCAGGGAAACAATGTGCTTACATTTTGCACAGCAGTTTTCACCCTCGATCGGATGATCAAGGAACGCATACATGCCACAAGATGTACAACGAGTCACCTCTCCACGCCCATCGGGCATCATACCTATTCAATTTAATGAGGATTGGGGATTATACCCTGTCCAAATTACCTAGCAACTAGCTTCTTGAGACTAATACTCAACAAGACAATACACAGGTACTCAACAAGACAATATCGCAGACCCACGTGCACTCACAATACACAATACACAAGTACTAACGATCCACACACTATTCAGACAACACTCAGGTACTCACACTACACAGGTACTATGACCCCTGTTATAACCTGTTTTAAACTCTGTTTTTTAACTCACCACTTAGACCATTTCCACTTGGACAGAGTTCCAGCAGAAGTTCCAGCTCAAAGTTAAGCAGATCTATTCAAATTAACAAATTCACTTAGGCTGTTAGCACTTCATCTGGCTCACCCATCAGTTCTTTCCAAAAAGGACTTATTTTCCACTTCCCGGGACTATAATTCCCCCTTACTTCTACTGACAATATCACCAGGGAGTGGTCCGAAAGACCTCTTGGCATGTAACTTAAATTTTTTTTATCACCTGTAGTGATGGACGAACTTCCGAAGGGATGTTTCGTGAACGCGAACTGCGAACGCGGCCGATAGTTCGCAAACCGGACCGCTCGCGGTTGGCCCCATTGAGTTCAATGGGAGGCGAACTTCGCAAACCTACAGGTCAAATTTGCAGCCAAAAAAAAATTAATAGCTGTGCAAACATAGTCCCACCACATGGCCAATGACATAACACATGTATGAGGTGAATCTGGGATCGACAACTACAAGCATTCTTTTTTTATATGGGAAATTGTTGTGACAATTCAGGACTGTGGAGCGCATGAAGGCAATGGAGGAGAGGGAAGGTCAGGGACCAGGGTAGGCAAAGAAGAGAGTGCAGGAGATGATCACCAGCAGTGTGACATGCAGCAATGACACCTGCACCGTGATAGAGTCATCTGACAGCAGCACCGTGATAGAGAGCACTGACATCAGCAGCGTGACATACAGCAATGACACCTGCACCGTGATAGAGTGATCTGACAACAGCACCGTGATAGAGAGCACTGACATCAGCAGCGTGACATAAAGCACTCACACCAGCACTGTGATATACAGCACTGACAGCAGCACCATGATAGAGAGCACTGACATCAGCAGCATGACATAAAGCACTCACACCAGCACCGTGATATACAGTACTGACAGCAGCACCGTGATAGAGAGCACTGACATCAGCAGCGTGACATAAAGCACTCACACCAGCACCGTGATATACAGCACTGACAGCAGCACCGTGATAGAGAGCACTGACATCAGCAGCGTGACATAAAGCACTCACACCAGCACCGTGATATACAGCACTGACAGCAGCACTGTGATAGAGAGCACTGACATCAGCAGCGTGACATAAAGCACTCACACCAGCACCGTGATATACAGCACTGACAGCAGCATCGTGACAGAGAGCACTGACATCAGCAGCATGACATACAGCAATGACACCTGCACCGTGATAGAGTGATCTGACAACAGCACCGTGATAGAGAGCACTGACATCAGCAGCGTGACATAAAGCACTCACACCAGCACTGTGATATACAGCACTGACAGCAGCACTGTGACAGAGAGCACTGACATCAGCAGCGTGACATAAAGCACTCACACCAGCACAGTGATATACAGCACTGACAGCAGCACCGTGATAGAGAGCACTGACATCAGTAGCGTGACATAAAGCACTCACACCAGCACCGTGATATACAGCACTGACAGCAGCACCGTGACAGAGAGCACTGACATCAGCACCGTGATATACAGCACTGACACCTGCACCGTAAGCAGCCCCAGGAGGAAGTCAGCATAGTACAGGGATGGTGGGAGCCCCTCATAATGAGCATAGCACAGGGATGGTGGGAGCCCCTCATAATAAGCAGCCCCAGGAGAATGTCAGCATAGCACAGGGATGGTGGGAGCCCCTCATAATAAGCAGCCCCAGGAGTAAGTCAACACAGCACAGGGATGGTGGGAGCCCCTCATAATGAGCATAGCACAGGGATGGTGGGAGCCCCTCATAATAAGCAGCCCCAGGAGGATGTCAGCATAGCACAGGGATGGTGGGAGCCCCTCATAATTAGCAGCCCCAGGAGGATGTCAGCATAGCACAGGGATGGTGGGAGCCCCTCATAATTAGCAGCCCCAGGAGTAAGTCAGCACAGCACAGGGATGGTGGGAGCCCCTCATAATGAGCATAGCACAGGGATGATGGGAGCCCCTCATAATAAGCAGCTCCAGGAGGATGTCAGCATAGCACAGGGATGGTGGGAGCCCCTCATAATTAGCAGCCCCAGGAGGAAGTCAGCACAGCTCAGGGATGGTGGGAGCCCCTCATAATGAGCATAGCACAGGGATGGTGGGAGCACCTCAAAATATGCACAGCAGAGGTACAGCCCCAGGAGGAAGTCAGCACAGCACAGGGATGGTGGGAGCCCCTCATAATTTACACAGCAGAGTTACAGCCCCAGGAGGATGTCAGCACAGCACAGGGATGGTGGGAGCCCCTCATAATAAGCAGCCCCAGTAGAAATATGACACCGCTCAACCTCTTCAAAGAGGAGGGTACGGGCATATAGTACTGTGTGCTTTTTTTGGACAAGGAAGTGAGCCAAATGAAGAAAGAAAGTCTGTGTGCTCGATTAAAAAAATTGTTTATAGACATATACATGGTCTACTGGTCACATGTGTTGAATTCCTCCGAGATCCATGCCTCATTCATTTTTAGAAATGTGAGGTAGTTAACACTGTCGTGAGCTAGGCGAGTACGCTTATCGGTCACGATCCCCCCTGTTGCGCTGAACGTCCTTTCGGACAGGACACTGGATGAGGGGCAAGCCAACAGTTCCATTGCAAATTGGGCAAGCTCTGGCCAGAGGTCAAGCCTGTCCACCCAGTAGTCCAGGGGTTCATCACACCTCAGAGCGTCCACATCGGCCGTTAACCCGATGTAGTCGGACAACTGACGGTCTAGGCGTTCCCTGATGCTGGATCCGGATGACACCTGTCGATGGGTCGGCTGAAAGAATGACCTCATATCCGAAGTCACCAACACATCTTCAAACCAGCCTCTTCTTGGAGGAGCTGTTGGATTGGTACCCGCAACTCCTTCTCTGGGAGTGGGAATTGCTCATCTGCCAGCGCACGCAAAAGCAGAATGCAGCATTTCTCGAAGCAAGGCCTGGAAGTGCTGCATTCTGACAGCCCTCTGTGGCGGCGGTAACATTTCCGCCATTTTGTGTTTGTACCGGGGGTCTAAGTACGTTGCCACCCAGTACTGGTCCTTGACCCTTATGCTTTTTATACGGGGGTCCCTATTAAAACACTGGAGCATGAAGGCCCCCATTTGCACTAAACTGGAAGCGGTGTGGTGGCCTGGCTCCTGCTCATCATCCAGGATAATGTTGTCCTCTTCATTCTCCTCTCCCAATCCACGCACAACAGGGATCCCAGAAAGGTTTAAAGCATGCTCTTCTTGCTCCTCCTCATCCGCCCCGGCACCATCCTCCTCTGACTCCTCTTCAGACTCCTGTTGTTGACTTGTCTCAGATAGAGTAGCCCCCCCTGGGAATTCATCCAGCATTGCGACTTCCTCATCTTCCCGCTCCTGCTCCTCCACAGCTTGATCAATGACACAACGCAATGCACGCTCCATAAAGAAGGCATAAGGTACCATGTCACTGATAGCGCCATGGCTGCGACTGACCAGTTTGGTGATCTCCTCAAATGGCCGCAGAAGTCTACATGCGTCGCGCATGAGCAGCCACTGGCACGGTGAAAAAAACCCCAGCTCCCTAGAACCGGTTCTGCCGCAAAGTTCATACAGGTAGACGTTAACTGCACGTTTCTGCTGGAGCAGCCTATCAAGCATATAGAAGGTTGAGTTCCATCGCGTCGGGCAATCGCAAATAAGACGTCTGACCGGCAGATTGTGTTGCCGCTGAACGTCAGCAAGGCGAGCCATGGCCGTGTAAGATCTTCTGAAATGGGCCGAGATTTTCCTTGCCTGCCGCAAGATGTCCTGGACCCCAGGGTATTTGACAACGAATCGCTGCACGACCAAGTTTAAGACGTGTGCCATGCATGGCACGTGCGTGATTTTGCCCTGTTTCAATGCGCTAAGCAGATTGGCACCGTTGTCACACACCACTTTACCAACTGTCAAATTGAGCGGTATTAGCCACTGATCTGCCTGTGAATGCAAAAATGAAAGGAGTGCCGGGCCAGTGTGGCTCTTGGCTTTCAGGCACAACAGACGCAGCACGGCATGGCAACGTCTCACCTGGCATGTCGAATAGGTTCTGGGGAGCTTGGGCGGCGCAGCGGAAGAGACGCTAGCAGTGGAAAAGGAGGAGTCAGCTGAGGAGGAGAGGGAGGAGGATGGAGTAGGAGGAGGAGAAGAAGAGTCAGCCCTGCATGCAATCCGTGGCGGTAAAACCAAATCTACATGGGTGCCACGGGTTACATGCTTGACGGCCGTCAGAAGGTTCACCCAGTGGGCAGTAAAAGTGATATACCTTCCCTGCCCGTGTTTGCTAGACCACGTGTCTGTGGTCAGATGTATCTTGGCACTGACACTGTGTGCCAGAGATACATTCACTTGCCGCTGAACATGGCCATATAGCTCTGGGATGCCCTTCTCTGAGAAATACTTCCTTCCTGGGACCTTCCATTGTGGTGTTCCAATGGCCACAAATTTGCGAAAGGCCTCCGAGTCCACCAGTTTATATGGCTGTAGTTGGCGGGCTATGAACTCTGACAAGCCAGCCGTCAACCGTTGGGCAAGAGGGTTATCCGGCGTCATCATTTTTTTACGCTCGAACATTAGGCCCACGGAAGCCTGCCTTTTTGCAGAAAAACGTGAGCTTGGCGTGATGGAAGGTGGAGTGGAGGACAATTGTGAGGAGAGAGGAGAAGGAGAAGTAGAAGACGAGGCTGGACGGTGAGAGCCTGGAGTGTGGCTTTGTGTGTCCCGTTGCTCCCACTGGACTCAGTGATGGCTGCTCATGTGCCTTCTTAAGGCGGTCGTCCCTAGGTGAGTGTTGGGCTTACCACGACGAATGCGTTGACTGCAAAGATTGCAGATGGCAACGCTATTGTCAGCAGCGGTCACGTTAAAAAAAGCCCACACTGCGGAGCCATGTGCCGGTGTCCTGGGAGCGCCAGATGTGACCGTACATGGTCGATGACTCGCTCCGGATACATTTGCAGTCTGCTTTGTCCCTCCTGTGCAATGTAAGTTATTCCTGCTTCTCCTCCCTATCTGCTGGTCCATATCTCCCTCTGAACTCCCCTCCTCTTCCTCTCTTGTGGGCACCCACGTGACATCACTAGACACGTCATCATCAACGTCACCTTCCCCACCGCTATAAGTAGAGATCTCGGAGTAGGCAGAAACACTGGGGACCAACCTCCTCCTTGGGCTGATCTGGGTACTGTCGTCAGACTGCTGAGTAGCGGTTGTTGCTACCTCCTCTTCCTGATTCAATACCAAGAGTGGCTGCGCATCAGAAATGTCTTCTTGATATGGATCGGAAAATAATTCCTGTGACTCAAGCGGAAGGTATGTGGTGGTGGTGGTGGTGGTGGTGGTGGTGTTGTTGGTGGTAGTGTCTTTGGGGGTGCACATAGCAGAGAGTGAAGAAGAGGGTGCAGATCGAGAGGATGAGGAGGGTGCAGAAGAGTAAGGCTGAGCGAGCCACTCAACCAAGTCTGGTGCGTCCTTTAAAGTAATTGAACGCACCTTCTGCAACTTCCCACTTTGGCTCAAGCCTGTTGCTCCTGCCCTACCCTTACCACCCCTGCAGAAGGGCATGCCTCTTCCTGTCATTTTTTAAATGACCCTGTGACAAAACTCTCAGTCCCTATACCGATGAAGGACTGCTGCAGTATAGGGCAGCGGTCAGCAGTAGTGCACCTCAACCCTATGTACTGTGGACCTATACCAGTCCTTATAGAATGGCAGACTGTACCTCACTCAACCCTATGTACTGTAGCATCCTAGACAGACCAAGTTACCAGTCCTTATAAGGACTTTTGTGGACCAAGTAGGTTGTGTGTGAGTGATTAGCAGACTGTACGTCAGTCCCTATACCAATGAAGGACTGTTGCAGTATAGGGCAGCGGTCAGCAGTAGTGCACCTCAACCCTATGTATTGTGGACTGATACCAGTCCTTATAGAATGGCAGACTGTACCTCACTCAACCCTATGTACTATAGCACCCTACACCAGTTTATTACCAGTCCTTATAAGGAACTTTGTGGAACAATTAGGTTGTGTGTGAGTGATTAGCAGACTGCAGCAGAAGGGCAGCAGTCAAGTATAATATTCTTTCTATATTTGGAAGAAAGAATATTATATGTGTACAAGCCTATTACCATACTAGTCCTGAAAAGAACCTTTGTGGAACTAATAGTAACAGCTACTGATTAAACTGACCCTCACTGCCTCACACACTGCTTCCTGCCTGTCCCTATATAAACTGACAAAACAGAGGCTACTAGAACAATAACTGGAATAGCACTTTTGTGGACCTGATAGTAACAGCTAATGATGATGACTAATCTGGCTGTCCCTACAGCAGACACACCGTCCTGTCCCTTTCTCTAAACTGACAAAAGACACTCAGGCTGCTGCAACAATCAGTAGCACAGCAAACCTATATACACCTAAAACCTATACCAGTCCTGAAAAGAACTTTTGTGTACCAAATAGCTAGCGATTTGGGTCACTGCAATCTCTCCCTGCTCCACACAGCAACCTCTCCCTATAGTGACAGAAGAAAGAATGTAAAATGGCCGCCGGATCGGGTGTATTTATAGGTTAGGGGGAATGTCCAAGTGTCCATGTGCTGTAATGTCTCAATTGGCTGTCCTGTACCCCATGATGGATGTGTCATCAGGTCAAAGTTCTTTTACACAGTAAAAACACGGAAGTCCGCCGGGCGAATGGCGGCAATAGTCCGCCGATCGGGCGGACCGCGAACAGCCGAAAATTAGCCGCGAAACAACCACCGGGCGAACCGTTCGGCCATCACTAATCACCTGTATGTGCCTCCTCATTCCCCAATACTAAATCAAGGGTGGAATGTGTTCTGGAAAAACACGAGTACTGCCGGGCTTCCAGATTCCGTACCCTCCGTATGTCCATTAGTCTGGCCTCTCCCAAAAATAGGGACAATCGGTCATCAACTATAGCACCCATCTGTGTCCCGTGGGGGAGCCTATCTGCCTTCCGATCCATGACTGTGTTAAAATAACCCATGATAATAACCGGCAAGCCCAGTTTTTCCAGAACAGACTCCATTAACTTATACAAATGTAAAGCATTAAAAGGTGAAGGGGCCTGCCCTATATGCTCTGCAGAAATGGCGGAACAAGGTGTTGGTTTTGCCACAACATTGTAAGCCCTCAAAGTGACTTTTGCTAGGCGTTGGAGCGCCCTGCTGTGAACGATTATATCAAGAATTGTAATTACATGCCATTGTTGAACAGTGGTAGAAAAATTGACCTTTGGTGCTTGTGGTGCTGGTGCCACAACACTATAAGTCCTCACAGTTACTCTGGGTGGGCACAGGAACGGGCCCTCCTGTGAAATATTATATCAAGAATTGTAATTACATGTCCCTGTTAAACGGGGGCAGAAAAACTGGGCCTCAGGCACTGGTGCTGGTGCAACGACACTGCAACCTCTCCCATATACTCTAGTTTTATTGCAGGAATTAGCCCTGCTGCAAAGCATTGCATCAAAAATTGTAATTAAACGCCCTGTTAAACAGGGGCAGACAAATTGGGCTTTAGGCACTGGTGCTGGTGCCACCACACTGCAACCTCTGCCATATACTCTAGTTTTATTGCAGGAATTAGCCCTGCTGCAAAGCATTGCATCAAAAATTGTACTTAAACGCCCCTGTTAAACAGGGGCAGAAAAATTGGGCCTTAGGCACTGGTGCCATCACACTGCAACCTCTGCCATATACTCTAGTTTTATTGCAGGAATTAGCCCTGCTGCAAAGCATTGCATCAAAAATTGTACTTAAACGCCCCTGTTAAACAGGGGCAGAAAAATTGGGCCTTAGGCACTGGTGCCATCACACTGCAACCTCTGCCATATACTCTAGTTTTATTGCAGGAATTAGCCCTGCTGCAAAGCATTGCATCAAAAATTGTACTTAAACGCCCCTGTTAAACAGGGGCAGAAAAATTGGGCCTTAGGCACTGGTGCTGGTGCCACCACACTGCAACCTCCCCCATATACTCTAGTTTTATTGCAGGAATTAGCCCTGCTGCAAAGCATTGCATCAAAAATTGTAATTAAATGCCCCTGTTAAACAGGGGCAGAAAAATTGGGCTGATGGCATCACCCAGAACCAGAAATGTTCTTCCAACATATCAGGAGGAAGAGGATAGACAATCAACATAACAGGACAGTCACTCAGCATCAGCATAGGCAGTCTTGAAGGGATGTGATATTTAAAAAAAAATTATTTGGTTACATCAGCTTCAGGAGCTTGGTAGCTGTGGGTGATCCAAGACTGATTCATCTTGATGAAGGTCAGTCGATCAACTGATTCGGTGGACAGGCGCACCCTGTTATTGGTAACAAAGCCACCAGCAGCACTGAAGGTGCGTTCCGAAAGAACGCTGGATGCAGGACAGGCCAGTAGCTCAATTGCATACTGTGCAAGCTCTGGCCAGTGATCCATCCTCAAGACCCAGTAAGCCAGAGGATTTTTGGTGGGAAAGGTGTCCAAGTCTGACCTTGCCCCTAGGAATTCCTGCACCATGTGAATCTGACGCTGGCGATGGTTGCTGGAACTGATCATACCTTGGGGCTGCGGACTAAAAAATTGTCTGAAAGCATCAGTCAAACGGGCACTCTATGAGCTCTCTCCATTGCAAAAAAGGGTGAAAAAGTATCCTTTCCAAATAGTTTCTTGAACCATTTTTCAAGAACTTTTTTCAGGGAGCCCCACAATCCTTACATTTTTCCTTTGCATTCTGTATTCCATGTCATCCATTTTGATCTCATAGTTAGCCATTTGTTCTCTTACAGTTCTTATCTCCCACTTGAGGTTGTTCAGATCGTCCTCCACTAAAATTGACTGTCCCCTCGAGGGCGGTGGTCCATTCTCGCACTTTTTTGTAGGTCATGCCTGACAAAGGATAGCTCTTTGCTATTTGATAGTTTTAAGCTGGCCAGACAGTTCACCTGAAGAAGTCTTACAGGAGTTATTTGCTTGCAGGACCTCTTTCAATGCTGGTGATACTATGGCTTGCCCTTGACCTTGGCTTTTCCTCACAGCTGCGGCCCCACCATGGTCCTTAGATTGCGCTTGCAGGTTCTTTTCGGCCTCCTTTTGTGAGTGTCTGACCCAGGGTATGGGTGAGTCTCTCTAATTTGGCTGCTGCCTGGTTCCCCTTCACATTTTGTTGTGGGTACTGGAGAGGGCACTGTCCTTTCACACTGGATCTTCCCCCCTCTTTCACGTCATGGCAATGTGTTATAATAACCCAGCACTACCCCCCCCCCAATTCGGGGCAGGATGGCACTTACACCCAAGAAAGAGGGAGGAAAAGGTGAGACAGAATAATGAGATCAAAAATGGCACTGAAATAGTCCAAGGGGGACCCCCTTGATTTCTTTCCCCAAATGCAGAGAACTGAATGTCCACTGGGTGTCACTAAATAAGAAGCCTAGTCTCCTCTGGTAGGTATATTACAAATGCTGGATCTACTCACTTGTTTCAACTTTGAGGTCTCTCCCCTCAACAACCTGGGGACAGGTTCTGTGAACTCTCCCCATATTCAGCGTCAGACCGTCTGCTCAGCACGGAGGTATCCAGGAGAGGGTAGCAGGGGGTACTGCAGGTGCACCAGTGGCTCTCCTCTCCGATCCCCCGACCTCTCAATGAAGACCGGGTCCCCCTAGATGGAGCGGTGGAACAGTTAGGTCAGGGGTAAGCCTTCCCCACGCCACTGCATCAGCTCCAGCTTGCAGGATCTCTTCTGGAGCTGTGGCCGAGCTAGGTCACGCATGTCCGCACTCTAGAGCATCTGGTCACGCCCCCATTTTCCACTTCTTAATAAGTGATTGAACAGTACTGATTGGTATATTCAAGACTTTGAATATCTTTTTATATCCTTTTTCATCTTTATAAAGTTCCATTACCTTGTTATGCAAGTCTTTTGACTGTTCTTTTCTCCTCTCCATGGCTCAGTACCTAGTCTGCTCAGTGTATCCATGTGAGACCTAACAAACACAGTGAGGTTCATTTACTAAAACTGGAGAGTGCAAAATCTGGTGCAGCTCTTTACAGAAAACAGTTGGTTTCCAGGTTTATCTGTCAAAGCTTCATTTAAAAAAGCTATAAGTTAGAAGATGATTGGCTACCATGCACAGCTGCACCAGATTTTGAACTCCCTGAATTTAGTAAATAAACCCCATTGACTATTTATACACAGACACAGATTGAAATTTAAAAATCCACAGATTTGGGAAATTAAACTTTAATTGCCATAACCTGTGTGTCTATAACAAGGCCAAACATTCCAGGGGATGCAAACTCTCCATTAGGGACATTTGGGGGATTTCTGTTATCATTATGATTTAAAAAGGAGCCAAACAACTAAGTGATAATAAATGACTTCATATCATCACTATCCTTAAAGTGGTTGTAAACCCATTACAACCACTTTAACCTACAGGTAAGCCTAGATTAAGGCTTACCTATAGGTGCAAGAAATATCTCCCAAACCTAAAAGGTTTAGGAGATATTTGCAGAAATAGAGTCACCGATATCTACGGTGCATGCGCCGTAGACATCGGGCGCAGGCGCACTGAGCATGCCGTTAGTGTCGGCACCAGTGCGCATGCGAGGGAGTGACGTCATCGCGGCTCTAGCCAGTCACATCGTCAGAGCCGCGATACCCGGAAGTCCCTCCGTGATAGACGGCGGCGTTGGAGGAGGCGAACGAAGGCCGATGCAGGGGCTTCAATCTCAGGTAAGTAATTTATAATGAGCTAGTATGCTATGCATACTAGCTCATTATGCCTTTGTCTTGCTGGGTGTATTTTTTTTTTTTCAGAGGCTTTACTTCCTCTTTAAAGAAAAAGACAGTTTTTTGGCATGATCAGTCAGATTTTCAATATCAATCCAACACTTCACAATTCCTCCCAGGGCATGGAAACTTTTGATAAACAACCTTTATATATCTACAGAGAGAGTCGCAGAGAGAGAGAAAAACTGAGAGGAAGAGCAAGAAAATGTGAGCACATTAAATAAAAAATGAGGTAGTAAAAAAAGATGAATAAGTTTTAAGGAAATATCCGGTGGTGAAATAAAAACAAGATCAAATGGCCAGATAAAAACAAGTCTTGGTTTGTTTGTCTGTCCTTAATAGAGGGTAAGATAATGAGAGTACCGCACAGCCAATACTATAAGATACACAAGAGGTGCAAATGAAGGATCTAAAAATTAGAATGTCAGCCCTCAAAAATGTAAAAATTAGCTAGTAGCAGAACAATAGCCAGCAAGTACACCAGAGCTTCAGTCCACAGATACAGGTGTATAAAAAAAAAAAATGACCAGTGGTGGGAAAGATCTGATTCCTCTTTCCAGCCTGGACCTCCTTTACTCACAATATCCCTGCCAGGTCTTCCAGAATTTCTATGACCCCCACTACCTCCTAACTAGGGATGAGCTTCGTGTTCGAGTCGAACGTACGTTCGACTCGAACATTGGCTGTTCGTCCGTTCGGCGAAATCCGAACTCTTGGTCCGTTCGCGTCAAAATTCGTGTGGCGCGCACGGCCCACAATGCACTGCGATGGCGCAGTGCATTGCTGGCTCGTGATTGGCCAAGCATGCACTGTGACCCCGCATGCTTGGCCAATCGCAGCGCCAGCAGCGAGGAGAGCCATGATTGGCCACAGGCAGGATGCCTGTGGCCAATCATAGCTCAGGCTGTGTAGTGCACGCCCCACACTATATAAGGCCGCCTTTGAGGCGGCCTCGTGTAGTGTGTTGGCATCTGAAGCAGTGGGTGTTCTGTGTACCTTCAACACAGTTACACACCAATTGTTTTTGGCTGATTTCCTATCTTGCTCTTGTTTAGTGGTTATTGTCTGTGCCCTGACCACAGTATACACCACTATATTCACCTCACCTATATAGCTAGTGATCTAGCTTTAATAATAGAGCTTGCAGTCAGTAGTGTTAGGAGATAGTGCGTGCTGTCTGCGTGCTCTGTACCCAGTACATACCACTATATCCACCTACATAGCTGTTCTCTATTTGAGCCCAATTGCCATCTGCAGGAGTTATTGGAAGTTGTATGTGCTTCCAGCACAGCACAGTATACATCTGTATATACCCCTTTATCTCTGGTGTTCTATAAAAAAGGCATCTGCAGGAGTTAGTGGGTGTTGTGTGCCTCCAGCACAATATAAACTACCCAACTACTGTTTTACCCAACTCCCTTCAGGCCATTACCATGTCTGGAAGGCCAGCAAGGAGAGGCAGACAGGCGCGAGACGATAAAAGAGGGCAAGCAGGCTCTGTGTCTAGAGACAACAGTGCTGGTCGTGGACGCGGTGCATTGTCATCAGCACGTGGCCATGGGACATGCTTGTCCTTCTTTTCGGCAGCTGGACATGTTGAACCGCAACATGCCAACGACTTGGTAGAGTGGATGACCAAGCCCTCTTCATCCTCCTCATCCTCTCTCACCCAGTCTCAGGGTAGTAGCAAAGCAGCTGCCAACGCATCGTCTTCCCTCCTCTCAATGTCATCATCAGTGACTCCTTCCCTAGACCCACCACGTCCTCCTGAGGAGTCTCCTGAACACTTTGAGCACAGTGTTGGGTACATGCTCCAGGAGGATGCCCAGTGTTTGGTGGGCTCTGATGATGACACTCAGCTAGAGGAAGGCAGTAGCATGAGCGCAGAGAGAGAGGATGCTCAAGAAGCACAGCAATCTGGCAGTCATGTTCCACAAGCTGCAGCATACTGCCAGGTTTGCTACAGCGATGAAGAGGGAGGGGATGATGAGGGCACTGACTCCACGTGGGTGCCTGGAAGGAGGGAGGAGGAGGAGGAGGAGAAGGAGGCACATGTCCAATGAGGCAGGATGCCCTCCGGGGGCCAGCTTAGGGGCAGCACACCAACTGAATCACACCGCAGAGCTCCGCCTGCGCAGAGCGCTTCCTCTGCGCGTTATTCTAAAAGTTCTTTGGTGTGGGCCTTTTTTGAGACGAGTGCATCAGATCGCACCGCTGCTATTTGCAACATATGTCTCAAGCGTATCTCACGTGGCCAAAACATCAGCCGCTTGGGCACCACATGCTTGACCAGACATATGTTGACCTGCCATGCAGCTCGTTGGCAAGCGTACCTCAAAGACCCACACCAAAGAACAAAGCAGACCTCTCCTTGCTCCTCATCAGCTGGCATCTCCAACCCCACTAGACCTTCAGTCCTCTCTGAAACCTGCTCTGAGAGGAATGAAGGTGTAGAATTAGGTGTGTCACAGCCAAGTGCTTCCGGGAACTCTGCTAGTGGTACATCCACGTCCGATTATAGCAGGCAAATGTCCCTGCCCCAGCTGCTGGACCGGCGGAAGAAGTTTACTCCCAGCCATCCACATGCCCAGCGGTTGAATGCTAGCTTGGCTAAATTGCTAGCACTTCAACTGCTGCCTTTTCAGTTGGTAGACTCGGCCCCCTTCCGTGAGTTTGTACAATGTGCGGTTCCTCAGTGGCAGGTCCCCAAACGCCACTTTTTCTCACGGAAGGCGATTCCGGCTCTCTACCGGCATGTGGAAGGCAATGTCCTTGCCTCGCTGGACAGGGCGGTCAGCGGTAAGGTGCATATTACCGCTGACTCATGGTCCAGCAGGCATGGACAGGGATGTTACCTGTCTTTCACGGCCCATTGGGTCACTCTTCTGGCTGCTGGGAAGGATGCAGGACAAGGTGCAGTAGTGTTGGAGGTTGTTCCGCCACCACGACTCCAAAATGCTACTATTGGTTGTGACACACCTCTCTCCTCCACCCCCTCCTCTTCTTCTTCCTCCATGGCCTCTTCCAGTGCTCTGTCCTCAGAACCAGCGGTGCTCCGTAGGCGTTCCAGGGGCTACGCAAGTACGCAGGCAAAACGATGCCATGCCGTGCTTGCGCTGGTTTGTTTGGGGGACAGGAGCCACACTGGGGCGGATGTTTTGTCAGCTCTGCAGGGGCAGGCCGAGAGGTGGTTGACGCCACGCCAGCTTAAGCCAGGAATGGTGGTTTGCGACAATGGCACCAACCTCCTCTCCGCCCTCCGACAGGGACAACTGACCCATGTGCCCTGTGTAGCTCACGTCCTTAACCTGGTGGTGCAGCGGTTCTTGGGCAGGTACCCCGGCTTACAGGATGTCCTGAAGCAGGCCAGGAAAGTCTGTGTGCATTTCCGCCGATCATTTAATGCCTGTGCTCGGCTGGCTGAGCTCCAAAAGGAGTTGAACCTGCCCAAGAACCGCCTTATATGTGACATGCCCACCAGATGGAACTCAACATTGGCCATGCTGCAGCGGCTGCACACGCAGCAGAGGGCCATCAATGAGTACCTGTGTGACTACGGCACCAAGACAGGGTCAGGGGAGCTTGTTTTTTTTTCTCCACGCCAGTGGGGCATGATCAGGGATGCATGCACTGTCCTGTCACCGTTTGAGGAGGCCACAAGGATGGTGAGCAGTGACAGTGCATGCATCAGTTACACTGTACCTCTTGTCCACCTCTTGGAGCATACACTGCGTGGAATAATGGACAGGGCACTTGAGGCAGAACAGAGGCAGGAAGAGGAGGACTTCCTTGCCTCTCAAGGCCCCCTTTATCCAGACAGTGTTCCTGCTGTGCCACCCATCACACAGGAAGAGGGTGAGGAGGAGGAAGAGGAGGAGGAGGATGATTGTGTCAGCATGGAGGTGGAGGCTGGCACTCAGCATCAGCATCAGCAGCAGCAGTCTTATAGGGATGATTTACAGTCCCAAGAAACACGTGGACTTGTACGTGGCTGGGAGGAGGTAGCTGCGGATCATGTTGTCCTTAGTGACCCAGAGGACTCCGGACCGAATGCCTCAGCTAACCTACGCTGCATGGCCTCCCTGATCCTGCAAAGCCTGCGGAAGGATCCTCGTATTCTTCGGATCAAGGAGTGGGACCATTACTGGCTGGCCACTCTCCTTGATCCACGTTACAAGGGTAAGGTTGCCGACCTTATCTTGCCATCGCAGAGGGAGCAGAGGATGAGACATCTCCGGGAGGCCTTGCAGAAAGCTCTGTGCAACGCGTTCCCAGAGACTGGGAGGTTACAAACTCCTGGTCCTGGACAACGTGTTGCTGAGGCATCGGTCAGAAGGAGCGGTGGAGAAGGTGGCCGTCTGACTGATGCTTTCAGACAATTTTTTAGTCCGCAGCCCCAAGGTATGATTGGTTCCAGCAACTATCGCCAGCGTCTGATTTACATGGTGCAGGAATACCTAGGGGCAAGGTCAGACTTGGACACCTTTCCCACTGAAAATCCTCTGGCTTACTGGGTCTTGAGGATGGATCACTGGCCAGAGCTTGCACAGTATGCAATTGAGCTACTGGCCTGTCCTGCATCCAGCGTTCTTGCGGAACGCACCTTCAGTGCTGCTGGTGGCTTTGTTACCGATCACAGGGTGCGCCTGTCCACCGAATCAGTTGATCGACTGACCTTCATCAAGATGAATCAGTCTTGGATCACCCACAGCTACCAAGCACCTGAAGCTGATGTAACCGAATAATTTTTTTTGAAATACCACATCCCTTCAAGACTGCCTATGCTGATGCTGAGTGACTGTCCTGTTATGTTGATTGTCTATCATCTTCCTCCTCCGCTGATATGTTGGAAGAACATTTTTGGTTCTGGGTGATGCCAGCAGCCCAATTTTTCTGCCCCTGTTTAACAGGGGCGTTTAAGTACAATTTTTGATGCAATGCTTTGCAGCAGGGCTAATTCCTGCAATAAAACTAGAGTATATGGCAGAGGTTGCAGTGTGATGGCACCAGCACCAGTGCCTAAGGCCCAATTTTTCTGCCCCTGTTTAACAGGGGCGTTTAAGTACAATTTTTGATGCAATGCTTTGCAGCAGGGCTAATTCCTGCAATAAAACTAGAGTATATGACAGAGGTTGCAGTGTGATGGCACCAGTGCCTAAGGCCCAATTTTTCTGCCCCTGTTTAACAGGGACATGTAATTACAATTCTTGATATAATATTTCACAGGAGGGCCCCTTCCTGTGCCCACCCAGAGTAACGGTGAGGACTTATAGTGTTGTGGCACCAGCACCACAACCACCAAAGGTCAATTTTTCTACCACTGTTCAACAATGGCATGTAATTACAATTCTTGATATAATCGTTCACAGCAGGGCGCTCCAGCGCCCACCAAGAGTCACTTTGAGGGCTTACAATGTTGTGGCAAAACCAACACCTTGTTCCGCCATTTCTGCAGAGCATATAGGGCAGGCCCCTACTTTCAAACATCCAACTTACAAACATCTCCTACTTGCAAACGGAAGGAGACAGCAGCAAGTGAGATGAAAAAAGATGGACGACAAAACAAATTATACAGGGGTGATAACCCTTCCCTATGTTTTCCAAAAAGCTTAAAAATAGTTTTTTTGACTGGAGCTACACTTTCAAAATGTACCAGTTGAAAATTACAAACAGATTCAACTTACCACAACAAACCTACACAGTCCCTGTATTGTTTGCACCGCCTGTATACTGCTGTTCTGAGTATAAAGGGCCTGGGGGCCACGCGCATTTCCTTTTTTTAATATGGGTACAGGGTTCCCCTTAATATGCGTACACGACCCAAATAGGCTGGTAATAGGCAGGGAGGGCTACCCATGCCATTTTTCTCAATGATTTTCAGCCATATTGCAGGAACCAGATATAACATTAAAACCGCAAGCAGTTTTAAATGGTGTTATTTCCGTTAAATGTCATTTTGTGCAGGGACTGTTCTAAACACGGGAAACACGTGGCACTTCACAGGCATACTACAGACACCCCCCAGGCACCATATTTAAAGGAATATTTCACTTTTTTTTTCACTTTAATCGTCATTAAAATCAGTGCTCCCGCCAAAACGGCCGTTTTTAAAACTTTTTTTTGCATTGACCCATGTCCCCTGAGGCAGGAGTCAGGTCCCCAAACCCTTTTTAGGACAATATCTTGCATATTACCCATTAAAATTAGCACTTTCCATTTCGAACGTTCGAGTCCCAAAGACTTCAATGGGGTTCTAACGTTCGTAACGAACGTGGGGTCCGTTCGAAAGTTCTGGTGCGAACCGAACCGGGGGGTGTTCGGCTCATCCCTACTCCTAACTTGTTGACTCTGCATAACACAAGCCGGCATTCTGCAATTACAAGAAATTCTGCCACGGAACCCACCCATCTCCCAGTGTGTACCAACAGAGATTCTGGTACCGCCATGGAGCCCATCCATCTCTCTACACGTACCAACAGAAATTCTGGTACCACCATGGAGCCCACCCATCTGCCATTGCATACCAACATAAATTCTGGTACCACCACAGACAGAAATTCTGGTACTGCCACGGAGCCCACTCATCTCCCAGTGTGTACCAACAGAAATTTTGGTACCACCACGGAGCCCATCCATATCCCAGCAGATACCAACAGAAATATTGGGCGGGACAGTGGTGTAGTGGTTATCACTCTCACCTAGCAATAAAAAGGGTCCCTGGTTCAAATCCCAGCCACGACACTAACTGCCTTGAGTTTGCACACTAACTGCCTTGAGGGTAGGGACTGATGTGAGTGTGCAATGTACAGGGATAGGGACAATTGTAGACACTCACTCAGGTTGAACTGGATGGACTGGTGTCTTTATTCAACCTTACTAACTATTTAAATTCTGGTACCACCACGGAGCTCATCCATTTCCCAGTATGTGCCAACATAAATTATGGGACCACCACATACAGAAATTCTGGTACCACCATGGAGCCCACCCATCTCCCAGCATATACCAACAGAAATTCTGTCCAAAATTGGCCCTAGTATATGAATGGGGACCTTGGATTGTGGGCTGCCTTGAGGGTAGGGACCGATGTGAGTGTGCAAGGTACAGGGATAGGGACAATTGTAGACACTCACTCAGGTTGAACTGGATGGACTGGTGTCTTTATTCAACCTTACTAACTATGTAACTATGTAAATTCTGGTACCACCACAGAGCTCATCCATCTCCCAGTATGTACCAACATAAATTATGGGACCACCACAGACAGAAATTCTGGTACCACCACGGAGCCCACCCATCTCCCAGCGTGTACCAACAGAAATTCTGGTACCATTATGGACAGAAAGTCCGGTACAGCCACGGAGCCCACTCTTCTCCCTACGAGTACCAACAGAAATTCTGGTACCACCACAGAGCCCATCCATCTCCCATTGCATATCAACATAAATTCTGGTACCACCATGGAGCCCACCCATCTCCCAGCACATACCAACAGAAATTCTGGTACCACCATGGAGCCCACCCATCTCCCAGCATGTACCAACAGAAATTCTGGTACCACCACAGGGCCCACCCATTGCCCAACATGTACCAACAGAAATTCTGGTACCACCACTGAGCCCACCCATCTCCCAGAGTGTACCAATAAAAATCCTGGTACCATCACAAAGACCACCCATCTTCCTGTGCATAGTGGGTATCAACAGCCCTTAAGAAAAGGAAGGCAGTTCCCTCGGGAAAGCATTGGCTTGATCTGTAAAGTTTTTAAATTTAAATAAACAATTGTCTTCTACAATCAAGGATTACATTATTCTGGACACTGGGTGCCCCTCCCCAGGAGTGACCATGCACCGCATACTAGCTCATTATGAAATACTTACCTTAGAACGAGGCCCCGACATCTGGCCCGATCCACGCCGAGGGAGCTGACATGCTCCCTCTGCGTTTCTTCCGGGTATCGCGGCTCCGGCACTGTGAGTGGCCGGAGCCGCGATATCGTCACTCCCACGCATGCGCGCGGGAGATTTCATTCCGGCCGGCCGGCCACTGCCGGATTTTCAGGCCGAGAATCCCCTTGTGCGCATGCGCCGCTGCAGTCAGCGGTGCATACCGAGGGGAATATCTCCTAAACCGTACAGGTTTAGGAGATATTTTTTTTACCTACAGGTAAGCCTTATTATAGGCTTTCCTGCAGGTAAAAGTTAAAAAACTGAGTATACAACCACTTTAAATTCTGGAAATTTTCTGTAAAATTATCATTGGGCAATATTAAATCTCATCCCATATTCCCCATAAAACTAATAAAAAAATTATTTTAGATACACCCAGGGCCGGCGCTAGCAATAGGCAAGTCAGGCGGCTGCCTAGGGCGCCAGGGTAGGAGGGGCGGCAAAATCCAGATCGCCAGCCACTCACTGGGAATTTTAATTTGTAAAATACCTGCAGGGCCGGTGTCCCCATCCATAAGACAGCATAGGCTACAGGGCGGTAAAGTGCACCTGTGGAGACATCCCTGGACTCTGTGCACGGGCAATTCCACCTCTCAATCCCCCGTTCTGCCAGCCTGCTCTCTTTAGAGCTCTCCAGGACCACTCTATCCCCAGCCTGCAATGCTGCCCTAGCAGCAGCGGTGAAAAGAGGAGGGGAGAGAGCCAGGACACAGAGCAGCCAGACAGAAGTGCTGCATGATACATGGAAGCGGCCTAGGACAGATGAGATGGAAGCCCTGCATGTTAGGTCCGCTCCAACTTCCTGGACTGTCAGGCATGTGTGATGGGAGGACAGGCAGCAGCGCCGCTCTCCTCGAGGTGAGGCCGCCATGGCTGTTGCATTGTATTGTGTACAGAGTGAGGGGAACAGATTTGGGGGGTACCGAGGAAAACTAATGTGTGTGTGTGTGTGTGGGGGGGGGGGGGGGCAGTACAGAGGGGAACTGACTTGAGGAGGGCAACAGAGGTTAACTGATGAGTGTGTGGGGGGGGGACGGAAGAGAACTAATGTGTATGTGGGGGGGGGGGGGTTACAGAGGGGAACAGATTTGGAGGGTATAGAGGGGAACTAATGTGTGTGGGGGGGTACAGAGGAGAACTAGTATGTGTGTGGGGGGAGGGCAGATGGGAACAGATTTGGGTTGGGGTACAGAGGAGAACTAAAGGAGAACTAATGTGTGTGTGGGGGGGCAGAGTGGAACAGATTTGAGGGGTACAGAGGAGAACATGTGTGTGTGGGGGGGAGGGTACGGGGAGGAACAGATTTGGGGGGAGGGGGGTACAGAGGGGAACTAATGTGTGTGTGGTGGGGGCAGAGGGGAACAGATTTGAGGGGTAGAGCGGAGAACTAATGTGTGCATGTGGGGGGGTACAGAGGAGAACAGATTTGGGGGGTACAGAGGAAAACTAGTGTGTGTGTGTGTGGGGGGGGTACAGAGGGGAACAGACTTGGGGGGGTACAGAGGAGAACTAATACGTGTGTGGGGGAGGGGGTACAGAGGGGAACAGATCTGGGGGGTTATTTGTGGTGTGGAGGTTCAAGTTCAGCTTTGTAAAAAAATAATAAATGCAAATATTTTTGCAGTTAAAAAAAAAAAAGTGCATTTATTATTATTTTTACTAGGAGCCCATAAATCATTGTCACTAGTGTATCTGTCTGCTTGTACAGATAGGCAGTTGCATAGTTAGCCTGTCCGTATAGTACCCTAACATTGTCCGTATACTACCCTAGCCTTTCTGTATCGTACCCTAGCTGGTCCGCATAGTACCCTAGCCTGTCCCTATAGTACCTTAGCCCACCGTATACATGGACAGGGAAAAGGAGGTGGTGTCACGGGTGGAGCCAATGGGGGGGGGGGGGCGGCAAAATGAGGTTTCGCCTAGGGTGTCAAAAATCCTTGCACCAGCCCTGGATACACCTGAATGTTACTAACTACTAAACACACTGACACATTTCCCATCTCACATAGTATGTTAAAGTTAAATATTTAAATCCTACCCAACTCCATCTCCAGACCTTCACTTTTCCTGGTTTTACGCTGAGGATGAACAGGATTCCCCTTGCTCGGCATTCTTTGTCTTCTGTGACTGCTCTGGTCTTCAGTTCTAAACGAGTGACGAGGAGCTCAAATTCATTTTAAAAGTGACCACAAAAAAGGGGAAGTGTATACAGTTCTACGACTAAATACACATACACACACTCTTACAATAAAGCTGTCTCTGTGGTGTTGATTATCACCGGTCGGTGATGCCAAAAGTGGGGCGGTGCCACCAGGTGACACTGCCAGGTGACCCCATCCCTTACCTATTTAAGAACTGTCAGATAGAGGATCAGGCAGATGGATAAGCCCCCCGCCCACAGACTCCAATAACCATAGCCCAGGGTTGTCGGTAAAAGGCCATTGTCCCCATCAACATTAAGACAAGGTGCTTTGGGGCTGAGTGGGACAGAGGGGGGACGCTTGCATTCTCTTGCATGCTCGGATAAGGGTCTGGTATGGATCCTGGGGGGACTGCGTGCTGTTTTTTTTTTTGGCATGGAGTTCCACTTAACATCCATACCAGACCCAAAGGGCCTGGTGTGAATTGGGGGGGACCCCCATGCCATTCTGTTTACCATTTTTGTATTGCCAGCAATTACATTTTTTTTTCTTTATAAATGTCATTTTTACTGCAGCAGGTTCTATACATGGTACAGATGTGCCACTTTACAGGCAGACTAAGGGGATCCAGCAGGCACTATATTTTAAGGAATTTTTCTTTTTATTGTTTCACTTTAAGCATGATCATAAATAGAGAAAATGCAGCACTAAAACACGATATAACACTATTGTGATATGTGAAAATAGTGTCAATGCTAATAAAATATAAACAGCTCCAAAAGTCCATTTATAATGAAATGTGGACAAACAATGTGAAAAATAATGTCCCAACAATGGCAATATATGGCAAAAAGCATGGCATCAAACACCAGAAGATGGCACTTTTCAGATGGATGAACAGAAAGAATCTATCCTTTTAAAAAAAAAAACATCCGGATCATCAATCATCTATTGTACACAGGAAATATGAATTCTCTTACCGAAACAGCATCAAACACCAGATGGCACTTCTCAGATGGATGAACAGAAAGACTCTATCCTTTTCAGGAAACCCATCCGGATCACCAACCATCTATTGCGCACAGGAAATATGAATTATCTTACTGGAACAGATGGACTCCAATGTCAGCGACACAGAGTCTAGCGGCAATGTGTCACGAATGACAGGTGCTCATGGTGGTCCCCGGTTCCCGAAGCAGGGTCCAAGGAGAACGTGGAAAATCTCCAGGTCGGCCTCAAAAGGTATCCATCACAACTGGGACTCGATGGTAAGTTCCAGGATGAACACCACACACATTCACATCCGGATATGTGGAAAAAAAGAAAAAGGGCTTCCACATGGTATAGATCAAAATGGAGATTTATTTCTAAAAACCGATATTACAAATGAAGTGATCACTGATAAATAAATAAAAACAAGGCAATGAGGAAAGAGAGTGAACGCCAATCCCTACGCGTTTCGACTCATCGATCTTCTACAGTGGCATGTCACTGCTCCTGTAAAAATGATTTTTTAAAAATAAATGTTTGCATTGATGCCAGGGCAGTACCCCGGCCCTCATACCCTTTTTATGAGCAATAACTTACATATAAGCATTCAAAATGGGGACTTTTGATTATTCAAGTTCGGGTCCCATAGACTTTAATAGAGGTAGCAGCTCTTTTTACATATTTGGGAGTTCTAGTGTGAACCGAATCAGGGGTTGTTCGGCCCAACTCTAGTGGTGAGAGGTTAAGATATGTAGTTAAGCTCACCAGTCCCAGGCGACTAATTTGGTCCCAGTGGCCTGGCAGTCAGCAGGTTCTGGAATGCTTGGTCCTCATGATCTGTTCCTGGAAGTAGGGCCACACGGTAACAGCATTGGGTATGCACTGCTCCAGGTCCACACACACACACATGAAACGTTCATGCATTTCAGCTTCTTAACCCCTTGTAGCTGGTGCTTATTCGCTGGCTCCAACCTTAGGCTCCATTCACAATTTTCAATTGGGAATTGTGGGCAGAATTACAGTGATTCTGTCTGCGATTCCAAATCACATGGCAATCACAGCACAATGTGCCGCACGTGTTTGGGTGCGATTATCCTTCAATAGTGATTCTGCCCCTAGTATCTCTTGAAATCCCCACAAAAAGTTCTGTATCCCCTCCTCCTTGGGGCAAGAAAATAGTGACCATTAGTCTGCAGCTCCATGAGTTTTCGAAGCACCTCCACCCCTCTGGACTACAGACACACATGTCTCTCTCTTTGTCTCCTGTGCAGAGGTAGCAGAGAGAGAGAGAACAGGCACTGGATCTCAGCTTACTCTCCATCAACACAGCATCGGGGGAGAAAACACAACCTGTCCTGTCACTACTGACACGGTGGCATCCGGCGCGGTTACATTAATGCGCTTGGGGTGATTGTGGCCACATACCACATTATGGCCACTAGATGGAGGTAATGAGCATAAAGAAAAAGTAGTAACCAACAACTCCAGCACCCATATGAATATCTTTATTTCTTGTACAGGAGTAGATAAAATGCTTACATGTTTTGGCATAAAGCGCATACTTAAAAGAGAAGTAAAGGATTTTTTTCCCCATTTATACTTAGGTGGATGCTAGATTGGTCCGATGCTATATCTGTCGCCTTGGGGCCTCTGCACTGAGAACCTCATACATCAATCCTCCGAGAACTCATTGCACTGATAGTGGGGACCATACATAATAAACACAAGCGTGCAGACCTTGGAACTCAATTCAGATATTCAGGAGCCCTCCCTTACATCAGGTGTCCCCAGCGGAGCCCCCCATTTCATCAGATGACCCCCCCTTACATCAGGTGTCCCCAGCAGTGCCCCTCCTTACATAAGATGTCCCCAGCTGAGCCCCTCCTTACATCAGATGTCCCCAGCAGTGCTCCTCCTTACATCAGATGTCCCTAGTGGTGCCCCTCCTTACACCAGATGTCCCTAGCAGTGCCCCCTTACATCAGGTGTCCCCAGCAGTGCCTCCCTTACATCAGGTGTCCCCAGCGGCACCCCCCCTCACATAGTGTGTACGCCGGCCATGTGGTTACAATAGAACCACCGCCCACCCCACCCCTTTCCATAACAGACCAGCAGAAGGACGGATGGGGGGGGGGGGTGGGTGGTGACACAGGAGCTTTGTTTCTGTTGTAGCCATCCAGCCGTGTTCCTGGTCTTCTTAAAAATGGCGGCTGGTGGACCTTTAGCGGCGGCGGCGGCAGGTGACACCAAAAAATAGGGAAAATAATTATTTCTTTGGAAATTTCCCAGATAACAATACAATTGGGAAAAGAGTCTAAAACCCGGGAATGTCCCGGAAAATTCAGGACAGTTGGTAAGTATGGGTTTGGCATGAATACCGCCTGACTTCTGCTGAGGACATTGTGTTGTGTCAGGAAGCTGAGACAACGTCTGTTGATAATACTGTTGAATAGTTTCCCTAGTGTGCTACTGACACATATCCCCCTGTATTTGGCTGGATCATACTGGTCTCCACTCTTAGCTCCCTTTCACACCAGGGCGTTTTGCAGGCGCTATAGCGTTAGAAATAGCGCCTGCAATCTGTCCTAAAGAAGCTGCACCATTGTCTGTAGTGTGAAAGCCCCAAGGGCTTTCACACTACAGTGGTGCACTGGCAGGACGTCAGGGAAAAGTCATGCCAGCAGCTTCTTTGGTAAACACACCGCTCCTTCACCGCTGCTCCCCATTGAAATCAATGGGGCAGCGCTGTAATACCGCCGGCAAAATGCCGCTATTGCGGCGTATTGCTGGCAGTTTTAACCCTTTCTCGGCCGCTAGCGGGGGGTAAAAATGCCCCGCTAGCGGCCGAAATGTGCCGCAAATCCTGCGGTAAAACGCCGCTTAGCGTTTTACCGCCCACACTATCGGCGGTGTGGTGTGAAAGGGGTCTTATGGATGTGAGTTATGAGGCCTTGGTTCCATACTGTAGGGTAGAAACCAGCACTCAGGACCAGATTGAACACTTTGCTTAGTGCAGTGTGTAAATCTGGGGAGCCGTGTTTAATCATCTCTGGTAGGATTCCATCCACCCCACTGGATATTTTGGTTTGCAGGTTTTGTATTTTCTCCCTAATTTCTTGTGGTGTAACCAGTACATCTATGGGGTTCTGGAAGCCTAATTTTTTTCCTCCATATCATTTAGTCTTTTGACAATGTATTTTTGTTCTACAGTTAGAGCCTGCTCTGGAATATCTTTGTAGAGGTTCTTAAAGTATCAATTGGGAAGGGGAAAGGAATTTTAATGGTGCGATGATGAGAGAAGATTGTAACCATATTATAAAAAAAAAAAATTCATTAGGTTCAAGGTTAAAAAACATATAGGCAATAACCATAAAATACAATAGGCAGTAATTCAAATAGATGGTGGTCATAACAAGCAGATTAAGTGGAAAAGAGAAGGTTGCACATTACCCCGACATGTTTCGCTGTAGTGCTTCTTCAGGGGATGTGCAAACTGGGACAGTAATGTCACAAGAAACTACATATACAAAAAAAAAAAAAAAAAAAGGATTTTTTTTTAGTAAACGGAGATCAATAAAAATAACTATTACAATACATATAAGAGTAAATCACGACATATGCTGGGCATTACAGAAAAGCTTGCTTACCCCACAAAAGAATCCACCTAAAATTAGCCACTGCCTAGTGCCGGAACAGACACAGTTCCCCTAGGGAGAAGTCCCTGTGCAGTCACAGAGGACAAAGACCAAGCTAAATAAGCAGAAAAAGGGGAAATATATGGTAAAAAAAGAAGCAAATATATTACTGATGGAAAAGAAATAAAAGATATATTGTATAACAACAGCAGGGGACAAAGGGCAATTTTACTTACTTTAAGAACAAGAGTATCAGAGCGTGGGGTGGAGGGCGACTTAGGACAGCCTATGAGAGAATAAATTGAAGAAAAAAAAGGGGTCAAGGATATATAGTATTATAATAGTATAAAGATAGGTTAAATAAATATATACATAAATAATATGTAGTTGATAAGGAGATACTTAGAAGCAATATTATTGAGATACAACTTGATCAGGTAGCCAGTTAAGAAAAAAGTTAAAAATTTTTTTTTTATAAAAGGCCTTTTTGTATAAAAAAAAATATGTACAAAGGAAGCGATTGAAATCAATAAATAAGTGGAAAATGATAGAATGTATAAAACCTGGTCAGACGAAAAGCACCTTGTAAGGGAGCATAAAGAGATTAGAAGTGCGTAGAGAGTAAAGTGTCATTAAGCAAGCTATAGATCTCTTGAATGGCCAGGGCAGGACTTAGGGTGGTGGGGGCCCCTGGGCTTGAGTCACTTTCGGGCCCTACCTTCTATACATTATCGTATTTATCGGCATACAACTTGCGCCGACGTATAACACGCACCCCAAGTTTAGGAGGGAATTTTAAGGAAAAAAACGTATATTTAAATACCCATCAATGCAGCCTGGCAGTGCCATTTGCAGCCTTGTCAGTGTAGCCTTGTCATTTACAGCCTTGCCCCAGTGTCATTTGCAGCCTTGTCATTGCAGTCTTGAAGTTTAAAAATGGCGCCGCAGAGATACAGTCCTGTGTATCTTGGCGGCTCTCGGGTCCTCTCGCAGTCCCAAGAGGAGCAGAGAGTAGTGTACTCGGCTCGGCTCACAGTGGGGCCCAGTCCCTGTGTCATGTCCATCATAGGTCGAGACTGGGTGTGACTGTGAGCGGAGCTATGTATCTCGGCGGGGCCCATGGGCTTGAGCCCAGTCAAGCCCAATGGTAAGTCCTGCCCTGGTCAAGGGTGAGGGAAATCCTAAGAGTTTGAAATACCTATGCAGTTCCCGTAGCGTGGGCTCAATAAGGGGATGTACCCGAGCCATCTCGGTCAGGCTAGTCCCACTCCAAGGCAATCCCTCAATAGGGAACAAGATCGATTCACGCTCCAGACGGACCCAGAGTTTATCCGCCACGTGTCTGCACCAGTCTACCGTCCTACTCATGTGAACCGCCGTATAGTATAATGCAGGGTCCGGGAGCCCTACCCCCCCTGTGCATCGATCGTTGGAGCAATGTTCGGCTAAGTCTCGGCGGTCCATGCCGCCACACGTACTTAATAAACATGCATTGCAGCCCTCTAAAAAAAGATTGGGGGATCTTTATAGGTAGGGCTTGCAAAAGGTATAATAACCTTGGCATTACGTTCATTTTGAGTACATTACACCTACCAAACCAGGAGGTTGCCAAATTTGACCACCTTTCCAGGTCCACGGTGAACGTCTTTAAAAGGGGTTGAAAACTCAGCCGAAAAATAAGGTTTGGGTCCGGGGGGATCTTAGTGCCCAAATATTGGATGGCTTGGGTCGCCCAGCGGAAGGGGAAATTTTTGCTTGTATGGGCCTGGGTGTTGGAGGATAAGAAGACGTTAAGTGCCTCCGATTTCTGTAAATTTATCTTGAAATCTGAAAGCTTTCCGTAGCGTCTTATTTCCGATAAGAGTACCAAAAGAGAGGTGTGAGGTTTGGAAATATAAAACAGGTTGTCTGCAAAGGCAGCAACCTTGTGGTGGTATGACAACGTTTCTAGCCCCTTGATATCGGCGTTAAGTTTAATGTGTTGAAGGAGGGGCTCTGCCTTGTACCATTACTGATTGTTAAAGCGCGCTGAGGTTGCTTCGTTAACTCTAACTACCGCTGAAGGGGACTAGTAGAGGGCCGCTATCCAGGAAATCATAGGAGGCGGTAGACCTAGGTGTCTCAGGGTGGTCAAATACCTTTTCGGCATCCACAGATAAAAACATAATCAGGACTTTAAGGCGCTTGGCGCTGGCTATTACGTCAATAGTCCTCGTTGTGCTGTCTCTGGCTTCTCTACTGCGGATGAAACCCACTTGATCTAGGGGTACCAGTCACTGAAGAACAGATGCAAGCCTCTCCACCAGTATTTTTGTAAACAGCTTGAGGTCGCAATTCAGTAATGAGATGGGCCTGTAACTCGAGCAGAGCAGCGGGTCCTTCTCCGGTTTGGGTATGACCGAAATACTGGCCTGAAGAAGGTCCGGCGGGACATTCTGGCCTTCCAGTATGGCATTGAAGGCAGCGA
Source organism: Lithobates pipiens (assembly GCF_037356315.1). NCBI lineage: Eukaryota > Metazoa > Chordata > Amphibia > Anura > Ranidae > Lithobates > Lithobates pipiens. The sequence goes on along the minus strand of NW_027507903.1, from coordinate 647,988,390 downwards.
TAAACGGCTTGGCTAGCAGGGATTGGAATGTTTTATAGTAAGGGACGGTAAACCCATCCGGGCCAGGCGCCTTGCCCTTGGGTGAGCCTTCCAAGGCAGCCGAGAATTCCTCAAGGGAGATCGGTTGTGAAAGTGTCTCCACTTCTTCCTCCGTAAGGGAGGGTAGGCTCGCTGACGCAAGGTAAGATTCAATGGCTTCAGAGTGGGCTTGGGGGCGGTCTCCCGATGGCTGAGGGTGCAGATTGTACAGGTCCTCATAGAAGGAATGGAAGTTCTCTGCGATACCCTTTGAGTCATGGATTTTGGATCCTGTAGCGGAAGAGATGGCTGAAATATAAGACGCATTATGTTGTGCCCGTAAAGCGTTTGCTAGAGACCTACTACACTTGTCTCCGAATTCGTAATACGCTCTACGAGTCCACAAGAGTTTGGTTTTAGCTTGAAAGAGGGAGTATTCCCTAATTTTTTCTCTAAGTTCCCCTACCTCTGCCTCTAGGGCGCTGTTGGGGTGGGACTTGTGTCGTTGCTCGCACACATGTAACTTGGAGATAAACTCCGAGAGGGCCTTTGACCTAGCTGCTTTGAGTCTATGTGCGTGTTTAATAAAAATACCCCTTACGTAGCATTTGTGGGCAGCCCATACTGTGTGGGGATTAGGGACCGAGTTGTTATTATTGTCAAAGAAGAGATCTATTTCCCAGGTTATATCTGCGTGTATCTCCGATTCCTTCAGGAGGGACTCATTAAGCCTACAATAGGTCGACCCCCGCGGCTCAGGTAGCAGATTCAGCACCATGGAAATCAGGGCATGATCCGACAAGGCTATATGACCTATCCGAGCATCAGAGACAAGAGGTACCGTGGGCGACCAGAAACATGTCTATTCTTGGGTACGACCCATGGACTGCGGAGAAGAACGTGTAATCCCTCTTGTGTGGATGGAGGGTGCACCAAATGTCTATCAAGCGGTGGGAGTGAAGCAGCCCTCTAATTTGAGTGCGTGTTCTCGCAGACAGGGCGGAGGCCCCCATCGACGAATCCTTGTGGGGATCAATGGTGAGGTTAAAGTCCCCACCCACAATCAAGGTACCTTCTGTGAAAGAGGCCAGGGCATCCAGGCAAGCGTCCAGGGCCGGGAGCTGATCTACATTCGGCATGTATAGGTTCGCGAGGGAAAACGTTTTCGAGTGGAGTGTACCTTTAACAAAGAGGTACCTCCCTTCACTATCTGCCTGGAGGTCTATTAGCCGCCATGGAACGGTTTTAGCAAGGAGGATACACGTGCCCTTCGACTTAGATGTAGATGAAGTACTATGGTATGCCAGGGTGAAGTGTTTGCTGTAGAGTTTTGGGATCTGGTCTGACCGGAAGTGGGTCTCCTGCAGGAAAACCACCTGAGACCTCATCCGCCATAACTCCGCCAGTCAGCTAGACCTTTTTTCAGGAATATTCAGTCCCTTAACGTTCCAGGAAACCAATTTCAAGACCATGGCAGCTGCGGTCCCGGGCCAGCGGTCCCCACCAGAGTCAAAGAGAAGAAAAGAGAGAGAGAAAAAAAAATAAAAAAAAATAAAATAACAATAGAAAAAGGAAAGAGGGGGGGAAGGGGAGGGGGGGAACCGGGGGGTGGAAAGGAGGTGAGCAAAGAAGCAAGGATAGGAAGGACTAAGAGTAGTCCAAGAGAGAAAAAGGGGATAGCGGAGACGGGGGATGTAGGGAGGTCGGGGGAGTACTAAGTCTCTAAATGGAGAGTAACTGCCAATCAAGGCAGTTGGGGCCTATTGGGGGAGGAGGTAGGGCACTTCAGAGATTGGATCCCATTGGTGCAGTACCACCTCAACAGCCTGCAATCTAGTGAAGCCCCCGTAGGGCCTGCAAATAGTTAGTCAGTATCTCAACAGCAATAGAAACATAAAAGACCATGGCGCTGTATACCATGGAGAACATTCAGCAACAAATACATGTAACCAAAACAGTCCTTTCAACCCAGAATGCATAAACATTTGGACCACCCAAGCAACCCCCTCCCGCCGTGTTCCCTCCCCCTGCTGGCTCCACCGCTAAAGGAGGAGCCGAGCAGGGGGGAGCAAGCGTATCAGCCATCACCATAGGAGACCCTCTCCGGCCACGGCCCAGGCCCAGGAGGGGGCCATGCCTTGTAGACGAAAAGGGGGAAGAGAGGAAAGAAAGAAAAAAAATATAAATATATCAAATCCCTATAGCCCTTCCTCTCTCTTCTCTCTCTCCTCCTCCCTCTCACCCCTCCCCTTGTAGGGGAGAAAAAACATAGCCCATACAGCAGGAGCCTCTCTAGTCGGCATGTCCCCTCCCTGACAAATCCAAAGTTCCCTGAGTTCTCCATTGGGGCCCCGTTGGGAGCCGTTTACCTGTCAGGCTGCACCTGAAATGGATAAGAACTACAAACTAGTTCGAGGTTATCTGCTGCTATTTCTAATTAAAAAAGTATAAATGTGCATGCACATTAGAAGTAAACACTCTCTGAGATACGTTCAGCTCAGGCTACTTCTAAGTTCTGCTTTATTCGTGGGCGGGGTTAATATTTTATACAGAAAGGTACGTCATTGCTATGTCAGTCTAATAGGTACATCTTATTGGTTACAATACAAGAGAAATGAAGAAACTTGATGCTTGAAGTTTGGTTGAAGCTGGTTCTCTTATCTCAAATGCATTCTTCTAACGCGTGAGATGTAGGGAGTGGACGCCATCTTAACTCCGAATGGAGAGTCAATCTGTATACTACATAATAAGTAAGGAACATGTATATACATTTTCTGATTATCATTATTTACATTAGATTCCTTAACACACCCCTATACCAGAGATCTTCCCTTACCTGGGATAAATACCCAGGGAGTATAAGTCCCAGGGAGTCACCGAATGGCGGCAAGTCCCCGCCAGAGGCCACGGGGAGGTAGGGTGGACCATGGGTCCCAAGTCTCTCAGTGGCAGGGAAGAGTCCCGGGGGGGGGGGGGGGCAGCGCAACATACAACAACAGTGCCAGCAGGGTCCTTGGTGTCGTGCATGTGCCCCGCAGGGCATGGAGGCAGTTTCTGATTTTCAGGGAAATTTCAGAACCCTCCAGTCCAGTCCTATACCCCAACCGGAGAAGTAACTGAACAGAACTGTCAAACCCAGCCGGCAATGGTCCCCGAGTTCGGCGTGAGACCGGGTGGCCCTCTCAAACAGTGTCTAACGATAAACAATTGTCACCAGGTTGCAAGATGTAAGGCGTAGCTTTACTTAGTCAGTGTTCATGGTCCTGAGGTGCTTGCCATCTCCGTCGCTGGGACTGGCGATTCCGCCGTGATCTCTGGGGTCTAGCTGGTGGGTTGTTCGCTGCGGCGACAGTGTTTTGAGGAAGAACAAATGCCAGCCAATCAGGAATAGAAACCGGTGGCAGCCCCAATCTTTCCAGGAAGTCGGGACTTCCGAAAGGGTGGCGCAGGGCGTGGGACCGACCTCCTTTGCGGACGATAAGATGGAATGGGTGCCCCCACTTGTAGGGGATCCGCTGTTCATTGAGCTTCTCCAGGAGGGGCAGCATGCAGCGTCGCATTTGAAGGGTCCTCCGAGAAACATCAGGTAGCAATGTGATTTGGGCTCCGTCAAAGTCCAGACTACCTTTGTGCCATGCTGATTGCAGAATGTCTTCCTTCACCGAGTAGCTGTGCAAACAGCAAAGGACGTCACGCGGTCTACCGTCTGCGGGTCCTCTTGGGCCCAGTGTTCTGTGGACCCTGTCGATGGTAATCGGGGTTTCTGCAGGGCGGTCTAAGCAGTTATTAAAGATGGCTGTGACCGTAGCCTTAAGATCTGCCTGTCCTGTCGCCTCAGGCAGATCCCTGATTCTAATATTGCGTCGGCGGTTGCGATTTTCGAGGTCATCTAAGAGTAGTTGCAGCTGGGTGACCCTGTCTGTGAGGGTGTCCTGGGTGTCCCGCATACCCGAGATATCTTTACTCAGGGCTGTCACCTCCATCTCCAGTGAAAGTACCTTTGTGGTTGTAGCTGACACTTCCTGCTTAACCCCCGCTATCTCACTGCTCAGTGCTGTTTCAAATCTGGTCACCATGTGGCTCAGATCATCCTTGGTAGGCAGATTTTGTAAGAGGGCCCACAGGGATCGGTCCACAGAAGGTGCAATAGGATGGGACAGCTGGACCTCCCTCTGTGTCTCAGAGGTATGTGCAGTTTGGCCAGGCAGTTCAGGGGAAAGCAGCCTGCTCTGAGAGGGACCCTGGGATGCTTCTGAGCCCTGCTGGAACCAGAGCGGCAGCCCACTGTGCTCCGGACTGCCCAAGGAGGCTAGGGATAGCGTGCGGGGGAGGCAGGGAAAGAGGTCGCTAAGCGGCGAGAATGGGGGCACATCGTGGCCCTGCTCTGTTCCCCTCCCTCCTCTCTCAGGCGCGGCTGGTCCGGAGGCGCCCGATGCAGCGGGCCGCCATCTTGGCTGGATCCGGCATGGAGGCCTGGGGCTGGAGCGGGATTAAATACCTGTCCATCCCTCCTGCAATGTCGTCCGCCCGGAGGGCTGTGTCTTGCCACCGTCCGTGACTGCTGGGGGCGCTGAAATGTGTGGTATGGCTGTGCTAGCAGGCTGCTGAGGGGTCACGGACCGGGGAGCTCAGATGGCTTGCATCCTCACTCTTCCATGCCGAGACCACGCCCCCCCCCCATAGTAAGTCTATGGGTGACGTCATTCCCCATTTGTTCCCAGACGTTGTTGGCTGTCTCCTCTGCAGAGCTTGCCCTGTTGGAGACCAGACCGGAGCAGCTTAAAAAAAGGTATGTATAGTGATTTCTTCTTTACAGGGCTAGATAGGTTAGTCTTTCATTGTAGATGCCTGTAAATGTGGAGATTTTAGTGTTACAGCGGACTTCCCCTTTAAATACAGTGCATCCGGAAAGTATTTACAGTGCTTCACTTTTTGTTATGTTACAGCCTTATTACAAAATGGATTAAACTCATTATTTTCTTTGAAAATTCTACAAACAATTCCCCATAATTACAATGTGAAAAACGTTTGTTTGAAATCTTTGCAACTTTATTAAAAATAAAAAACAAAAAAAATCACATGTACAGAAGTATCACAGCCTTTGCGATGACATTCAAAATTGAGCTCAGGTACATCCTTTTTCCACTGATCATCCTTGAGATGTTTCTACAACTTGATTTGAATCCACCTGTGGTAAATTGATTGGACATGATTTGGAAAGGCACACACCTGTCTATCGAAGGTCGCACAGCTAACAGGGCATGTCAGAGCACAAACCAAGCCATGAAGTCCAAAGAACTGTCCGTAGACCTTCAAGACAGGTTTGTATGGAGGCACAGATCTGGGGAAGGGTACAGAAACATTTCTGCAGCATTGAAGGTCCCAATAACCACAGTGGCCTCCATCATCCGTTAATGGAAGAAGCTTGGAACCCCCAGGACTCTTCCTAGAGCAGGATTCCTGGCCAAACTGAATGATAAGGGAAGAAGGGCCTTGGTCAGGGAGGTGGCCAAGAACATGATGGTCACTCTGACAGAGCTCCAGCATTTCTCTGTGGAGAGAGGAGAACCTTCCAGATAAACAACCATCTCTGCAGCACTCCACCAATCACTCCTGTGAAGCCACTCCCCAGTAAAAGGCACACGACAGCCCTCCTGAAGGCACCCGAAGGACTCTCAGACCATGAGAAACAAAATTCTCTGATCTTAGGAAACAAAGATTAAACTCTTTTGCCGCGTACACACGACTGCACTTTACGCCAGAAAAGGTCCGACGGTCTTCCCGACGGAGTTCTGAATGAACGGACTTGACCACACACGAATGGACCAAAGTCTGTTCGTTTTTGAACGTGATGGTTTACGACGAGACGAGAAAAGGAAGTTCAATAGGCAATAGCCAATAGCTGCCCTTGCGTCGTGTTTGGTCCATCGGACCAGCATACAGACGAACGGTTTTCCCGATAGGAATTGATTCCATCGAAAATATATTCTATTTCTACGTCCGTCTGATTTTTTTTTGTGAAAAACGATCGGATCATCCCACGCACGATCGGAATGTTTCCATTTGACCTTTTCTGATGGAAAGTCCGGTCGTGTGCCTTAATGGCAAGCATCATGTCTGGAGGAAACAAGGCACTGCTCATCACCTAGCCAATACCATTCCTACAGTGAAGCATTGTGGTGGCAGCATCATGACGTGGGGATGGGAGAACTGAGAGACTAGTCGGGATTAAGGCAAAGATGAATACAGAAATGTACATCGTTGGTCAAAACCTGCTCCAGAGCGCTCTGGACTGGGGCAAAGGATTATCTATCAACAGGACAATAATCCTAAACACACAGCCAAGATAACAAATGTGTGGCTACAGAACAACTCTGTGAAAGTCCTTGAGTGGCCCAGCCAGAGCCCAGACTTTAACCCCAATGAACATCTCTGGAGAGATCTGAAAATGGCTGTGCACTGATGCTCTCCGTCCAACCTGATGGAGCTGGAGAGGTCCTGCAAAGAAAAAAATGGGAGAAACTGCCCAAAAATAGGTGCGCCAAGCTTGTAGCATCATACTCAAAAAGACTTGAAGCTGCAATTGGTGCCAAAGGTGCTTCGCCAAAGTATTGAGCAAAGGCTGCGAATACTTATGTACATGGGATTTTTTTGTTTTTTATTTTTAATTAAATTTGCAAAGATTTCAAACAAACTTTTTTTCATGTTGTCATTATGGGGTATTGTTTGTAGCATTTTGAGGAAAATAATGAATTTAATCCATTTGGGAATAAGACTGTAAGATAACAAAATGTGGAAAAGGTGAAGACGTTTTCTTTTTACATGATCAGGCATATTTTCAATATGAATCACACAATTCCACCATTTCTGCCAGGGCATGGAAACTTTTGAGCACAACTGTATATATCTACAGAGAGAGTGTGAGAGAGAGAGAGAGAGAAAGAGCAAGAAAATGTGAGCACTTAAAATGAAAAGAGGTAGTAAACGTGTAAGATAAGAACGTTTTAAGGAAATTTCCGGTGGTGAAAAAAAACAAGATAAAGTGGCCAGATAAAAACAAGTCTTGGTTTGTTTATCTGTCTTTAACCGCTTGCCAACCGGCCCATAGCTGAATGACGGCTACAGGGCGTTTGCATAACTCTGGGAGGGGGTAAAGTGATGAAGCGGCCGTTTACCACATGATCGCCCCCTCAAATGATGTTGGCGTGAAATCCGGTTCCTCTTTCCCCTCTCTGTCCAGTGTGAGCGGAAAGGGGAGAGATTGGTGGCAGCAGCACTGTGGGCTACATGTGTAGTGCCCACAGCGCTGGTCTGTGACACAGAGCCACATCCATCCATCTCCCAATGCTCAGCTGTAATACCCTGCAATACTCTGCAATACTCTGCAATGCCCTGGAATACCCTGCAATACCCTGCAATACCCTGTGATACCCTACAATACCCTGCTATACTCTGCAATACCCTGCGATACTCTGCAATACCCTGCGATACTCTGCAATACCCTGCGATACTCTGCAATATTCTGCAATACTCTGCAATATTCTGCAATACCCTGCAATACCCTGCAATGCTCTGCAATGCTCTGCAATACCGTACAATACTCTGCAATGCCCTGCAATACCCTGCCATACCCTGCCATACTTTGCCATACCCTGCCATACTCTGCCATACCCTGCCATACCCTGCCATACCCTGCCATACTCTGCAATACTCTGCAATACTCTGCAATACTCTGCAATACTATGCAATACTATGCAATACCCTGCATACTCTGTCATACTCTGTCATACTCTGCAATACTCTGCCATACCCTGCCATACCCAGCCATACCCTGCAATACCCAGCCATACTCTGCAATACTCAGTGATACCCATCCATACCCAGCCATGCCCAGTCATACTTGAGATACCCAGCCGTACACAGCCATACTTAGCCATACCCAGCCATGCTCAGCCATACTCGGCCATGCTCGGCCATGCTCGGCCATGCTCTGCCATGCTCAGCCATACTCGGCTGTACACGGCCTCTGTATGTGGCCAGGCTGTAGAAGTCTCACACATGTGGTATCTCCATAGTCAGGAGGAGTAGGAAAATCTATTTTGGGGTGTCATTTTTGGTATGTACATGCTATGTGTTATAAATATTGTATAAATGGACAACTTTGTGTTAAAAAAAAAATGCATTTTAACCACTTCCCACCTGCCGGCCATCATATGACGTCCTTGACTTTGTGCGGGGATATCTCAATGATGGGTGCAGCTACAGGCATCATTCAGATATCAGCTTTTTCAGCCGGCGATTCCCTACACCATAAGAATGATCATAGCGGCTGTTCCACTGCTTGATCGTTCTTACAGGAGGCAAGAGTGGACGCCCCCCCCCCCCGCTGCCCTCCGGTGCTTCTACCGACTCACCGATATGATCATAGCCAGGATCGTTTTTTGTTTTTTTCAGTCTTTCCAACCTAGAGGTGAGACGTGGGGTCTTATTGACCCCATATCTCACTGTAAAGAGGACCTGTCATGCCATATTCCTATTACAAGGGATATTTACATTCCTTGTAATAGGAATAAAATGCAGAAGCGAACGCATACTTAAGTCCCGCCCACTTATGAAAACAGTATTCAAACTACACATGTGAGGTATCGCAGCGAACGTTAGAGCGAGAGCAATAATTTTGGCCCTAGACCTCCTCTGTAACCCAAAACATGTAACCAGTAAAAAAAATTGGGCTAACTTTACTGTTTTGTTTTTTGATTTCAATAGATTTTTATTGAAAGCTTAAACACATAAACAAATGATTGTTTATACAGTGCACAATTGTATTATAAAAGTCAATAGAGTACCGAATAGACAGAAAATAAACCCTGAGAGTTATTGAGCGAGGCTTATCTGCATAAGCTATCTGGTGAGAACCAGGTAAAACTTAAATTAAGAAATTCTAACGAAACAACATCTCAATAGTTATATAACCTTTGGTTCCAGAGAACCCATATATGAACTGTGAGGTCGAGCCTCCTGGGCCTAGCACCCCAAATGGGAACTTGCTGTGCCGGGACCCCTGAGACCCCACCTAACCCAGGATCTGGAATCTATGAAACATCATCCTCTAGAATAAGTATCGGAAAATAAATGCCCCGAAATGGAGGACAATGAATAATCTTGGACTAAAAATAACTAATCCATGTGAACCAGTTAAGATTATGAAAAATCAACATACAGATCTGAGGCTAGAGGTTTATGATCTTATTGAGGGTTTAAACCTCACGTTGTACCTATACTAGGCCTGATAAGAAGCACTAAATCAGAGGTAAAATATAACCAAAAGAAAGAAGAGAGAAAGAAAAGAAAAGAAGAAAGGAAAAGAAAAGGAGACAGAGAAAAGATAGCTAAGAAGGAAGCGGGTCTCTCTCACCCTACAGCAACCTGGAGTCCCTGGTCAAGGTAGACACTTAGAGGTATAATTGATCCAAGGATCCCATATCGCTGTATGTTTGTCTACCGTATTAAGGAAGATGCTTACTGTTTTTTCCTGTACCATGATCCAAGAAATTTTCCTTTTAACCACTCTCAGGGAAACCGTCGTTTTTTTCCAGGCCCTGGCAATAGTGAGTTTAGTTCCGACCAGAATAAATCTAATGAGTTGTTGAGTTAATTTCGGGACCCCCTGCAAGGGGAAATTGAGTAAAGCTATTTGAGGTGTTTTATGAATGGGGAAGGTTGTGATCTTCCGTATAATGTGGAAAACCTTGTTCCATATATTCCTAATTTTCGGACAATCCCACCAGATATGTAACATAGAGCCTATATGGCCACAATTACGGAAACAAAGGGGAGAGGCATTCGGATAAATTTTAGCTAGTCTCAGAGGAACCATATACCATCTCATAAGAATCTTTAAATTAGCTTCTATGAGAGTCGCATTCAGAAAGCCTTTGAAGGCCGTAAGAGACGCCGTATGCCAATCCTCTAAGGACCATTGTTGTTGTAGATCTGTTTCCCATTCTCGCATAAAAAGTGTTTTACCTTCCGCCCTGGCAAGAGCGCGATAGATCACCGATATCCCTCCCTTCTGCTCCATGGCTTGACCACACCAAAGTTCGTATTCAGTGATAGAAAGAGGGGGGTCAGTAGAAAGCCACAAAGACTTTAGAAAATGGTAAATTTGATTAAATCGGAATTTTTCAGTATCGGGCAGGTGATGCTTTTTAATATAGTGTTCCAAAGAGAAAGGACCAGAGGGTGAAATAAAGTGGCCAATCCTATACAATCCTTTATCTAGCCACCAACGGAAGGCCATAATATCCTGCCCCGGAAGGAAGAGGGGATTCCTGAATATGTGGGAGAGTGGTTTCCAGTGTGTAATAAATCGATTATTTTTCAAAGAGTCCCAAAGAGCGATGGAGTGGGAAAGAGTAGGTGCCATAACGGCTGGTCTGGACTTAGGTGCGCTCCATAGGAGGCAATTCAAAGTATGGTTAGGGACCGCCTGTCTCTCCATGTGGACCCAATCTGGCTGGGATGTTTTAAAGTAAATAGTAGACAGTTGGGAGAGTTGCGCCGCCTGATAATACGAAAGGATGTTTGGGACTCCTAGACCCCCCTTGATTTTTATTGCGGAAAAGCGTGTCTTTAGAGATTCTGTGACCCTTGGATCCCCAAATAAATTTCAGGATTCTGGACTGAAAACTACGAATGCGGTCCTTAGGGACAGGGATAGGTAATGACCCAAAGAGATACAATATTCTTGGAAGAAGTGTCATTTTAACCGAATTTACTCTGCCCAGCCAGGATAACTTAAGGGTATCCCAGAAGGCCAGATCTTCCTCTAGCTTTCGGAATGTCTGGGGGAAATTAGCTGAGTACAATTTGTCAATTGAAGCTGAAAGGTGTATCCCTAAGTAAGAGAGATTCGATTCCGACCAATCAAAGCGGAAGTTATGTTTAAGTTGTGAAACTAGTATAGGTGTAAGGTTGATATTAAGCACTAAGGACTTGGCATAATTGACCCTTAACCCAGAGATATCGCCAAAATCATTAAGGAGTTTGCATATTACTGGGAGCGAGGTGGTCGGAGAGGAAATGAAAAGCAAAACATCATCAGCAAATAGAGCACACTTGTGTATTTTCGATCCACATCTTATACCCTTAATGTCAGGGTTCGCTCTAATTGATATAGCTAGTGTTTCAATGACCATGGCGAAAATCAATGGAGATAAGGGGCACCCCTGCCTTGTGCCCCTAAGGATTGAGAAGGGGTTCGAGAAATATCCCTGCATCTTTATTCGAGCCTCTGGAGTCGAGTAAAGTGCGTGAATGATGTTCATGAAAGATTGTCCAAATCCCCACTTTTCAAGTGTGGGGAACAGGAATGACCAGGAAACTGAGTCAAACGCCTTCATTAGATCAAGTGAGAGGAGACACCCCTGTTGAGGGGGACCCCCGTCCCACTTGGACTGCAACAGTGAGATTATGTCCACGGCCCTCCTTATTTGATCCGGGCCTAGTCTCCCCGGGATAAAACCCACTTGGTCAGCATGTACGTATAGGCTAATGAATTTAGAGAGACGATTAGCCAAGAGCTTAGTTAAGATTTTAAGATCCTTGTTGATCAAAGATATGGGTCTATAATTAGACACGCTACTGGGGTCCTTCCCAGGTTTGGGGATAACCGTGACAAAAGCTGAATTTAGGGCTTTATCCAGGGGAGAGCCAGATCTGAGGTGATTAAAGAAGCGTGCTAGGTATGGGGCGAGAGTTTGCGAGAAATGTTTATAGTAAGGCACCGAGAATTCGTCGGGCCCCGGTGCCGAATTCGACTTAAGGTCCTTAATGACCCCTTCTATTTCTTCTGCAGAAATTGGAGCTTCCAAATCGTCCCTGTGGTGATCCTTCAGTGTGGGGATTTGAATTGACTGTAAGAATGAATGAATGGCGTCGGAATGCGAGCCACTATCTGTATTGCCATAGAGGGAGAGATATAAATCATGAAATGCATCCAAAATTTTAGGGGGATTCTGGGTTAGTGAACCATCATTCATTCTGATTTTGGGGAGTGAAAATAGTTTGGTTTTAGGGGTAAGACGTCTAGCAAGTCGGGTGCCAAGACTATTATTATGTTGGTAATGGCGTCCTCCCTCCCATCTGAGTTCTTTTTCTGCTACCGCAGTAAGTGCAAGGTTTAATGCATTACGGTCTACATCCAATCTATCTGTAGAGAGTTGTGTGGGGTTAGCTTTATGACTTTTGCTTAGGGAAGAAAATTCCCTTTCAAGTTTGTGTATTTCTGCCTTACGAGCCTTGCGTAACCTGGTAGATATTTGGATGAGGACTCCCCTTATGGTGGCCTTATGAGCTGCCCATAGCGTTGAGGGGGAAATGTCTTCCACATCATTGAGGCGGAAGTAATCTTGGATATGTTGTTCTATTTCCGTAACATGTACAGGGTTGCTGAGAATGGAGGCATTTAAACGCCAATGAAACTCGGATCAAGGGATCGAACCTCCCTGAATGGAGAGAAGGACCATGGAATGGTCCGAGTAAGCAGAGTCCCTAATGGATGACCGACACACTAGTGGGATATGTTGTTGGAGGATAAAGAAATGATCAATTCTTGCAAAGGTTTGGTGAGGACTAGAGTAGTGAGTATAATCCCGAACCCTGGGATTAAGTTCCCTCCAGGCATCGATCAAACCATAGTGATATAATTGTCTGGCTACCTTAAGGCTCTGCTTAGTCGGACGAACCCTATCGGGGGCGTGATTTGTCCACCCCAGAGTCAAAAGCTAAATTAGAATCACCGCCGTAAATGACTATTCCTTCCGTTAGTGGAGACAAGGTACTAAGCATGGATTGGAAAAACTGTGCTTGCCCCTTGTTGGGAGCATAGTATGAGATAAGAGAGTAAATTTGTTCATCGATAATAATTTTAAGAAGAATAAATCTACCCCCTGGGGCTTTAAATTCGGAAACCAAAGAGAATTGAACCCTTCCTGAAAAGAAAAGACCTACCCCCTTGGTTTTGTTGTCAGAATTAGCTAAGTAAAATTTGGGGAATTTTGCGTGAATGAAAGAGGGTTGATAAGATTTCGGGAAATGTGTTTCTTGAAGAAAGAGGTTTTCAATTTTTAGGGTGTGACAATGCTGGAAAATCTTTTTACGTTTGATTGGGGAATTAAGACCTTGCACATTATGGGAGGCTAGTCGCAGTAATGGTTTGTGGTGGGGTATGTTAGCCATGGAGCAGAAAGGCACAGAAGGTAGGGATACCATTATGACCTACCCTCTCGCTTGTTACCAGCTGCAGACTGCGAGACACCGGGAAGGACATCCATGCTTCCATACGAGCCGCAAGGGAAAGAGAGACCGCTTCGTAAGCTATATCAGGGAGAGAAAGGAGGAAAAAGAAGAAAATGAAACAGACAAGAGAGAAATACATATAAGACATATGTTTCCCAGGTGGGGGATAATAACGGATCCACCCACCGAAGGAAGTCAACATTTCTATCCTCACAACGGAGGAGACGTCCAGACTAGATGAGACAGGCCCCTCAGGGACTGTCCCACCCAGAAAGGAAAGAGTGCTCAGGAGGAACGTCCCAGCCCCCACAGCACCAACCTAATAGCAATCAGTTTAAAATTAACAGATAAAACTGAACACCTGTAGCAAACCATAACTAATGGCTGTGATATATGACTTGCACACAACACAGGTGTTGTAAAGGGGGAAAAATGAGAGAGAACGATTAACAGAAGGTCCTGAAACCAAAGAACCTAAAAAGGTTCAGACTCCACAAAAAAAAAAAGAAAAAAAAGGAGTCCCTCAGAAGAAATAAATTTTTGTGCCAAAAATAGGACTGTGTCATTATCATGGAGGAAGACCATCTTTAGCTTTCTTATGTTTGGGGGAGATCCAGAGTGAAGTGAGAGGGCTGGATGGTGGTGGACGTTTGGCCATCCCAGAAGAAGTAGCCTGCATGGGGGACGGTGGATCCGAAGGGATGAGGCCTAGCTTGCGGAGCAGCAGTTCTCCTTCATGGAGTGAGGTAAAGCGGAAAGGTTTACCATTAAAATCAAATTTCAAGCCAAATGGGAATAACCACCAGTACTTAATGTTCTTCTGAGTCAGGATCGTCAGCAAAGGTTTTAGGGATCGCCTTTTTTGGATAGTGAAGGGAGAAATGTCGGCGTATAGTTGTATTTGGTGACCCATAATTTGTAGTTGGGGTGATAACCGAGCTCTCTTCATCACCTCTTCCTTGACGCTATAGTAGTGCGGTTTAACCACTATATCGCGTGGGAGACCATCTTGGCGGGGGGGGCCCAGGGCTCTGTGAGCGCGATCCAGTTCCATTCGGTGTGATCTGATGTCAGGGATGAGGGTCTTTATGAGTGAATGGACAGCGTCATGTACATCTGTTACCGATTCAGGAAGCCCCCTGATGCGGAAATTGAGTCTGCGGGATCTATTTTCCAAATCGTCGATTTTGGCGTAAGCCCCCTCAAGTTGATCGTGTAGTTCCTGGAAACGATCGGAATTCTGGTTCACTCGATCGATCGTGGCATCCATTTTAAGTTCAATACTTTCAATGTGGGAGCCCAGCATATGGAGATCAGATTTTATATGAGAGGTAATTCTAGACGCCGTCTGCGCTAGCCCCCTATCAAGCAGCTCTGCAAATTTGGAAAACATAGAAGACATGTCCTGTGACTGAGGGGACTGGGGTGGCTGAGGGATGAGCTGTGCTGCATTTATGAAGGCACCTGCATGCTGTGATCTGTGATCCCCTTCAGGAGATAGGCCATGAATGTCCTCCAGTGTATGCTGAATAAGCGATATTGTGGAGGCAGGGGACTGAGGACCTCCCTGGAGCTGTTGGGGGAGACCCCCTCCACATACCTCTTCGTGGAGACTGTCCCACCAGGGAGAAGAGCCTGTTGTTCCAGTGAGGGCCTCGGGAGGCGGCCGCTCCGCCGCCATCTTAGATATGTTGGCCGCTCCGGGGAGGCTTGCGAGACGGGTGCTCAGCCCTCTCCTCGCTTTCCCTTTTGGCATCCGCTAGTGCCCCTGTGTCGGTGGGTACCTCCGCTGTAAAAGGCGCTATGTTTTTCGGCGGTGTTCAGCCGCTAAGTGAGCGGAAAGGCTGGGACGTTGCAGAGCCCTGTGTTCAGGCGGCCATCACAGGGCGCCGCGTATGCACACTCTCCCTGTTTTGTTTTTTTAAAGCACAAAATTGTTTTTTTTTCCAATAAAGCACATTCTAAAAATTGCTGCACAAATACAGTGCGAGATAAAAAGTTGCAATGCCGGCCATTGTATTCTCTAGGGTCTTTGCTAAAAAAAATATATAATGTTTTGGTGTTCTATGTAATTTTCTAGCAAATAAATGATGATTTTTACATGTAGGATAGAAATGTCAGAATTGTCCTGAGTGCTCCAGAACGCCTGAAGGTGCTCCCTGCATGTTGGGCCTCTGTATGTGGCCAAGCTGTGTAAAGGTCTCACACATGTGGTATTGCCGTACTCAGGAGTAATAGAAGAATGTGTTTTGGGGTATAATTTGTGGTATGCATATGCTGTGTGTGAGAAATAACCTAATAATATGACAATTTTGTGAAAAAGAAATCTACTTAAAAAAACTCATCATGCATCTTTCTAAATACCTTGGAATGTCTTCTTTCCGAAAAGGGGTCATTTGGGGGGTATTTGTACTTTTCTGGCATGTTAGGGTCTCAAGAAATGAGCCATCAGTACTTCAGGTGTGATCAATTTTCAGCTATTGGCACCATAGCTTGTGGACTCTATAACTTTCACAAAGACCAAATAGTATACACCGATTTGTACTTATTTTTACTAAAGATATGTAGTAGTATAAATTTCACCCAAAATTTATGAAGAAAAATTACTAATTTGCTAAATTTTATAAAAGAAACAAAGAAAAATTATTTTTTTTACAGAATTTTCAGTCTTTTTTCTTTTATAGCGCAAAAAATTTAAAACCCAAACGGTGATTAAATACCACCAAAAGAAAGCTCTATTTGTGTGAAAAAAAGGGACACAAATTTCATATGGGTACAGTGACTGAGTAATTGTCATTCAAAATGTGAGAGCACCGAAAGCTAAAAATTGGTCTGGTTAGGAAGGGGGTTTAAGTGCCCAGTGGTCAAGTGGTCAAATGGTTAATAGAGGCTAAGATAATGAGAGCACCACATAGCCAATACTATAAGATACACAAGAGGTGCAAATGAAGAGTATAAAAATTTGAGTGTCAGCCCTCAATTATGGGAGTAAACATTGGGCAGTAGCAGAATAATATGCCAGCCAGTTGGTCCAAATACAGAAACACAAGGCTATAATTTTCTATTAAAATTAGAGCTTCAGTCCATGGGTACAGGTATAAAAAAAATGACCCCCACTACCTCCTAGCTTGTTGCCTTGTTGCCTTTGCATCACACAGGCTGGCATTCTGTCATTACAAGAAATTCTGGTATCACCACAGAACCCATCCCTCTCCGTTAGCATGTACCAACAGAAATTCTGGCATCACCACGAAGCCCATCCATTTACCAGCACATACAGACAGAAATTCTGCTACCACCATGAAACCCACCCATCTCCCAGTGTGAACCAACAGAAATTCTGGTACCACCACAGACCCCACACATCTCCCAGTGTGTACCGACAGAAATTCTGCTACCACCATGAAACCCATCCATCTCCTAGTGCATACCAACAGAAATTCTGGTACCACCATGGAACTCACCCATCTCCCAGTGTGTAGAAACAGAAATTCCAGTATCACCACATAGCCCGTACATCTCCTAATGCATACAAATTGAAAATCTGGTATCACCACAGAGCCCACCTATCTCCCAGCACATATCAACAGAAATGCTGGTACCACCACAGAACCCACCCATCTCCCAGTGTGTACCAACAGAAATTCCGGTACCACCATCATGGAACCCACCCATCTCCCAGTGTGTGCCAACAGAAATTCTGGCATCATCATGGAGCCCACTGATCTCCCAGCACATATCAACAAAAATTATGGTACTACCATGGAACCCACCCATCTCCCAGTGTGTACCAACAGAAATTATGGTACCATCACAGTGCCCACCCATTTCCCATTGCATACCAACATAAATTCTGGTACCACCATGGAACCCACCCATTTTCCAGTGCATAAATACAGAAATGCTGGTACCACAATGGAGCCCACCCATCTCCCAGCATGTACCAACAGAAATTCTGGTACCACAATGGAGCCCACCCATTTCCCAGAATGCACCAACATAAATTGGAAAATAGGTGCAGACACAATCAGTTAGCTTAACACGTGCGGACAGAGCAAACGTGCTGTCAGAAAGCTCCGTCACAAGCTCCGGCCTCTCTAGCCCACAGCTCTCCCCGGACCTCCAGCAGCCTGAACCAGCAATTAGAATGCCCCCCGGGCATGGGGGTTTAGGAACACGATCCCCCCGGCCCCCCATACGATCACTCTACCCAGCCACCTCCACATCACACCATCCACCACTGCCGCCTGCCCGCCAGCCGCTCCGGGCAGGAGCTCAGGAAACACCACGACTCCGGCCTAGCCCTGATCACCTGTCATCACCAGCCATCAGCTCACCCCTTCATCTCGCCTCCGCTCATCCATTTCGCCTGCGCAGGCCCGGGCACCCACGCCGACCGGACCTCCCCCTCATCCGCAAACGACACTACATAAGGACTGGGAAGCCGAGATGAGGATAGCCCGTGGCTCCGGTCTAGACCGCCGGCCATCTTGGTCCACCCAGTCCCTCCAGATACTGCCTTAAAACTTCACCAGGACCTGGAGTCAGCCCCCGGACCCCCCAGCAGGTTCTAACGGGACCTGGTCCCATTCCTGACCAGTCACTAGGGTGGGAAACACCCACAGCCACCATTGGCCACCTCCAATGCTCTAGCTAGCTAGACAAGGAAGACCGTGGCTGTGGCTGAGCCCCAGCCTACATTAGCCCACTTCCCAGCTTACCCTACCTCCCTCCTTTCAGCAGGCCAAAAACACAGATGCCTTTAGCAACCGGACAGCTACGCAGAGGTACCAGGTGACACAGC
This sequence comes from Lithobates pipiens, assembly GCF_037356315.1. Lineage (NCBI taxonomy): Eukaryota > Metazoa > Chordata > Amphibia > Anura > Ranidae > Lithobates > Lithobates pipiens. Next base: position 647,970,269 of record NW_027507903.1, on the reverse strand, counting down.
AAGCCAGGACCACCACAACAGGACCACCGCACAGCAAGCCAGGACCACCACAATCAGGTAAGCTCGTGGGACCCCCCTCCCACTCTTACCCCCCCTCCCCCAGCGGTTGATCCAGGGTCCATGGTCCGACCGCCTCCGAAGGTCAGGCAGGAATTTTTTCCCCTACTGGTGCAATTGGCTGGCACAGCTAGGGTTTTTTTGCCTTCCTCTGGATCAACGGGAGGGCAGTAGGTCAGCAGGCTCTCCCTCCCTCATCACCCCCACCGGAACTATTTACATCATCAACCATTCAGCTGTGTGCGTGCTTACAAATAGTCTTAACATGGCAGCAAGGTTGATAATTAGACTGACAACAGGATAAAACCTGGATCAGGATCATCATCTCAGTCCTCCTAGTACCATCGACTTCATCCTCGTGCCATGTGCCAATTCAAATACACAGCAGAAGTTGTCCACAGACTAAGGAATACCACATCAACATTGCCACCCTCCATTTAAAAAAATCCTACTAAAAGAACAACTACTAAAGACCAGCCTACAATCAACCATCAAACACAGGAAGATATCTACTCAACCACAACAATTAGCATGCGCCTTGATTAACACGGGGTCTGCAGCCAAACACAGACTGGAAGTACACAACTTCATCACCCAAAACAACGTAGATTGCATCTTCATCACGGAAAGCTGGCTAACTCCTGATTGAACTACAGGATCCTAACTGAGCATCTGAAAGGAAAAAAAGGAGGAGGCCTAGCAGCGATCTTTAAATCTCACCTGGTGCTCACCAAACCAGCCTTGCAGAACCCAGTGCCTTTAATGGAGACACTGACACTACATCTTCAATCAACACCCCATGACACCACTCACATTCTATTATGCTATAGACCGCCTGGACCAAAGACTAATCTTCTTACACCCCTCACGGAATTCATTTCAATACACACCCTGAAATCCAAAAACTTCCTGGCACTTTGGGACTTTAACCTCTGGGCAAACAATATCCAAGACCCTATCACGACCGACTGCATCAACTAACTGGAAGAACTGGGTCTCCAGCAACTGATAAAGACTCCCACACATGGTTCAGGACACACCCTGGACCTCATCTTCAAACAAAATATGGACATCGACATACTCGACAACATACCATTACCGTGGACGGACCACCACACCATCAAATTCAAAATCTCCACCAATACTACCCACCAAAAATGGAAACCTGCAACAACAATGCATTGGACCACATCGCAGAAGAAACTACACTCCGAATCCTGAATTTATGCCATTCATCGGAGCAAACACTCAGCTCCCTAAGGTATTACTACAATCAGCAGACTCAGTAGCTCCAAAATGCAGGACACTCATCAGGAGAAAAAACTCGGGATGGTTTAATGGCTCCCTCTCTCTGCTAAAGCAAGAATGCAGAAGAGCTGAAAGAGCGGTATGCTTAGAGCCCCTAGCAAAGGAAACCCAATATTTCTGCAATGAGTTATCAGATTTTTTCAGAAACAAAATCGAAACCATCAGAAAACAATTCATCAGAAAATAACAGCCAACCTCAGTCAACTAAAGCAAAAAGAATATATCTAAACCAACATCCCACAACCACCGAAGTTTTCTCTGACCCCAATTACCGCGGACACCACTAAAAACATCATCAAAAACCTTTGAGACAGTACATCACCAATTGACATCATCCCCACAAAACTCCTGAAAGAATGTTCCGACATCGTGGCTCCCACTATAACTCACCTCATAAATCAGTCGATTAAAGAAGGGATTGTTCCAGGTGCCCTCAAACAAGAAACCGTCAAACACCTTCTAAAGAAACCTAACCTTGACCCTCAGGACGCTAATAACCGCAGGCTGATAACAAGCCTTAACACCATCTCCAAGATCATGGAGAAAGCGGTAGTACAACAGATACAACACCCTCTGGATACGCATAAACTCCTGGACCCGCTGCAATCAGGCTTCCACCCGAGCCATGGAGCAGAAACAGCACTCCTCAAGATATGGGACGACGCCCTCGAAGCAGCAGATGACGGAGAATCATGTCTCCTGGTACTGTTGGACCTCAGTGCAGCGTTTGATACAGTGGGCCACAATACTCTACTCATCCGCCTCACAGAAGTAGCAGGAGTCACAGACTCAGATCTTCAGTGGTTCGCATCCTTCCAAGAAATCTTTCTCAGACAGTGAAATAAGGAGAATTCACCTCTGAAACCCGGGCAGTCTCTTGCGGAGTCCCTCAAGGATCGTCCTTGTCGCCAGTGCTCTTCAACATATACATCCGCCCATTTCTCAAAATCATCAGATTACCAGACCTCTGCTTCCACTCATACGCTGAGGACACGCAACTTTACTTTGGTATCACCGGACAAAAAGACCATCATCAGCAACTAGAAAATTGCCTCACTTTGATAGAAGACTGGATGACCACAAACTCCCTCAAACTCAATTAATCAAAAACAGAGCTTCTTATCCTACACGCAAACCATAATTCCCGAACCAAGATCCCCTGGACACCACCCACCATCTTTGGGCAGACCATCTCCCCAAAGACCAAGGCCAAGAGTCTTGGGGTCACTTTTCACTCGCAAATGTCAATGAATGCGCATGTAGGAGCAGTAGTCAGTGCTCTGCCTGCTACGCAGACTCATCCCTTTCATCCCAAAGAAGGACAAGGCAGTGGTAGTTGAAACAATCATTAATTCACGACTTGACTATGCAAACTCCGTTTACATAGGACTACCACAATATCAACTTGCGCGCTTACAACTTATCCAAAACACGGTGGCAAGGCTGATAACAGGAAAAAAACCCTGGGAATCCAACTCCCCTTCCCTGAGGAGCCTACATTGGCTAACCGTAAAGAATCGGAAAACATTCAAGACCCTCTGCCTCACCCACAAATGCATGCATGGAGATGCTCCTCAATACCTACTTGAGAAAATAAAACACTACACACCCAACCGCAGTCTTCGATCAACTAACCAAAACCTCCTCCTCGTTCCCAAATCCTGGTACAAATCAAAGGGGGAACGTAGATTTGCTGTCCAAGGTCCGCGGCTATGGAGCGCTCTACCAACCAACGTCTGCTTGGAAGAAAACCACCAGGTCTTCAGGAAAAAACTCAAGACCTTCCTCTTCTAAGAAGCTTGACAACAAAGCTCATCACAGCGCCTTGAGGCGATTCAGTTCACGTTGTGCGCTATACAAATTATTCATTCATTCATTTTCTGGTACCACCATGGAACACACCCATCTCCCAGTGCATACAAACAGAAGTTCTGGTACCACATTGGAGCCCACCCATCTCCCAGCATGTACCAACAGAAAATCTGGTACCACAATGGAGCCCACCCATCTCTCATCATACGCCCAATGGAAATTCTGGTACCACTATGGATCCCACCCATCTCCCTGAGCATACCATCACCCCTGAAGAAGGGGGAGGCAGTTCCCCGGGAACGTGTTAGCTTGATCTGTAAATTTTTTATACTTCCAATAAACCATTGTATTCTGCATTTAAGGGTCACAATATTCTGGACACTGGGTGCTCCTCCCATTCAAGTACCCAACACAGGGTCTGATCAGAGAGCCTTTGTTCATCTCCAATATGGGGGTGGCAGATTTATAGTTTACAGAAGGAATATAACATTATTAAGTTCAGCTCATTGAAAGTGCCAAGGATGCTACATTTCTTTAGGATCAAAGATATTTTCAGTACTTACTGAAAATATTCTTAGCTTAAAAGGTGAAAATAAATGCACCTACCACATCTATGGATCAGTAAGCAACAACATATCGTTTTTTGTTTTTATTGCGTTTGGATACACTATATGTAAAAAAGAGAGTGCATAAAGAATTTAGATTGCGAGCTGGCTGCACACCCCATATGATTCTACAGAAAATGAAAAATGGATTCCCCTTGGGGTTTTTTGGCAACAATGAGAAACAAAGATAGATATATTTTTCTTTTTTCTTTTCTTCCATTTCTCTTCTCTTTCTTTCCCCTTCCAGGGCCATCACTAAATATCACTACAAAGGTATCATGGAAGAAACATTGTAACAACAACAGTGATATAATGATATCAATTATTGTGTTAATGTTGTGCACCATCATTTAGGTATTAAATAATATGATTATTTTGTAAATATAATTTGTATATTGTTACTTCATATAATTTCTTTTCACTCTCCCAGGGCATCGTGGGTGCTGCAGCAACTATTAGGGTGGAGTTCCATTGGTGGTATCACTGACTTCCCGGCACGGGGACAGGAGAGAGTACATTGCTTATTGTTTCCCGTCCTCTAATCCCCTTAGTCATACCAACTCTGACTGGAGAAACTATCCCCGTGCCGGTGTTCTGCCTAATAGAGTCCGGCCATCTAATGGTGTCCGCTCCGTACTGCGCATGCGCAGTACGGAGCAGACGAAGCTTCGGAAAAACTCCGAAGCTGAACGGCGCCTGCACCGTGAGTGGAAGTGGTAGCCCCACCATCCAAGCGGACATAGGGTTGTGAATTTTAGAGGGCCCCTCGCAGGCGAGCTTCGCTCGCCACGCTTCGGGCTCGGCCTCGCTCCGCTCGGCTCTTTTTTATTCTACCTCTATGTCCACTTGGATAGTGGGGATAGAACCTGGACTCACGGCGCAGGCGCCGTTCATCCTCGGCAATTTTCGGAATCTGTGTTCCTGTGTACTGCGCATGCGCAGTACGCAGGGGACACTATCTGATGGAGGACACTATTTTACAAGACACCGGCGGCGTTCCGCGATCGCTGCTGGACGCTGGGTTGCGCGCAACGCGCATGCGTGAGCAATCCCCTCGCTTCAACGGGGTGATTTGTATAGCGCATGCGTGTGCGTGTCATGCTGACGTCACGCTAGTTGCGTCGGAGACAACGGCAGTTCTTGGGGCATTGATTGCCTTTCCGGAACGCAGAGGAAGTGACAGGAGAGCCGCTGTAATGGCTCAGGGGTCTGAGAGGAGCAGTATGTGGGCTGAGATAAGCGCACCCATGGGGAGGAGAACCACCCCTGTACACAATTAAGTGATCAAGTAAGTGCTATAAATAGGGGACATCTGCCAGGATTCCTTTAGTTGATTCCTGGAGCGCCATACAACACAGACTACTCAGACAGGTATGAAATACATTGAAAAACAGGTCTTTTACTTTCCCTGCCGGCATAGAAAAGCTTCTTAATAATTTAAATGTAATTGTATTTTGGTTGCAGTTTCCCTTCGCTGCTGCGGGCTTTGCAATACCTGCAGCAAGGGGTTAACATAGACCTTATTGGCTACCCTGTGAGGCTAGCAGGCAGGGGAGGGCTGGCAGCCTTAGCCCTGGGGGGCAAGTCTAGTCAAGTGGCCCATTAATCCACAAATCAGCTCAATCAGTTCACCATCACTAGTGCCCATCAATGCAGCCTCATCAGTGCCCATCAATGCAGCCTCACCAGTGCCCATCAGCTCAGCCTTGTCAGTGCCCATCATTGCTGCCTCACCATAGCCCATCAATGCAGTTTGTTCAGTGCATGGGGATTAGAGAGAGAAAAGCCGCTGGATAACACAGAGCGGAGATCTCCCGCTTACCCAGTGCGGCTTCTGTCATACGAAGTCCTGGCTCCTGGACCAGGTTCTATGATAGATGTCACCAGTGTGCTCTTTATCATAGGACATCCTTGGCTTCCTGGCGGTACACTGAGGTACACGCCACCAAGGAGCCTATGCACGTACCCAGTTGCTGCAATGTCTGCCGGGCACCCGCAGTCGCTCATGACAGAGCAGGAATGTGGATCCGTGTGTGTAAATACACAGATCATGTGTTCCTAGTATATAGGATCGGTCTCCTCCCTAGTCAGTCCCATCTCCCCCACAGTTAGAATCATTCCCTAGGTAACACATTTAACCCCTTGATTGCCCCCTAGTGTTAACCCCTTCCCTGCCAGTGATATTTATACAGCAATCAGTGCATTTTTATAGCACTGATCGCTATATAAAAGTCACTGGTCCCAAAATAGTGTCAAGTGTCTGATCTGTCCACCGCAATGTCATAGTCACAATAAAAATCACAGCATTACTAGTAAAAAGAAAAAAAGAATAAAAATTCCATAAATCAATAACCTATTTTGTAGACGCTATAACCTATTACTGCTTATCGCAATTTTTTTTACCAAAAATATGTAGAAAATTACACATCGGCCTAAACTGAGTAAACTTCTTTTTTTTTTTTTTTTAATGTTGGTATATTATAGAAAAAAGTAAAAAATATTGTGTTTTTTTTTTTTAACCAGTTCCCGACCAGCGCATGCCGATGTACGCCGGCAGAATGGCACGGGCAGGCATATTGGCGTATAGGTACATCCAATCTTTAATGCCCTCCTGCCATCGCAAGCGGGACCCCCGTGAGTCTGGTCGCGGGTCCCGCGGACTCGATTGCCATGGGCATATGCGCGATCGTCTCACGGGGCGGCTGAATGGAGAGATGCCGTTGTAAACAGCATCTCCCCGTTCTGCCTAGCAACAAGTCACGCTGATCTCTGCTCCATGTGATTGGAGCAGAGATCAGTGTTCACTAAATGAAAGCCCAACCCCCCCACAGTTAGTAACATACCCCTAGGAACACTTAACCCCTACACTGCCACCCACTGGTTAACCCTTTCACTGCCAGTGTCATTTACACAGGAATCACTGCATTTGTATAGCACTGATTGCTGTATAAATGACAATGGTCCCAAAAATGTGTCAAAAATGTCCAGTGTGTCCGCCATAATGTCTCAGCCACAATAAAAATTGCTGATTGCCGCCATTACTAGTAGAAAAAAAATATTATTAATAAAAATGCCATAAAACAATCCCCTATTTTGTAAACGCTATAACTTTTGTGCAAACCAATCAATAATTGCTTATTGCAATTTTTTTTTTACCAAAAATATGTAGAAGAATACGTATCGGCCTGAGAGAAAAAAAGTTTTTTTTTATATATTTTTGGGGGATATTTATTATAACAAAAAGTAAAAAAAATGTGTTTTTTTTTCAAAATTGTCCCTCTATTTTTGTTTATAGCGCAAAAAATAAAAACCACAGGGGTGATCAAATACCACCAAAAGAAATCTCTATTTGTGGTTAAAAAAAAGACATCAATTTTGTTTGGGAGCCACGTCGCACACCCACGCAATTGTCAGTTAAAGTGACGCAGTGCCGAATCGCAAAAAGTGGTCTGGTCTTTGGCTAGCAAAATGGTCCGGGGCTGAAGTGGTTAAAGTTGGCACTCTTTTTTTTGTTTAAAGCGCAAATAATAAAAAACGCAAAGGTGATCAAATACCACCAAAAGAAAGCTCTATTTGTGGGAAAAAATGTATTTGGGTACAATGTTGCATGACCGCACAATGAAAATTGACCTGGGCAGGAAGGGATGAAAATGCCCGGTATTGAAGTGGTAAATTAATGAAAGTGTATTTCTTCCAAAAAAATTGTATTTGAAAAACAGCTACATAAATACAGTGGGACATAAAATATTGCAACAATTGCCATTTTATTCTCTAGGGTCTCTGCTAAAAAAAATATATATATATATATATATTTAATATGTTTGGGGGTTCTAAGTAATTTTCTAACAAAAGATTTGTTACTTGTAAACAAGTTTCAAAAAAGGTTTAGTCATGAAGGGGTTAATAATATCAGCTCCCAGCTTGAAACAATGGGAAAGAAGTGAGAAATCTTCATAGTGTAAAACCTTTTAATAAAAAATAAAAAAAACACATTCACCAAAAAAATTACATTATCTCTGCTCTGTCCTCAGGATCAGCCTCATGGGGTGACAGTCTGCTCCCCCGCAGCCTCTCGTTTGTCCTCGTCCTGTGGGCAGGCTAGGGATTTTTTTGCGCCCAGGAATTGCTATTGGGCTGTCGGCATTAGGGACTACATGTCCCACGATGCTTTGGAGCTGCTGGAGGCTTGGCTGATGGGCTCCCTCCCTCTACCAATGAGGAAGCAGGGGAGGGAACAGAGTGGGCGGCCGCTCACACATGCTGCAGTGTTCGGAGGAGAGGAGGAGGGGGAGGAAATCCCCCACACGAGCTGATAGGTTGTCTATCCCTCCACTGTCAGTGGATTAGTGTGAGCGCGACCGACGGGAGGTGCGGGAACAGAGCGGCCTCCACTACATAAGTGAGTGCCTCTTGAGTTTCCGCGCCCCTCCCTCCGCCTCAGCTTGCAGCCCCTGCCCTGACCCGAAAAGAAAAAAAAATCGTGAGTGGTGGCCGCTGGCCATTATGCGTATATTGTTAGGGCAGCCTAGGGGGAAATTGCCACCCTGCCCCCTGGCCCAGCCCGCCCCTGCTAGCAGGCACAGCATACAGGTAGGGATGAGCTTCATGTTCGAGTCGAACGTACGTTCGACTCGAACATTGGCTGTTCGTCCGTTCGGCGAAGTCCGAACATTTTGGTCCGTTCGCGTCAAATTCGTGTGGCGCTCACGGCCCACAATGCACAGCGATGGCGCAGTGCATTGCTGGCTCATGATTGGCCAAGCATGCACTGTGACCCCGCATGCTTGGCCAATCGCAGCGCCAGCAGCGAGGAGAGCCATGATTGGCCACAGGCAGGATGCCTGTGGCCAATCATAGTTCAGGCTGTGTAGTGCACGCCCCACACTATATAAGGCCGCCAGCGCGGCGGCCTCGTGTAGTGTGTTGGCGTCTGAAGCAGTGGGTGTTCTGTGTACCTTCAACACAGTACACACCGATCGTTTTCGGCCGATTTTCGATCTTGCTGTTGTGTAGTGGTTATTGTCTGCGTGCCCTGACCGCAGTATACACCGCTATATTCACCTCACCTATATAGCTAGTGATCTATCTTTTATAATAGAGCTTGCAGTCAGTAGTGTTAGGAGCTTGTGCGTGCTGTCTGCGTGCTCTGTACCCAGTACACACCGCTATATCCACCTACATAGCTGTTCTCTATTTGAGACCACTTGCCATCTGCAGGAGTTATTGGTGTTCTCTGGTTATTGTCTGCGTGCCCTGACCGCAGTATACACCGCTATATTCACCTCACCTATATAGCTAGTGATCTATCTTTTATAATAGAGCTTGCAGTCAGTAGTGTTAGTGCGTGCTGTCTGCGTGCTCTGTACCCAGTACATACCGCTATATCCACCTACATAGCTGTTCTCTATTTGAGCCCACTTGCCATCTGCAGGAGTTATTGGAAGTTGTGTGTGCCTCCAGCACAGCACAGTATACATCTGTATATACCCCTTTATCTCTGGTGTTCTATAATAAAGGCATCTGCAGGAGTTAGTGGGTGTTGTGTGCCTCTAGCACAATATACACTACCGAACTGCTTTTTTACCCAACTCCCTTCAGGCCATTACCATGTCTGGAAGGCCAGCAAGGAGAGGCAGACAGGCGCGAGCCGATAAAAGAGGGCAAGCAGGCTCTGTGTCTAGAGACAACAGTGCTGGTCGTGGACGCGGTGCATTGTCATCAGCACGTGGCCATGGGACACGCTTGTCCTTCTTTTCGGCAGCTGGACATGTTGAACCGCAACATGCCAACGACTTGGTAGAGTGGATGACCAAGCCCTCTTCATCCTCCTCATCCTCTCTCACCCAGTCTCAGGGTACTAGCAAAGCAGCTGCCAACGCATCGTCTTCCCTCCTCTCAATGTCATCATCAGTGACTCCTTCCCTAGACCCACCACGTCCTCCTGAGGAGTCTCCTGAACTCTTTGAGCACAGTGTTGGGTACATGCTCCAGGAGGATGCCCAGTGTTTTGTGGGCTCTGATGATGACCCTCAGCTAAAGGAAGGCAGTAGCGTGAGCGCAGAGAGAGGGGATGCTCAAGAAGGACAGCAATCTGGCAGTCATGTTCCACAAGCTGCAGCATACTGCCAGGTTTGCTACAGCGATGAAGAGGGAGGGGATGATGAGGGCACTGACTCCACGTGGGTGCCTGGAAGGAGAGAGGAGGAGGAGGATGAGGAGGAGGCACATGTCCAACGAGGCAGGATGCCCTCCGGGGGCCAGCTTAGGGGCAGCACACCGACTGAATCACACCGCAGAGCTCCGCCTGTGCAGAGCGCTGCCTCTGCGCGTTATTCTAAAAGTTCTTTGGTGTGGGCCTTTTTTGAGACGAGTGCATCAGATCGCACCGCTGCTATTTGCAACATATGTCTCAAGCGTATCTCACGTGGCCAAAACATCAGCCGCTTGGGCACCACATGCTTGACCAGACATATGTTGACCTGCCATGCAGCTCGTTGGCAAGCGTACCTCAAAGACCCACACCAAAGAACAAAGCGGACCTCTCCTTGCTCCTCATCAGCTGGCATCTCCAACCCCACTAGACATTCAGTCCTCTCTGAAACCTGCTCTGAGAGGAATGAAGGTGTAGAATTAGGTGTGTCACAGCCAAGTGCTTCCGGGAACTCTGCTAGCGGTACACCCACGTCCGATTATAGCAGGCAAATGTCCCTGCCCCAGCTGCTGGACCGGCGGAAGAAGTTCACTCCCAGCCATCCACATGCCCAGCAGTTGAATGCTAGCTTGGCTAAATTGCTAGCACTTCAACTGCTGCCTTTTCAGTTGGTAGACCCGGCCCCCTTCCGTGAGTTTGTACAATGTGCGGTTCCTCAGTGGCAGGTCCCCAAACGCCACTTTTTCTCACGGAAGGCGATTCCGGCTCTCTACCGGCATGTGGAAGGCAATGTCCTTGCCTCGCTGGACAGGGCGGTCAGCGGTAAGGTGCATATTACCGCTGACTCATGGTCCAGCAGGCATGGACAGGGACGTTACCTGTCTTTCACGGCCCATTGGGTCACTCTTCTGGCAGCTGGGAAGGATGCAGGACAAGGTGCAGTAGTGTTGGAGGTTGTTCCGCCACCACGCCTCCAAAATGCTACTATTGGTTGTGACACACCTCTCTCCTCCACCCCCTCCTCTTCTTCTTCCTCCATGGCCTCTTCCAGTGCTCTGTCCTCAGAACCAGCGGTGCTCCGTAGGCGTTCCAGGGGCTACGCAAGTACGCAGGCAAAACGATGCCATGCCGTGCTTGCGCTGGTTTGTTTGGGGGACAGGAGCCACACTGGGGCGGATGTTTTGTCAGCTCTGCAGGGGCAGGCCGAGAGGTGGTTGACGCCACGCCAGCTTAAGCCAGGAATGGTGGTTTGCGACAATGGCACCAACCTCCTCTCCGCCCTCCGACAGGGACAACTGACCCATGTGCCCTGTGTAGCTCACGTCCTTAACCTGGTGGTGCAGCGGTTCTTGGACAGGTACCCCAGCTTACAGGATGTCCTGAAGCAGGCCAGGAAAGTCTGTGTGCATTTCCGCCGATCATTTAATGCCTGTGCTCGGCTGGCTGAGCTCCAAAAGGAGTTGAACCTGCCCAAGAACCGCCTTATATGTGACATGCCCACCAGATGGAACTCAACATTGGCCATGCTGCAGCGGCTGCACACGCAGCAGAGGGCCATCAATGAGTACCTGTGCGACTACGGCACCAGGACAGGGTCAGGGGAGCTTGGTTTTTTCTCACCACGCCAGTGGGGCATGATCAGGGATGCATGCACTGTCCTGTCACCGTTTGAGGAGGCCACAAGGATGGTGAGCAGTGACAGTGCATGCATCAGTGACACTGTACCTCTTGTCCACCTCTTGGAGCATACGCTGCGTGGAATAATGGACAGGGCACTTGAGGCAGAACAGAGGCAGGAAGAGGAGGACTTCCTTGCCTCTCAAGGCCCCCTTTATTCAGACAGTGTTCCTGCTGTGCCACCCATCACACAGGAAGAGGATGAGGAGGAGGAAGAGGAGGAGGAGGATGATTGTGTCAGCATGCAGCAGCAGCAGTCTTGTAGGGATGATTTACAGTCCCAAGAAACACGTGGACTTGTACGTGGCTGGGAGGAGGTAGCTGCGGATCATGTTGTCCTTAGTGACCCAGAGGACTCCGGACCGAATGCCTCAGGCCTTGCAGAAAGCTCTGTGCAACGCGTTCCCAGAGACTGGGAGGTTACAAACTCCTGGTCCTGGACAACGTGTTGCTGAGGCATCGGTCAGAAGGAGCGGTGGAGAAGGTGGCCGTCTGACTGATGCTTTCAGACAATTTTTTAGTCCGCAGCCCCAAGGTATGATCGGTTCCAGCACCCATCGCCAGCGTCGGATTTACATGGTGCAGGAATACCTAGGGGCAAGGTCAGACTTGGACACCTTTCCCACCGAAAATCCTCTGGCTTACTGGGTCTTGAGGATGGATCACTGGCCAGAGCTTGCACAGTATGCAATTGAGCTACTGGCCTGTCCTGCATCCAGCGTTCTTTCGGAACGCACCTTCAGTGCTGCTGGTGGCTTTGTTACCGATCACAGGGTGCGCCTGTCCACCGAATCAGTTGATCGACTGACCTTCATCAAGATGAATCAGTCTTGGATCACCCACAGCTACCAAGCACCTGAAGCTGATGTAACCGAATAATTTTTTTTGAAATACCACATCCCTTCAAGACTGCCTATGCTGATGCTGAGTGACTGTCCTGTTATGTTGATTGTCTATCCTCTTCCTCCTCCGTTGATATGTTGGAAGAACATTTTTGATTCTGGGCGATGCCAGCAGCCCAATTTTTCTGCCCCTGTTTAACAGGGGCGTTTAATTAAAATTTTTGATGCAATGCTTTGCAGCAGGGCTATTTCCTGCAATAAAACTAGAGTATATGGCAGAGGTTGCAGTGTGGTGGCACCAGCACCAGTGCCTAAGGCCCAATTTTTCTGCCCCTGTTTAACAGGGGCGTTTAAGTACAATTTTTGATGCAATGCTTTGCAGCAGGGCTAATTCCTGCAATAAAACTAGAGTATATGGCAGAGGTTGCAGTGTGGTGGCACCAGCACCAGTGCCTAAGGCCCAATTTGTCTGCCCCTGTTTAACAGGGGCGTTTAAGTACAATTTTTGATGCAATGCTTTGCAGCAGGGCTAATTCCAGCAAAAAAACTAGAGTATATGGAAAAGGTTGCAGTGTGGTGGCACCAGCAGCAGTGCCTAAGGCCAAATTTTTCTGCCCCTGTTTAACAGGGACATGTAATTACAATTCTTGATATAATATTTCACAGGAGGGCCCCTTCCTGTGCCCACCCAGAGTAACGGTGAGGACTTATAGTGTTGTGGCACCAGCACCACAACCACCAAAGGTCAATTTTTCTACCACTGTTCAACAATGGCATGTAATTACAATTCTTGATATAATCGTTCACAGCAGGGCGCTCCAGTGCCCACCAAGAGTCACTTTGAGGGCTTACAATGTTGTGGCAAAACCAACACCTTGTTCCGCCATTTCTGCAGAGCATATAGGGCAGGCCCCTACTTTCAAACATCCAACTTACAAACATCTCCTACTTGCAAACGGAAGGAGACAGCAGCAAGTGAGATGAAAAAAGATGGACGACAAAACAAATTATACAGGGGTGATAACCCTTCCCTATGTTTTCCAAAAAGCTTAAAAATAGTTTTTTTGACTGGAGCTACACTTTAAAAATGTACCAGTTGAAAATTACAAACAGATTCAACTTAACACAACAAACCTACACAGTCCCTGTCTTGTTTGCACCGCCTGTATACTGCTGTTCTGAGTATATAGGGCCTGGGGGCCACACGCATTTCCTTTTTTTAATATGGGTACGGGGTTCCCCTTAATATGCGTACAAGACCCAAATAGGCTGGTAATGGGCAGGGAGGGCTACCCATGCCATTTTTCTCAATGATTTTCAACCATATTGCAGGAACCAGATATAACATTAAAACCGCAAGCAGTTTTAAATGGTGTTATTTCCGTTTAATGTCATTTTGTGCAGGGACTGTTCTAAACACGGGAAACACGTGGCACTTCACAGGCATACTACAGACACCCCCCAGGCACCATATTTAAAGGAATATTTCACTTTTTTTTTCACTTTAATCGTCATTAAAATCAGTGCTCCCGCCAAAACGGCCGTTTTTAAAACTTTTTTTTTGCATTGACCCATGTCCCCTGAGGCAGGAGTCAGGTCCCCAAACCCTTTTTAGGACAATATGTTGCATATTAGCCATTAAAATTAGCACTTTCCATTTCGAACGTTCGAGTCCCATAGACTTCAATGGGGTTCTAACGTTCGTAACGAACGTGGGGTCAGTTCGAAAGTTCTGGTGCGAACCGAACCGGGGGGTGTTCGGCTCATCCCTAACCACCACCATATTTTACTGTTGGTATAATGTTCTTTTTCTGAAATGCAGTGTTCCTTCTACGCCAGATATACTTGGACACACGCCTTCCAAAGAGTTCCACTTTTGTCTCATCGGTCCACAGAATGTTGTCCCAAAAGTCTTGGGGATCATCAAGATGTGTTGTGGAGAAATTGAGATGAACTTTGATGTTCTTTTTGCTCAGCAGTGGTTTTCTCCTTGGAACTCTGCCATGCAGGCCATTTTTGCCCAGTCTTTTCCTGATGGTGGAGGCATGAACGCTGACCTTAACTGAGGCAAGTGAGGCCTGCAGTTCCTTGGACGTTGTTGTGGGGTCTTTTGTGACCTCTTGGATGAGTCGTCGCTGCGCTCTTGGGGTAATTTTGGGCGGCCGGCCACTCCTGGGAAGGTTCACCACTGTTCCATGTCTTCGCCATTTGTGGATAATGGCTCTCACTGTGGTTCGCTGGATTCTCAAAGCTTTGGAAATGGCTTTATAACCCTTTCCAGACTGATAGATCTCAATTACTTTCTTTCTCAATTGTTCCTGAATTTCTTTGGGTCTCGGCATGATGTGTAGCTTTTAAGGATCTTCTGGTGGACCTTACTGTGTCAAGCAGCTCCTATTTAAGTGATGCCTTGATTGTGAACAGGTGTGGCAATAATCAGGCCTGGGTGTGGCTAGAGAAATTGAACTCAGGTGTGGACAACCACAGTTATAGTATGTTTTAACAAGGGGGGCAATCACTTTTTCACACAGGTCCATGATGGTTTGGATTTTTTTCACCTTTAATAATAAACACCTTCATTTACAAATTGCATTTTGTGTTTACTTGTGTTGTCCTTGACTATTGTTTAAATTGGTTTGATGTTCCGAAACACTTAAGTGTGACAAACATGCAAAGGAACAGGAAATGAGGAAGGGGGCAAACACTTTTTCACACCACTGTAGAAAGAATATAGCCATCTTCCTAAATTCAAATTTCAAACAGAATAAGTTTGAATACAATAGAAAAGAACAGAATTGAATAGAATAGAATAAAAAAAAAACTATAGAATGGAATAGAAAGAGAATAACCATTTCCCAAAATTCAAATAGAATAAATTAAAATTTGAGTAGAATAGAAAAAAATCTAATATAATTGAAAAGACAATAGAATAGAATAAAATAGAATAGAACAGAAAGAATATAACCATCTTCCGAAATTTGAATTTTGAATAGAATAGAATGGAAACTAAAATAATAGAATAGAAAAGAATGAAAAATAATATAATAAACAATAGAAAAGAAGAGAATAGAAAGAATATAACAATATAACCATTTTCCTAAAGGTGAATTTCGAATACAATAAATTTGAATTTGAATAGAGTAGAAAAGAAAGAAATAGAATAGGAAATAAAAGAATACCAAAAAGAAAAAACAACAACAATACAAATAGAATGAAATCGAAAAAATCTAACCATCTTACAAAATTCAAATTTTGAATAGAATAAATTTCACGTTCGAAAAGAATTCGATTCAAAGGCAATTCAATTCAAATTCGGATCGATTCAAATTTTTATTATTTCGGTTGAATTGAGTTCAACTCGACCGAATTCTGAAAATTCAAATCCATTCAAATTCGAATAAACAAAATAAATTCCGTAAAACGAATTGAACAAATTTATGTAAATAATGACTCCGAAACAAAACAAAACGCATTTTTTCATTCTGCCCCGGTCTAATTACCATTGCTACAGAAGAGAATGGTTGGCACAGCTACAGTAGATCCATTAGAGCGTCACGTTTCCTGTACAGAGTATACAAATGACCTTCTTTACTTGCTAAGCATATAAACTGAGAATTTTTGTTGGGAATGCAGAAATTCATCAACTGAAATAACATTAAATTCACCTACAAATGATACGTGTGAACAAAGACATTGCTCTAGTGCCCCCTGGCTGTCATGGATGGAAAACATGCTCTAACTGGCCAATTTTGGTTCATTTTTGCTCATGCAGCAAAAATATGCATAAAAAATAAATGAGGAAGTGAACTTTCTTGGTACCCCCAGAAACTTCATAATACAACCAAACTGACAATATTTAAAATAAAATGTATTTTATTGCAAATGCATCAATAAAAACAAATAGCCTGCAAGCCTAGTATGAGCTCCCCCCCCCCTTTGGACTCTGCTCCCACATAGAAATTCAGTACGTATAGTATCAACTGCTATACAAAATATCAAAATAGAGACTGCTATAACATCAGACTGTCAGGTTTAGTGGGGAACAGTCCCACCCCCGATGTATCTCTACATGTTTCACGGCGCTCAGCCGCTTCACCGGGAGATATGAAGGGTCATGCCGGGTACGCACAATTGGACTTTCCAACGGGAAATGTTGGATGCGAGCTTGTTGGCGGCAAGTCCAACCGTGTGTATGTTCCACTGGACATTTGTTGGCGGACTTTCTGCCAACAAATGTTGGCTAGCAGGTTCTTAGATTTTCCTCCAACAAATGTTTGTTGTCGGACTTTCCGATCGTGTGTACACAAGTCCGTCCGCGTAAAAGTCCACGCATGAATCAAGGACCAGCCGGAAGCGATCGGTCTTGTAAAACTAGTGCTCGTAGTGGAGATATCATGTACATCACTATGTTCATAATTGTTGGCCAACATTTGGTACAAGGGATGGTCTTAGACTGTGAACATGGTACAGGGGATGGTCTTAGACTGTGGACATGGTACAAGGGATGGTCTTAGACTGTGGACATGGTACAAGGGATGGTCTTAGACTGTGGACATGGTACAAGGGATGGTCTTAGACTGTGGACATGATAGAGGGGATGGTCTTAGACTGTGGACATGGTACAAGGGATGGTCTTAGACTGTGGACATGGTACAGGGGATGGTCTTAGACTGTGGACATGGTACAGAGGATGGTCTTAGACTGTGGACATGGTACAAGGGATGGTCTTAGACTGTGGACATGATAGAGGGGATGGTCTTAGACTGTGGATATGGTACAGGGGATGGTCTTAGACTGTGGACATGGTACAAGGCATGGTCTTAGACTGTGGACATGGTACAGGGGATGGTCTTAGACTGTGGACATGGTACAAGGGATGGTCTTAGACTGTGGACATGGTACAAGGGATGGTCTTAGACTGTGGACATGGTACAAGGGATGGTCTTAGACTGTGGACATGGTACAGGGGATGGTCTTAGACTGTGGACATGGTACAGGGGATGGTCTTAGACTGTGGACATGGTACAAGGGATGGTCTTAGACTGTGGACATGGTACAAGGGATGGTCTTAGACTGTGGACGTGGTACAGGGGATGGTCTTAGACTATGGACATGGTACAAGGAATGGTCTTAGACTGTGGACATGGTACAGGGGATGGTCTTAGACTGTGGACATGGTACAGGAGATGGTCTTAGACTGTGGACATGGTACAGGGGATGGTCTTAGACTGTGGACATGGTACAGGGGATGGTCTTAGACTATGGACATGGTACAGGGGATGGTCTTAGACTATGGACATGGTACAGGGGATGGTCTTAGACTGTGTACATGGTACAGGGGATGGTCTTAGACTGTGGACATGGTACAAGGGATGGTCTTAGACTGTGGATATGGTACAGGGGATGGTCTTAGACTGTGGACATGGTACAAGGAATGGTCTTAGACTGTGGACATGATACAGGGGATGGTCTTAGACTGTGGACATGGTACAGGGGATGGTCTTAGACTGTGGACATGGTACAAGGGATGGTCTTAGACTGTGGACATGGTACAGGGGATGGTCTTAGACTGTGGACATGGTACAAGGGATGGTCTTAGACTGTGGACATGGTACAAGGGATGGTCTTAGACTGTGGACATGGTACAGGGGATGGTCTTAGACTGTGGACATGGTACAGGGGATGGTCTTAGACTGTGGACATGGTACAGGGGATGGTCTTAGACTGTGGACATGGTACAGGGGATGGCCTTAGACTGTGGACATGGTACAGGGGATGGTCTTAGACTGTGGACTTTTTCCATCTGAATTTCCGACACTGGATCTCAAATTTTCCGACAACAAAATCCGTTCACGTAAATTCCGATCATGTGAACACAATTCCGACGCACAAAGTTCCATGCATGCTCAGAATCAAGCAGAAGAGCAGCACTGGCTATTAAACTTCATTTTTCTCGGCTCGTCCTACGTGTTGTACGTCACCACGTTCTTGACGTTCGGAATTTCCGATCAACTTTGTGTGACCGCGTGTATGCAAGACAAGTTGGAGCTAACACCTTTCGAACAAAAATCCACAGTTTTATTGTTGGAAAGTCTGATCCTGTGTACGGGGCATTATAATGCCTAGAAATGTACAAAAAAACAACACTGTAATACAAAATATATCAAAGAAATATACAAGGAATGCAAACGAGAGGTAGCTATCAACCAAAGTGATGTTCCCTCCCACCGGTGGTCATGGGAGACCATAAAAGACTAAAAACTGCAAACCAAAAATATATACAGTAGAGTATAGTCATATACTCTACTCTATATCTACATAACATTCATTTAGGTATGAGAGAGGTTAGTAACAAAATGAACTCACCAAATTCGTGAACACAAATGAGGTTAACCAGGTCAGTCGTTTTTGTATGTGAATGTTGGAAACATATTCAAGGCCACAATGGAGATGGAGATCTTTTAAAAAATAGTAATGGGCAGCAATAAGGAGCTCCGATGCACTGGTCAAGCTCCATTATAATAGATGTTCCCGTAATATTAAGAGGTTGGGTCAATATTGTCCAAAATGATAATCCACCAATGGTACTGTATAGTAGTGAGACATCCAATAATCACTGCTAATATACACTTTATTACCAAAAGTATTGGGATGCCTGCCTTTACATGCACATGAACATTATTGGCATCCCAGTCTTAGTCCGTAGGGTTCAATATTGCGTTGGCCCACCCTTTTCAGCTATAACAGCTTCAACTCTTCTGGAAAGGCCGTCCACAAGGCTTATGAGCGTGTCTATGTGTAGCAAGGTCCCAGGCTTCCCTCAGTCCAATGAGAACCTCCAGGGCCAGAAACAGCCAACATCCTTCTGTATATGGTGGCTGTAATGCAGAGTGGGTGCAAGGTGGTCAAAGTTATTGGTAGACATGTGCGATTAGTTTCGTACGAATGTCAAATTCGTACGAATTTCCCTAAATTCGTACGTTCGGGAGGATCCAAAATACGAATTGCCATGCGTCCAAATTTTGTACGCAATACAATCTTTTGTTTACGAATTTCGGATCAGTTGTCGTTGCATCGACGACTCAGTCATTATGCTTATTATGAGGGGCTCCCACCATCACTGTGCTATGCTGACTTCCTCCTGGGGCTGTACCTCTGCTGTGCTCATTATGAGGGGTTTCCACCATTCCAGTAACGAAATTTGGACCGAAAAGTGAACGCATCTAACGAAAATTCGTATTTCGGATAGGAAATTCTTCAATGGAATTTCATATTTCGGATAAAAAACAAACTTCCATCAGCATCGACTGTCATATTGAGGTATATATTTTTGCCTTTAAATTCATCGTAAAGAACGTTCGTACAAGTTAACGAACCTAACGACAATTCAAATTAATTCTAATACGAACCGTAATGGAACGGAACAAAACAAATTTATTGACGGCGCCCATGTCTAGTGTGAGGGGGTTCGCTCGGTAGCGGGTGTGTGTGACCCCCTGGATGGGTTCACAACACAAAGTCAGGCACAGCAGACAGCGGTGTAGGTGCAAAAAACAAAAGATCCGGTTTATTTAGGCTACATGCAGTGATACATATAACAGCCAAACAAAATAAAACAAGAAAATAAATCCTGGTCAGCTTGACCTCTAACTACACACGTAGACTCCCTGTCTAACAACTGGGTGCAGCCTTGTGCTGCCCCAGTCCCTGTCTCTATTGTAGGGGTTTGCCACACAGGCGTTAACTCACCGCACAGAACAGATCTCAGACTCCCCAGTCTATACACACAAAACTGGTTCCAGGATGGAGCATCTCCCTATGCATGCTGGGGTTTTTTGTAGAGGTCTTAATGAGCCCACTTACTACAGCTGGGCTCATTAACTCTTCCCCTCTAATTGTAAAAGTCTGCATAAAGCCTGAATCTAGGACACACATATTTCCCATCCTGAATACAACCAGGTGATTTTACCTGCGTGCTGCCACATACCCCCCCCCTCTTGTTTCAACCTTGGGGTTGTAACACAAGCAGCCAGACACGCATGTATCCGAGACAAAGCATCCACATTCCCCATTTTAACACCAGGGCGATGCTTAACTGTAAAGTTAAATTCCTGTAGGGCCAGGAACCACCTATTTACCCTTCTATTGGTCTCCTTGTTTTGAGCCATCCACTTTAAAGGAGCGTGATCAGTCACCAGGTCAAAGTGCCTACCTAGCAGATAGTACCGAAGGGAATCTAGAGCCCACTTCACTGCTAAACATTACTTCTCAATCGTGGCGTAATTTATCTCATGGGACTTTAACTTCCTGTTGAGGTAAATGACTGGGTGCTCTTCCCCGTTCCAGACCTGGGATAACACTGCTCCTAACCCAACGTCTGATGCATCAGTTTGTACAACAAAGTCCTTAGAGAAGTCTGGTGAGTACAACACTGGCTGGCTACATAAGGCTGTTTTTAAGGACTGAAATGCTTCCTCAGCCTCTGGGGACCATTTAACCATAACCGACTCTTTCCCTTTTGTCAGGTTGGTGAGGGGCACAGCCTGAGAAGCAAAATGGGGAATGAATCGTCGATAATAGCCAGCGATTCCCAGAAAGGCTCGTACCTGTTTCTTGCTGTTGGGACGTGGCCAACTCTGTATGGCCTCGACTTTATTGACTTGGGGTTTTATCACCCCCCTCCCAATAGTGTACCCAAGATATTTGGCCTCCTCCTGTCCAATGGTACACTTCTTTGGATTGGCCGTAAACCCAGCTTCCCGGATAGAGTCTAGGACTGCTTGTACTTTTGGCAAATGTGAGACCCAGTCTGTGCTATGGATAATCACATCATCCAGGTAAGCTGCAGCATATTTATGATGGGGCCTCAGAATCTTATCCATTTTCCGCTGGAATGTTGCCGGTGCATTCTGTAACCCAAACGGCATTCTCTTATATTGGAATGCCCCATCTGGGGTTACAAACGCAGTTTTCTCCTTGGCCGACTCGGCCAGGGGAATTTGCCAATACCCTTTGGTGAGATCAAGAGTTGTCATATATCGGGCTGTTCCCAGCCGGTCAACCAACTCATCTATACGTGGCATGGGGTAGGTGTCAAATTTTGTAACTTTATTTAATTGTCTAAAATCGTTACAAAACCGCCAGCTCCCATCAGGTTTGGGCACTAGTACAATAGGACTGGACCAGTCACTCTGGGACTCCTCTATCACACCCAATTCCAGCATCCTTTGAACCTCCCCACGTATTGCCTCCCGTCGGGCCTCTGGTATTCTATAAGGTTTTAGTTTTACCCTTTCTCCTGGCGGGGTGATAATGTCATGCTCTACGCCAGATGTTTGTCCCGGAAGCTCAGAGAAAATCTCTTTGTTACGAAGTACAAACTCTTTAACCTCCTGTTGTTGGGGTTTCGATAAGGTGTCTGCTATTCCAACCTCAGGAACTAAGCAATCAGGCTGTACTTGTGACAAAGTCTCTGCGACTAGGGATTCCCTATCCCTCCAGGCTTTCAGCAGATTGACGTGATAGATCTGCTCCGGCTTTCGCCTTCCTGGCTGTCTAACCCTGTAGTTCACCTCACTAATTTTTTCAATTACTTCATATGGACCTTGCCATTTGGCCAGAAATTTGCTTTCAACCGTAGGGACTAGCACCAAGACCCTATCCCCCGGGAAAAAAGTACGTGTCTTGGCCCCACGGTTGTACACTCTCTGCTGTGCTAACTGCGCTTGGGTTAAATGTTCCTTTACAATTGGCATTACCTGTGCAATTCTATCTTGCATCAGGGCGACATGCTCAATCACACTCCTGTGAGGAGAACTCTCATTTTCCCAAGTTTCCTTGGCGATATCCAGCAGCCCTCTTGGGTGTCTCCCATAGAGCAACTCGAAGGGTGAGAAACCCGTAGAGGATTGGGGTACCTCCCTAATGGCAAACATCAGATAGGGTATTAGACAATCCCAATTCTTTCCATCTCTATCCACCACCTTCTTTAACATTTGTTTTAGGGTTTTGTTGAATCTTTCAACCAACCCATCTGTTTGGGGGTGATACACAGATGTACGCAATTGCTTCACTTTGTACAACTTGCATAATTCTTTCATAACCCGGGACATAAAGGGTGTACCTTGGTCCGTAAGCAGTTCCTTACAAATACCCACGCGGCTAAAAACAAGGGATAGCTCTTTGGCTATGGTTTTGGCCGAGGTATTTCGGAGAGGAATTGCTTCCGGATAACGGGTAGCATAGTCCAATATAACCAAAATGTACTGATGCCCCCTAGCAGACTTCATTATCGGACCTACCAAATCCATTGCGATCCTCTCAAAGGGGACCTCAATGATAGGAAGAGGTACCAGTGGGTTACGGAAATGTGGCATAGGTGCCGACTTCTGACACACAGGGCAGGAGGAACAATAATTTTCTATTTCCTTCATGACCCCAGGCCAATAGAATCTCTGCAGTACCCTCTCTCTGGTTTTCTCTGTCCCCAGATGACCTCCCAGAATGTGTCCATGAGCCAATTCTAACACCAACTTCCTGTAAGGTTTGGGCACTACAAGTTGCTCAATGGTTTCTTCTGCCCTTTGAGCCACTCGATATAGCAGGTCCCTTTCCATAGTGAAGTAAGGATAAGGGCAAGTCTTATCTGGGTTCACTAACTCGCCATCTATTTTCACCACATTTTCCCGTGCCTTTATTAGGGTGGGGTCTTTTAACTGTTCTGTGGCAAAATTTTCCCTGTGAACCTCAAGATCCGAAAACTCCACAGACGGCATGTTTTCATCTGAGGATGTTGGCTCCTCCCCAGTTTCTCGAGTTTCCCCCGCCAATACCGACAAGGGAAATTCAGGAGAGTCCTCACCACTCCCAGAGGAATTCTGGTCATCTTCCTGGTTTATAGGGGCACCAATGGGGGCCTCAGGACAATCCCAGAGTTCCCAGAATTTTGGAAAATCCCTTCCCACAATAGCATCATGTGGTAACTGAGACACTAACCCCACCTGATGAGAGAGGTTACCTTTGGGGGTCTCAAAAAACACTGAAGTTACAGGATACTCTCGGGTGTCCCCATGCACACAAATAACAGCCACCCTGTTCTTCCCAGAGACATCTGTAGTAACTAATTCAGCTTTTATCAATGTTACCAGGCTACCTGAATCTAGCAACACATCAACATGTCTACCATTAATACACATTTTACATAAATGTTTCTCAGGTCCCCGAATGGCAGTGCATGCAACTGTCGCAAACAGCGACTGACGTCTCTCCCTTATAAAGTCACATTGCATAGGCTCATCCACAACTGGGCAATTGGCTGCAATATGTCCCTCTTGCCGGCAGCGGTAGCAAATAATTTTTTCCGCTGCCTCTTGCAGCATGGGCTTCCTGGGCTGCTCCCGCCAGACCTTAGGTAGAACTCCCACCCTCTCCACCCTCACCCCTTGGAGTCATCTTACCCGCCACTGGGGATGATCTGGTCTTAGGGGGGAAAGTCCGTGAGTCCCTGGAAGAGGTGGTCAAGTTCTCTGTAGCCAAGTACCTCTCAACCAGATCCACAAGTTTATCTGCATTTTCTGGGTCTCCATGGCTTGCCCATTTTTGGATGGCAGTAGGAAGAGCTCTCAGGAAACGATCCATAACAACACGTTCCACAATGTTTGGTGCGGTCAAAGTCTCTGGCTGCAGCCACTTCCTGCTCAGGTGAATGAGGTCCTACATTTGAGACCTGGGGGGTTTTCCAACCTGAAAAGTCCAGTTATGCACACGCTGAGCCCGGACTGCCAGGGTGACACCCAGCCGTGCCAATATTTCTGCTTTTAGCACCACATAGTCTTTTGCTTGGTCAGGCTCTAGGTCATAATAAGCTTTCTGCGATTCCCCAGAGGGGCCACCAGTCCAGCCCATTGCTCCTTAGGCCACTTTTCCCTTTCAGCAGTCCTTTCAAATGTGGTCAAAAACACCTCCGGATCATCCTCTCCAGTAATTTTTGTCAGTAAACGGCTCACACCAAAGGATGCGGTATTATTGTAACCACTTGCTTCATTGGTCTGCGGACGTTGCTGTATTAATGTCTCTATTTTCTGTTGAAAATTCTGCTCTTGCTTCTGCAACAGGTCTATGAAGCGGGCTTCAGATCGCTGCTGGGCTTGTTGCTGAGCTTCCAAACTCTGCTGCAAAGTTGCATTTGTCTGCTGCTGGGCTTGTTGCTGAGCTTCCAAACTCTGCTGCAAAGTTGCATTTGTCTGCTGCTGATTTGCATTTGCCTGCTGCTGGGCTTCCAAACTCTGCTGCAAAGTTGCATTTGTCTGCTGCTAATTTGCATTTGCCTGCTGCTGGGCTTGTTGTTGAGCTGCAAGGCTCTTTTGTAAACCTGCATTTATTTGCTGCTGGTTTGCATTTGCTAGAGCCAGCTGTCTCAGTATCTCCTCCATGCTGGCCTTAACAAAAAAAAAAAAAAACTGCCTGCATTCTCCACCAACTGTGAGGGGGTTCGCTCGGTAGCGGGTGTGTGTGACCCCCTGGATGGGTTCACAACACAAAGTCAGGCACAGCAGACAGCGGTGTAGGTGCAAAAAACAAAAGATCCGGTTTATTTAGGCTACATGCAGTGATACATATAACAGCCAAACAAAATAAAACAAGAAAATAAATCCTGGTCAGCTTGACCTCTAACTACACACGTAGACTCCCTGTCTAACAACTGGGTGCAGCCTTGTGCTGCCCCAGTCCCTGTCTCTATTGTAGGGGTTTGCCACACAGGCGTTAACTCACCGCACAGAACAGATCTCAGACTCCCCAGTCTATACACACAAAACTGGTTCCAGGATGGAGCATCTCCCTATGCATGCTGGGGTTTTTTGTAGAGGTCTTAATGAGCCCACTTACTACAGCTGGGTTCATTAACTCTTCCCCTCTAATTGTAAAAGTCTGCATAAAGCCTGAATCTAGGACACACATATTTCATTTCCCATCCTGAATACAACCAGGTGATTTTACCTGCGTGCTGCCACACTAGTTATTGGGCACCAGACACTTCTTGAATGCAAAATAGATTTTTATTTCTCTTAACAAACTTTTGGGGGAGAAGAGGTCAGGGCCAGGACACCCTTTGGTAGTTACAAATTCAATTGGCAGACTTCGAGACCTCAACAGGCATCCAGCAAGATGCCACATCCGCACATGCAGGGATGCCGCCTCCCATGGCAATAGTCTCTAACAGTTCCCAACACAAAGCGCAACAGTTCCCCCCCCACCTCCACTACAATCTCTCCCCGCAGCTCCTTAACCCACGAGCTCCCAGTATCTCACTAGACCCAATGATTCACTGCCACTGAATCCATTGAGCTCCTCCAATCTTCACGGTGGTATCTTCCTCAAGCATCACTCCCGCTTCTCTGCTGGGTCCCTAGCTTGGCACTCAAGATACCTCTCAAGCTTCCCCCCACTGGCCTGCTCGGTCTGTGGCTTGACAAACAGGCTTCTCAGCAAGCGTCATCTCCGCTGGTTGGGTCCCTGGCTTTATACCAACTGAAGTTTCCCTATTCTTCACAACCCCCGGTTGGTGAAAATGCTGCTCCAGTACTTGCTTCAGTTTCTTACTGTGGTCCCTGGTAATAAGGTTGTTATAAGGGGGTAATAAGGGGCGACAGCTTCCTCTCTACCTCTGGCCGGCAGAACCGTCACTTTTGGTTGGACTGCAAGCTGCAATCCCAACCCTACGCTGCTCTCTTGCTTCTGTATAGGCCCTCAGACAGCCTAGCAGCCAGATGTTCCTAGGATAGGCCCAATCTCTGGTCTAGCAGCCCGGGAAGTACAACACACATCCACCCAGACAGTCCTCCAGGTAGCACAGAACATAGATCACCTGACTACACCCGAATATATAGGTCAGCAGGTCAAGGGATCCAAGAAAACCCCTGTCCATTGTCTGAGATACCCCAAATACCCATAATCTGACCTTGTGTTGTCCTTCTCATATCTACTACCACCAGGTACCCGGCCACCTAGCGGTAGAAGATAAAAGTGCAACAAGGCAATTATGAAGAAATCAGTGCCTAAGCTCACAAATGCGCTTCTGGAATAATGGTCAAACATTCCCATAGTCCTACTCCTAAATCTTGCGGACAGCCGTCCCAGAAGAGTTGAAGCTGTTATAGCTGTAAAGGGTGGGCCAACTCAATATTGAACCCTACGGACTAATGCGCATTCAGGTGACCGGACTTTTCGACGGACTTGGTCAGACGGACTGGAATCAGTCAGACAATTCGATCATGTGTGGGCTCCAGCAGTGGTTGTGAGGGTCTGTGGGCGGGGGGCTTATCAGAATCTGGAAGCCCCCTTTAACAAGGGGACCACCAGATCCCGCCCCCCCATTTGAAATGGAAACGGGTACATTGTACCCCTACATTTCACAAAAAAAGTCTCAAAATGTTAAAAAAACACAAGACACATCTTGGGACAAGTCCTTTATTAAAAAATAAAAAAAATAAAAATGTCCCACGAAGTCCATTCATAAGGCGGGAGGCACGCCTTATGACGCTTCAGCGTGATGACAGTTCTTTTATAACTGAGGGCAGGGCCAAACGGTGATGTACCTGGGTGACCCCGCCCTCCTTTGACACACAGGGACTTCCCAATGGCTTCCCCGTGGCGTCAGATGGGGCGGGACCACCTGTTTACTTACCCGGGTGGCCCTGCCCCCCCCTTTGACTCACGGGGACTTCCCAATGGCTTCCCCGTGGGCCAACACAATATTGAACCCTACGGACTAAGACTGGGGATGCCATTAAAGTTCATGTGCGTGTAAAGGCAGGTGTCCCAATACTTTTGTTAATAAAGCATATCAGTATCTATAGCTATACAAGCTAACTATTATACTCAAAGCCCCTCCGAGAGCAGCAAGACACCAAGTCCACTGAAAAATTAAGTTTATTTTCTGGGGTTTTGGTTTGGTGTGATTTCTATTTTTGTGGTTTTGTCTGTATCGTGTCAATGTTTTTTTTTTTTTTTTTTTTTATATAAACTAATAAAAAGGATCTGATTTAAAGAAATGTTAAGTATATAGTATCAGGGCTGCCCATAACGTGTTACAAAGCAAAATCTCCACCAGTCACCTACCAGTCAATGTGTCCTGCCAGGTATGGGTTCGCCAACTACCTCCAGCAGTTACAACCAGGACTACTCCTTATTGCTGTCCATTATTTATTTATTTATTTATTTATTTTTAGCAGATCTCCATCTTGTGGGCTTGAATATGTTTCTATCATTCACATACAGAAAACTACTGACCTGGTTGATCTCATCTGTATTTGGGAATATGAGTTTAATTATCTCTGGCTGTACAATGTCCCTGCCACTAAGGGTCGACCTATAAACCTTGGAGATTCTTCTCTTTGGCGGGCGCTTTTTTGTTGCTAACCACTCTCATACCTCGATTAAAGGGGAAGTAAACCCTGATGAGTTTACTTCCTCTTTCATTCCCTGCAAAGGTAAAGCATAATGGACTAGTATGCATCGCATAGTAGTCCATTATGTGTCACTTACCTGACACAGGAGCCAACAATGTCACCGCTGTCCCCTGTAGTCCGGAGCATCCATCTTCTCGGTGGGTCTCGCCGATCCACCGCTGTCATTCGGCGAAGCTGCGATGACGTCACTCCCGCGCATGCGCACGGGAGCCACCACGCGCGGCATATCGCCGTTGACGGGAGCCGCGTTCAGTGCGCCTGCGCGCAGTGCCTGTCTTTCGGCAAATATCTCCTAAACCGTGTAGGTTTAGGAGATATTTCTTGGACCTACAGGTAAGCCTTAATCTAGGCTTGCCTGTAGGTCAAAGTGTGTTGTAAGGGTTTACAACAACTTTAATGTAGTGTAGGTTTATGTAGATTTATTAGTGACTATACTTTATCTATTTTTGGTTTGTAGTTTTTTATGGTCTGTCTCTCCCATGACCTTTGGTGGGAAGGCACGGCCCTTTAGTTGATGTCCCTAGCTGGGCCTGACCGCCTCTCAACCCGGGGTAAATTTCCCGATCCTATTTATGGGGAAAGGTGATTATTTATTGCATTTCTTGTATATTTCTGTGATATCTTTTGTATTCATTTTTTTCCTTCATATCTCCTGATGAAGCAACTGAGCGCCGTGAAACATGTCGAGATACACGGATTGTGGAACGGTTCCCCCCACGCACCTGACAGTCTGAAGTTATAACAGTCTCTGTTTCTATGTTTTTTCCACCAGTTGATACTATGCGCACTGAATTTTTATGTGAGAACAGAGCGGAAGGACAGGAGCCCGCATTAGGCTTGAAAGAATGGAAGTCTACATATTTCTCTTGGTTTTAGTATATTCTATATTCATGCATTACGAAGCAAGAGAAGAGATGAGCTGATGGAGATTGGAGGTATTTTTGAGGTTCAGTGGCACGGTTCAGAGTATCTCCTTCTCACAGATGTACTTGTACTTTATGGCACACTGTCTGTCATCCCAACCGTATTTGTTGCTAAACTGAACGCACTCTTGTCCTCCTGGAAAATCCACTATGGATGAATTATTGGGCTGTCTCTTCCCCCAGAACCTGCAGGAAACAAGAGCAATTAGTGACCGGGGGTGAAGCTGATACTGAACAGGGTAGCAGCACCTGAGTCTTAGAAGATATTTGAGCCGAAATAAAAATAATGCTCAAAGTGAAAGAACCACTGACATTAACAATCTGTATAAAAACCTCTGAAAATGAGTTTTTGACATTAAAAAAATAAATAAATAATCAATCACCATTAGTTACCTTCACTGTGAGACTATGAAATCCAAATAAAGAAATAGCACTTTCGATGTGAATATGTCAGTAGAAGAGTAGGACCAGCATAGGTGCTTTCTCAGGGCTGGCTACTTTTTGAGAAAGGACTGATATTGGTTTAAATTGTTTCTGTATAATGGAGTAAACTGTATTTTATTCGGCTGCTCCCATCTATGCATTAAAAGAGAAATTTTATATTTCTAAATGTTTGCAACTCCTAACCAAAATGTTGAGTATATGTTATGCTAGAGTGGACTGTCCAAGACTATGAGCATGCTGCAAGAAAGGATCAGAGACTGTGGAAATGCTATAGTGGATGATCAGAGACTGTGGACATGGTACAGGGGATGGTCTTAGACTGTGGACATGGTACAGGGGATGGTCTTAGACTGTGGACATGGTACAAGGGATGGTTTTAGACTGTGGACATGGTACAGGGGATGGTCTTAGACTGTGGAAAAGGTACAGGGGATGGTATTAGCCCCTGTACACACGGTCGGACATTCTGCCAACCAAATCCATCGGATTTTGCCTGTCGGATCTTGTCCGAAACTGTTGCATACACACGGTCGGACTAAGTTGTCGAAAAATGCGATCATTCAGAACGTGATGACGTAATTTCGTTACGATGGGACTAGTAGCCAATGGTTTTGATGTAGGAATTTGATCTGAGCATGCGTGGCACTTGGTCCGATCAAAATTCTCTACACATGATCGGAGTATGTCCGATCGAACCAGTTGGCCGGAAAATATTTCCAACATGTTGGAAAATTGGGTCCGACGGATAATCCGACGGAATCAGTCCGATGCATACCACACACAGTCGGATTATCTGACAACACGGTCCGATAGGACACATTCCGACGGATTCTCCGACCGTGTGTACAAGGGCTTAGACTGTGGACATGGTACAGGGGATGGTCTTAGACTGTGGACATGGTACAGGGGATGGTCTTAGACTGTGGACATGGTACAGGGGATGGTCTTAGACTGTAGACAAGGTACTGGGGATGGTCTTAGACTGTAGACAAGGTACAGGGGATGGTCTTAGACTGTAGACAAGGTACTGGGGATGGTCTTAGACTGTAGACAAGGTACAGGGGATGGTCTTAGACTGTGGACATGGTACAGGGGATGGTCTTAGACTGTGGACATGGTACAGGGGATGGTCTTAGACTGTGGACATGGTACAGGGGATGGTCTTAGACTGTGGACATGGTACAGGGGATGGTCTTAGACTGTGGACATGGTACAGGGGATGGTCTTAGACTGTGGATATGGTACAAGGGATGGTCTTAGACTGCGGACATGGTACAGGGGATGGTCTTAGACTGTGGACATGGTACAGGGGATGGTCTTAGACTGTGGACATGGTACAGGGGATGGTCTTAGACTGTGGACATGGTACAGGGGATGGTCTTAGACTGTGGACATGGTACAGGGGATGGTCTTAGACTGTGGATATGGTACAAGGGATGGTCTTAGACTGCGGACATGGTACAGGGGATGGTCTTAGACTGTGGACATGGTACAGGGGGTGGTCTTAGACTGTGGACATTAGACACGTGCATTTCGTTTTGTTCCGAATTTATATTCGGACAAATGTTTTGTTATTTGGAGATTCAGATATAGCCAAATACCAGAATTACAATATAAACAAATTTTACCGAATGCTCTGAATAACGTAATGAAATTCGTTCAAATTTCAGAAATTCAAATCTAATTTCACATTGAACTCCAGTCGAATTCTAACTACACATATTGCGGAAATCAAAGACTTTATGTGTTATTAGACTACCATTTTGAAATGATGATGTTTTTGTTAAGCCAAACAGTGATTTAAAGAGTCATTGTAATCATTTGATGAAGATTTTTCTCTCGTTTGTTCACTTTGCTGCATTCAAATCAAAAACAATATAACATTTTCTTTTCGACCGATTTCGAAAATGTATCAATTTGAACGTTTTGAATTGAAAAAAAAAAAATCTGTAAATTCAAAGAAATTTTAAAATTCCAAATATGAATTGAATGAATCAACCAAATTTAACTAAACAAAATAACTAGATTAACAAATGAAAACAAAACACATTTTTTCGTCATGCACATGTCTAGTGGATATGGTACAGGGGATGGTCTTAGACTGTAGTGCAGGAGAAAGTTTTAGACTGTGGACATGGTACAGCAGATAGATAGAGACTGTGGACATTCTACAGAGGATGATCAGAAACTGTGGACATGATACAGCAGATGGCCAATGACTGTGGACAGTACAGGGGATGGTCAGACTGTGAACATCGTACAGGGAATGGTCTTAGCCTTTGTACACACGGTCGGAGATTCCGACGGAATGTGTCCGATCGGACTGTTTTGTCGGATATTCCGACTGTGTGTGGTCTACATTGGACTGTTTCCGTCGGAGTATCCGACGGACCAAGTTTTCCAACTTGTTGGTAAAATTTTCCGACAAAATGCTCCGATAGGACATACTCCGATAATGTGTAGAGAATTCCGATCGGACAAAGTGCCACGCATGCTCAGATCAAATTCCTACACCAAAGCTATTGGCTACTAGCGTGAACGTAGTCCCGTCGTAACGAAATAACGTCATCACGTCGGATTTTCTGACAACTTTGTCCGACCGTGTGTATGCAACAGTTTCGGACAAAATCCATCGGACAAAATCCAACGGATTTGGTTGTCGGAATCTCTGACCGTGTGTACAAGAGCTAAGACTGTGGTCATGGTACAGGAGATAGGTAGAAACTGTGGACATTCTACAGAGGATGATCAGAAACTGTGGACACTGTACAGGAGACGGTTTGAGACTGTAGACATGGTACAGGGGATAGTCAGACTGTGAACATGGTACAGGAGAAAGTTTTAGACTGTGGACATGGTACAGGAGATAGGTAGAGACTGAGGACATTCTACAGAGGATAATTAGAAACTGTGAACATGATACAGGAAATGATCAGAGACTGTGGACATGGTACAGGAGATGATCAGAGACTGTACACATGGTACAGGAGATGGTCAGAGACTGTGGACATGGTACAGGAGATGGTCAGAGACTGTGGACATGGTACAGGAGATGGTCAGAGACTGTGGACATGGTACAGGAGATGGTCAGAGACTGTGGACATGGTACAGGAGATGGTCAGAGACTGTGGACATGGTACAGGAGATGGTCAGAGACTGTGGATGTAACAGACTCACCCAGGGCAAAGGCTTTTGGAGGGGACTGAAGGATAGCCTCTTGCCTACCGACTATGGGCGCTGGCATTTGATGGAGCTACAAGCATTTAGGAAGATGTTCTGTTATATAATTCAAAAGGACATTATTACATTTAACAATCAAGGAAGCCATGATGGTCTCTGCCAACCTGAAACTCAGTAGACAGATGTTTGTGAAAAGAAAGGAAATTAATTAAATCTAGAAAGCCCTGTGTCTTCTGTTGCCTACTAGTCTGAGAAGGGAAGAGATCACGCATTGTATTGTTGATTGTACTAATTAACTTACCTATTGTCTGCCAGTATTCTGTGCCTCCACCTAGGCTGGTTTAAGCGACTAGTTAATTAGCCCAAGTTAATTCAATCACTGTCAGCTATTAGTTGCTAGTGAGGAAATAGTATACTTTTTTTTTAAATGACAGGATGAAGGTACTTTTCTTTATATTTATACATTTCTCATGGCACTCCATTTCCGTAGTATACCGTTTGTGTTGGTTGCGTTAGCGGTAAAGCGCTGCAATTTTTAACTGTGCTTTAGCATCCTTTTAGTGGCGCTTTCCAGCTGCTAGTAGGGCGCTTTTAACCCCCCACTAACGGCCGAAGAAAGGGTTAAAAGCACCGAAACTGCCCCAAAGATGCTGCTTGTAGGTCTTTCTCTAACGTCTTGCAAGCGTACCGCCCCAGTGTGAAAGCACTTAGGCTTTCTGACTGGGGCTGCAGGGGAGGCATTTTACAGGCACTATTTTTAGCCCTAAAGCGCCTGAAAAACGCCTCAGTGTGAAAGGGGTCTTAGGATAATTATTTTTCTGTATACAATTTCATTTGCATATGATAATGTGACCAGGCTCACCTGGTGTGGTATATAGTCTGTGTGTGTTTTTTCAATAAACAGTTCCAGTTCTCATACAAGCTATTTGTGTGCTAGTCTTGTAGGCTATGCGGCTATAATATCTGGTATCTACTGTATGTTCAGACTGGAGAAAGTGGGAACCCTACTTTATGTGAAAACAATAAAAGTGAAAAATTCCTTCAAATATAGTGCCGGGGTGATCCCCTTAGTCTGGCTACAAAGTGGCGCATCTGTAGCAAACAGCCCCCCACACTGTCTGCCGTTCGGTCCACTTATCCCATCTAGGAGGCGGGCATTGGTGGGGATTGGGCAGTGGCAGACATCAAGGAGCGCCGAGGATTGGGGAATCAGTGGACATCAGGCTGAGGCAGGCATCAGGGCATCAAGTAGTGGCTCCTGTGTCTACTTCTCCTCCCTCCTCCTCGCTTCCACCATGCATCTCCTTCCCTTCCCGTCCAATATGATCGCCTGTCATTTCAGCCAATCGGGTGATGGGAATCAGGCATGCTTCCTGATTGGCCAGGAGGTGGACCAGTGTTGCAACAGCAAATAATAATTCACTGTTGTAACACCTGGGTGGGCTCTTGGTGCAGTGCTCTGCGCCACGAGCCCACCCTATTTTTAAGCCTATTGGATCCTCTGGCTCTAATCAGGTGCTTCAAAAAAACACCTCAGCCGCTGTAATTCAGGCGCCCGGCATCATGAAAGGGGCCAGACACATGAGTGGATGGGCTGCCACTGCTGTGGACATGGTACAGGAGAAGATCTTAGACTGTTTACATGGTATAAGGCAGTGATGGCGAACCTTGGCACCCCAGATGTTTTGGAACTACATTTCCCATGATGCTCCACTACACTGCCGAGTGCATGAGCATCATGGGAAATGTAGTTCCAAAACATCTGGGGTGCCAAGGTTTGCCATCACTGGTATAGGGGATGGACTTAGACTGTGGACATGGTACAGGAGTCAGTCAGACTGTGGACATGTTACAGGAGATGGGTAAAGACTTAAAATGCTACAGTGGATAGTCAGAGACTATGGGCATTCTACAGGGGATTATTAGAGACATGGTACAGGAGATGGTCAGAAACTGTGGACATGGTACAGGAGATGGTCAGAGACCGTGGACATGGTACAGGAGATGGTCAGAGACTGTGGACATGGTACAGGAGATGGTCAGAGACTGTGGACATGGTACAGGAGATGGTCAGAGACTGTGGACATGATACAGGAGTAGGTCAGAGACTGGGGACATGGTACAGGAGTCGGTTAGAAGTGTGTAGTGACTGAGTAAATGCTATATTGGATGGTCAGAGACTGTGGGAATTTTACTGGGGATGATAGGAGACCATGAAAATGGTACAGGAGATGGTCAGACTGTGGACATGGACAGAAGATGGTTAAAGACTATGGACGTGGTACAGAAGATGGTCAAAGACTGTGGACTTACTACAATAGATGACCAGAGACTTTGGATTTACTAAAAGAGATGGTCAAAGACTTTGGAGTTTCTACAGAAGGTGGCCAAAGACTGTGGACCTACTACATGAGATGGTCAGAGACTGTGGACATGATACAGAAGATGGTCGCAAACTGTGGGCATTATACAGAAGATGATCAGAAACTGAAGACTGTGGAAATGGTACAGGAGACTCTGAACAAGCTAGAGGTATGGTTGAAGACAAAGGATATAGTAATACTCCCACTCATTCTACTAGTTGCTGAGCTGCAGAATACTAAAGGGCCACAGGTTTAGCATCAGGGGTGTAGCTGGTTCACAGGAGAATTTTTGGATAAAGCACATTTTATCTTTCAGTTAGATACACTTTTCTGTATGGAAGAAGGAATATAATATTTTGGGGATTCAAGTCTTACTTTGGAGTCATCTCGTAAGAAGTCCCATCAATCCATTCCCAGGCTCCATTGACCATTCTGAGACCGATCCACCAGTACTGATTATCTACAAATCCTTGCAGGAAATTCTTTAAAGAGACAGACAAACGACCATGTTAAAATGTGAACATTTTCCAACGCTCTTCTAGTTTATCTGCACCAGAAAAGTTTACACTCCCTCCCCCACAGTCACACATTATTATTATACATTTATATAGCTCTGACATATACTTCAGTGCTGTACAGAGAATAATAAGCCAGTCACACCAGTCTCTGTACCAGAGGAGCTTACACTCTAATTCCCCCCACAGTCACACACTATTATTATTATACATTTATATAGCTCTGACATATACCGCAGTGCTGTACAGAAAACACTTAACCAGTCACATCAGTCTCTGCACCAGAGAGGTCTTGTGTGCTGCAGCTCTCCCTCTCCAAAAACCAGGTGGCCAGGTGAGTTACCTGGACCTAGTGAGGATAGGAGATTCTGGGGATGATCAGGGTGATGGTCCCCCTGAGGGATCTGATCTGCGATCCCAAGCTTCATCTTCACTTGAAGACCTCGGCTCTGGCCCTAAAAAAAAGGAGAATCTACCCCCACTTTCAGAGAGTGGGTTACTGACCATTTGGTTCATATTGCAAAGGAGGAGGAAAAGCTGATGAGCCTGAAAGCTGAGTGCAGGAAAAAGAAAGTTTCACATGATAAAGCATGGAGCAAGAAGCGAAGGAGCCGAAAACCATCGCTTACTGTTTTGGAGGACGCTACCAGGAAGCAGCAGAACCCGGTGAAATCATTAACCACTTGCTTACTGGGCACTTAAACCCCCCCCCCCCCCCCCCTCAGTCCCAGACCAATTTTCAGCTTTCAGAGCTGATGCACTTTGAATGACAATTGCGCGGGTATACAACACTGTACCCAAATGAAATTTTTATCATTTTTTTCCTACAAATAGAGCTTTCTTTTGGTGGTATTTAATTACAGCTCGGAGTTTTATTTTTTGCTAAACAAACAAAAAAAGATGCAAAAAAAAATAAAAATCATGTTTAATAGTTTGTTATAAAATTTTGCAAACAGGTCATTTTTCTCCTTCATTGAAGTGCGCTGATGAGGCGGCACTGATAGGCTGCACTGGTGGGCACTGATAGGCTGCATTGGTGGGCACTGATAGGCTGCACTGGTGGGCACTGATAGGCATAGTTAAGGCAGCACTAATAGGCACAGATAAGGTGGCACCGATAGGCACAGATAAGGCAGTACTGATGGGCACAGATAAGGTGGCACTGATGGGCAAAGATGGGCACGGATGGGTGGCACGGATGGGTGGCACGGATGGGTGGCACGGATGGGTGGCACTAAGGGGCACTGATAGGTACCACTGATAGATGGGACTGATGGGCACTGATAGGTGGCTCTGATAGGTGGCACTGCTGGGCACTGATGGGCGGCACTGCTGGGCACTGATGGGCACTGGTAGATGACACTGATGGGCACGGATATGTGGCACTGGGGTGCAGCACCGTTGTTGAGGCAGATTGTGGGCACTGTGGGTGGCACTGCTGGGTGGCACTGTGGGCACTGCTGGGTGGCACTGACGGGGGCACTTATGTTTTATTAAGGTGGCACTGGCAGGGGGCAGGTGGGCACTGGCAGGGCTGGCCGTGATCGGGACTGATGTCCCGATCACGGCCGCCGGTGATCGGCTCCGTTGCATCACATGATCAGCTGTCATTGGCTGACAGCTGATCACATGATAAGGGGTCGGGATCGACCCCTTGCTCGGATCAGTGATCAGGCAAGTCTCATAGACTCGCCGACCACAGGGGGCGCGCAGGCCGCTCGTGCACGGGACGACGTCAATAGACGTAGTCCCGGCAAAGGAGGTCCGCGCTGTAGCCGTCATTCGGCTATAGTGCGGATCTCAAGTGGTTAAAGAAAAAGAGTGGAGCTTTCAAGGAAAAGTTCCAGAATGAGGAACTATTCCAAAGAATGAGGGATGACACCAGTCATCCCTCGGGTGAAGGCTGCCGGGTGAAGAGTGAAGAAGGGGGTCCTGGATGCTGCCCCTGTTATCCCATCCACCTCAGGTCTCACCAGAGGAAATGGCAGCCCCTGCTTCCCTCCCTCCCAAGCAAGCTGGAGGAACAGCACAGAAGGTGGAAAATGGATGGGGGGGCTGCTGAACTTTATTCAGGAAATGTAGTTTCCCTTGCGTGGAAGAACTTTTCAATGTTCACCGGATTCTGCTGATGAGGATTATAGCGAGGACTCTGTACCTGGTAAAGGGAAAAGTGACTTTTACCAAGCCGTGCATGGTTAAAAACAGACAGTATGGACACCAGCATGCAGAGAAAAGTTTTGAAGGGAAAACCTCCTGTGTCTGCACAGGGCTCCACAGGAAAGATGGCTGCTGTGCCTGTAGTACTGGACTCTATTACAATGGAATTTGGGACTCTGAACTCTGATGACAGTAAGCCATCTGACTGTGAACTCTGCTGGGGTAAGGGGAAGGGACCTGACATTCTTTTCTGAACCATCCCCGCTGGTTGCCGCAAGTACAGCAGAAAATGGTGGGAAGGGAAATGGCTGCACTCTGAAATGTGTTTCTGAAACTCAGGGAAGAGTGACAAGGAGCGGAGGGCTTTTGCCTAAGTATGTCGGGGTGGAGGAGATGAAGACAGCAGCATCTGGTGTGAGTGGGTCTGCTGGGAGCAGTAGTGCCTCAAATGAATGTGAATTATAAAGCTGCTTGTAATGCTGGATAAGAGAATTTATATGTGTTGGTGGATGGAGTGACACCTGCTCTTACCTCCGATAGTGATTTGCAGAGCGGGGATTCCGAGGGTCCTGCAACCAATGGGCAGGATGCAGCTCTAAGGTCTGGAGTGTCTAATCCTGCAAGTAAAACCTATGCTGGGGCTAAAGCTGTGATAAGATGGTCACATCAGGGGGACAGCTCAGGGGGAGGTCTGCTGCAGGTCTGCCATCTGCTCCCCTGTATTTCAGGCAGAGGAATGTAGTGCTGCAGTTGGGAGGGAGGGGGGTGCATCTCCTATAAGGAGGTTGGTTGTGG
The DNA here is from genome assembly GCF_037356315.1 of Lithobates pipiens. Taxonomy (NCBI): domain Eukaryota; kingdom Metazoa; phylum Chordata; class Amphibia; order Anura; family Ranidae; genus Lithobates; species Lithobates pipiens. The sequence goes on along the minus strand of NW_027507903.1, from coordinate 647,931,973 downwards.
ACAAGAGTTTGGCAATGGGTTTCAAGGCAGATGACATCTTTGCTGTGATTAGTCCGGTAGGCTCCTATGAGTATGATTTGTCCTTTGTTCGTCCGAGTTCCTTGATATGTTTTGGGAAAAGTAAGAACATGTGTATAGGGGCCTGCTGGAGTGGGAGGGACTTGTCCCAAAACTTGTCTTACGCCAACGTCTTGTGAAGAATGTCACCATCCTGGTAAGGAATGAATCAATTCCTTCTACTGACCTGTCTGTCTGGCTGAGGAGATATGGCGAGCTTCTGACCCCCATTGAAGAAGATTGTGGATGAGAGGGGAATATGGATAGATGGTGGTCAGTGCAGATGAGGTTGCATGTGTGTGGGAATGTGGCCCAGAATCTGCCCTCCTCAGCTTTCTTTGGGAAGGATAGGATTGCCGTGTTTTACCCTGGGCAGCCCAAGCTCTGTAATCAGTGCAGTTCTCTGGGTCATTTTGCCTCCTAGTGTCCAGAGATAAAGTGCTCTCTGTGACAGGGCCTGGGGCATCTGGCTAAGGATTGCAATAGGATCAAATGCAATATTTGAGGGACATCGATCAGACAGGCATGTCAAGTTTTCTGGATTCTATTCCAGGATTTGGAAATGGCAGTTCTTTGGTGAGTTTGACAAAGGTTATCACTGCAGTTGAGGTAGTCAAGGCTATTGATAAGCTTTTCATTAAGAAGTCGCCGGGGCCAGATGGATTGACAGCTGAGTTTTATAAGCACTTTAAGGTTACTCTGGCCCCATATTTGGTGGCGGTTTTTAATGGCTGTCTAAGAGAGGGTTCGGCCTCCCTCCATGTGACAATCTGCAGTGATTCTTCTGTCAAAGGGTAAAGATTCTTTGAGAATTAAGCCCATTAGCCTTTTCAATGTTGATAGAAAGATACTAGCAAAAAAATGTTTTGGCCATTTATCGTCTGTAGCGGGCAATCTACTTTCTCACTACTACCACTGTTCGGTTCAGGTTAGAAGCACTTTTTCAATGGTGTTAGCTGTCCGGGAGGCCCTGGAGCGGTGCAGGGCTGCAGGCTGGAGAAAGAACCTGCTGGCATTGGATCAGGCTAAAGCTTCTGATCAGGTCAATCATGAGTTACCTATGGCTGCTTCTTGGCGAGTATGGCCTGGAGGGGGGCTTTATCGATTGTCTGAAGTCCTTGTACAGAGGGGCTGAAAGATTCATACTTGTGAATGGTTAGATCAGATGGCCTTTTGAGGTTGGCTCTGGTGTGTGTCAGGGGTGTCCTTTGAGTCCTCTGCTATACACATTCACAATTGATCCCTTCATCAGGAGATTAGAAGGCAGGTGGTTGTGTGGAGTGCCTTTGAGCATTGCTGGTGAACCCCTTTTGAGCGTCGTAGCATATGCTGAGGATGCGTCTGTTTTCATTTCTGGGACAGAGGAGGCGGAGGAGGTGATCTCGGTGATGGAGCAGTATGCTAAGTCTTATGGCTCAAAGATCAATCAGGATAAGAATGAGGTTTTCTGGATGGGAGGGGAAGGCAATGCCTTCAAGCTTCCGGACATCTTCCCAGAGTCCCGTCAGGAAATGAAAGTTTTAGGCATCAAATTTTGTCCCGGCGATTACAGCCTTGCAAATTGGGAAGGCAGGCTACAAGATGCCGATGCCAAGGTTGTCAGCTGAAAGGAATGGAAACTCTTACATAGAAAGGATTGATCTGATTAAAAATGACCTGATAAAGGTATTTCTATATGTCAGCTTTGTCTGTGTTTTGCCAGTGTCTCTTTATGCTAAAATCTACAGCTGTTTCTTCCAGCTGTTATGGGGGAACAAACTGAACCTCAGAGATCTGTAACCTACATTCCCAGATGGATGGGTGGCATCAGGGCTGTCTTAATGAGAGGCCCCTGCACTTTCCCCAAAGCTGCTGGTCCTTGAGCCCACGCTGCCCCGAAATTGGGGGCCCCATGATGGCACTGAGAGTGATGGATACACAGGGGAGGCAGGCTGTCATCGGTGCACCGTGCTGTGCAGAACAAAACCTATTATTTCACAGCCAGCAGGGAGGGGAAGGGCCAGAGTGCCGGTGATGCTCTGACCCCACCCCATGCAGCTTGAATGCTCGGGACTTGAAGGCTGCAGGGTAGGAACTGGAGTGGGAGTGGCTGAGTCGGCAGCACTGAGAGCCCACCTGCGGAAGTAGCATTGTGGATGGTATCATGGTGAGCCCAGCTGTCCAGCACTGTTTGCACTGAAAGGCTTGCAATGCCCAGAGGGATGCTCCCTCCTCCGCCCCCTCCTTCTGCCTGCTTAATTGGTATAGGTGAGTGCAGTCCTGGAGGTGGGCACAGAGCCAAAAGTTTACATGCACTGTATCTCCACTGGAAAAGGGGGTACTACATGGATGAAATAATGGTGCTGGGGGATATCAAGGGTGTATGTGGGAAAACAATGCTGAGGGGGGATCTGGGGTGTATAGGGGGTACCAATGCTTGGGGTAGCTTTGGTGGCTATGGTGCTAGAGGTATCAGGGATGTAGAGAGGCAACATTGTAGTGGGGTCAGAGTGCTGGCAGATATCTGGGGTGTAGAGGGGTCAGAGTGCTGGGAGGATATCTGGGGTGTAGAGGGTTCAGAGTGCTGGGGGGATATCTGGGATGTAGAGGGATCAGAGTGCTGGGAGATATCTGGGATGTAGAGGGATCAGAGTGCTGGGAGATATCTGGGGTGTAGAGAGCTCAGAGTGGTGGGGAAATATCTGGGGTGTAGAGGGGTCAGAGTGCTGGAGGGATATCTGGGGTGTAGAGGGGTCAGAGTGCTGGGAGATCCGGGGTGTATAGGGGTAGCAATGCTTGGGGTAGCTTGGGTGGCTATGGTGCCAGAGGTATCAGGGATGTAGAGAGGCAACATTGTAGGGGGTATTAGGGATGTAGTGAGGTCACAATACAAGGAGTATCTTATGGTATATGGTTACAGTGCTAGGGGGAATATCTAGGGTGTAGAGGGGTCAGAGTGCTGGGGGGATATCTAGGGTGTAGAGGGGTCAGAGTGCTGGGGGGATATCTAGGGTGTAGAGGGGTCAGAGTGCTGGGGGGATATCTAGGATTTAGAGGGGTCAGAGTGCTGGGGGGATATCTGAGGTGTAGAGGGGTCAGAGTGCTGGGGGAGATATCTGGGGTGTAGAGGGGTCAGAGTGCTGGGGGGATATCTGGGGTGTAGAGGGGTCAGAGTGCTAGGGGGATATCTGAGATGTAGAGGGGTCAGAGTGCCGGGGGGGGATATCGGGGGTGTAGAGGGGCCATAGTGCTGGGGGGATATCCGGGGTGTAGAGGGGTCAGAGTTTTGGGGGGATATCTGGGGTGTAGAGGGGTCAGAGTGTTGGGGGGATATCTAGGGTATAGAGGGGTCAGAGTTTTGGGGGGATATCTGGGGTGTAGAGGAGTCGAGAGTGCTGGGGGGATATCTAGGGTGTAGAGGGGTCAGAGTGCTGGGGGTATATCTGGGGTATAGAGGGGTCAGAGTGCTGGGGGGATATCTAGGGTGTAGAGGGGTCAGAGTTTTGGGGGGATATCTGGTGTGTAGAGGAGTCAGAGTGCTGGTGGGCTATCTAGGGTATAGAGGGGTCAGAGTTATGGGGGTATATCTGGGGTGTAGAGGGGCCATAGTGCTGGGGAGGCATCAATCTAGCAGATATATTGTATGCACAGGACAGCTTTGTTACTTTATGTATGTAGTATTTTCCCACTGTTTCTTTGCTGTATAGAATGATTGTTCATGTAGTTAATGCGGAGCTCCATCCAAAAGAGGAAGCTCCACTTGTCTGCCTCCTACCTAGCATTACTTTGCCCAGGGGCTCATGATGCTATTAAGATGGCCCTGGATAGCCTAGGTATGGTCATCCCAGTGGTGTTCTTTTCTCTGATGTTTTTGAAACATAACTTTGGTAATATGCTGGCAGAGGAACTGCCTGGGCGGGTTGCTATTTTTTTTGTTAGTCCTGGTTTAGGCCTTTACTGCAAAACTGGGAGAATGGTGGGCCAGTGAAAAGCCTGAGGGTCCGACATGGTAAGCTCCCAGCTTACGTTGCTCCATGTCTGAAAGTGCTTCGGCAGTGGAGAGTAATGGTGGAGGAAGTCCTAGGAAGGCCTTGGAGAAGAGGGTTGTTGAATCTGCCTTTAGTGAGCCACTGGCCTTGAGGGATTACCTAGGCCCTGTTATGAGGGAGCAAATCCTTTTAAAGTTTTCAGATTTGGCCTGGCTCTTGTTCCATGGCTGACTCTACGTGAAGGGCAACTTGAAGCATCGCTCTGCGGAGAACCGTGGTTGTGCGAGAATGGAGTGTGACGGTGTGGACCATTTCTTGCTTCAGTGCCCCTTCAAATAGAAGTCTAAAAGTGGGTGGGTCGGGGCTCTGGGTGTCCCTTTCCTTTCTCGCTTGAGTTATGCGGAGTGGTCATACGGGGCCTTTGAGGCACATCAGGATTTTGATTTTGAGACACTTTTTCTAGTTAGCCTGGTAGTCCATTACTTCATGTGGTTTCCACTTAGAAAAAAATCCATCCTGTTGAGTTGATGGTTCACAACATTCTGGGTGAAGTTGGGAAGATTCAGGGTCTTGAGAAGGACAGGTGGCACCCAGGGGCCTGGACAAAAGCATGGAGGAATGTCAGCTCCCCGTAGCTGCTGTCAGTCAGTCTCTGGGTGTGCGGCTTTTCTTTCTGTCCTTTCACGACCCCTAGATTTTATAAGATCAGATTTTTGAAAAAAGGACCGCATGCATGGGTTAAATGTGTAATCATTTCTTGTCCTTGTCCCCCCCCCCCACCCAGTTACACACTGTTATTATTATACATTTACATAGCTCTGACATATACCACAGTGCTGTACAGAGAACACTGAGTAAGTCACAGCAGTGTCTGTACCAGAGGAGCTTACACTCTAATGTCCACCCACAGTCACACACTATTATTACCGTATATACTCGAGTATAAGCCGAGATTTTCAGCCTCTTTTTTGAGGCTGAAAGTGCCCCCCTCGGCTTATACTCGAGTCATCGCTGTCTGCCCGCTCGATCAGCGTGTCGAGCAGACAGACAGCGGCCATTCTATTCAAAAGCCGCGCCTCCGGCTCCGCCTTCGCCTGTGATAGGCGGAACACTGAATTTCCCAGCAGCCTGTGTTCCGCCTATCACGGACATCGTATCATCCTCGTACTACGGACGAGGATGATACGACGTCTGTGATAGGCGGAACACAGGCTGCTGGGAAATTCAGTGTTCCGCCTATCACAGGCGAAGGCGGCGGCGCAGCTTTTGAACTTTACAATGGCCGCCGACGAAGAGGGCACGGGACGGCACGGCACGGGACGGGACGGGACGGGGGCAAGGCAAGGCACGACACGGGACGGATGCAAGGAGGCAAGGCACGGCACGGGACGGAGGCAAGGAGGCAAGGCACGGGACGGAGGCTCGGGACAAAGGTAGGCTGGACACACACACACACACACACACACACACACACACACACACACACACACACACACACACACACACACATGGATGGAGACACACACAGGGATGGATGGATGGATGGATGGAGACACACACACACAGGGATGGATGGATGGAGACACACACACACAGGGATGGATGGATGGATGGATGGAGACACACACACACAGGGATGGATGGATGGATGGACACACACACACACAGGGATGGATGGACGGACACACAGGGATGGACGGACACACAGGGATGGACGGACACACAGGGATGGACGGACACACAGGGATGGACGGACACACACACAGGGATGGACAGGCATGTCTCACCCTCGGCTTATACACGAGTCAATAAGTTTGCCAGTTTTTTTGGGGGTAAATTGGGGGCCTCGGCTTATATTCGGGTCGGCCTATACTCGAGTATATACGGTATACAAATTGGATAACGTTTCATGTGCGTGAAATTTCCTACACAACTGACAATGTGATAATACGGAGACATTTAGGACTCTGGATATGTTTTGTGCCATTGTGATTTTCATTTACCCAATTAAAGAAATGTGGTCCTGTTCAATATTGTATAGAAATGTATAAGACCCCCGTCCCATCATTAGCTGACATTTTGTTTTTAATCTTCCGATCTCAACACAATGAAGTCATATTTTGCTCCTTATATATGTTTCATCATCAGGTACAGCTCCTTTCCGATAGGCTCTGAGAAAGGGCGAGGGGAATATGAAAGGACATGCAAAGGAATACAACGGAAGTCACCAAATGCCCGCAGGAGATAAAATGACGTAAAATTTCGAGCTGCCAAAATATTCCAAATAAGGGAGCAGCAAAAGAAAGCATGCCAGACCAAATTCATAAAGGAGTCCAAAACAAGACAACTAAGGCCGCGTACACACGCGCGGACTGTTCGCCCAACTTTGTCCGCTGAACAGTGTTTGGGCGGACAGTCCGCTCGTGTGTGGGCTTTCAGCGGACAGTTTCAGCGGACAGTTTGACGAACAAGGTTTTTCGGAAATTCCGTAAAACTGTCCGCTGAAACCTTGTTTGAGCGAACAGTCCGCCCGTGTGTAGGCTTGTTCGACAAACTAAGTTCCGCGCATGCTCAGAAAGGCTTAACACGCCGAAAGTTATAATGCAATGTATAGGACGTCGTATTTTTCGTCCCGTCGTACGTGCCGTTCACGTCATCGCGCACGGTTTCAGCAAACTGTTCGTTCGTCGTGTGTGGCCATGTCCGTCCATGCTAATTTTGAGCGGACTGTTTGCCGAAACTGTTTGACGGACAAAGTTGGGCGAACAGTCCGCGCGTGTGTACGCGGCCTAACATGTTTTGAGGGAACACCTCCTTCACCCACCTTCATCTGGGCTACAAGACATATACAAGTACACAGCTATAAGCCCCTGTACACACGGTCGGAGATTCCGATGGAATGTGTCCGATCGGACCGTGTTATCGGATAATCCAACTGTGTGTGGTCTCCATCGGACTGTTTCCGTCGGAATATCCGACAGAACCAAGTTTTCCAACTTGACTATAAAATTTTGCGACAACATGCTCCTATCGGACACACTCCGATCATGTGTAGCCTACTCCGACTGACAAAGTGCCACGCATGCTCAGAACAAATTCCTAGACCAAAGCTTTTGGCTACTAGCCTAAACGTAGTCCCGTCATAACGAAATAACGTCATCATGTTATGTACAATTGGATTTTCCGACAACTTTGTCCGACCGTGTGTATGCAACAGTTTCAGACAAAATCCGTCGAACAAAATCCAACGGATTTGGTTGTCAGAATGTCCGACCATGTGTACAAGGGCTTACAATATGAAAATTGTAAACCAAAAATAGGTGGAACCAATATCCATACATAGAGCCTAAAACCAACCGCGTTATGAACAAAACCAAAAAATGTCTTGCATGTACAGTAAATACCAAATTAATTTGTGTAATTTGGTACATATATGCATAAGATCCAGTTTTTTTTTAACTTTCAATATTCATACGTTTATATTAGTACTTGGATTGCAGCCCTGTTAAAGGTGGAGAGTGTTTTTTCCCCCTGAAACGTGTTGGTTGTCTGGGTCATTAAAGCTTTTTTGGACTCCTTCACAAATTTGGCCTGGTGCTTCGTCTTCAGGTTTAAGCTCTGAGTGACATTCCCGGGGGCCCATTGGAGGGTAGCCCAGGAAGCTTTTCAAATGATTGTGATCCTTCCCTCTACTACTCTGCATCAATAAGTATTGAAGACCCCCCGTCTCTTGGATTTATCCTCCTACAATATTCTAAATATCTGCATCAAGCAAATCATTGTTATCTGGGATGTATTTAGCTTCATATTAATTGGTTAATCCATTAGAGGAAATTGTGTCGCTTCTAAGAGGAGGCCACATGGGAAGGTCATACTCGAGCCTCTTTATTTCTCCATTGTGGTGCTCACCACTCTTACCATCTCATCCTCCCCATTAATGATCACCAGGTGAGCCTTGTTTTTCTCACAGTCTTCCTTGGCAGAATTCATTGGCACCTCTTTTGTGGACTTGTAGTAACAGCTGAGGCCATAATGCTTCCAGGACTTATCACACAATGGTTGAGCAGAGCCTGAGAAAAAGAGAGAGAGAGGGATGGCAAAAATAATCTCAGATTATGAGGGACTTTTCCCATTCTATAAACTTTTTATTAAAGGAAAACGCAATGCAATCAAATGTTAATTATTAACATGACTGAGTCACATATATTCTATGTGGTGGAAAGTTTTTGGACACCCGACCATTACACCTACAGTATATGCACTTGTTGTAAATCCCTTTTGGCCATGGCCATATGGAGGTGGCCTCACTACTTTTGATTAGGCTTAAAAAGATTTGAAGGTGTCTGTGGTGATTTGTGCCCATTTGTAAGGTCGGGTACTAGGGTTGCCACCTCATCCCTTTAAAACCGAAAACATGACTAGTGTATAACCTAGGTGACTTCTTCCCCTTTTCCAATCTTTACCACTGCTACGCCCCTTACCTTTTAAACACCCCAGAAACTGAGACCACACCAATCTGGAGTAAAACATGGCCGTAGCAGCCAATTATCTTTATTATAAAATTATTCAAAAATAATTAACATAAATAACATAAATAACATAAATTAACAAATCTAAACTCAAGTATTAAGGCACTTCCTCCCTTAAACTCCTCCCGTTGGTCTGTGCTAAGATAAACCCACCAAACCACCATCATAAAACTTCCGGCACTGCGGTCCCCAACTCTAATAGACCTCAAGCTGACAAACTAGCTCAGAGGCCAAACACTGACCGCAGTGCACCTAATACCAACTTCAGCTAAAACCACTGTTAGCTGTACACCACCGACGGGTACTATACCACCGATAGGTCCCGCACTCTTCGATCACTGGGGTAAATCCTTCATCCGCACAGACCAACAACATGCCACCACACGCAAGGGCAAAACCTTACCCTTGCGCGCCCTGCCACACCCTCAATGCTCTCTGAATCCCATCCTGAATACCCAGGGACCATAAATCCGTCCCTACATCATTCAGGTGCACCCCATCCCTCCTAAGGTAGCGCCAAGTGTCCACCTCCAACTCTAAGTGCTTCACTGCCAACCCCCCATTCCTGACCACAAAACCACTAACCTCTTTATTGATATTATTTCTGGCCCTGTTAATTTTTTCAACAGACCTTGCGAACCTCCAGGACGTACGACCCACCATGATCGACCACACAATAAGCATGCATGGGAAGGCAAGGCGGAGCTGCCAAAAATCAAGCATAATGGCCTTAACCAAATCCAGCATAGTTTTAACACCCAAGTCGTTGCCCCCAACGTGCAACACCAGCACATCTGGAGGCCCGTCCAAGCGTGCAAATCTATGCACTTCCACCACTGCCCTGTCCCATAGCATGCCCGGCACACCCAGCCACCGTATAACTGCATCCTGCCTGGAAAACCCGAGTTGATGGCCGTCCGGGCGAGCATCCCCCCGTCTGGCCCCCCAACAAACATACGAGTGGCCAACTATCCACGCCAACCCCTGTCGTCCGCCTGTAAGAAAAAGAGAGAAGACAATACACCCCAACGTCAATAAGCAACACCATCCAGCACAACCCCCCAACAGTCCCCTCCTGAAGTTAAACCAATAAATGCGGGTGGACGTAAGACAGGAACCGCTGAGATTCCCATCGCCCAATGCGCTTTACCGCCACTTCATCCAAACCCCACTTAACCGCTTCCGTCGCCGCCCCTATACGGAAGGAATGTGAAGAGAATTTTTGCTCCCCCAAACCCAACGCAACCAGGCATCGCTTAAAAATTGTCGTAAACTGAAACCTCGAAAGCGACCGTCCATCCTGATGCACCAAAAACGACCCACCCACAACCGGACGCACACTCAAAAAACTGCGCACCAACCCAATAGGGCACAAGGGCGAACCGGGAAGCGCAAACACTTGCACCATCTTACCCTTGCCCCGCTGATCCGTTTTCGACCGGCTCACCAGAATGGACAGCCGATCACTCTCACACACCATACACCATCTGGATACGACAGATGATGAATCAGCCTGAACTTGTTGGGCTCCTTCTTGGGCACCACACCCAAAGGCGAGACCACCAAATTCAGAATAGGTGCCACTGAAAATGGGCCCCCGATGCTCCCCAACGACACTTGCTTTCGCAACTTTTTTCCGACACCACTCCCGCGTGTTGCAAAGCCGACCGCAGATTGCGGGCCAAGGTGGGGTGCTACACCCAACTGCGCCGGAATCCGAAACCCCTCCGCAAACCCCTGTGCCAGCAACTGCGCAGCCTCCCGATCCTGATATCTAGCGAGGAAAGGCAGCATCCTTCCCACCCTCACCGGCGTGGTCCCCTTTTCCCACAGCATCACTGGGCCTGCCTTTTCCCTGCTTAAAACAGCGGGACAAGGGATGCCCCCCCCCACCACAGCCAGAGCACTCATGCTTGTACTTGCATGACCCTCCGAACTTGCAGGAGCCCTCGTTGTACTGCCAGCACACCCCTTTTTTCCTTGTGGCCGATTGTCCGGGGGTAGTGGACCCACCGGCCCCACCCTGAAAAAACTGGCTAGGCGACCGCGCTGAGATCATAAGGCGCATCCACAGGCTGATGAAAAGACGGGCGAATAGCCCTCCGCTGACGAAATTGTTCGTCGTAACGCAACCAAGACGTTCCCCCATAGACTCGATAGGCCTCTCCCACGGTGTCCAGGTAGCAGAAAAGGGCAGAACAGTGCTCCGGGTTCTTCTCCCCTATCACGCTCGCCAATATGGCGAACGCCTGCAGCCAATTCGCAAACGTCCGCGGAATGAGCCTATATCTCCTCTTCTCCTCGTCCTCCTTCTTGTGGTCCTCCGGCCTTACCCTATCGAGATTAAACTTCTCCAATGGCAGGAGAGCGAAAATCTCCACGTATTCGCCCTTCCATATCTTCTCCTTAACTTCCGGCTTCAGATGGGCCCCCAGGGGCCCCTCGAAGCATACGTAAACCTCACATTCCGCCGCATCCGCTAAGCGAACTAAGTCATGCTTTTTTGCGGTTTCAGTGGTCGCCTTCTCCACCCCCTGATCAGCCACCGCTGCCACCGGGGCGGCAGGCACCACCACCGAGGCGGCAGGGGCCGCTGTCTCAACCGCCATGCTCTCCGCACCCCCCGACCCCCCCCCCCCGTCCCCACCAACCCCCGTGCTCGGGCCCACCCAAGCCGCTGCCGGGGGAAGACCCCCGCACCCACACGGCTCAAAACGCTGGACCAGCTCCTTCAGACCCGCCAGGAACCCCCGCAAACCCGCGTCCCCCACCGCGCGGTCGGATACCAACGCCGGCGGAGTGGCCGGTGCGGCCCCCAATGGCCGCCCCTTGCAGACACGCCCCAACCCCACATCAACATTCAAAGCAGACAAATAATGCAAGGACTCACCGTGTTGCCTGGATGGGGCCCCACCAGCCAAAGGTCCCGAGTCCACCACCGCCAGACGCTCCTGCTGCCCATCGTCGTCCGACTGCAACAGCTCCCCCTCTGAGCGACTTTCCGGGAGTTCCGCCTCGCTTGCCGACTGCTCTCCAGCGGATGTGTCACTGGATGCCGGGGATCCGCGGACCTTCCGTTTCCTCCGTAACGCACCAGATCCGCACGATGATTTCTTCACCGCCTTTCCGGGACCCTCTCGTTGCTGCTCGCAGTGCCGTTCCAGGCCACTGCCCGACGCCAGCACGACTCCACCACCAGCCTGCGCCCGGTGACCCCCCACAGGAGTCCCCTGCCGCTTGCCAGTCCCAGAGGGGCCACCTGCTGTCTGTCCCTGCAGCCCAGCAGCCATCTTCCCATGCAGTCCACCGGTAAGCCCCGCCCCCGCCACCGCCATGCCAGGAGCTGGGGCCCTGTGCTCAACACGGGGCCTCCCCACCCTCCCAGCACCAGTATTTCCCCTGTCAGGCTCCCCCACCGCCTTGCCATCTCCATGGGTCCTCTTCCTGGAGCCCCCCCGCTAACGGTGCCGCCGTTCGCTTCGTGGGCGGGCCAGAGGGGGGCTGGTGACCCCCACCACGTGTACCAACAGTCCCAGGGAGGGGGGAGAGAGGGGGGTCCGGCGAAAAAACGGTCCGGAGGCCGCGAGCGCCGCACTCACGCCGTCTCCCGGCCGGGCCGCACTGCCGCTGGGGTAGACTCGCCCAGCGCCGCCGCCAGCCGTGCCTCCAGCCATCCAGGGCCCCTGGACGCCGATTCGGCCTTCAGCCTGGCGAAAAGCTCCTCCACCGCTGCCATGGCTCCTAACAAGCTCGCTCCACTCTGCAGACTGAGGAGGGGAGGAGCCGCCCCCTCTAAACTATACTTCTGCTCCTCCCCTCCCAGAAAGACCACAGTACTGCCCTCTCCAGTCCTGTGTCCCTGTTAACCCCTGTCATGCCGCCCTGCGCTTATTCTGCTTGTGTTCTGCTCCGGGCTTTCTTATTAATTACACGCGTTCTGTGGCTGATTAAGGTGATAATTAAACTCACTTGGTGCCTTATCTGCATGAAATTAGCCTCAGAACCCGTGTAATTCATATGTGTTCGAGTTTAAAGGGATGAGATGGCAACTCTATCAGGTACTGATGTTGCTTGAGAAGGCCTGGATCACAATCAGCATTCAAAGGTGTTCAGCAGGGTGGAATTCAGGGCTTTGTGCAGGACATACAAGTTCCTCGGCACCAAAATGGTCACACCATGCCTTTTTGATGCTGGCTTTGTACACAGGGGCACCGTCATGCTGGAACAGGAAAGAGTTTCCTTAATTACTTCCTATCCGGGCCAATTCTCGCACTTTACTCCTACATGTAAAAAAATCATAATTTGCTCAAAATGCTCAACTACACTGCAGAGTGTTTGATTATCATGGGAAATGTAGTTCCAAAACATCTGGGGTGCCAAGGTTCGCCATCACTGGCCTAGGCCATCTTTATGTAGAGCAACAATTCTTTTTTTCAGACCCTCAGAGAGTTCTTTGCCAGGAGGTGCCATGTTGAACTTCCGGTGACCAGTATAAGGCTGGATTCACACTATATTACCAAAAGTATTGGGACACCTGCCTTTAGACGCACATGAACTTTAAGGGCATCCCAGTCTTATGCCCCGTACAGACGATCGGACATCCATGGGATTTTTTCCGACGGATGTTGGCTCAAACTTGTCTTGCATACACATGGTCACACACACAAAGTTGTCGGAAATTCCGATCGTGAAGAACACAATGACGTTAAACATGCACAACGGGACTATAAAGAGGAAGTTCAATAGTCAGTAGCCAATAATTTCCGTCTCGTAATTTATTCTGAGCATGCATGGCACTTTGTGTGTCGGAACTTGTCTACATGAATTTACGCGATCGGATTTTGTTGTCGGAAAGTTTTAGATCCAGCTCTCAAACTTTGTGTGTCGGAAATTCCGATGGAAAAAGTCAGATGGAGCCCACATACGTCTGAATTTCCGACAGTGAGCTCCGATCACACATTTTCCGTCGGAAAGTCCGACCGCGTGTATGGAGCATAAGTCCGTAGGGTTCAATACTGAGTTGGCCCACCCTTTGCAGCTATAACAGCTTCAATTCTTCTGGGAAGGCCGTCTACAAGGTTTAGGAGTGTGTGTGTGGGGTTGTTTTTCAGGGGTTGGGCTTGGCCCCTTAGTTCCTGTGAAGGGATCTCTTAAGGCATCAGCATACGAGGACATTTCGGACAATTTCATGCTCCCAACTTCGTGAGAAGAGTTTGGAGATGGCCCCTTCCTGTTCCAACATGACTGCGCACCAGTGCACAAAGCAAGGTCCATAAAGACATGGAGGAGCGAGTTTGGGGTAGAGGAACTTGACTGGCCTGCACAGGGTCCTGAGGTTCAGGAGTGTGTCTATGGGAAGGTATGACCATTCTTCCAGAACCACATTTGTGAGGTCAGGCAATGATGTTGGAGAGAAGATCTGGCTCACAGTCTCCGCTCTAATTCCTTTCTGAGTCCTGACCTCAACCCAATTGAATGCCTTTGGGATGAATTAGAGTGGAGACTGCGAGCCAGGCCTTCTAGTCCAATATCAGTGCCCTGACCTCACAAATGCACTTCTGGAAGAATGGTCAAATATTCCCATAGACACATCTCCTGAACCTTGTGGACGGCCTTCCCAGAAGAGTTGAAGCTGTTATAGCTGCAAATGGCGGGCCAACTCAATATTGAACCCTACGGACTAAGACTGGGATGCCATTAAAGTTCATGTGTGTGTAAAGGCAGGCGTCCCAATACTTTTGGTAGTATAGTGTATGTAATATATATATATATATATATATACAGTATCACACAAAAGTGACAGAGTGTATATATATATATATACACATATATATATATATATATATATATATATATATATATATATATATATATATATATATATATATATATATATGAGTGTATTTATCCTCTGACACCTCACTATGTTATGTGTTAATGGAGACCAGACCCCGTTCATTGATGGTTGAAAGTCTTAATGGGGCGCACGCTTATGCCAACACAATAGGATTTTCCGACAACAAAATCATGGATTTATTTCCGATGGATGTTGGCTCAAACTTGTCTTGCATACACACGGTCACACAAATGTTGTCGGAAATTCTAATCGGCAAGAACGTGGCGACATACAACACGTGCGACGAGCCGAGGAGAATTACGTTTAATAGCCAGTGCGGCTCTTCTGCTTGATTCCGAGCGTGCGTGGAATTTTGTGCGTCAGAAGTGTCTACACACGCTCAGAATTTACGAGAACGGACTTTGTTGTCGGAAAATTTGAGATCCAGCTCTCAAAGATTTGTTGTCAGAAATTCTGACAGCAAATGTCCGATGGAGCCTACACACGGTCGGAATTTCCGACAACAAGCTCACATCGAACATTTGTTCTTGGAAATTTCCGAGCGTGTGTACGCGCCATTAGGGGGTTGTATTTATATAAAAAAAAAAACAGCATAGTTATTTGTCCTATGAAACCGCATGCACATTCTGTGGAAATGGGGACAATATTGAATGTTATTAGGCCATTTTCTCTCCAGGTCAAATGTTCCTCATAGACTGAATCAGGAAAATGCCACCTTATCTCCACTAAATGGAACTGATGATCAGAGGAAATAATTACCTATGATGGTAAGCTCCATCTCACACTCATATTATGGTGTTTTCCCGATTTTACTCTATTCTGTATGAATAAATAACATTCAACCTGGTAAGAAAATGGCTTAAAAAAAATTGTGTTTTTTTTTGCTTCCATTTAGAGGGAACAAATATATACTGTATGCAGGTTTAAGCAACAAATAGCTCCGCAAATTTTTTAGGGTGGGTGCAAAATGAGAAACTCACTATTCATCTTCCTGACCTCTTCTAGGAGTTTCCCCACAACTCCAAAATTCCTCTGAATCTTGTTGAAAAGAGAACCTGTAATACAAAGAATGGCAGGTTACCTTGGCTGCAGAGCTGCTCCCCTCTATACACATGAACAATGAGAGGGAAAGAGATTTTCCTTCAGGGCTATAGACATGGACATGCACACAGGGCTAGCAGGGTGTGCCTGGGCACACCCTAATTATCTTGTGCACATTATTGCTCTGTGTGCAGGCGGGGAGATGGGAAAGATCTCCCTCGTACTGGCTCTGCCTTAAGAGAAGTGCTTACGCAGGGAGAACAATGTGATGTGGCCATATATACAAGGCTGCTGATAAGGCAGTACAACCAGCCCTCCTGTACCGGGCCCGGGGCCCCATCAGTTAAAAAGGGGAGCCCAGGCATTTGCTGAGCAAGAGGGCCGGCTGTACTATCTTATTGCAGACACCAATCCTCTTCTGCCTCCCCCTGCAGCGTTGCCAGCTTCTCGGTTTACACTGCAGGGGGGATTGGTTCAAGCACATCTGCCCAGGCCCCCTTTCCCCCACAGCGCTGCCGGCTTCCCTCCTCTCCCACAGTCCCTTTCTTTCACAATTAAGACAGACATTAGATATTTCACCAAAGCCCCCCCCCCCCAGTGGGGCTCCTAAGAAAATTGTAAATAAATAAATAAATAAATAAAACGGTAAAAAAATAATACAAATAAAAACTACTGACACCAATCTCTGCTCTACTGACACCATCTGCTGCTTTACTGATATTCACACGTGTGTGTTTGTACTTCCGCTCCTCTGGGATAACAGCCAAATGGCTTTTAGCCGCATCGGTTGTTATCTCTGAAGAGCAGACTGCCCGCTCTAAAAATGGTACGGCAGCTGCATGCATCATCACGATATAACCCCTTAAAGCCAAGGCTGCATATGTGCGTACGATGGGCGCTAAGGGTTTAAGTTTGCTTATAGCAGTATATTACAAGCAAGAATTTTAGTGAATGAAACTGAATCATGCAGTCTGTTTTGTTGTGATTAGCTGTGATTGGTCAAAGCTAATCACATGGTACAGATGGGCTGTGATTGGCCCTGTCTGGTACCATGTGATCAAATTGACCAATCACAGTTAGCAACACATTTGTACACATTGGATGTCTTGAAAGAAAGCCATCTATTGTGTACAACTGTCATGTGACCTGCTGTGATTCGTCACGGTGGCCACATGGTACTGGCAGCGAGCTGGTACTCTGATCAGTCATCGGCTGTGTCCCGTGGACATAGCCGGTGATGGATCACGCCATTGCATGGGCCCTGCGGCTGCACGATTGGTGCATCCTGACATGACATCATATGACACTCACGTCGGCAAAGCATCCACCTGGCCGTCAATCTGCTATTGGCCAGGCGGGAACTGGTTAATCAGCAAGAACAGGAGTAAATGCACACGCATATATATTCAAATAAAATGAAGCCTTAAGATGATACAGCATTGAAAAAATTGCCCAGTAGCAGGACAGTTTTAATTAGCAAGTATATGAGTAAATACAGAGACACAAGGCACAGCAATTTTTAAACAAGAATTAGCCCTCAGATGCAGCTGTGAAAAAAAACGGTCAGTGGCAGGACATGTTTTAATGCAAGAGAAAAGAAGAAATGCAGAGACACAAGGCACCGGTCAGGTTTTTCAAACAAGAATTAACAGTTTGGCTTCAGTTGATGCAGCTGTGTAAAAATTGGCCAGTGGTAAGCCATTTTTTAATCAGCAAGGACATGAGTAAATGCAGAGATGCAAGGCACAGATGTCTTGAAACAAGCATTTAAAAGTCAGCCCTCAGATGCAATTGGCCAAGAATTAAAAAGTTAGTCCCTTTAAATGCAGCTGTGTAAAAAATGTCAAGCGGCAGAATAGTTTTCAGTGGAACAGAAAAAAAATGTAGATTTATTTTACCCTCAGATGATACATCTGTGCACAAAATGTCAAGTGGCAGGACAGTTTTAATCAGCAAAAACAGGAGTAAATGCAGAGATACAAGGCACAGATACCTTCAAGCAAGAATTAAAACAATCAAGCAAGAACTAACGTGTACACACGACCAGACTTTCGACGGACTGAACTGCGGAGGACTTTTAAACGGAGTTCCAACAGAGTTACGATGAAACGGACTTGCCTACACCAAAGTCCGACTGATTAGAACGTGATGACATATAACCGGACTAGAATAAGGAAGTTCGTAGCTAGTAGCCAATAGCTGCCCTTGTCCGTCGGACTAGCATACAGACAAACTGATTTTTCGACCGGACTGGAGTCCGTCTGAAAAATATGAAACATGTTCTATTTCTAAAGTCCGTCTGGTTTTTTGACAGCAAAGGTCCGATGAAGTCGATTTGTCCAACGGATTCGTTTAGTCGGACCTTTGCTGTCGAAAAGTCCGGTCGTGTGTACACGTCGTAAGAGTTTGCCTCAGATAACAAAAATGTTTAAAAATTGTCCAGCAGTAGGATAGCTTCAATCAGAAAGAATGGGAGTAAATGCTCAGACACAAGGCACAGGTGTTTTTTAAACAAGAATTAAAAAAGACAGCCCATTTACATGCAGCTGTTTAAAAAAAATTACCAGTGGCAGGATGGTTTTAATTAGGGAGAACTGGAGAAATGCAGGGCAGAGATACAGGGCATAGATAGATATTTTACAAACAAGAATTAAGAACTTGCCTCAGATGGTAGAACTGTATAAAATTTGCCCAGTGGTAGGACAGCTTTATTCCGCATGCACATGAATAAATGCAGAAACACAAGGTATAGATGTTTTCAAACAAGAAATAGAAAGGCAGCCCCCTTTAGAGGCAGCTGTGTAAAAAATGACCAGCGGCAGGACAGTTTAATTAAAGAGAAAAGAATAAATGCAGAGACACAAGGCACAGTCAGGTGTTTCAAAACAAAAACTAATGCCGCGTACACACGACCGAACTTTTTGACAGCAAAGGTCCGACAGAACGAGTCTGTCGGACAATTCGATCGTGTGTGGGCTCCATCGGACCTTTGCTTGGCAAAAATCCAGCGGACTTTAGAAATAGAACATGTTTTAAATTTTTCCACCGGAACTCCGCCGGACCGAAAAATCAGTTCGCGTGTATGCTAGTCCGACGGACAAAAACCGACGCTAGGGTAGCTATTGGCTACTGGCTATGAACTTCCTTATTCTAGTCCAGTCGTATGTCATCACGTTCGAATCCATCAGACTTTGGTGTGATTGTGTGTGGCCAAGTCTGTTCATTCGTAAAGTCTGTCGGAACTCCGCCGAAAGTCCGTCGGAAAGACTGTCGGACCTAGTCCCTCAAAAAGTCCGGTCATGTGTACGTGGCATTAGAGTTTGCCCTCAGATGATACAGCTGTCTAAAATTTGACCAGTGGTAGGACAGTTTTAATAAGCAGGAACAGGAGTAAATACAGCGACACAAGGCACAGATGTTTTCAAACAAGAAATTAAAAATTCAGCCTTCAGCCTTTTCTTATTTTCAAATAAGAAATAATGCTGCATACACACGAGCAGACTTCTCGTCGAACTGAACTCCGAAGGACTATTTGACGGAGTTCCAACGGAGTTCTGCTGAAACGGGCTTGCCTACACACGATCACACCAACGTCTGATCATTTAGAATGCGATGACGTATGACGGGACTAGAAAAAGGAAGTTCAATAGCCAGTAGCCAATAGCTGCCCTTGCGTCGTTTTTGGTCCGTCGGAACAGCTTACAGACGAGCGGTTTTCTCGATAGGAACTGGTTCCCGCGGAAAGATTTGAAATATGTTCTATTTCTAGGTCCGTCAGAATTTTAGAAAGAAAAAAGTCAGATGAAGCTCACGCACGAGAGGAATGTCCGACAGAATGATTCCGTCTGACCTTTTCTGACGGAAAGTCCAGTCGTGTGTACAGGGCATTAGAGTTTTCCCTCAGTTGATACAAATGTGTAAAAATTAGCCAGGGGCAGAATGGTTTTAATCAGCAAGAACTTGACTAAATGCAGATACACAAGACTTAGATGTATTCAAACAGTTTTAATCAGGGAGAACTGAAGAAATGCAGAGATACAGGGCATATGTAGATATTTTACAAACAAGAATTAAGAGCTTGCCCTCAGATGGTAGAACTGTGTAAAATTGCTTTATTCTGCAGCTTTAGATGCAGCTGTGCAAAAAAATTACCAGTGGCAGGACAGTTTTAATTTGGAAGAACAGAGGAAATGCAGAGATACAAAAAACAGGCAGATAGAGTGTGTTCTAACAAAGAATTTGCAATCAGATGATACAGCTGTGTAAAAAAATTGGCCAGTGGCAGGGACTGCCTCAGCGAACTGCTGGACAATTTTTATCTGTTGATGAAAGCCAGCCACATTTCACTTGATTAAAAATGTGTTGTTGCTGAAACTAATCGAAAAAAAAAGGCCTTTATGATATGGTTCAGACAGTGTTGCTGTGTTGGTGTCTAAAAGCCAAGCCAATTGTCAAGAAAACAAATAACGGCTGCATATTTAATGACGTGCTGCTAGAGCACTCTATCGCTGAGGCTGTCTGTTCTGTCCCACTTGCATGCTTTTTTTTCTGTTGTGTCAAACTATACTATTATTCTGCTCTACACTGATATCTAATGATGGTTTAGGGCAAGTACAACTTTTTTTAACCTATGTGATTTGGTATTGCCCTCTGCTCCCCCCTCCTCCTGTTTAGTGTAAGTTATTTAAAGCGGAGGTCCACCCTAAAATGGACCTTCCGCTCATCGGAATCCTCCCCCCCTCCGGCGCCACAATTGGCACCTTTCAGGGGGGAGGGGGGTGCAGTTACCTGGATAATCCAGGTAACTGCACCCACTTCCGGGATAGCTCTCTGCGGAAAGGGGCGTAGATTATGCCCCTTTCCGCAAGTGCCCGCCCCCTTCTGCAAGTGCCCCGCTGCCTGCTGGGAAACACACAGATCCCAGAGGCAGCGGGGACCGTCCTCATTGCGCAGCGCGACTCACGCATGCGCAGTAGGGAACCGGGAAATGAAGCCAAAAGGCTCCATTTCCTGATTCCCATACCCAAGATGGCGGCGGCAGCACCCGAGAACCGATCTACAGATCGGCTTCGGGTGCCGACATCGCGGGCGCGCTGGACAGGTAAGTGTCACTATTTTAAAAGTCAGCAGCTGCAGTATTTTTAGCTGCTGACTTTAAAAAAAAAAAAAAAACGCGGAGTCCCGGCGGACTCCCGCTTTAAATCTCAGCTAGACCCTTACTGGTTTCTTCCAAATTCTCTCAGTCATTGATAGTTTTTTACTAAGACAAAGCTTAGGAAATCATTTTCTTCTTACAATTTCAAAGACTTAAAAGAGATGTATAGGGGTTTTTTTTTGTATCATATTTAAGCGTTCCCTTGCTGTTTGGGAACCCCAATATTCCCAGGATCTCGCTGGAAGTATCTGACAATCACCCTGACACAGGTGAAAACTGTGAGTCAGGTAAGTACAGTTTTTTTTTTTTTTTGCTGTTTGGACTTATTTAAATAAAATAAAAAAAATACGCAAAAATTGATCAATCATCTCACACTCTAATTTTACCTTCTCTCTGTAAAATTAATGGTCCTGTGCAGGGGCGTTGCTAGGTCTACAAAAGATCTGGGGCTAGAGCCCATAGCAGCGTAATAAAAGTCATATGCTTGGGTGGGCATACACATGTATATACAGTAATATACACGTGTGTATATATCTCCAGAGAGCCCCCCACTTACATCAGGGTCCCCAGAGATCCTCTCCCTTGCATCAAGGTCCCCAGAGAGCCTACCCCTTTCATCAGGGTCCCCAGAGACCCTCCCCCTTACATTAGGGTCCTCAGAGACCCTCCCCCTTAAATCAGGGTCCCCAGAGACCCTCCCCCTTGCATAAGGGTCCCCAGAGAGCCCCCCACTTACATAAGGGTCCCCAGAGAACCTCCCCTCCCCTTTGGGACCCCTGCAGAGATTCTGGGCTATGGGCCCCAGATTCGGGGCTATAGCCCCAAAAGCCAGCCCCTAGCGACGTCACTGGTCCTGGGTTCCATTAATAAGTAATTTATTGTGGAAAGGAAGCAAGAAACCATTGTGGGCTTGACAAAGGTTCCTTGCAGAGCCACGGGGGGGGGGGGGGGGCAATGCTGTAATGAACAATGTACATCCAGTGGAGAATAAATAATGCATTTACAACATGGAGCTTTGACTTCCTGCAGAAAATATAAAACCTAAAGGGCAATTTCGCAGCTACTTTGTCAAATGTGAATCCACTAATTTTAACAGCAAACTTCAGTTTGATGAAATGTTGTCCTCACCCCTCACGACAGGGAGATTTACATATTAGAAGGTTGCGTAGTTTTTATGTTTTCTCAGTTTTTATCGTGGTCCTTAATTACCTGCTACTTCATTATTTAAATCCCTGGACTTCTTCAGTTCACTCGTCACTGCAAAGGAAGGATAACCGACATTAATTAATCTGCAAGTTTACTAAAACGTACCTGTCCTATGCTGCCGAATTCCACTGTCTTCCAGAGATACACCTGTTGAAGACCTTAGCATAGATCTGGTAGTGTACAATGTCCATGTCCCTCACTCCGCTCTGTGATCTTATACTCCAACCTCATGTGTCTTAAGACATGGTGGTCCAATGGCCTGCAGAAAAAGTGATCCAGATACTAAGATCTTCAGCCAGCTTCTTTCTTAGCCCTTGTACACACGGTCGGAGATTCCGACAACCAAATCCGTCGGATTTTGTCCGTCGGATCTTGTACGAAACTGTTGCATACACACGGTCGGACAAAGTTGTCGAAAAATCCGATCTTTCAGAACGTGATGACGTAATTTCGTTACGATGGGACTACGTTCAGGCTAGTAGCCAATAGCTTTGATGTAGGAATTTGATCTGAGCATGCGTGCCACTTGGTCCGATCGGAGTTCTCTACACATGATCGGAGTATGTCCGATCGGACCAGTTTGTCGGAAAATATTTCCAGCAAGTTGGAAAATTTGGTCCGACGGATATTCCGACGGAAACAGTCCAATGCATACCACACACAGTCGGATTATCCGACAACATGGTCCGATAGGACACATTCCGACGGATTCTCCGACCGTGTGTACAAGGGCTAAGAAAGAAGCTGGATGAAGATCTTATTACAATCCTACCTGCATGGTGAGTTGATTGGGGGTCAAAAAGATCCTTTAAGCCAGTTCATCAGGGAGGGAGCAACCACCTAATTGTGATGGATTGGTAGGTGGTGCATAAGTCCCCACCCTTGCTGGCACCTTCTTCTGGGGACCAGGATGAGCTTGGAGCAAGTTATTCTTTTTAAAACACCCCTCCCGTTGGCTATTTTAGGATCGGAGGCATTTCATTATAAATGAAATAATATAATGGTTCATTTAAAGATGATCTCCAATCAACATTGAAACTCTGCTTTTCATTTTCTGCCCCCTTCCACAGCAACTGTAATCTGATCATTTAGGCTAGGGCATGGGTGCCCAACCTGTGCCCCTCCAGCTGTTTTGCGGAACTACATTTCCCATGACGCATTGCAAGGCTGACTGTTACAAGCAGGACTCCCAAAGGCTGAGGCATGAAGAGACTTGTAGTCCTGCAACAGCGGGAGGGCCATATGTTGGTCTACAGCAGGGGTGTTAACTCAATTTCATCATGGGCTGCATCAGTATTATGGTTACTCTGAAAGGGGCCAGTTGTATCTGTAAGACTAGATGTCCATAGCACCCCTACCCCCCCTTACATAAGATGTCAAAAGCATCCCCACCATCGGAAGTCAAGAGTGCCCCACCCTCCCTTACATCACAGTGCACCCCTTAGATTGTGCTGCTGCTGGGAAGAAGCTGGAGTGGAGCTTTTAAGAAGAAAGTGCAGTGTCTGGAGGAGGAGTTTTTTTTCCTCCTCTCTGCTGCCAATTGCTGAGACAAGGTGGGGCAGAGACAAAGGGGGTGCCACAGCTGCAAGCGATGGGCTAGGGCCATATGAAATGGCCTGGTGGGCCGGATTTGGCCCGTGGGCCTTGTATTTGACACATGTGGTCTAGAGGGTAATGGTGAAATACTTTGCTGCCTCTCTGAATTCATCAAGAACAATGCAGGACCAGAAGTCTTGCATTTTAAGTAATTATGTGATATGGTGAATGTGGGAAAGAAATGGCAGTAAGATGTGACTGAATATCAGCGGTCATATTGTTGTTTAGGCCCTTTCCACTGATTTTATGCATATATGTGGACTCGTGGAAGTGGGTCTTTGTCTGTGGTGACAAATATATGAGTATCTGTATTTATGCTGGGAGTGTGCTACACAGTGCACTCCCAGCTCAGAGGCCGGGTTCTCACCTAGAGCCCCGGGTCCCATATTAACGATTGGGAATGAGAGGACCGATTTCCAATCACCCGGTCACTGTGATAGCCTCTGATTGGCTATCACAATGATCGATCATGGTACAGCCCACCGCTGTGTTTTTTTTTTTCCTCTTAAATGGAGAAAGTTACATTGTGTTTTATTATTTGCGCTAGAGGAGAAAACTGTAAACAAAGAAGTGTGTGTAAAATTAAATAGCTAGATCAGGGTTTGATATAGGTCAGTCTCAGGGTCAAGGTTAAAGCGTTACTAAACCCAGTAATATGAAAATAGCTAATCTGCACCCCCCCCCCCCCCCCCCCCCCGCAGTGCCCATAGCTTATAAATATTCTTTCTATATTTAAAATACTGACACCATATATCTTTTTGGCTGATCTGTATACCACAGTCACATAAGCAGCAGGGTCCATCCAAGTGCTAAGTGTTCAGGTAGGAGGAGATTTCCACTACAGCCTTCATAAAGTTATGGGAGGCGGATCATCCATCAATCAAGATGTGACATCCCATCCACTGTGTTCTTTTTTCGTTACTGGGCATGCAGGAGGAGGGACGGACTGGGCTGTAATTTTGGATCTGTATACATGCCCAAATATGTGATGTCAATATCCTGTGACCTGAAAAGCTCAGCTCAACCAGGAAATGTTCTCTCCAGCAATAGAGACCATACTGAGCATGTGCAGCAGGACTACTCTGACTCTGTCTTATCTGGACTTGCCCAGAGTGACCCTGCAGGAGGGGGAGGATGCAGAGGATTAACCCCTTAAGTTCCACAGTGAGTATAACAAGCATGCAATTCTGCATATACAGACTGATTTTACTGTTGTGGGTTTAGTAATGCTTTGCCCTTGTACACACGGTCGGAGATTCCGTCGGAATGTTTCCTATCGGACCATGTGTGGTCTGCATCGGACTGTTTCCGTCTGAATATCTGACGGACCAATTTTTCCAACTTGCCGGTAAAATTTTCCGACAAAATGCTCCGATCGGACATACTCCGATCATGTGTAGCCTACTCCGACGGACAAAGTGTCACGCATGCTCAGATCAAATTCCTAGACCAAAGCTATTGGCTACTAGCCTGAACTTAGTCCCGTCGTAACGAAATAACGTCATCATGTTATGTACAATCGGATTTTCCGACAATTTAGTCCGACCGTGTGTATGCAACATCACTTCCGGACCTCTTCCGGAATTAATCCGTCAGAATTACTCCGACGGATTTGGTTGTCGGAAATCTCCGACCGTGTGTACAAGGGCTTTAAGGTCAAAAGTCATGGAAAGAGTCAAAGGTCGGGGTCAAAAATCAAGGTAGAGGGTCAATTGGTATCAATATCAGTGTGTTTAAAAAAGAAGTAAAATGAGCACTATTGTTCCTAGGCCGCACAACGGGTACAAACATCAAATACTGTAACAGCCACATATGTGGTATCGTCATGGTAGTGAGGAGCAGGAGAATTTATTTTGGATTGTTCTTTGGTGGTAATGTCTGGCAATAGCAAGAAATATACAGCAAATGTATAACAAATGATATAAACAAAGCTCCAGAATGAATTCATATTCTGGCCAATTGAATGAACGCCAGAATGCCCGATGCAAATGAAACGCATTTGAAAGACACAACTTTAGGCAAGTTTTTTACACTGCTTTTCTCCTGCCAGGAGAAGGGCTTTCAGAAGAGATGGGCAAATGCCCAGCAAGCATGTGGCACTATAGAAGTTGTTGGATTCTTCACCTACCACTTTCCTTTAGACGTGACTGCTCCTGGATGATGTTCTCATCTGGTCAGGATAAAACAATAGGAAATATTATCCAATGACAATGAGAGCGCACATAAGCAAGCATACACCGATTAGCCATACCATTAATATCACATCAGGTGAAGTGAATAACATTGATTATCTGATTACATTGCCATGTGAAAGTCAGTGTTATATTTCAGGCAGCATGTTGTCCCTGAAGTTATGTGGAAAGTAGAAAAAAATGTTCATTACAGTTTGTGTATGGGGCCTTGTAGCCATAAAGTGGTCAGGGTGCCCATGCTGATCCATGTCCACAGCCAAAGGCACATGACTATGAGAACTGGACCACAGAGCAATGGAAGAAGGTGGCCTGGTCTGATGAATCACACTTTCTTTTACATCATGTGGATGGCCGGATGCGTGTGTGTCTCTTGCCTGGGGAAGAGATGGCACCAGGATTTAGTATGGGAAGAAGGCAAGCCGGTGGAGGCAGTGTGATGCTTTGGGCAAAGTTCTGCTGGGAAACCTTGGACCCTGCCATTCATGCGAATGTTAATTTGACATGCACCACCTACCTAAATATTGAAGTACACCCCTTCATGGAAACTGTATTCCCTAAAGGCAGTGGCCTCTTTCAGCAGGATAATGAGCCCTACCACACTGAAAAAATGGTTCAAGAATGGGTTGAGGTACACAACGAGTTTGAGGTGTTAATTTGACCTCCAAATTCTCCAGATCTCAATCCAATAGAGCATCTGTAAGATGTGCTGGAAAAACAAGTCCGATCTACAGAGGCCCCACCTCCCAACCTACAGGACTTAAATGATCTGCTACTGATGGTCTAGTGGAGTCCAAGCCCAGATGGGTCAGGGCTGTTTGGTGGCAAAAGCGGGACCTACTCAACATTAGGTGGGCGGTCATAAAGTTTTGACTGATCGTTATATGTTGGCAGTTTTTCTCTTTTGTTTATTTGAATATCTGCACTGATACTTCTGAACACTTGCTGTGTAAATGGGAAATGTATTTAGTTTGTTTAAACACAGAATTTTTGGATTATAATTTATAGAAATTGCTGGATAGTAATACAAGCTCCTTCTTCACCTACCTGTTTCTCTCAGACGTGAATGCCCCTTGGCCATGTTCTCACCTGGACAGGATAAAACAAGAATAGGAAATGTTATCCAATGACAGAGAACACACATATCTTACCTCTGAGATTTGGATTCAGGTCAAATTCATCTCCAATCCCAATCCAGATTACAAAACTAAACTACATTCTGTTGTGTTATTTGAATTCCAATTACATTTGTAATGGAACATGGAATGTTATATTTCTATGCTCTAGTCTATGAGGATGAAATATATGCTAAGATTTTTTCCAGAGGTTTCAAAACTGTCTCACGTCGGGCCCCTTCTCTGGGTAATTGTTTATCTTCCAGTGACTTCAACTCTAATGCCGCGTACACACGACCGGACTTTTCGAGGGACTAGGTCCGACAGACTTTCAACGAAGTTCTGACAGAGTTCTGACAGACTTTCCGAATGAACAGACTTGGCCACACACAATCACACCAAAGTCCGATGGATTCGAACGTGATGACGTATGACCGGACTAGAATAAGGAAGTTCATAGCCAGCAGCCAATAGCTGCCCTCGCGTTGGTTTTTGTCCATCAGACTAGCACACACACGAGCGGATTTCTCGGTAGGAACTGGGTCCGGCGGAGTTCCGGTGGAAAAATTTGAAACATGTTCCATTTCTAAAGTCTGTCAGACTTTTGCAAATCAAAAGTCCGCTGCAGCCCACACACAATCGAATGGTCTGCCGGAATAGTTCCGTCTGACCTTTGATGTTGAAAAGTCCGGTCGTGTGTACGTGGCATCATACTCGTAATAAAACTTGGTTCGATTTTGTAGGTGATCTTAAAGTGTAAGTAAACCCCCCCCCTATCGTTTTCAGCCAACGGAAGCTGCCATCTTTGCCTCTGTTTAATCTACAACTGCCATGATACTGCACATGGGATCAGTTATGATACCAGCCATTGGATGATTTGACAGTTTGGTTGAGAGCACAACCAATGGGAGTGTTACATATTTCCGGCACGTGCCAGAAATTAAAATGTTTTATGGAAGGGTTTACTTCCACTTTAAGTGTGGAGTTTACTAACTGTTCATGAAAATAAAGAGATATTCCCGCACTACCAAAGGAAAGAAAAATGGGGGGCGAGACACTAGTTGCTGCAAGCAATGAAATTGTCAGAATAAAATGAAACAAAATCAATAGATGGCTCCGCCGCACTAAGTGATAACACAAACAGTGTGCAAAAATAAAGTGATGATGAGTTCTTCAATAAATACAAGTGATAAGAAGAATAAGCAGTGTAACATACCACGTGCTTGGAGACAGTGGAGAACTAAGTAATTAAATTCATATAAACATGATAAAATCCAAAAGATTAAAATAAAAAAGAAAATACCAAAAGAGCAGTGCTAAAAAAAATATAAATATTGAATACTAGTCCCAGAAAATAAAGTGTCTTTAATTGATAATAAAAAAAACAGTGACTGAACAAGTGTTGGAATCCCTCTGGTATTCTGTGCAAATGCATCAATGTAAACAGTGACTTTTCCTTCGGGCAAGTGTAGTAATCTAAACTGTGAATTTTCTTCTGTGCAAATACAGCAATGTAAACAGTGACTTTTCTTCAGTGTGATAACACCTCAATAAAAGATGGCCCCTTACCTTACTGCTGTAAGGTAACAGCATGTATATAAAGCAAATGTAGATCCCCGGTCTTACAGTGGATACCTCTGCCAGGTTCCTATCAATAGCGTGGCGTGGGTCTCATCTAAACAGCCTTATGTCTGGGTCAGTGGTTTAGGATGATGTATATATGTCTCTCAGGGGTGAAATATATGGCGTGGAAGGTTCTCCCAGATAGTGAAAGATTCCCTTTTTTTATGGTAATAACGATATTTCAATAATTCATATTGATGAGGAAAGCTCCAAGAAAGTCCGTTCAGTTCTTGTGTAAAAAAAAACTCAAAAAGGTATTTAATAATAAAAATATCAAAATATTACAAGAACAATATCAAAGTATAGAATGTCATTAATAATGCATAATATTCTTAAGATTAAGATTGAATCAGGTGTGTGTCTGTGTGTAGATGTGTAGCTGGCCTCATGGTGTGTGTGTCTGCAGCCAAATCTGCCTTTCTGTCCTCTGTTACTAGCTGTTTACTCTTAAAAACTGACCCATGAAAATAGCCCCCTAAAAAGGTTTTGTTTGTCTTATAGTTCCATAGAAAACCGCAGGCTTGTAATAAAACAGTTTCCCTCCCACCTCACACAAGGGTGGGAGTTGACATTCCTGAAGAGTGAGCCAAGAGGAGCTTTATTTTAAACCATTTAACTTATATAACATAAGTTTTCTTTAACTTCTATATCTAATACTACATAAATCAATATGTATATTATATTCATTTAAAATGCATTGTTCTTAATAATATCCTAATAAAGAAATATTGTAATATAAATAAATAATGATCTTAACTAAAACATGAACCTTTACATCTTAAATAATGTTGATCCGGGGAAAATCCAATTGCCTCTTGGGGGATCAGGAAGGAATTTTTTTCCCCTGCTTTAGCAAATTGAATCATGCTCTGCTGGGGTTTTTCGCCTTCCTCTGGATCAACTGTGGGTATAGAATTGGGTATATGGGATTGTATGATATTATTATTATTATTATTTTTTGTGGTTGAACATGATGGACTTGTGTCTTTTTTCAACCTGACTAACAATGTAACTATGTAAAACCTTCCTTCTCATCGGTGATGGGGGGGGGGGGGGGGGGTGAGAGCTCAGCTCACTCTTAATTACTAACACATGTTGACTCTACAAAGAACTGTTTATGAAGTTAATAACAATGTATATCATATCACAAGTATAAAAATCTTATATAATTTCACTTTTTCCATACATAGAACTCAATTATTCTGTAAGATTGAATCCATTCATTCATTTGTTAATATTTGTTAATAATGAATATTAGATATTAGTTAAAAGAACATGCTTTGAACATACCTGAGGTACCATGTGATTTAGTATATTAGTGTATCTAGCAGTTTAGCCATTGTGGTTTTGAGAAAGCAAGTTTATTGTGCGAAATGCATCGGCCTTTTTCATCCTCTGTCTGTATAGTCATCTATGTAGTGCTTTTATGGACATTTGAATAAAGCTTATTTGGATCTTCTATTGGGAGTGCAGCCATCTGATTTTTTGTTCATCCAATGAGTTTGAGGTTTTGATGTGGCCTCAAAAATCTCCTGATCTTAATCCAATTGAGCATCTGTTAGCCCTTGTACACACGGTCGGAGAATCCGTCAGAATGTGTCCTATCGGACCGTGTTGTCGGATAATCCGACTGTGTGTGGTATGCATCGGACTAATTCTGTTGGAATATCCGTCGGACCCAATTTTCCAACTTGTTGGAAATATTTTCCGACCAACTGGTTCGATAGGACATACTCCGATCATGTGTAGAGTATTTTGATCGGACCAAGTGCCACGCATGCTCAGATCAAATTCCTTCATCAAAGCTATTGGCTACTAGCCTGAACGTAGTCCCATCGTAACGAAATTATGTCATCACTTTCTGAATGATCAGACTTTTCGACAACTTAGTCCGACCGTGTGTATGCAACAGTTTCGGACAAGATCCGATGGACAAAATCCGACGGACAAAATCCGATGGATTTGGTTGTCGAAATCTCCGACCAGGGGCTAAGATGTTCTGGAAAAACAAGTCCGATCCATGGAGACCCTACCTCTCAACTTGCAGGACTTAAAGGATCTGCTACTGATGGCTTGGTGGCAGATACCACCTCGTACCTTCAGAGGTCTATAAGAGTCCATGCCTCTATAGATCGTTTGGTGGCAAAAGGGGGACCTACTCAAAATTAGTTGGGAGCGGTTATAAAGTTTTGACTGATCGTTGTATGTTGGGACTGTTTGTTTTTCTTTTTTGTTTATTTGAATATCTGCCCTGATACTTGTGAACAGTTGCTGTGTAGGAGGGGGGATATGTTCAGTTTGTTTAAGCACAGAATCTTTGGAGTATGATTTATAAAAGTTGCTGGGCAGCAATACAAGCTCCTTCTTCACCTAGCAGTCTCCCTCAGATGTGACTCTTCCTCCACTAGACAAGTGCAGTCCGTTTAGTTTCAAATTGAAATTCGGACGGATATTCATTTTTTGGAAATTCGTATCCTTCTTGCCAAACCAAATCTCTTAACCTTCTATGAGGAGGTGAGCTGCCATCTAGATAAAGGAAGATTCAAACAAGGAAGATGCCGCTCCAGGCCAGCAGTCACTACAGTCCGAATGAGCTGGGTGCAAGCCACAGCCCACCACCGATGATCAATAAGAAGAAAAGAACGGCTGCATACCACAGGAACGTTACAACTATTTTATTCCAAAAAATAGCAAATAACAGCCAACAAAGACAGTGTCCGAAACCCAGGAGGGGAGGTGTGCATTTCACACTGACCTCAGTGCTTCTTCAAACCACTAGCCCGTAGACGTGGTGTGCATTTGACACAGTTCCTCATAAATGTTTACTGTACAAAGTAAGGTCCGTTGGCATGGACCATAGGGTGAGTACATGGATTGAAAACTGGCTACAAGGGCAAGTTCAGAGGGTGGTGATAAATGGGGAGTACTCGGAATGGTCAGGGGTGGGTAGTGGGGTCCCCCAGGGTTCTGTGCTGGGACTAATCTGTATATATATTTTTTGATTATATTTATATATATATATATTTAATAAACAACCTGGAGGATGGGGTAAACAGTTCAATCTCTGTATTTACGGACGATACTAAGTTGTAAACCTTGTGGAAACTAAGTGGAAACCTTACAAGAAGATCTGAACAAATGAATGGGGTGGGCAACTATATGGCAAATGAGGTTTAATGTAGAAAAATGTAAAATAATGCATTTGGGTGGCAAAAATATGAATGCAATCTATACACTGGGGGGAGAACCTCTGGGGGAATCTAGGATGGAAAAGGACCTGGGAGTCCTAGTAGATGATAGGCTCAGCAATGGCATGCAATGCCAAGCTGCTGCTAACAAAGCAAACAGAATATTGGCATTAAAAAAGGGATCAACTCCAGAGATAAAACGATAATTCTCCAGCTCTACAAGACTCTGGTCCGGCTGCACCAGGAGTATGCTATCCAGTTATGAACAGCATATAGTATGGGCAGTATGGACAGTACAGAGAAGGGCAACAAAGCTAATAAAGGTTCTGGAAGATATTAGTTATAAGGAAAGGTTGTGAGTACTGAACTTATTCTCTCTGGAGAAGAGACGCTTAAGAGGGATACGATTTCAATTTACAAATACCGTACTGGTGACCCCACAACAGGGATAAAACTTTTTTGCGGAAGGGAGTTTAACAAGACTCGTGGCCACTCATTAAAATTAGAAGAAAAGAGGTTTAACCTTAAACTGCATAGAGGGTTCTTTACTTTAATAGTGGCAAGGATGTGGAATTCCCTTCCACAGGCGGTGGTCTAAGCGGGAGGCTTCGATAGTTTCAAAAAACTATTAGCTAAGCACCTGAACGACCACTACATACAGGGATATATAATGCAATACTGACATATAATCACACACATAGGTTGGACTTGATGGACTTGTGTCTTTTTTAACCTTACCTACTATGTAACTATGTAACATAAGAAGGGGTTAGTGAAATCAAACCAGAATAGATTACTTCTACTTAAATACTCAGAAGATACATTCAAGAAATGCTCAACTAGCTTTGCCATTTGGATGCGCTTCTTCTGGAGCTACATGTATACACCGAGATGAGGCAGACAGGTAAATTAGGATCTCCACATGGGGCATCAAATCATATGAGGCAACTATGAGGGTGTGGTACATGGGAAAACTCATCAAGCCCAAAAAAAATAATACATTTTTATATATATATATATATATATATATATATATATATATATATATATATAAGGCATATAATGTGGGGCAACTAGAGCCCTTTTCAGATTGTAGCTGAGGTGGGTAGATGCTTTTTTTTCTCTAGGAGATATCTCACTAGATGTATGCATATATGTAAATGCTAGGACTCAATGGACACTTGGAATCTGCAAAACCGAGAGAGGTTTTGGTGGGGCCGTAGACGTAGGAACATTTGTTAGCGTCAAGGAAGCTGAATGCTAGATCAGCAACATTCAAGGCTCAGTACATATAACTCATGACACATGTCCTAGTGTCAGGGCTAAGCTAATACCATTTCTTCTCTTTTTTTTTTTTTTTTATTTATTCTTTATTTTCAAATTTTTCAAAGTATACAAACATAAACTATTCAGCATAATGATAAATACAGCAGCATTTCTTTAAGAATAGTCCACCTTATTCCTCCCTCCCCTCCCCTCTCACTCGGTCCCTACCCCGGGCTTTTTCCATTTTTCCTCTCTCTTCCTTATTTTTTCCCTCTTTCTGCTTTTCCCTTCTTCTTTACTAACAGTCAAGCAGCTTTAGATAGCCTTCAGTTTTTCCGAATTGTATCCACAGTCGCCATTTATATTGATATCTCCCTTCTAAGTTATCCAATTTATACATTGTCTCTTCAGTATTTCGTGTCCTTTCTAACCTTTCTACCCACTCCTTCATCGAGGGAGGGTCGGGTTTCCTCCATCTTCGCGGGATCAGTGCCTTAGCAGAGTTCAGTAGACCAGGGACCAGGGAATGCCCATATTCTCTCTCTCCTTTTTCCGAGTCGTGGAATAAGCAAACCCATGGGTCTCTTCTAATCCCCTCCCCTGTTATTTCAAAGATAGCTTTTATAATTTTCTCCCAAAATACCTGTATCTTAGGGCACTCCCACCATATATGGGCGAAGGAACCCACCGCTGAGCAACCTCTCCAGCATGTTGAGGGGGTCTCGCTGCAGATTTTATTTCCTTGCTGTGGAGTAATATACCACCTTGTTAAAAGTTTATATGACATCTCTCTAGTTTGAGGATCTTTGGCAACCGAGTACGTTCGTCTAATAATCCTGTTTCTGTGGTGGTCATTATCCAGCGGTCCCAGTTCATTTTCCCACTTCTCCATATAGGGGGGGTATTTTTGCTCTTCTACCTCTATTAAGATTTCATATATTTTTGAGATCCTTTTTACCAAGTATTGGGGGTTCCCTATCAACTTCTCCAGAGGTCTAAGTTGCTCCTGTCCTCGTAGTGGTTGTATTAAAGACTGAGTAAAATAGTATAGTTGTGAATATCTCCACTTATCTAAAAGCTTGTGACCCCACTTTCCTATTATTTCCTCATATGTGCATACCCTATTCCCTTCCATAACCTCTTGTAATTTAATTTTATCTTTCTTAGCCCATCTGCTATAATATACATATTCCTCTTGACCTGGTAAAAAAAATTTTGTGTCTAGTAATGGCATAAATGGTGAATTGTGCTCCCACTTGTGTCTCTCGTTTATTGTGTCCCATATTCGCAGTGATCCTTTTGTCAATAAATTTGTGCTAATCCCTAATTCTCTATATTTTGCGGGTATCCATATTATCTCCCCTAATTCCCTTCTGCTTAGCTTCATTTCTAATTCCACCCAGTCCTTCCCCTTTTTGTTATGTGTCCAATCTGTGATTCGTGAGATTGCTATAGACTCGTAATACTTTTTGAAATCGGGCATTGCTAATCCTCCTCTGTCTTTACTTCTTATCAAAGTATTAAGGGCCACCCTCGCCGCTTTTTTTTTCCATATGAATCTTTTAATCATCGTTTTTAATTTATTTAGATATGTCTGTGATAGTAATATGGGGACCATTTGACATATGTAAGTAAACATTGGTAAAATGAACATTTTAACTGTGTTTATTCTCCCTATCCAAGATAGAGCTTTGTAATGGTTCCTATCTAGATGCTGTTTAATTTTGTTTAATAGGGGGATGTAATTTGCCTCAAACAAGTCACCCATCCCTGGCGTAAGCTTTATTCCTAAGTAGGCCAGCTCCCTCCCACACCATCTAAAAGGATATTTAGTTTGTAGGATTCTCTGCTCTTCTACTGGTATATTTAAGTTTAGAATTTCGGATTTAGTTGCGTTAACCTTAAAATTGGAGACTTTCCCGTATTTTTTTAGTTCTTCCATAGTCGCCGGTATAGAGGTCTCCGGGTTAGTGATGTAGAGCAGAAGATCGTCTGCAAAAGCAGCAACCCGATACTCCCTCTCATCGACCCGTATTCCCTGGATGTTTTGATTCTTCCTAATAGCCGTCAGGAGGGGTTCTAGTGCCAGAATGAATAATATTGGGGAGAGCGGGCAGCCCTGTCTTGTCCCGTTGCACAGTTCAAGGGGGCAGGACAGGGCCCCGTTTATTCTTATTTTAGCTTTAGGCTTAGTATACAAAGCTTCTATCCACCCTCTCATCCTCTGCCCCAATCCACATCGTTCCAACACTTCGAATAAGAACCCCCAACTAACCCTGTCAAATGCCTTTTCAGCATCTATAGACATGAGTATCGTGGGGGTCTTCTGTCTTATGGTTTCCTGGCTTAGCATAATGGTCTTTAATACGTTATCCCGCCCTTCTCTCCCTTGAATAAATCCAACCTGATCCTGCTGTATCCACTCTGGGACATGAGGTCTTAATCGTTCAGAAATAATTTTTGCAAAGAGTTTAATATCTGAATTTAACAAGGAAATTGGCCTGTAACTTTCCACTGCAAGCGGATCCTTTGCCTCTTTCAAGATCAGGACCACATGCGCCAGTAATGTCTCTTCTCGAAATTTTCCATCCCTCCCCACTGCATTAAAATACTCGCATAGTTTTGGGACCAGCTGTTTTTGAAATTCCTTGTAATATGAGATCGGGAAACCATCTGGCCCGGGGCAACCTCCCTTAGCTGTATTTTTAATCGCCCATTCGACTTCCAGCTTTGATATTGGGGCTTCTAATGCTTCCATTTCTATTTGTTTAGCCTTGGGAATATCTATACCTTTCAAATAGTCCTTTATTGCTTCCCGGCTTCTATTCTCTATACTTTCCTGTTGAATATTATATAGGGCTTTGTAATATGTATAGAACGTATTCACTATATCCTCCGGCATATTTTGTATGTCCCCCGCCTCATTTCTTACTTTTGGGATAAAGGTTCTGCTTTTCTTATCCTTCACCCTCTTGGCCAGCCATTTACCGGCTTTATTTCCCCATTGATACATCTCTGTTCCCAGAATGTGATAGGCGGCCTTCCTGTCCTGCTCTAGGTAGTCTTCTAGTTCTCTTTTTTTTTTTACTAAATCCTGGGTGTCGTGTAGTCCCCTTGGTCTACTACTCAGCTCCAGTCTCTGGATTTCTTCATACAGTAGGGTTTTCCTCCTCTCTCTCTCTCTCTTTTTCCCCGCTCCAATCCCTATTAATAACCCTCTTATTACCACTTTGTGCGTTTCCCATAATATAGGGCTGGAGATTCCCGGTGTATCATTTAATCTAAAAAACTGTTCCATCTCCCTCTCAACCCTGCTTACAGAGTCCTTATCCTGTAACAGAGATTCATTCAATCTCCAATTCAACCTCGGTCCATGATCCTCCCCTATCTCCAACTTAATCATAACTGGTGCATGATCTGACACAGTTCTAATTTTTATTTCCGCCTTCTTAAGTGCTTTCAGGAATGAGTGTTCCAAGAAGATATAGTCTATTCGAGAGAAGGAACCATGGACCGAGGAGAAGCATGTATAATCCCTATCCTTTGGATGAAGTACTCTCCAGGTATCCTGTAGCTGGAGTGCAGCCAACGCCCTTAAAAACATTCTCTGCTTATATACCGATGTCCTGGGGCCTCCCACTGAAGTATCAATTTTAGGGTTTACACTCCAGTTAAAATCTCCAGCAAGAATTAATTTCCCCTCTTTAAAATCTTCTATTTTGTTCAATATTTTCCTTAGGAATATATCCGCATTCTCGTTTGGCGCATAAATATTTACAATTGTGCATTTAAGGTTAAACAACATTCCTTTTAAACACAAGTATCGTCCCTCCGGGTCCACCAGTCGCTCCTCTAAATTAAACCTCGTTGTTTTACTAAAACCTATTGCAACCCCTCTGGAGTACGAGGATGGGGAATCCCCATAAATCCATACCGGGAAGTCAATCGAATTCAGTCTGACCCCAGAAGTGCATGTTAAATGCGTCTCCTGGAGACATGCTATATTTGCTTCCATGTGCTGCAACTCATCGTTTATTCTATGTCTTTTCATTTTTGTATTTAAGCCCCTTACATTATAAGTAATAACGTTAACTATCCCCATACCTCTCTTCCGATGGGCATTCTCCTTCTCTTTTTGGAGCGTCTAGTGAGCCCGTTGGTGACCATACCTGCTGCCCCTATAAAAGGACCGAGTGAGAGCCCATAAAAAAAACCCAAAAAACCAAGACCCCCCTCCCTCCCCCCTCCCTCCCCCCTCCCTCCCCTTGTCCTATAACAAAACGTCTCATGAGACTGGGTAGGACTCCCCTTTTCTTGTTAAGCCTATGGGACTGGTAGGCCAATATCAGTGGTCTCCTCTCCCCCATAGTATCCCTGGGGTTCGCCCCCATGTCCGTCCGAGACTCCCCCAACCTCCCCCCCCTCCTCCCCTCCTCCCTCCTCCTCTTAGCCCCCCATCCAAATTTATCTCAGCTTCAGGTAATTGGATTCTTTCGTCTCCAATCGCTCAGCCTATCCTGTCTCCTACTCCTTTGAGTCATGCTCCTCTCCCCCCCTAGAACCTCTTCCGTGTCCCATTCTATCTGTGGAGCAGGGTGTATCCCTAACTGTTCGCAGAATTCTTGAAGATCCTCCGGGAAACGTAGAACCGCAGATCGTCCGTCTTTCTTCCCTATAAGGCACGCCGGAAATCCCCATTGATATGGGATGTCGGCTGCTCTCAATAGTTCCGTTAGCGGTTTCAAACGTCTCCTTCTTCCAAGCGTCTCCCCCGCTAAGTCGGAATAAATCTGCAATTCCACGTCCCCGTAGATCACCCCTGGCTGTGTTCTAACTTTTCTCATTACCTGCATTCTTTCTGCTACATGGTGAAATCTCGCTATGACATCTCGTGGGGTTTCTGATCTAACTCCAAAGGGTCATGTCATCCTGTGTATTCTGTCTAGCTTCAGTGGGGTTGTAGCTTCTCTATCTAATAAGGGATTGAAGATCTGTTGGGCTATCTCTCCGAGGGCAGATGCGCTAATTGTCTCAGGGAGACCTTTTATTCGTATGTTCTTCCTTCTGCTTCTATTCTCCTGGTATTCTAGTTTATATCTAATTGTTCTATTTCCCCTACGGAGGGCTGTTACCTGCTCTAAGATTCCATCTATTCTGTGCTCCTGGGCCTCTACTTTGTTTTCCACCTCCTCTACTCTCCCCAAGACCACACCTATGTCCTCCCTTATAGTTGCGATATCTGCCCTTAGAGAGGCCTCCATTCTCATGAACATCTCTGAGAGCATCTCCCTAATCTGTGGGGGCTGGGAGGGTTCCCCTTGTCTATCCAGACCCCTTTCTCCTGCCTCTAGATGTTCTAAGCCCTCCCTTCCTTGAGCTTCATTCTGATTGCTATCCCCACTATGTAAGTTTGCGCTATTTTTTTTTTAAGTTCAGTTGACTTAATGGCCGGGTTTTTTGTCCCTCTGCTATCTTCTCCCCTCAGTCTGCTTGGGCCCGGGCGGAGCAGTTTTTCCATCCTGGGGCTAACAGCCTCTTCTTCTGCCCTTATACTAGTGTTCGCGGCCATATATTTTTGAATTCCGACCGGGCTTGCGGCGGGGGTTACTTGTTTATTTGTCTTGCTTGTTTTCCCTCTCATCCTAGCAGACCTATCAAAACTTAATTCCCTTCCTCCTATTCAAAATATCGGCATAAATCTTTACGGCCACTTTATATAGCTCCCCTTCAAAAAAAAACCCCTACCCCAAAAACAACAATCACAATGTTATTATGTTATTGCATACGTTTGGTGGTGGTCAGTACCAATTAAGTTTTGTCAACCCAAATGTCCACTAGAAAAAAGAAAACAGGGGGGAGGGGGAGGGTTATTATACAATAACCGATGAGACCTCTATCCTGATGTCTGAGGTGTTGTTCAATTCCAGATACCGGCTAAAAAAAATTTATTTAAAAAAGCCGTTTGAAAAAAAAAAAGAGGAAAGTTTTTTTTTTTCTTTTTTCCCCTCTTCCTTCTCCTTTCCGTTCCGCTGCTTCCTCTTCTCTATACTGGGCCACTACCATTAACTAGCAATGTCTATAGAGTATACCCTTGTTATACATTCTTTAGTCCATAGAATATGTTTCCCATATACTCTCCAAAAAAAAAAAACTCAGGAGTAGTGATGGCCGAACGGTTCGCCCGGCGGTCGTTTCGCGGCGAATTTCCGACTTTCGCCGTCCGCGGGTTCGAACGCCTTTTTCCGTCGTTCGCCCCGGCGGACTTACGTGTTTAATGTATACAAGAACTTTAACCTTTCGTGACACGTTTATCATGTGTTACAGGACAACCAATTGAGACATGACAGCTCATGGACACTTGGACATTCCCCCTAACCTATAAATACACCCGATCCGGTGGCCATTTTACATTCTTTCTTCTGTCACTGTAGGGAAAGGATCCTGTGTGGAGTAGGGACAGAGAAAACGCTAGCTATTTGGTACACAAAAGTTCTTTTCAGGACTGGTATAGGTGTTAGGTCAGCAGCCTGAGTTTCTTTTGTCAGTTTAGATAAAGGGACAGAGCGCTGTATGCTGCTATTTTAGGGACAGCTCAGCCAGATTAGTCTTTCTTCATCATCATCATCATCATCATCATTAGCTGTTACTATCAGGTCCACAAAAGAGCTGTTCCAGCTAATCGTTCCAGCCTACTCTTTTTTGCCAATTTGTATAGGGACAGGCAGGAAGCAGTGTGTCAGGCAGTGAGGATAATTTTAAAGACTTGCTGTTACTATTAGTTCCACAAAGGTTCTTTTCAGGACTGGTATCAGTGGTACGGTAATAGGCTTGTACACGTATAATATTCTTTCTTCCAAATATAGAAAGAATATTATACTTGACTGCTGCCCTTCTGCTGCAGTCTGCTAATCATTCACAACTCACTTGTTCCACAAAGCTCTTTATCAGGACTGGTAACTTGGTCTGTCTAGGGTGCTACGGTACATAGGCTTGGGTGCGGTACAGTCTGCTGTTCTGTAAGGACCGCTATCGGTCCACAATAGATAGGGTTGCCGTGCACTACTGCTGACCGCTGCCCTATACTGCAGCAGTCCTTCAGCGGTATAGGGACTGACGCACAGTCTGCTAAACACTAATACACAACCTGCTTGGTCCACAAAAGTTCTTATAAGGACTGGTAACTTGGTATAGGGTGCTACGGTACATAGGCCTGAGTGCGTTACAGTCTGCTGTTCTGTAAGGACCGCTATCGGTCCACAATACATAGGGTTGACGTGCACTACTGCTGACCGCTGCCCTATACTGCAGCAGTCCTTCAGCGGTATAGGGACTGACGCACAGTCTGCTAAACACTAACACACAACCTGCTTGGTCCACAAAAGTTCTTATAAGGACTGGTAACTTGGTATAGGGTGCTACGGTACATAGGCCTGAGTGCAGTACAGTCTGCTGTTCTGTAAGGACCGCTATCGGTCCACAATACATAGGGTTGCCGTGCACTACTGCTGACCGCTGCCCTATACTGCAGCAGTCCTTCATTGGTATAGGGACTGACGTACAGTCTGCTAATCACTAACACACAACCTGCTTGGTCCACAAAAGTTCTTATAAGGACTGGTAACTTGGTATAGGGTGCTACGGTACATAGGCCTGAGTGCAGTACAGTCTGCTGTTCTGTAAGGACCGCTATCGGTCCACAATACATAGGGTTGCCGTGCACTACTGCTGACCGCTGCCCTATACTGCAGCAGTCCTTCATTGGTATAGGGACTGACGTACAGTCTGCTAATCACTAACACAC
The DNA here is from genome assembly GCF_037356315.1 of Lithobates pipiens. Classification (NCBI taxonomy): domain Eukaryota; kingdom Metazoa; phylum Chordata; class Amphibia; order Anura; family Ranidae; genus Lithobates; species Lithobates pipiens. The sequence continues at coordinate 647,891,382 of NW_027507903.1, read as the reverse complement.
AACCTGCTTGGTCCACAAAAGTTTTTATAAGGACTGGTAACTTGGTATAGGGTGCTACGGTACATAGGCCTGAGTGCAGTACAGTCTGCTGTTCTGTAAGGACCGCTATCGGTCCACAATACATAGGGTTGACGTGCACTACTGCTGACCGCTGCCCTATACTGCAGCAGTCCTTCAGCGGTATAGGGACTAAGAGTTTTGTCACAGGGTGATTTAAAAAATGACAGGCAGAGGAAGAGGCAGGCCCTTCCGCAGGGGTGGTAGGGGTAGGGCAGGAGCAACAGCCTTGAGCCAAAGTGGGAAGTTGCAGAAGGTGCGTTCAATTACTTTAAAGGACGCACCAGACTTGGTTGAGTGGCTCACTCAGCCTTATTCTTCTGCACCCTCCTCATCCTCTCGATCTGCACCCTCTTCTTCACTCTCTGCTATGTGCACCCCCAAAGACACTACCACCAACAACACCACCACCACCACATACCTTCCGCTTGAGTGCAAATGGGGGCCTTCATGCTCCAGTGTTTTAATAGGGACCCCCGTATAAAAAGCATGAGGGTCAAGGACCAGTACTGGGTGGCAACGTACTTAGATCCCCGGTACAAACACAAAATGGCGGAAATGTTACCGCCGTCGCAGAGGGCTGTCAGAATGCAGCACTTCCAGGCCTTGCTTCGAGAAATGCTGCATTCTGCTTTTGCGTGCGCTGGCAGAGGAGCAATTCCCACTCCCAGAGAAGGATTTGCGGGTACCAATCCAACAGCGCCTGCAAGAAGAGGCCGGTTTGAAGATGTGTTGGTGACTTCGGATATGAGGTCATTCTTTCAGCCGACCCATCGACAGGTGTCATCCGGATCCAGCATCAGGGAACGCCTAGACCGTCAGGTGTCCGACTACATTGGGTTAACGGCCGATGTGGACGCTCTGAGGAGTGATGAACCCCTAGACTACTGGGTGGGCAGGCTTGACCTCTGGCCAGAGCTTGCCCAATTTGCAATCGAACTGTTGGCTTGCCCCTCATCCAGTGTCCTGTCCGAAAGGACGTTCAGCGCAGCAGGGGGGATTGTGACCGATAAGCGTACTCGCCTAGCTCACGACAGTGTTAACTACCTCACATTTCTAAAAATGAATGAGGCATGGATCTCGGAGGAATTCAACACATGTGATCAGTAGACCATGTATATGTCTATAAACAATTTTTGGAATCAAGCACACAGACCTTCTTAATTCATTTGGCTCACTTCCCTGACCCAAAAAAGCACACCGTACTATATGCCCCTACCCTCCTCTTTGAAGAGGTTGAGCGGTGTCATATTTCTACTGGGGCTGCTTATTATGAGGGGTTCCCACCATCCCTGTGCTGTGCTGACTTCCTCCTGGGTGTTCTTATTATGAGGGGCTCCCACCATCCCTGTGCTGTGCTGACTTCCTCCTGGGGGTTCTTATTATGAGGGGCTCCCACCATCCCTGTGCTGTGCTGACTTCCTCCTGGGGGTTCTTATTATGAGGGGATCACACCATCCCTGTGCTGTGCTGACTTCCTCCTGGGGCTGCTTACGGTGCTGCTGTCAGCGCTGTATGTCACGGAGCTGCTGTCAGCGCTGTATGTCACGGAGCTGCTGTCAGCGCTGTATGTCACGGAGCTGCTGTCAGCGCTGTATGTCACGGAGCTGCTGTCAGCGCTGTATGTCACGGAGCTGCTGTCAGCGCTGTATGTCACGGAGCTGCTGTCAGCGCTGTATGTCACGGTGCTGATGTCAGTGCTCTGTATTACGGTGCTGCTGTCAGTGCTCTGTATCTCCTGCACCCTCTTGTTTGCCTACCCTGGTCCCTGACCTTCCCTCTCCTCCATTGCCTTCATTAGCTCCATAGTCCTGAATTGTCAGAACAATTTCCCAAATAAAAAAAAAATGCTTGTAGTTATCGATCCCAAATTCACCTCATACATGTATTATGCTATTGTCCAGGTGGTGGGACTACGTGCTACCCCCTAATAATTACCCCGTGGCCGCAAATTCGACCTAAAGGTTTGCGAAATTCGCCTCCCATTGAAGTCAATGGAGCCCGCGGCGAACGGTCGTTTTCGCGAACGTTTGTGTCCGTTCGCGTTTCGCGTTCGCGAAACGTCCCGTCGGAAGTTCGTCCATCACTACTCAGGAGAGTGTAAATCAGCTTGTCAACAGCAAGGGCTCTTACAACAGCATTTAGACTCCTCCAGCGACTGTTGTTAATAATATAACAAATTTCCTCATGCAGTTTTTGAATGGGTGATTGTATGCAAAAGAAGCTGTCCCTTGTAGCCAGGGGGGAGGGGATTTCCGGGAAAACTCCCTATAGTTAACAATATCTTTTTCCTTTTTTCTCCCCTGGTAGCAGCAAAAATGTAGAGCCAGTTCTAGCAATCATTCCATATATAATTCTGTCAAATAAGTTTCTTCCTTAGGGGCAAAAAAGAAGTAGGGTAGGGTAGGCTCCAATTTACCTAGGGGTATCTCCCCTTATCTAGCATAGCGTCCATGTCCATGCCTCTCACCTCTCACCAATCCAGCAGAAGCTCCCCCAGCATCCCCATCCAACTGCTTGCCTTACCGCTCTGCCGTATGTGTAGCACCTTGTGTCAGCCTCTTCTTGTGCTCCGGTGGATTCCAGCAGGGATCCTCGCCTCCGTTCAGGGTATGCAGCCCAGGTCCCGTCACGCCGTATATCAGCGTCTTAAAAAGCTCCACCGCTGTGTTCCAGGGCAGCCTTTCCGCTGGCGTGGGTTCCGCTGGCTGCAGCTAAGTTTGGCAGGGCCGGTTCCTGGTCCTCGAAGCCGCAATGGCCGAATCAGCCCGTATCAGAGCGGTGTCTCGGGAGCGCGCGGCCTCAGGCTATGGGGTCATGGGGAGGTACGTGGCGGCGGGAGGTAGAGCAGGGTCCTCGGGAGGTTCGGGCGGGCGCTCGGACGGACGCCTGACTCCTACGTCATAGCTCCGCCCCCCACGCAGAGAAGTCCGCCCCCCATACCATTTCTTCTCTGAGCTGACTGCTCAGCTGTCGGCTAATTGCCAGCTCCTATCTCTCCACAGGTACTCAGCTGTTGATGATATCCTGCTCGTCAGTCCTTGCCTTACTTAAGCCGTCCAGCCCAGATGATCTCTGCCTTAGCCTTAGTCAACATCACAGAGACGCTCTCCTGCATTCCTGTTAAGACTTCCCTTCTGGCTCCAGATCCTGCTTGCTGTTTTACTACGCTCATCTCCGGATCCCTGACAATTGGCTTGTCTGACTATCCGTTCCAGTTCCTGAACTCTGGCTATGTTTTGACTATGTTTGTTCTATTTATTTTTATTATTAAACAAGTGTGATTTTACTGTACTTCTGTCAGGTCTGATTTCATGGTTTCTGGCACCTAGACAAACGGGTATCAAAAACGGGTTCTGGGAAGCACAGTGCCACAAGCAGGTGATCCAGGTCCTGAGAGGCATTTGATGGTTGTCTACCTTCAACTGGTGCACATTCAATCTATCATAAATAAGGTGAATGTAGTCAAGAAATGCCAGGAGAATGTGACTGAGAATCAGAGATCATATTGTTGTTTAACGTGGTTGTAAACCTCTGAAATGGAAAATGAACAAAGCATTCTGGCATACTTGCTCCAATCCAAGACACAGAGTCGGGTTCCTATCTACTGTCTCCTCCCTCTGCTATCTGCAGCAGTCACTTCTGATAGTCTATGCCAGGAATATGCAATTAGCGGACCTCCAGCTGTTGCAAAACTACAAGTCCCAGCACGCCTCTGCCTCTGGGTGCCATGATTGTGGCTGTCAGAGTTTTACTATGCCTCATGGGACTTGTAGTTCTGCCACAGCTGGAGGTCCGCTAATTGCATATCCCTGGTCTATGCCACAACACAAAATGTCCTGCCCCCCTCCAGCACACAACAGGTGATTGAAATAATTGATAGCAGTTACCAGACATCAATACAAGCTCCTTCTTTACCTACCAGTTTCCTTCAGACATGACTGCCCCTCAGTGATGTTCTTATCTGGAGGGGATAAAACACAATAATAGGACATGTTATCTAATGACAGAGAATGCACCGATTTAACCAGTTCCCAACCGGCGCACGCCGATGTACGTCGGCAGAATGGCACGGGCAGGCATATTGGCGTACAGGTACATCCAATCTTCAATGCCACCCTGCCATCGCGAGCGCGCCGCCGGCGGCATGCTCACGTGCCGGTCGGGACCCCTGTGAGACCGGTCGCAGGTCCCGGGGACTCGATCGCCGCGGGCATACCCGCGATCGTCTCACGGGACGGCTGAATGGAGGAAATGCTGTGTAAACAGCATTTCCCCATTCTGCCTAGCAACTAGTGACACTGATCTCTGCTCCATGTGATTGGTGCAGAGATCAGTGTTCACTAAATGAAAGCCCAGCCCCCACACAGTTAGTAACACACCCCTAGGAACACTTAACCCCTACACTGCCACCCACTGGTTAACCCCTTTACTGCCAGTGTCATTTACACAGGAATCACTGCATCTATATAGCAGTGATTGCTGTATAACTGACAATGGTCCCAAAAATGTCCGATGTGTCCACCGCAATGTCGCAGTCACAATAAAAATTGCTGATCGCCGCCATTACTAGTAAAAAAAATAATAATAAAAAATTATTAATAAAAATGCCATAAAACTATCCCTATTTTGTAGACGCTATAACTTTTTTGCGCAAACCAATCAATAATCCCTTATTGCGATTTTTTTATACCAAAAATATGTAGAAGAATACGAATCGGCCTAAACTGAGGGAAAAAATTTTTTTTATATATTTTTGGGGGATATTTATTATGACAAAAAGTAAAAAATAATGCGTTTTTTTCAAAATTGTCGCTCTATTTTTGTTTATAGCGCAAAAAATAAAAACCGCAGGGGTGATCAAAAACCACCAAAAGAAAGCTCTATTTGTGGGAAAAAAAAGACGTCAATTATGTTTGGGAGCCGCATCGCACAACCGCGCAATTGTCAGTTAAAGCGACGCAGTGCCGAATCGCAAAAAGTGGTCTGGTCTTTGACCAGCAAAATGGTCCGGTCTGTAAGTGGTTAATGAAATTCAGATTCAGGCCAAATTCAACTTAATTCTCAATCTGGATTTCAAAACTAGAATACAATTTCTTATGTTCAAATTTCTTCAATTTCAACTCATTTCAAATTCCAAATCACATCTGTGGTCGGACCCATATCTACCATCTATTAAATGAAGGAATTCATTTTTTTTCCAGTAAAATGTCTGTCTAGTCTGATTTCATGGATCTCTGACACCTAGACAAACGGGTCCCAAGGAGAAGCCAGATCCTGCCTGTTCTGGGAAGCACAGTGCCACAAGCAGGTGATCCAGGTCCTGACAGACATTTTATGGTTGTCTACCTTCAACTGGGGCACATTCATTCTATCATAAATAAAGCGAATGTAGTCAAGAAATGCCAGAAGAATGTGACTATCAGAGATCATATTGTTGTTTAAAGTGGTTGTAAACCTCTGAAATGAAAAATGAACAAAGCATTTTTGCATACTTGCCTCAATCCAAGACACAGAGTCGGGTTCCTATCTACTGTCTCCTCCCTCTGCTATCTGCAGCAGTCACTTCTGATAGTCTATTAGACATGTGCATTCGTTTTCGTCCGAATGCATTTTCGTCCGAATTTCAGCTATTTTCATTTTCGTTTTGACAAACGATAACGAAAGCACAAAATCCGCAAAACGAAAGATCCGACATAAATAAATGCTTTATTTTCGTTTTCATTGTTACAACAGTTCGATATAGAATAGGAGATTCGACATGACTCTGACAACAATCTGTGTCTATAGAACCTGTGTTCGAATGTGCCTAACCTTACCTCTATTAGTCCAAGATTATATAGAGAAAATATTCGACAGAGAAAAAAGATTTGACAGAGAGAAAAGATTCTGCAAGTTACTGTCCTAAAAAGTGTTTGGGGACCCGGGTCCTGCCCCAGGGGACATGTATCAATGCAAAAAAAAGTTTTAAAAACGGCCGTTTTTTCGGGAGCAGTGATTTTAATAATGATTAAAGTGAAACAATAAAAGTGTAATATTCCTTTAAATTTCGTAGGGGGGGGGTTGTCTATAGTATGCCTGTGAAGGGGCGCATGTTTCCCGTGCTTAGAATTGTCTCTGCACAAAGTGTCATTTATGCAGGAAAAAAAGTCCTTTAAAATCACTCGCAGCTATTATGAATTGTCGGCTCCCGTAATACAGAGAACACTCATTGAAAGTCATTGATAAAAAAATAAATAAATAAAAAAAAAAAAAAGCGTGGGGGTCCCCCAAATTCAATTACCAGGCCCTTCAGGTCTGGTATGGATATTAAGGGGAACCCTGCCTCAAATTTAAGAAAAAATTAGACGTGGGGTTCCCCCTAAATATCCATAACCAGACCCTTCAGGTCTGGTATGGATATTAAGGGGAACCCTGCATCAAATTTAAAAAAAATTTGACGTGGGGTTCCCCCTAAAAATCCATACCAGACCCTTTATCCGAGCACGCAACCTGGCAGGCCGCAGGAAAAGAGGGGGGGACGAGAGAGCGGCCCCCCTCCCTCCTGAACCGTACCAGGCCACATGCCCTCAACATTGGGAGGATGCTTTGGGGGTCCGTGACCCCTCAAAGCACCTTGTCCCCATGTTGATGAGGACAAGGGCCTCATCCCCACAACCCTGGCCGGTGGTTGTGGAGGTCTGCGGGCGGGGGGCTTATCAGAATCTGGAAGCCCCCTTTAACAAGGGGACCCCCAGATCCCGGCCCCCCCCTGTTTGAAATGGTAAGGGGGTACAAAAGTACCCCTACCATTTCACAAAGAAAGTGTAAAAAATGGTTAAATAAAACAAACACACTTTTGAAAAATTCCTTTATTAAAAATAAAAAAATAAAAAAAAGATTCCAGTGGCGGTAATCCACTCTTGCTATCCAGCGACGGACGATCACCTCTCCAGCGATGTCTCATGTCATCCAGCGCAGCGAATCCTCCGTCCTTCTTCTGTCTCCATGGAGGAGACACTGCAAGGATTCCGGTGGCTGACGTTTCTTATATACTGACGCAAGGGGAAACCCGGGGTTCCCTGTGACGTAGGGGTGACCCGCACCCCTCTGATGTAACACAGGCAGGTTTCCGTTACATCAGAGGGGGGCGGGGTCACCCATATGTCACGGGGAACCCCGGGTTTCCCCTTGCGTCAGAGGGGGGCGGGGTCAGGTGACGGGTGGCCCCGCCCTCCGTATATAAGAAACGTCAGCCGCCGGAATGCCTGCAATGTCTCCGTGGAGGAGACAGAAGAAGGATGCTGCGCTGCGCTGGATGACATTAGACATCGCTGGAGAGATGACCGTCCGTCGCTGGATAGCAAGAGTGGATTACCGCCGCTGGAATCTTTTTTTTATTTTTAATAAAGGAATTTTTAAAAAGTGTGTTTGTTTTATTTAAACATTTTTTACACTTTCTTTGTGAAATGGTAGGGGTACTTTTGTACCCCCTTACCATTTCAAACGGGGGGGGGGGGCCGGGATCTGGGGGTCCCCTTGTTAAAGGGGGCTTCCAGATTCTGATAAGCCCCCCGCCCGCAGACCTCCACAACCACCGGCCAGGGTTGTGGGGATGAGGCCCTTGTCCTCATCAACATGGGGACAAGGTGCTTTGAGGGGTCACGGACCCCCAAAGCATCCTCCCAATGTTGAGGGCATGTGGCCTGGTACGGTTCAGGAGGGAGGGGGGCCGCTCTCTCGTCCCCCCCTCTTTTCCTGCGGCCTGCCAGGTTGCGTGCTCGGATAAAGGGTCTGGTATGGATTTTTAGGGGGAACCCCACGTCAATTTTTTTTTAATTTGATGCGGGGTTCCCCTTAATATCCATACCAGACCTGAAGGGTCTGGTTATGGATATTTAGGGGGAACCCCACGTCAAATTTTTTCTTAAATTTGAGGCAGGGTTCTCCTTAATATCCATACCAGAGCTGAAGGGCCTGGTAATTGAATTTGGGGGACCCCCACGCTTTTTTTTTTATTTATTTATTTATTTATTTATTTATCAATGACTTTCAATGAGTGTTCTCTGTATTACGGGAGCCGACAATTCATTATAGCTGCGAGTGATTTTAAAGGACTTTTTTTCCTGCATAAATGACACTTTGTGCAGGGACAATTCTAAGCACGGGAAACATGCGCCCCTTCACAGGCATACTATAGACAACCCCCCCCCTACGAAATTTAAAGGAATATTACACTTTTATTGTTTCACTTTAATCATTATTAAAATCACTGCTCCCGAAAAAACGGCCGTTTTTAAAACTTTTTTTTGCATTGATACATGTCCCCTGGGGCAGGACCCGGGTCCCCAAACACTTTTTAGGACAGTAACTTGCAAATTAGCCTTTAAAATTAGCACTTTAGATTTTGAACGTTGGAGTCCCATAGACTTTAATAGGGTTCTAAAGTATGCTATATAGTTAGCTCCGTCGAATCTTCTTTATACATTCGACAGACACCATAAGCCTTCCAAGACAGATTCGACCGTAATTCATGTGGATTTTCGGACGAATGCAATTTTTGAACGAAAAACAAAATAAATAAAAACGAATTTCGGGAGTAACTAAATAAATTAAGTTTTCAGACGAAAACGAAATTCCAAAACAAAATATTTTACTCTGCACATGTCTATAGTCTATGCCAGTGATGGCGAACCTTGGCACTCCAGATGTTTTGGAACTACATTTCCCATGATGCTCCACTAGTGGAGCATCATGGGAAATGTAGTTCCAAAACATCTGGGGTGCCAAGGTTCGCCATCACTGGTCTATGCCAACAACACAAAATGCCCTGCCCCCCTCCAGCACACAACAGGTGATTGAAATAATTGATAGCAGTTACCAGACATCAATACAAGCTCCTTCTTTACCTACCAGTTTCCTTCAGACGTGACTGCCCCTCTGTGATGTTCTTTTCTGGAGGGGATAAAACAAAATAATAGGACATGTTATCTAATGACAGAGAATGCACGATTTAATGAAATTCAGATCAAATTCAACTTCATTCTCAATCTGGATTTTAAAACTAGAATACAATTTCTTATGTTCAAATTTCTTCAATTTCAACCCATTTCAAATTCCAAATCACATCTGTGGTCAGAAAATTTGCCCCGACCCATATCTACCATCTATTTTTTTTCAGTAAAATGTCTGTAGGGATATGATGCCCTCTACTGTCTGTATTTGTGAATAACCTAGCTTTCACAGTGCTCTGTATAAAATCACTATGCATCATCACTTCCTGTCTCTGGGAGGCTGGCTTGGAAACCCCAAAAGGAGTAAGTGGAGAGAGAGGGAGAAGAGTTGAGACCACGTGTCTCCATGGAAGAACTGTTGCGATACCAGACCAGAAGTAGAGAATATTAGGCAAGCGTTCTTATTTTAATATTGTTTACTATTGTTGCACATAGCAGTACAGTACAGTATCTCACAAAACTGAGTACACCCCTCACATTTTTTAAAATAGTTTCTTATATCTTTTTATGTGACAACACTGAAGAAATTACACTTTGCTACAAGTAGTGAGTGTACAGCTTGTATAACAGTGTAAATTTGCTGTCCCCTCAAAATAACTCAACACACAGCCATTAACGTCTAAAACGCGGGCAACAAAAGTGAGTACACCCCTAGGTGAAAATGTCCAAATTCTGCCAAAAGTGTCAATATTTTGTGTGACCACCATTATTTTCCAGCACTGCCTTAACCCGCTTGGGCATGGAGTTAACTAGAGCTTCACAGGTTGCCACTGGAGTCCTCTTCCACTCCTCCATGACAACATCACGGAGCTGTTTGATGTTAGAGTCTTTGCGCTCGTCCACCTTTAGTTTGAGGATATCCCACAGATGCTCAATAGGGTTTAGGCTTGGCGACATGCTTGGCCAGTCCATAACCTTTACCCTCAGCTTCTTTAGCAAAGCAGTGGTCATCTTGGAGGTGTGTTTGGGGTCGTTATCATGTTGCAAAACTGCCCTGCGGCCCAGTCTCTAAAGGGAGGGGATCATGCTCTGCTTCAGTATGTCACAGTACATGTTGGCATTCATGGTTCCCTCAATGAACTGTAGATCCCCAGTTCCGGCAGCAAACATGCAGCCCAGACCATGACACGCTCACCATCATGCTTGACTGTAGGCAAGACACACTTGTGTTTGCACTTCTCACCTGGTTGCCGCCACACATGCTTGACAATATCTGAACCAAATAAGTTTCTCTTGGTCTCATCAGACCACAGGACATGGTTACAGTAATCTATATCCTTAGTTTGCTTGTCTTCAGCAAACTGTTTTGAAGGTTTACTTGTGTATCATCTTTAGAAGAGGCTTCCTTCTGGGATGACAGCCATGCAGACCAATTTGACGGCATATGGTTGGAGCACTGACAGGCTGACCCCCCACCCTTTCAACCTCTGCAGCAATGCTGGCAGCACTCATAAGTCTATTTCTCAAAGACAACCCCTTGATATGACGCTGCGTATGTGCACTCAACTTCTTTGGTCAACCATGGCGAGGCCTGTTCTGAGTGGAACCTGTCCAGTTAAACCGCTGTATGGTCTTGGCCAGCGTGCTGCAACTCAGTTTAAGGGTCTTGGCGATCTTCTTATAGCCTAGACCATCTTTATGTAGAGAAACAATATTTTTTTTCAGATCCCCAGAGAGTACTTTGCCACGAGGTGCCATGTTGAACTTCCGGTGACCAGTATGAGAGAGTGACACCAAATTTAACACTGCTCCTCATTCACACCTGAGACCTTGTAACACTAACGAGTCACATAACACTGGGGAGGGAGATCTATTAATTTGCTGTCAAATATGTGCACTATACCAGATAGTTCAGTCTGTAGATTGTGTAATGGTTACATACCTTGCTGTATGTTAGTGGATGAACCTGTTTATTGCAATAGAGGTTATATGCAGTTCCTGTTATTTTAGAGTTTAGGTAACTCTGCCCCCTCTGGTCTGGGGGTTCTAATGTTTTAGCTCAGGGCTCAATAACCAGCATAGTCTAGAGCCAGGGTAGGCACCCGGTGGCCACTTCTGGTAGTTAGAGGTCTGGTTTCATGACAGATTAGATGCTACTAGAGACTAAGATGCAGAGTAGATAGGCTGACTCTGAGTTCCAGTGTCACACCACAGTCTCTGCTGGTGAGAAGCTGCATTCCAAGGTGGTTGGACAATGGCTGGGGGGTCTCTTAATCACCACAGATCTTCTCTTCAGGTCTCTGACACCAAGACAAACTCTGCATTATGATCATCCTGGACTTTGCTGCAACATTCATCTGGAGTAGGGATGAGCCAAACTCTAGTTGGAGTGCAGGAATGAGCACTGCTGCAAAGCATTGCATCAAAAATTGTAATTACATGCCCCTGTTAAACAGGGGCTGAAAAATTGGGCCTTAGGCACTGGTGCTGGTGCCACAACACTGCAATCTCACCCAAATACTCTAGTTGGAGTGCAGGAATGAGCCCTGCTGCAAAGTATTGCATCAAAAATTTTAATTACATGCCCCTGTTAAGCAGGTCCTGAAAAATTGGGCCTTAGGCACTGGTGCTGGTGCCACGACACTGCAAACTCTCCCAGATACTCTAGTTCAAGTGCAGGAATGAGCCCTGATGCAAAGTATTGCATCAAAAATTGTAATTACATGCCCCTGTTAAACAGGGGCTGAACAATTGGGCCTTAGCCACTGGTGGCAGCACCCAGAACCAAAAATGTTCTTCCAAGCTATCAACAGGATCATTGAGGAGGAAGAGGATAGTCAGTCAACATAACATGACAGTCACTCAGTATCAGCATAGGCAGTCTTGAAGGGATGTGACATTTCAAAAAAATTATTCGTTTACATCAGCTTCAGGTGCTTGGTAGCTGGTGGTGATCCAAGACTGATTCAGTTTTATGAAGGTCGATAGATCAACCGAGTCGGTGGATAGGCGCACCCTGTGAACGATTACAAAGCCTCCAGCAGCACTGAATGTGCATTCCGAAAGAACGATGGATGCAGGACAGTAGCTCAACTTCATACTGTGCAAGCTCTGGCCAGTGATCCATTCTCAAGACCCAGTAAGCCAGAGGATTTTCGGTGGGAAAGTTGTCCAAGTCTGACCTTGCCCCTAGGTATTCCTGCACCATGTAAATCCGACGATGGCGATGGTTGCTGGAACCGATCATACCTTGGGGCTGCGGACTAAAAAATTGTCTGAACGCATCGGTCAGACGGCCACCTTTTCCACCGCTCCTTCTGTGACTGACTGCAGTCTCAGCAACACGTTGCCCAGGATCAGGAGTTTGTAACCTCCCAGTCTCTGGGAATGCATTGCACAGACCTTTCTGCAAGGCCTCCCGGAGATGTCTCATCCTCTGCTCCCTTTGCGACGGCAAGATAAGGTCCACAACCTTACTTTGTACTGTGGATCAAGGAGAGTTGCCAGCCAGTAATGGTCCCTCTCCTTGATCCGAAGAATACGAAGATCCTTTCGCAGGCTTTGCAGGATCAGGGAGGTCATGCAGCGTAGGTTAGCTGAGGCATTTGGTCCGGAGTCCTCTGGGTCACTAAGGACGACATGATCCGCAGCCACCTCCTCCCAGCCACGTACAAGTCCGTGGGTTTCTTGAGACTGTAAATCATCCCTAAAAGAGTGCTGATGCTGAGTGCCAGGCTCCACCTCCATGCTGACGCAAACCTCCTCCTCGTCCTCTTCCTGTGTGATGGGTGTGACAGCAGTAACACTGTCTGGATAAAGGGAGCCTTGGGAGACAAGGAAGTCCTCCTCTTCCTGCCTCTGTTCTGCCTCAAGTGCCCAGTCCATTATTCCATGCAGCGAATGCTCCAACAGGTGGACAAGAGGTACAGTGTCACTGATGCATGCACTGTCACTGCTCACCATCCTCCTGGCCTCCTCAAATGATGACAGGCCAGTGCATGCATCCCTGATCATGCCCCCACTGTCGGAGGGCGGAGAGGAGGTTGGTGCCATTTTCGTTCCTGGCTTAAGCTGGCATGGTGTCAACCACCTCTCTGCCTGCCCCCGCAGAGCTGACAAAATATCTGCCACAGTGTGACTCTTGTCCCCCAAACACACCAGCGCAAGCGCAGCATGGCATCTTTTTGCCTGCGTACTTGCGTAGCCCCTTGAAGGCCTACGGAGCACCGCTGGTTCCGAAGACAAAGCACAGGAAGAGGCCATGGAGGAAGAAGAAGAGGAGGGGATGGAGGAGAGAGGTATGTCACAACCAGTAGTAGCATTTTGGAGGCGTGATGGCGAAACAACCTCCAACACTACTGCACTTTGTCCTGCATCCTTCCCAGATGCCAGAAGAGTGACTCAATGTGCCGTGAAAGACAGGTAACGTCCCTGTCCATGCCTGCTGGACCATGAGTCAGTGGTAATATGCACCTTACCACTGGCCACCCTGTCCAATGAGGCATGGACATTGCCTTCCACATGCCGGTAGAGAGCCGGAATCGCCTTTCCGTGAGATAAAGTGGCATTTGGGAACCTGCCACTGAGGAACCGCACATTGCACAAACTCACGGAAGGGGGCCGAGTCTACCAACTGAAAATGCAGCAGTTGAAGTGCTAGCAATTTAGCCAAGCTAGCATTTAACCGCTGGGCATGTGGATGGCTGGGAGTGAACTTCTTTAGATGGTCCAGCAGCTGGGGCAGGGAAATTTTCCTGCTACAATTGGACGTTGGTGTACTGCTAGCAGCATGCCTGCAAGTACTTGGCTGTGACACACCTAATTCTACACCTTCATTCCTCTCAGTGCAGGTTTCAGAGAGGACTGAAGGTATAGTGGGGTTGGAGATCCCAGATGATGAGGAGCAAGGAGAGATCCGCTTTGTTCTTTGGTGTGGGTTTTTAAGGTACTCTTGCCAACAAGCTGCATGGGAGGTCAACATATGTCTGGTCAAGCATGTGGTGCCCAAGTGGTTGATGTTTTGGCCACTCGAGATACGCTTGAGACATATGTTGCAAATAGCAGCGGTGCGATCTGATGCACTCGTCTCAAAAAATGCCCACACCAAAGAACTTTTGGAATAACGCGCAGAGGCAGCGCCCTGCACAGGCAAAGCTCTGCGGTATGATTCAGTCGGTGAGCTGCCCTTAAGCTGGCCCCTGGAGGGCATCCTGCCTCGTTGGAGATGTGCCTCCTCCTCCTCTCTCCTATCAGGCACCCACGTGGAGTCAGTGCCCTCATCATCCCCTCCCTCTTCATCACTGGAGCAAACCTGGCAGTATGCTGCAGCTTGTGGAACATGACTGCCAGATTGCGGCCCTTCTTGAGCATCCCCTCTCTCTGCGCTCACACTACTGCTTTCCTCTAGCTGGGTATCATCACCAGAGCCTTCAAAACGCTGGGTATCCTCCTGGAGCATGTACCCAACACTGTGCTCAAACTGTTTGGGGGACTCCTCAGGAGGACATGGTGGGTCTAGGGAAGGAGTGACTGATGATGACATTGAGAGGAGGGAAGACGATGCGTTGGCAGATTCTTTGCTAGTACCCTGAGCCTGGGTGAGAGAGGATAAGGAGGATGAAGAGGGCTTGGTCATCCGCTCTACCAAGTCTTCGGCATGATGCTGCTCAACACGTCCAGCTGCCGAAAATAAGGAAAATCGTGTCCCATGGCCATGTGATGATGACGATGCACTGCGTCCATGACCAGCACTGTTGTCTCTAGACACAGAGCCTGCTTGCCCTCTTTTATTGGCTCGTGACTGTATGCCTCTCCTTGTTGGCCTTCCAGACATACTAATGGCCTGCAGGGAGATAGGAAAACCATCAATTGGGGTAGTTTTAGGTGCACACTGAGCAGATGACACAGTACACTGACTGTAATTACTGCTGCAGCTGCCTGTGGTGTAGAAACAGAACAACACCAGCAATAAGGGGTAGCTTCTGGTGTATACTGTGCAGGAGGCACACAACACCCACTGTAACTGCTCGACTCAAACACCGAGCTCATCCTTAATCTGGAGATATCTCTATTAATAACTATAGATACCCAGGTATATGTGCACAATTCCACCAGGACTTTTGCATTGTTAATAATACCTGTTTGTTCATTGGATGTATGTACTGTTATTAATATAATTCTTATACAAAGCTAATAATATTCCCATACTAGTGTGCATCTATACTTAGAATATTTGGATTATCATTTATAGAAGTTGCCAGATAATAATACAAGCTTCACCTACTAGTTTCTCTCAGACGTGACTGCTCCTTGGCCATGTTCTCTCCTGGACAGGATAAAACAAGAATAGGAAATGGTATCCAATGACAGAGAACACACACCAGCAAACCCATCTTTCCTCTGAGATTTGCATTCAGTCAATTTCAACTCCAATCCTAATGCAATATACACTACAGTGAGGGAAAAAAGGATTTGATTACCTGATGTTTTTGTACGTTTGCCTACTAACAAAGAAATGATCAGTCTATAATTTTAATGGTAGGTTTATTTTACCAGTGAGAGACAGAATAATAACAAAGACTTAGTACCTGGTGGCAAAACCCTTGTTGGCAACCACAGAGGTCAGACATTTCTTGTAGTTGGCCATCAAGTATGCACATATCTCAGGAGGGATTTTGTCCCACTCCTCTTTGCAAATCCTCTCTGAGTCATTAAGGTTTTGAGGCTGATGTTTGGTAACTCGAACCTTCAGCTCCCTCCACATATTTTCTATGGGATAAGTGTCTGTAGACTGTCTAGGCCACTCCAGGACCTTAAAGTGCTTCTTCCTGAGCCACTCCTTTGTTGCCTTGGCCGTGTGTTTTGGGTCATTGTCATGCTGGAATACCCATCCACGACTTATTTTCAATATCCTGGCTGAGGGAAGGAGGTTCTCACCCAAGATTTGACGGTACATGGCCCCGTCCATTGTCCTTTTGATGCTGTGCCCTTAGCATAAAAACACCTCCAAAGCATAATGTTTCCACCTCCATGTTTGATGGTGGGGATAGTGTTCTTGGGGTCATAGGCAGCATTCCTCCTCCTCCAAACATGGCGAGTTGAGCTGATACCAAAGAGCTCGATTTTGGCCTCATCTGACCACAACACTTGACCAGTGTAGTTCAAAGGTACCCAATCTGCCTCTTACTGCTATACCACTTGTACTCCAACATCCCCATTTCTTACCCATCTAAAATGATGAGACCACACCTTAATTTTGGAGTATAAATAGCAGCCTATTTATTATTCACACCATATAAATAACCCCAATATCAAATATATACCAAAATATCACCTCCGTAACATCTTGTTTAACTCCAGTCTGTTGGTCTTTGATGGCACTCCAACACATATTCCACCAATACACTGTGGGACTTTTTTCCACATGATAGGCCTCCAGTGGATAATCAGCTCGGAGACAACCCCCTTCCCGCAGTGCAACCATTACAGTATTCCAGCTAACCTTTCGCTGGAATACACCGTAGGGGCACATACTACCGATGAGCCCCCCACCCCTTTCCATCACATATGTTTACTGCCACCGTCAAAGACCAACAAAACACCGCCAATCCACAGCTGCCATGACGACCATCTGCCATGCTCCTGAAAGAAAGAAAACACATAAACCAACTAAAACAGAAAACATATAGGGAGGGCTGGTAGGAAAAACTGCCTCCTCCTTTCTTTCTCCACAACTTTCTGTTCCCCAGCCCAGTCCCACCTCCTCCTTATTAAGTACCACTCCCCCTTGGACTTTACTCACTGTCCCCTCCCCTCTTATCTCTTCATATTAACCCATGCATTGTCTCCCTTAAACACACTGTCATGCCCGGCCCTGCAATACTTTTTCTTTTCTGTCTTTTCCGCGTTCCGGGCCTCACTTTCATCCTGTTGTCCTTTGAATCATTTAGATGTTTGATAGCAAACTTCAGACGGGCCTGTACATGTGCTTTCTTGAGCAGGGGGATCTTGTGGGGGCTGCAGAATGTCAGTCCTTCGCGGTGTAGTGTGTTACCAATTGTTTTCTTGGTGACTATGGTCCCAGCTGCCAAGATCATTGACAAGATTCTCCCGTGTAGTTATGAACTGATTCCTCACCGTTCTGATGATCATTGAAATTCCACGAGGTGAGATCTTGCATGGAGCCCCAGACAGAGGGAGATTGACAGTTATTTTGTTCTTCTTCAATTTGCAAATAATCGCACCAACCGTTGTCACCCTTTAAGACAGTGCTCCTAATCTCATCTCGTTACCTGAGAGCCAGAAATCTTTCTAAATGATAGGGGGATCAAATAATTATTTCACTCATTAAAATAAAAATCTATTTATAACTTTTTTTGAAATGCGTTTTTCAGGATATTTTTGTTGTTATTCTGTCTCTCGCTGTTAAAATGAACCGACCATTAAAATTATAGACGGATCATTTCTTTGTCAGTGGGAAAAACATACATAAAATCAGCTGTGACTCAAATACTTTTTCCCTCACTGTTTATTGTCAAAAGTATTGTAAATATACCCACCCTTTGCAGCTATAACAGGTACCCTGTTTCCCCGGAGAATAAGACCTAGCGTGATTGTCGGTGATGGCTGGAATATAAGACCTACCCCTCAAATAAACCCTAGTTAACCCCCCTAGCGGTAATCCCGAGTCTGGCTCGGGTTGGGATTCTACTAACAGGAGTGGTAACCCCGAGCCAGACTCTGGATCTCATCGTTGGATGCAGGGAGGACACAGGGAGAGTTACTTACCTTGTCCCCTGGATCCAGCGATGTCCTCCACGCTGTGGGATCGAGCCGTCCTCCACTCGATTCACAGTGCCGAATGTCGGCAAGCTCCGTTCCCTATTGACGTTATGGCGCACGGGAGCGGAGAACGGCGGCAAATTCAAAAAAGTAAAAAGACACAAAACACACACAGTACTGTATAAAAAAATTACACACCCCCTTTGTCCCTAGTGGTCTGTGCAATGCCCTGCATGCACTTTTATATTATAAATACTGTTTTTTCTGCATGGAATTTGGAGATTGTCCATAGCAACCAAAAAGTGTCCCTTTTTCTGTGTTTTAGGATTTGATTACATTATTGAATAATTTTTATTATTATTTATTATATTATAAACTTTATCATACCCAGGATGTGTGCTAGACTCTGGTTTGAACAGATTTAAGAGAGTTATTCCTAAGAATTACAGGACTACAATGTAAAAAGCCAAATTTCCATGCTAAATGCAAAATAATTGTACCGCTTTTAGCACCTAAAACCAGACTGAATCATACCGCCAGGGAGGTTAAAGTCCTTGTAGGTCTTATTTTCAGGGTAGGGATTTTTTTTGGGGAAACAGGATAGGGCATATTTGGGGGGTAGGGCTTATATTGCAGCAATCACCAACAATCACGCTAGGTCTTATTTTCGGGGGAAACAGGGTACCAACGTCCAACATTAGTGCCTGACCTCACGAAGGCACTTCTGGAAGGATGGTCAAACATTACCATAGACACACTCCTAAACCTTGTGGACAGCCTTCCCAGAAGAGTTGAAGCTGTTATAGCTGCAAAGGGTGGGCCAACCCAATATTGATCCCTACAGACTAAGACTGGGATACCATAAAAGTTCATGTGCGTATAAAGGCAGGTGTCCCAATACTTTTGGTAATATAGTGTAGGTCCCGCACGCACATGTAAACAGTGATTACTCTGTACATGTGCAGTATCGCTGCAAACTTTGGAGTGTGAGCAATAATTCTAGCACCAGAGCTCATGTTTAACTCTAAACCTTTAGGCTTTTAATCTGTCACCCATAGGAATTTTTAGGTTCCGTAGTTTGGCGCCATTTCATGGGTGATCGAAATTTTAAATCTTGACTTGCTTGGTGTGACCCATTTGATTGTTTTTTGGTGATGCTCAAAGTAGAGGTAAGGGCATGTCCCTGTGTCCCAGAACATGGGGGGCAGGCATGTCCCAATACCAATCCAGGGGGTTAGTAAATATAAAGAGAAAAGGATTACAGCTACTCCCAACCAGCCCAGGTGGATAAAAAATAAAACACGGCCTCAGCCTACATGTCTCCACCAAACCACACACCCTGATGCCCCCCCCCCCCCCCCGAAAATCCCCCTTCCATTCCCCTTTCCTCACACAAATCCTGTACCTCTCAAATTTCCCCTCCAACCACAAATACCCCCCCACTCCAAATCCCCCCTCCAGCACAAAATCCCCTCCCCAATCATCCATCCTAGCACAAAATCCAAATTTATTTTTGCACTCCTAGCACAAATTCCCTACCTCCTACCATATTACATTTTCTAGCACAACTGCCCGCCAAATCACCACTCCCAGCCCACCTCCATGGGTGTCCGTAGGTAGGGGCAAGGGGGGTCAAGTGCCCCCCCCCTGGAATCGGGGATCGAAACTTAAATTCAGCACAGTTGAGTCGCTATCGGGGTGCAGGCAGTCCTCACCTGGGTGCCACCTGCCATAGGTGTGACACCATCAAGGTGCTGTCAAGCCCCCCCATCAGTGTTGTAGGACTTTGGCTCTTTTCCCTGCTCAGTGCAGACGAGAACTCTGCGGAGTTTTGACAGGCGAGCTGCAGGCCGTCAGAGGTTTCCTCCACTCTTCCCTCCTTTCTCCTGTCCAGGAGAAGACATGGCGACTCTCACCAGGTTCCCCGCTCAGCTTGCTGCCCGCTCCTTCCCTATTGGCCATAACTGACGGCCAATCGAAGGAGACTAGGAGAGGAGAGCATCATGAGACATGTAGTCCTAAAGATTGGCGGCCCCATTTCCCACAGGGAGGAGGCTACAGCTCTATCAAGAGAGAGATTGAGAGACTGCAGCCTGGAAAAATAACTGAGGGAGAGAGTGCTACAGGACAAAGAATGAGGAGTCTGCTGGGTGGAAGCCATAGAGAGAGCCACACTGCCCAGCGCCACCAGAGAGAGAGCCACACTGCCCAGCGCCACCAGGGAGAGAAAGGCTGAGCCACTACCAGGGTAATGACATACTAAACTACTGACCAGAGTCGCCCCGGGGGGAACCAAGAGTGAGCTATCATCCAGCCGGAGGGATCACTGCTGTAGTCTCACTGGGTCTGGTAAGAGGGCCTGTTAGCCATTATCCATTATTTATCCTAAGGACTGTACTCTGTCTGCAGACTCTGACCATGATAATGTGATAATGACATTGTTGAAAAGGGGCTGTGCTTGAGTGACCCTAAAATGGTGCCCCCCCCTAAAAAAAGTTCTGCGGACGCCCATGCCCACCTCCTCAAATTTTCCCTCCTAGAACAACTCTTACCTTCTGCGGACCCCCAAATTCCCCCTCCCAACACAAATCCCCTCATCTCAATCTCCTTGTGCTGCCCCTACACCTCACATGATACCACAGTGCCTAGGACAGCCATCCCTCCTGCCCACCCCTTGTCCTGGCCCTGGTTGGCAGACAGCAATACAAGCTTCTTCTTCCCCTACCAATTTCCTTCAGATGTGACTGCTCCTCGGCCATGTTCTTATCTGGGCAGGATAAAACAAATATAGGAAATGTTATCCAATGACAGAGAATGTACATAAGCAAACATGTCTTGTCACCTCTAAAATTTGGATTCAGGTGAAATTAAACTTATAAATAATAAATATATTTCCAATGTTCAAATTTCTTCAATTTAAGACCATTTCTAATTCCCAATTACATTTGTGGTCAGAGAATTTGCACTGATCCATATGCGCCATCTAGTTCAATACTAAATTATGGAATTCAAGTTTTTCCAGTGAAAGGTTCAAAAAGCTACAGTGAACATAGACTGTGGTAACAGTTTGGTGAAGGACCTTTATGGTTCCAGCAATACTGCATCTCTGTGTTTAAAATCAGCTCCATAAAGACATGAGTTGACCAGTTGGGTGTAGAGGAACTTGAGCGTCATTTACAGTTCTCTGACCTCAACTAGGCTTGTGCAATTCGCTTCGTAACGAATCGAAATTCGGCCGGATTTTGCATCTTTCGGACATTCGGATGCATCCGAATATCCGAATAAAATAATAACGAATAACAACGAATACAAAAGAAATATAACGAATGAATTTGAATGAATTCGGTAGTTCTTTAAAGATCTAATGAAACAAAAGGTCAGCTCAAAGTAAATCTTATAGTCCAATAGATATAGGCAATATGTCAAGTACTTTTCTGCAGCAGAGAATGATATTTTGCGACCCGATTTTGGGGCCACATATCTCAGGGTCACTTATAGCTAGAAACCCAAATTTGGTATACAAACACAATAGTACTAGCACTACAACATATCCAAATTTGGAGTTTCTAGCACCAAGTGACCCCGAGATACATGGCCCTAAAGTCGGGTCACAAAATATTTTAGAATGCGGATGAAATCATTTCGAATGCGGTTGAAATCATTTCGAATGCGGTTGAAATAATGTCGAATCATGTTGAAATCATTTCGAATCATGATGAAATCATTTCGAATGCAGTTGAAATAATATCAAATCATGTTGAAATCATTTCGAACGCGATTGAAATAATATCGAATCGTGATGAAATCATTTTGAATGCGGTTGAAATAATAACAAATCATGTTGAAATCATTTCGAATGCGGTTGAAATAATTTCGAATGCGGTTGAAATAATATCGAATCACGTTGAAATCATTTCGAATGCGATTGAAATAATATCGAATCATGTTGAAATAATTTCGAATGCGGTTGAAATCATTTCGAATGCGGTTGAAATCATTTTGAATCATGTTGAATTCATTTCAAATCCGGTAGAAATATTTTTGAATTTGGTTGAAATATTTTCGAATGTGGCCGATTTTTCGAATTCGGTAGAAAACTAAACGAAATCCGAAAACGAATTTAAGGAAGTTAACGAATATAACTAAATGAAATTAATGAATTAACGAATTAAAACGAAACAAAACTAAACAAATTTTTTCCCTTTGCACATGTCTAACCTCAACCCTACTGAACACCTTTGGGATGAGTTGAAACTGGGAGCCAGGTCTTCCCATCCATCATCAGGACCTGACCTCATAAATGGCAACAAATTCCCACAGACATCCTCCAAAATCTTGTGGAAAGCCTTCCTAGAAGAGTGGAATCTCTTGCAAAGTGGGACAACTCCTTTTTAGCAGTCATGATTTTGGGATGGGATGTCCAACAAGCTCATATAGGTGTGATGATCAGGAGCCCAGAGACTGTTGGCCATGTATTGTAAGCTCATGCTATGCCAACCTGAGGTCAAAAGGGGCTGCAAATGAAAAATTCTAATAGTAAACCATTCTCAATTGTCTTTATTAGTAAAGTTTAAGACTGTAGCTGTAATACTCACAGAAGGTGAACAAGATACTTATGAAGACAACTTGAACAAGGAACAGGAAGATAAGAAAGGCCATGAGGATCAGCATAAGCCGGATTTTTGTATTCTTGGCAGCTGAAATAATTATAGACAGACAATTGTGAACAAGCCTGTAGCCATCAACTGTGTATAGAAACTCCCCATCCATACACAATGCCATTCCAGCACTAGTGATGGCCGAACGGTTCGCCCGGCGGTCGTTTCGCGGCGAATTTCCGACATTCGCGGTCCGCACGTTCGAACGCCTTTTTCCGTCGTTCGCCGCGGCGGACTTACGTGTTTAATGTATACAAGAACTTTAACCTTTGGTGACACGTTTATCATGTGATACAGGACAGCCAATTGAGACATGACAGCACATGGACACTTGTACATTCCCCCTAACCTATAAATACACCCGATCCGGTGGCCATTTTACATTCTTTCTTCTGTTACGATAGGGACAGGTTCCTGTGTGGAGTAGGGAGAGATAAACCACTAGCTATTTGGTACACAAAAGTTCTTTTCAGGACTGGTATAGGTGTTAGGTGTTGATAGGTTTGCTGTGCTGCTGATTCTTGCAGCAGCCTGAGTGTCTTTTGTTAGTTTAGAGAAAGGGAAAGGACGGTGTATGCTACAGGGACAGCCAGATTAGTCTTTCATCATCATCATCATCATCATCATCATTAGCTGTTACTATCAAGGTCCACAAAAGAGCTGTTCCAGTAACCACTAATCGTTCTCTTTTTTTGCCAATTTGTATAGGGACAGGAAGGAAGCAGTGTTGTCAGGCAGTGAGGGTAATTTTAAAGACTTGCTGTTATTATTAGTTCCACAAAGGTTCTTTTCAGGACTGGTATCAGTGGTACAGTAATAGGCTTGTACATGTATAATATTCTTTCTTCCAAATATAGAAAGGATATTATACTTGACTGCTGCCCTTCTGCTGCAGTCTGCTAAACATTCACAACTCACTTGTTCCACAAAAGTTCTTATAAGGACTGGTAACTTGGTATAGGGTGCTACGGTACATAGGCTTGAGTGCGGTACAGTCTGCTGTTCTGTAAGGACCGCTATCGGTCCACAATAGATAGGGTTGACGTGCACCACTGCTGACCGCTGCCCTATACTGCAGCAGTCCTTCAGCGGTATAGGGACTGACGTACAGTCTGCTAATCACTAACACACAACCTGCTTGTTCCACAAAAGTTCTTATAAGGACTGGTAACTTGGTATAGGGTGCTACGGTACATAGGCTTGAGTGCGGTACAGTCTGCTGTTCTGTAAGGACCGCTATCGGTCCACAATAGATAGGGTTGACGTGCACCACTGCTGACCGCTGCCCTATACTGCAGCAGTCCTTCAGCGGTATAGGGACTGACGTACAGTCTGCTAAACACTAATACACAACCTGCTTGGTCCACAAAAGTTCTTATAAGGACTGGTAACTTGGTATAGGGTGCTACGGTACATAGGCTTGAGTGCGGTACAGTCTGCTGTTCTGTAAGGACCGCTATAGGTCCACAATAGATAGGGTTGACGTGCACCACTGCTGACCGCTGCCCTATACTGCAGCAGTCCTTCAGCGGTATAGGGACTGACGTACAGTCTGCTAAACACTAATACACAACCTGCTTGGTCCACAAAAGTTCTTATAAGGACTGGTAACTTGGTATAGGGTGCTACGGTACATAGGCTTGAGTGCGGTACAGTCTGCTGTTCTGTAAGGACCGCTATCGGTCCACAATAGATAGGGTTGACGTGCACCACTGCTGACCGCTGCCCTATACTGCAGCAGTCCTTCAGCGGTATAGGGACTGACGTACAGTCTGCTAATCACTAACACACAACCTGCTTGTTCCACAAAAGTTCTTATAAGGACTGGTAACTTGGTATAGGGTGCTACGGTACATAGGCTTGAGTGCGGTACAGTCTGCTGTTCTGTAAGGACCGCTATCGGTCCACAATAGATAGGGTTGACGTGCACCACTGCTGACCGCTGCCCTATACTGCAGCAGTCCTTCAGCGGTATAGGGACTGACGTACAGTCTGCTAAACACTAATACACAACCTGCTTGGTCCACAAAAGTTCTTATAAGGACTGGTAACTTGGTATAGGGTGCTACGGTACATAGGCTTGAGTGCGGTACAGTCTGCTGTTCTGTAAGGACCGCTATAGGTCCACAATAGATAGGGTTGACGTGCACCACTGCTGACCGCTCACCTATACTGCAGCAGTCCTTCAGCGGTATAGGGACTGACGTACAGTCTGCTAATCACTAACACACAACCTGCTTGTTCCACAAAAGTTCTTATAAGGACTGGTAACTTGGTATAGGGTGCTACGGTACATAGGCTTGAGTGCGGTACAGTCTGCTGTTCTGTAAGGACCGCTATCGGTCCACAATAGATAGGGTTGACGTGCACCACTGCTGACCGCTGCCCTATACTGCAGCAGTCCTTCAGCGGTATAGGGACTGACGTACAGTCTGCTAATCACTAACACACAACCTGCTTGTTCCACAAAAGTTCTTATAAGGACTGGTAACTTGGTATAGGGTGCTACGGTACATAGGCTTGAGTGCGGTACAGTCTGCTGTTCTGTAAGGACCGCTATCGGTCCACAATAGATAGGGTTGACGTGCACCACTGCTGACCGCTGCCCTATACTGCAGCAGTCCTTCAGCGGTATAGGGACTGACGTACAGTCTGCTAAACACTAATACACAACCTGCTTGGTCCACAAAAGTTCTTATAAGGACTGGTAACTTGGTATAGGGTGCTACGGTACATAGGCTTGAGTGCGGTACAGTCTGCTGTTCTGTAAGGACCGCTATAGGTCCACAATAGATAGGGTTGACGTGCACCACTGCTGACCGCTCACCTATACTGCAGCAGTCCTTCAGCGGTATAGGGACTGACGTACAGTCTGCTAATCACTAACACACAACCTGCTTGTTCCACAAAAGTTCTTATAAGGACTGGTAACTTGGTATAGGGTGCTACGGTACATAGGCTTGAGTGCGGTACAGTCTGCTGTTCTGTAAGGACCGCTATCGGTCCACAATAGATAGGGTTGACGTGCACCACTGCTGACCGCTGCCCTATACTGCAGCAGTCCTTCAGCGGTATAGGGACTGACGTACAGTCTGCTAATCACTAACACACAACCTGCTTGTTCCACAAAAGTTCTTATAAGGACTGGTAACTTGGTATAGGGTGCTACGGTACATAGGCTTGAGTGCGGTACAGTCTGCTGTTCTGTAAGGACCGCTATCGGTCCACAATAGATAGGGTTGACGTGCACCACTGCTGACCGCTGCCCTATACTGCAGCAGTCCTTCAGCGGTATAGGGACTGACGTACAGTCTGCTAAACACTAATACACAACCTGCTTGGTCCACAAAAGTTCTTATAAGGACTGGTAACTTGGTATAGGGTGCTACGGTACATAGGCTTGAGTGCGGTACAGTCTGCTGTTCTGTAAGGACCGCTATAGGTCCACAATAGATAGGGTTGACGTGCACCACTGCTGACCGCTCACCTATACTGCAGCAGTCCTTCAGCGGTATAGGGACTGACGTACAGTCTGCTAATCACTAACACACAACCTGCTTGTTCCACAAAAGTTCTTATAAGGACTGGTAACTTGGTATAGGGTGCTACGGTACATAGGCTTGAGTGCGGTACAGTCTGCTGTTCTGTAAGGACCGCTATCGGTCCACAATAGATAGGGTTGACGTGCACCACTGCTGACCGCTGCCCTATACTGCAGCAGTCCTTCAGCGGTATAGGGACTGACGTACAGTCTGCTAAACACTAATACACAACCTGCTTGGTCCACAAAAGTTCTTATAAGGACTGGTAACTTGGTATAGGGTGCTACGGTACATAGGCTTGAGTGCGGTACAGTCTGCTGTTCTGTAAGGACCGCTATCGGTCCACAATAGATAGGGTTGACGTGCACCACTGCTGACCGCTCACCTATACTGCAGCAGTCCTTCAGCGGTATAGGGACTGACGTACAGTCTGCTAATCACTAACACACAACCTGCTTGTTCCACAAAAGTTCTTATAAGGACTGGTAACTTGGTATAGGGTGCTACGGTACATAGGCTTGAGTGCGGTACAGTCTGCTGTTCTGTAAGGACCGCTATCGGTCCACAATAGATAGGGTTGACGTGCACCACTGCTGACCGCTGCCCTATACTGCAGCAGTCCTTCAGCGGTATAGGGACTGACGTACAGTCTGCTAATCACTAACACACAACCTGCTTGTTCCACAAAAGTTCTTATAAGGACTGGTAACTTGGTATAGGGTGCTACGGTACATAGGCTTGAGTGCGGTACAGTCTGCTGTTCTGTAAGGACCGCTATAGGTCCACAATAGATAGGGTTGACGTGCACCACTGCTGACCGCTCACCTATACTGCAGCAGTCCTTCAGCGGTATAGGGACTAAGAGTTTTGTCACAGGGTCATTTAAAAAATGACATGCAGAGGAAGAGGCAGGCCCTTCCGCAGGGGTGGTAGGGGTAGGGCAGGAGCAACAGGCTTGAGCCAAAGTGGGAAGTTGCAGAAGGTGCGTTCAATTACTTTAAAGGATGCACCAGACTTGGTTGAGTGGCTCGCTCAGCCTTACTCTTCTGCACCCTCCTCATCCTCTCGATCTGCACCCTCTTCTTCACTCTCTGCTATGTGCACCCCCAAAGACACTACCACCAACAACACCACCACCACCACCACCACCACATACCTTCCGCTTGAGTCACTGGAATTATTTTCCGATCCATATCAAGAGGACATTTCTGATGCGCAGCCACTCTTGGTATTGGATCAGGAAGAGGAGGTAGCAACAAGCGCTACTCAGCAGTCTGACGCCAGTACCCAGATCAGCCCAAGGAGGAGGTTGGTCCCCGGTGTTGCTGCCTACTCCGAGATCTCTACTTATAGCGGTGGGGAAGGTGACGTTGATGATGACGTGTCTAGTGATGTCACGTGGGTGCCCACAAGAGAGGAAGAGGAGGGGAGTTCAGAGGGAGATATGGACCAGCAGATAGGGAGGAGAAGCAGCAATGACTTACATTGCACAGCAGGGACAAAGCAGACTGCAAATGTATCAGGAGCGAGTCATCGACCATGTACGGTCACATCTGGCGCTCCCAGGACACCGGCACATGGCTCCGCAGTGTGGGCTTTTTTTAACGTGTCCGCTGCTGACAATAGCGTTGCCATCTGCAATCTTTGCAGTCAACGCGTTAGTCGCGGTAAGCCCAATACTCACCTAGGGACGACCGCCTTAAGAAGGCACATGAGCAGCCATCACCGAGCCCAGTGGGAGCAACGGAACACACAAAGCCACACTGCAGGCTCTCACCGTCCAGCCTCGTCTTCTACTTCTCCTTCTCCTCTCTCCTCACAATTGTCCTCCACTCCACCTTCCATCACGCCAAGCTCACATTTTTCTGCAAAAAGGCAGGCTTCCGTGGGCCTAATGTTTGAGCGTAAAAAAATGATGATGCCGGATAACCCTCTTGCCCAACGGTTGGCGGCTGGCTTGTCAGAACTCATAGCCCGCCAACTACTGCCATATAAACTGGTGGACTCGGAGGCCTTTCGCAAATTTGTGGCCATTGGAACACCACAATGGAAGGTCCCAGGAAGGAAGTATTTCTCAGAGAAGGGCATCCCAGAGCTATATGGCCATGTTCAGCGGCAAGTGAATGTATCTCTGGCACACAGTGTCGGTGCCAAGATACATCTGACCACAGACACGTGGTCTAGCAAACACGGGCAGGGAAGGTATATCAGTTTTACTGCCCACTGGGTGAACCTTCTGACGGCCGTCAAGCATGTAACCCGTGGCACCCGTGTAGATTTGGTTTTACCGCCACGGATTGCATGCAGGCCTGACTCTTCTTCTCCTCCTCCTACTCCATCCTCCTCCCTCTCCTCCTCAGCTGCCTCCTCCTTTTCCGCTGCTAGCGTCTCTTCCACTGCACCGCCCAAGCTCCCCAGAACCTATTCCACATGCCAGGTGAGACGTTGCCATGCCGTGCTGCGTCTGTTGTGCCTGGAAGCAAAGAGCCACACTGGCCCGGCACTCCTTTCAGCTTTGCGTTCACAGGCAGATGAGTGGCTAACACCGCTCAATTTGACAGTTGGTAAAGTGGTGTGTGACAACGGTGCCAATCTGCTTAGCGCATTGAAACAGGGCAAAATCACGCACGTGCCGTGCATGGCACACGTCTTAAACTTGGTCGTGCAGCGATTCCTTGTCAAATACCCTGGGGTCCAGGACATCTTGCGGCAGGCAAGGAAAATCTCGGCCCATTTCAGAAGATCTTACACGGCCATGGCTCGCCTTGCTGACATTCAGCGGCGACACCATCTGCCGGTCAGACGTCTTATTTGCGATTGCCCGACGCGATGGAACTCAACCTTCTATATGCTTGATAGGCTGCTCCAGCAGAAACGTGCAGTTAACGTCTACCTGTATGAACTCTGCGAAAGAAACGGTTCTGGGGAGCTGGGTTTTTTTTCACCGCGCCAGTGGCTGCTCATGCGCGACACATGCAGACTTCTGCGGCCATTTGAGGAGATCACCAAACTGGTCAGTCGCAGCCATGGCGCCATCAGTGACATGGTACCTTATGCCTTCTTTCTGGAGCGTGCATTGCGTCGTGTCATTGATCAGGCTGTGGAGGAGCAGGAGCGGGAAGATGAGGAAGTCGCAATGCTGGATGAATTCCCAGGGGGGGCTACTCTATCTGAGACAAGTCAACAACAGGAGTCTGATGAGGAGTCAGAGGAGGATGGTGCCGGGGCGGATGAGCAGGAGCAAGAAGAGCATGCTTTAAACCTTTCTGGGATCCCTGTTGTGCGTGGATGGGGAGAGGAGAATGAAGAGGACGACATTATCCTGGATGATGAGCAGGAGCCAGGCCACCACACCGCTTCCACTTTAGTGCAAATGGGGGCCTTCATGCTCCAGTGTTTTAATAGGGACCCCCGTATAAAAAGCATGAGGGTCAAGGACCAGTACTGGGTGGCAACGTACTTAGACCCCCGGTACAAACACAAAATGGCGGAAATGTTACCGCCGTCGCAGAGGGCTGTCAGAATGCAGCACTTCCAGGCCTTGCTTCGAGAAATGCTGCATTCTGCTTTTGCGTGCGCTGGCAGAGGAGCAATTCCCACTCCCAGAGAAGGATTTGCGGGTACCAATCCAACAGCGCCTGCAAGAAGAGGCCGGTTTGAAGATGTGTTGGTGACTTCGGATATGAGGTCATTCTTTCAGCCGACCCATCGACAGGTGTCATCCGGATCCAGCATCAGGGAACGCCTAGACCGTCAGGTGTCCGACTACATTGGGTTAACGGCCGATGTGGACGCTCTGAGGAGTGATGAACCCCTAGACTACTGGGTGGGCAGGCTTGACCTCTGGCCAGAGCTTGCCCAATTTGCAATCGAACTGTTGGCTTGCCCCTCATCCAGTGTCCTGTCCGAAAGGACGTTCAGCGCAGCAGGGGGGATTGTGACCGATAAGCGTACTCGCCTAGCTCACCACAGTGTTAACTACCTCACATTTCTAAAAATGAATGAGGCATGGATCTCGGAGGAATTCAACACATGTGACCAGTAGACCATGTATATGTCTATAAACTATTTTTTTAATCAAGCACACAGACCTTCTTAATTCATTTGGCTCACTTCCTTGACCCAAAAAAGCACACCGTACTATATGCCCCTACCCTCCTCTTTGAAGAGGTTGAGCGGTGTCATATTTCTACTGGGGCTGCTTATGATATCCCTGTGCTGTGCTGACTTCCTCCTGGGGGTTCTTATTATGAAGGGATCACACTATCCCTGTGCTGTGCTGACTTCCTCCTGGGGGTTCTTATTATGAGGGGATCACACCATCCCTGTGCTGTGCTGACTTCCTCCTGGGGCTGCTTACGGTGCTGCTGTCAGCGCTGTATGTCACGGTGCTGCTGTCAGCGCTGTATGTCACGGTGCTGCTGTCAGCGCTGTATGTCACGGTGCTGCTGTCAGCGCTGTATGTCACGGTGCTGCTGTCAGCGCTGTATGTCACGGTGCTGCTGTCAGCGCTGTATGTCACGGTGCTGCTGTCAGCGCTGTATGTCACGGTGCTGCTGTCAGCGCTGTATGTCACGGTGCTGCTGTCAGTGCTCTGTATTACGGTGCTGCTGTCAGATGCCTCTATCACGGTGCATGTGTCATTCCGGTATGTCACGCTGCTGGTGATCATCTCCTGCACCCTCTTCTTTGCCTACCCTGGTCCCTGACCTTCCCTCTCCTCCATTGCCTTCATTAGCTCCATAGTCCTGAATTGTTAGAACAATTTCCCAAATAAAATAAAAATGCTTGTAGTTATCGATCCCAAATTCACCTCATACATGTATTATGTCATTGTCCAGATGGTGGGACTACGTTTTACCCCCTAATAATTACCACGTGGCCGCAAATTCGACATGAAGGTTTGCAAAGTTCGCCTCCCATTGAAGTCAATGGGGCCCGCGGCGAACGTTCTGTTTCGCGAACGTTTGGGTCCGTTCGCATTTCGCGTTCGCGAAACGTCCCGTCGGAAGTTCGTCCATCACTATCCAGCACAATTCTAAACAATGTGGTTGGCTATTCTCTATGCCATGTTGTATCTCTAGCCAATTGTGCTGAGATAATGTGACATTCATGTCAGGTGCTGCTGAGTTGTACATATTCCTCCATAACCTTCATCAAATAAATATTACATTTAGGTATTGGTCTTCATATACCAATATTTGAACCAATAAGAAGCTCTCTTTCATTGGCTTATGTGCTTCAGACAAATACAGCACTTCTTAATAGTTGCAAGATTTATAGAACCAAGACTACAAAATATTTGGTTAGTAAAAAGTAAATGTCCTAAATGGAGGTTTGTGTCCTCCGATGGAGTAGGACCTTGAATAGGACAGAAGGTTGTACCTTGTTATAGTAACAGCTCACCATTGGCTTTGGCATTCTCCTTTCTCAATACATCAAGATCACACAAATTGCTATATGCACCTTCTTCATCACAGTTCCCTGAGGACAAACATAGATGTGAAAGACACAACAAAGGGATCAGGCGCCAAAATGGAAAAACAAGGGCCAAGGAATTTCTTCACCAAAAAAGTCCATAGCTGCTAGAGCAGGGGTAGGGAACCTCGGGTCTTCAGCTGTTTTGAAACTACAAGTCCCATGAGACATTGCAAGACCCTAACAATCACAGTAATGACTCCTAGAGGCCGAGGCATGATGGGATTTGTAGCTGTGCCGAGGTTCCCTACCCCTGTGCTAGAGAAAAACCCTTGGAGGGGGTAGAAAGAATAAAAACATCAAGTAGTCTCTGTGTAAGTGCTTAGAACTTGTGCTATGCCCCCACACTGTTGATACAATTAGTTCAGAAGATATGCAGTGCACAGTTGGGGTAAAATATTCAGTTCATAGGAGTCCCAATACTGTAAACACAAATTCATTGATGAAGCACTGGAGTCACATCTAAAATTAGAACACACTGGCCTCTGTTGGAAATTCTATATTGTATAAAAACACTCCTGATTGGTTGGTTCTGCAGTAGTAAATCATATATCATAGACAGCTGTTGCCCCAGGTCCCATCACAAGATAGCAATGTGGAGGCTACATGCCCACTTATGAAAGTGGAATACCGAAGACTTCAGCTATTGGACTCATAGCCGGGGGGGGGGGGGGGAGGGGGGGTGCGCTGGGAAGTATGCCTGGAATATCTAAGTCAGTCAGATCCATGGATATCAAATACTACTTTGATCAGAGGACTGGGATTTTCCAATGCCATACAAGGGGTTGCCTAACCTGCCAATTTATCTCAGGGTAGTTCCATTTTTTCCAACAAGGCTTGGCAAAGCCTTTACCAGCAAGCAGTTCATAACGTGTTCATCTAAATATGTGGTGTACATTCAGGGCTGTCTTTGCAATCTTTTGTACATAGGTCACACTATACATACACTGCAAAAACAGGTTTGAGAACATTGGAGGTTTATTAAGGGGGGTGTGATAAGCACAGGGTGCCTTAGCATTTTCTTTTGTGTCACAACAAAGGTTACAGATGTCTATAGCAGTGGCCATCGACCCTGTCCTCAGGGCCCACTAACAGGCCAGGTTTGCAAGATAACTGAAATACATCACAGGTGATATCTTTTGCAGCTCAGTGGTTGCAGTATTCTAGTTTGCATCTCCCCAAGGTAATACATAAAACCTGTTAGTGGGCCCTGAGGACAGGGTTGACGACCACTGGTCTATAGGACTTTTCCACTGAGTGCATTTCAGATAGTACCCTAACTGATAATGAAAGGTATTCCCTGTTATGCAAGGGGGGAAACCTTTTGGATTTTTAATCTTGAATGGTCTCAATGAAGAATTGGAGAAACATAGTGTAATATAATAACCCGAGGTCCATCTGTCCCATAATGTAATCCAAGGCTGGCTTCTGTTAATTTAACATTATCATTATTACTCTTTGTATAGTTGGTGTATTAATATGAGTCTATACATGTATTGAAAATATATTTAGCAATTTCATCAGATAATATTTTTCTATATGAATTCACAGTGTCTGTAGATGTAATATATTTCACAGAGCCATGCCAGAGGTTGGGTAGAGCCGGAGAGAGGCTGCTATGGGTGGTTTGGGATGGAACGCACACCAGAGTGTCACCATGACAACGCGTTTTGCACGTATGTGCTTTTTCTAAAGTCAAATGACACTCTACATGGGCTCAGATTAAAAAGGCAAAAAAACTGAAATGGAGAGGAGGAGCAGTGTATAACTCTAACAAAAAGCCTCAGGCTTATAGGCACCACCCTCTTCCTATTGCGACCTTTATTGAACACATCCACAACATTGATACTCTACGTATTCATATTCTTATATGAAAACCATTTAAACTTCTTCTATGAAGGATTACAAAATATTATTAAAACTTTTTTAGTGATTGCCAGTGAAATTGCATATATGCACACAAACATAAATAAAATGTAAATTAAATAATACAAGTAAAAATAAAGATATAAGTAAAAAAAAGTATAAAAAATTATGAAATATATTATCTACAGAGACTGTCAATTCATATAGAAAAATATTTTCTGATGGCATTGCTAAATATATTTTTAAATACATATATAGACCCATATTAATACACCGACTATACAAAGACTGATAATGGTAAATTAATAGAAGTCGGCCTTGGATTACATTATGGGATGAACCTTGGGTCATCATATTACACTATGTTTCTCCAATTCTTCATTAGGACCATTGGGCGATAATGTATTAAGCTTAAAAATTCAAAAGGTTTCCCCTCTTGCATACTGTACTGTATGATTGTGCAGACAGCATAAAATGTACACCACATATTCAGATAAGCACGCTATGAACTGTTTGATGGTAAAGGTCTTGCGATCCTTCTTGGGAAAAATAAGAACTACCATGAGAGATAAATAGGTATGTTAGGAAACCCCTTTTACAGCATTGGAAAATCCCAGTCCTTTGATCAAAGCAGAAATGGATATCCATGGATCTGACTGACCTAGGTATTCCAGGCATACTTCCCAGTGATCCCACTCACAGTGGTAATTTCAATAGCCGAAGGCTTCGATATACCACCCCCATCAGCGGGCAAGTAGCCTCCATATTACTATCTTGTGATGGGACCTGGGGCAACAGCTGTCTATGTTTTATGATTTACTACTGCAGAACCACCCAGTCAGGAGTGTTTTTATACAATATGGAATTTCTAACAGAGGTCAGTGTGGTCTAATTTTAAATGTGACTCCAATGCTTGATCAATAAATGTGTGTGGAAAAAAGTAAAAAAAAAAAAAAAAAGTATAAAAAATTATGAAATATATTATCTACAGAGACTGTCAATTCAAGTAGAAAAATATTTTCTGATGGCATTGCTAAATATATTTTCAAATACATATATAGACTCATAATAATGCACCGACTATACAAAGACTAATAATGATAATGTTAAATTAATAGAAGCCATCCTTGGGTTACATTACGGGATGGACCTTGGGTCATCATATTAAACTATGTTTCTCCAATTCTTCATTAAGACCATTGGGCGATAACGTATTAAGCTTAAAAATTCAAAAGGTTTCCCTCTTGCATACTGTATTGTAAGATACATGGGGCGGCACAGTGGTGTAGTGGTTAGCACTCTCACTTAGCAGTAAGAAGGGTCGCTGGTTCAAATCTCAACCAGGACACTACCTGCCTGGAGTTTGCATGTTCTCCCTGTGCCTGCGTGGGTTTCCTCTGGGTACTCCGGTTTCCTCCCACAATCCAAAGACATGCAGGTAGGTTAATTGGCTTCTGTCCAAAATTGGCCCTAGTATATGAATGGGGACCTTGGATTGTGGCTCCTTGAGGGTAGGGACCAATGAGAGTGTGCAATGTACAGGGATAGGGACAATTGTAGACACTCACTCAGGTTGAACTGGATGGACTGGTGTCTTTATTCAACCATACTAACTATAAGATTGCATGGACAGCATAGAATGTACACATGTATTCAGATGAGCACGCTATGAACTGTTTGATGGTAAAGGTCTTGCCATCCTTGTTGGGAAAAATAGGAGCTACCATGAGAGATAAATAGGCAAGTTAGGAAACCCCTTTTTACAGCATTGGAAAATCCCAGTCCTCGGATGAAAGTGGGATTCTATATCCATGGATCTGACTGACCTAGGTATTCCAGGCATACTTCCCAGTGATCCCACTCACAGCGGTGATTCCAATAGCCGAAGGCTTCGGTATACCACCCTCATCAGCGGGCAAGTAGCCTCCACATTACTATCTTTTGATGGGACCTGGAGCAACAGCTGTCTATGGTATATGATTTACTACTGCAGAACCACCCAGTCAGGAGTGTTTTTATACAATATGGAATTTGCAACAGAGACCAGCGTTGTCTAATTTAAATGTGACTCCAATGTTTGATCAATAAATGTGTGTTTTACTGTATTGGGACTCCAGTGAACTGGTTCTTTTACCCCAATTGTGCACTGCATATCTTCTGAACTAATTGTATCAACAGTGTGGGGGCACAACACAAGTTCTAAGCGCTTACACAGAGACTACTTGATGTGAAAGAGCAACTCCCGCCATTGTGTGCAATCACTGTAAGGTCTTAAAACATTGTTTTTCCATGCACAATATAGAAAAGATAAGTCAGAAGTGATCTACCAGTATTTTTTTTAAATAATCCACCAAAAAAACAGTGGCCAAAGATATATGGAAACCCAAGACTTTAACATATCCATTAATTACGCCATTAAAAAGGATTATTTTACTCCAAGACCCACAATTAGGGTCTGCTTTACCAAGTAAACCAAGAGTTAGACAATATTTATAAGGGCCCTTGGTATTAGGAACAGAATAGTAAGATAATCATAAAAAAGTAAAAACACAAATAAACCTCTTTATAAACAATAGAAAAGGTGTTTCTCATTGCAGGAAATATAAATGTATTACTTGTAAAATTATTAAACATGATCAGAAAGTTTTTGTACCTGGGGCAGTGTATAGATAGAACTGGACCCTACGGTTGTCTTATTGCCATTGCCATCCAATAGTAGTGCGGTGGTGCTTGTACAAGTTATCTTGTTACTAGGCTGGAAGCTTCTACACACCACAATTTCCATGATTTGCTATGTAAAACAATGAATATGATATAGAGGGGCCTCACTACAAGCTAATAGCCCAGATATGATTTTATTCCAATGTAAGGCCAGATAGAAGATCAAATGAGGAAGCCACCTCATTTTCGATGCCCATATTTGCCCCCTTCATCAGGGCTTAACAATAGCACAACAATGTATAAGGACTAAGTTGAGAAAGCACTGTTAGTGGCTTGGCTGCCAAACCAGATGGCGATGAACTCTGTGCCTAACACTACACTGGTTCAAATATCACCAAGCATGACTCTCGCTCCATAGTCCTTATAACATATGTGAACATAAAATATCCAAAATTGATCCAAAATGTGATAAACAAAGTCTTTTAAATACTCCAACGAAAAGGAAATCCTCCTACATGAATCATACAGTGACAGTTAAGTATGGATGTACATTCACCAAATTTTGTAGATCCCCCTGCCTTATGACAAGATGGATCATATAGGGCTTGTGGGGTCTTCCTGAACTCTTTGGGTCTTTTGGCAAGTCCTACAATATCCCTCTCCTTAAGGTAGAGGGTAACTTTGGGATGGGATGTCACCAGCGGTAAAAATAGGAAAAAATTTAGGTATTGGTCTTCATACACCAATAATTGGACCAATAAGAAGCTGTCTTTCATTGGCTTATGTGCTCCAAACACATACAGCACTTCTCAATAGTTGAACGATTTATAGAGCCAAGACTACAAAATACTGGTGATAGTAAAAGGTAAATATCCTATAAGTTGTGGTGTGTGTCCTCCAATGGAGTAAGAAATGAAGTAGTACAGAAGGTTGTACCCTTTTGTTCTAAAAGCTTACCTTTGGATTTTGCACCTTTCTCCTGTCTCTGTAGATTAAGATCAGACAAATTGACGTACGTATCTTGCTCGTCCTCTTCCCCTGGGGGTGAATATAGATGTGAAAGAGCAACTCATGACAATGTGTGCAATCAGTATGGTTCACACTGTAATGACTTAAAGCAATGTGTTTCAATGCATAGTATAAAAAAATAAGATAAAAGAGGTCTACCAGTATTTTTGTAAAACTCCACCAAAAACCACTGAGATATGAAAACCTTATGCCGCATACACACGACTGGACTTTTCGACGGACTAGGTCCGACGGTCTTCCCAACGGACTTTCGGTGGAGTTCCGTCTGACTTTCTAAATGAACGGACTTGGCCACACACAATCACACCAAAGTCCTACGGATTCTAACGTGATGTATGTATGACCGGACTAGAATAAGGAAGTTCATCGCCAGTAGCCAATAGCTGCCCTAGCGTTGGTTTTTGTCCGTCGGGCTAGCATACACACAAACTGATTTTTCGACCGGATTCGAGTCCGTCGGAAAAATTTGAAACATGTTCTATTTCTAAAGTCCGTCAGATTTTTGGACAGCAAAGGTCCGATGGAGCCCACACACGATTGACCTATTCCATCGAAAAGTCCGGTCGCGTGTACGCGGCATAAGACTTGCAAACCATTGAGTAATTCATAAACCCCTTTTGCGCCTAAGGGTAAAACAAATCTAAATGCCTAAGCGCAATTTTGCAACTTTGACATGTGTTTGTAAAACCATACATATCACAACTACTTTGTGCATCCAGATAGATTATACCATGTTTATTTCAGTACAAATTGGGCTTTCATTTGGTGGTAAACGGTAATGGACATTGCCTTATTTATTTTTTTATTATCAAAGGAAAACTGTTCCAAAACAAAAAAATATATATGTTTTTTAAATTTAGCTGTATATTTCTTATTACTACTATAACCTACTGTCAGGTCACCTGAAGCCAGGTGACAGATGCACCCTGTTGGGATCAGGAGTGCAACGCTAAGGTAGTGGACCCTACGGCTGACTGCTGCAGATGGAGCGCTGGGTGGTACAGGAAAGTAGGTCCTCTTGAGCACCAACAAGGATCACACTGTATCTAGAGCATGAGATTCCCCAGGGCGTGGAATCTAAGAGCCAGCAGGTGTTCACCAGGACCCCTGATGATGGGGATGGACTTTGCTGCAACAGGCTCCAGGTCCCAGCCCCCAGGGTCTCCCACAGGGGGGTCTCCCACAGTATGCTACTGGAGGATAGAGAGGAAGTAGCAGATTGGGACAATAAAGGGATAGTCAGAAGATAAGCCAAAGGTAAGGTTATGAAGCAGACAAGGATAGTCAAGAACAAAACAAGGTCAGTAAACAGAATCAGACATAGAGCGCATGGCAAGAAGCACACAGGAAGCCAAACACACAATATTTCACTGGAGTCCACTGGAGCCCAAACACCGGCGGATTGTCTGGTGGACTCTGGTCCGCCGTATAGTCCGATCGCGTGTACGGGGCATTACAGACAGCAGCAGCATCCCTGCCAGCCTTTACTTTTTATTCATATAAGGATTTGTTTTAGCAGTGACACTTTGTGTTTACTGAGGTACTGAGCCTGCTTAAAACAGCATATATTTTCAGAAAGCGCTCTTCAATGTGACAATACTGAACTATCTCGTGGGAAATAAGTACCAGAAAAATATGGACTGTGGTGCAAATCACATTCAAATCACATTCATAAAGATTCTACCCACTGTTGGCCCCCAGGTGCTTTCATATTTATTGTATATGTTTGTAAATCATTATTACTTTGTATAGCACATCTTTTGACTCCCTCACTGTTAGGTATCCCGGCAGAGAAGGCTTGAGGAGATTATGCTCCCCCCATGGGGCGGACATGTGATGACCTTGGGACCCCTGTCTCGTCCCATGATCTATGGGTAATGAGCCTGTGGTCCTTTTCTGCTTTGACCCATAATTGGGCCTTAGTG
This sequence comes from Lithobates pipiens, assembly GCF_037356315.1. Lineage (NCBI taxonomy): Eukaryota > Metazoa > Chordata > Amphibia > Anura > Ranidae > Lithobates > Lithobates pipiens. The sequence continues at coordinate 647,852,452 of NW_027507903.1, read as the reverse complement.
CAGATAATGTGCGCTCGCAGCCCTGACAGGGTGCGCGCGTGCAAAAACGGCAATCAGACCTGGTGTTGTTGCGTCCTGTCTTGAGGATAAGCGGATAGGCATTTCCGCAATGGAGACGCCGCTCCACCTGGTCTCCTCCCCTCCCCGATGCGAGCTGACGTTGTCGGCTCTCGTCGGAGGTTCTCTGGGCGCGCAGTTTGTTATCCTGCTCATGCGCACGTGCGTCATGACGCGGCGATCAGTGGGCACAATGATGACGCTCCCTGACTTCCGGGTTGGGGGTTTATATGGCGCCGTACTCGGCGCTATGATGGCGCGGCAACAGCTGGGATTATGTCTTTACACACCCCACAACAGGTACGGTTACTTCTTATTATGACCCACTCTTTGGCTTATATCTTTATAATCTGATCCTATTGATTCTTTCTGGCCCTGAATGGTGCTCTATTTGCAATGAATAGGCTGTGTTTATACCACCAGCCTTGGAAACATTTTATATATACTTTTTTCCTTTAACAAATCTTTACTTTTAGGCCATTGGTTAATTTCATTCCCATGGATTCTATCTTAGATATAGTGTGGATATCTTGAATCTTTTTGAGACCCTGAAATATCCGGCCCTTGAGGATTTGTTTCATCCCGGCTGAGAGCTGTTTTCTGAAACCTGCGGGGTATGTGAATGCCTACACTGACCATTGGTCTAGTCACAACTACATCTGTCCTATATCACACTGGTGCTCTTAAAGAGGAAGTAAACCCTTATGGGTTTACTTCCTCTTTCATTCCCTGCAAAGGCAAAGCATAATGGACTACTATGCATCGCATAGTAGCCCATTATGTGTCACTTACCTGACACAGGAGCCAGCGAAGTCGCCGCTGTCCCCTGTAGTCCAGCACATCCATCTTCTCGGTGGGGTCTCGCAGCTCCGCCGCTGTCATTCGGCGGAGCCGCGATGACGACACTCCCGCACATGCGCACGGGAGCCGACACGCGCGGCAGCTCCATTATTGGAAATGCCGCGCTCAGTGCGCCTGCGCGCTGCTATCTACGGCGCATGCGCCGTACACAGCGGTGCCTGTCTTCGGGCAAATATCTCCTAAACCGTATAAGTTAGGAGATATTTCTTGGACCTACAGGTAAGCCTTAATCTAGGCTTACCTGTAGGTCAAAGTGGTTTGTAAGGGTTTACAACCACTTTAACTGGACGGTGATGTCTGGATCTGGGTTAATCTCAAATTTCCCTTCTTTTCTCCTTCCTTCTTTCCTTTCTTGAGTGTGGTTAAGATCTGAAACTGATTTTAGATGTCTGTACATTTTACTTTCAGTCGACTTCTGCCGTCTCTGCCTGTGAAGTGACAGGGGTTTCCCGTGTTTAGAACAGTCCCAGCGCAAAATGACATTTAACGGAAAAAAAGTCATTTAAAACTGCTTGCGGTTTTAATGTAATATCTGGTTACCGGCAATATGGATAAAAATCATTGAGAAAAATGTTTGTAATTTTGAACTGGTACATTTTTAAAGTGTAGCTCCAGTCAAAAAATCTATTTTTAAGCATTTTGGAAAACATAGGGAAGGGTTATCACCCCTGTATAATTTTTTTTGCCATACGTCTTTTTTTATCTCACTTCCTGTTGTCTCCTTCCGTTTGCAAGTAGGAGACGTTTGTAAGTTATATGTTTGAAAGTAGGGGCCTGCCCTATATGCTATGCAGAAATGGCGGAACAAGGTGTTGCCACAACATTGTAAGCCCTCAAAGTGACTCTTGGTGGGCGCTGGAGCGCCCTGCTGTGAACAATTATATCAAGAATTGTAATTACATGCCATTGTTGAACAGTGGTAGAAAAATTGGGCCTTTGGTGGTTGTGGTGGTGGTGCTGGTGCCACAACACTATAAGTCCTCACAGTTACTCTCGGGAGGCACAGGAATGGGCCCTGCTGTGAAATATTATATCAAGAATTGTAATTACATGCCCCTGTTAAACAGGGGCTGAAAAATTGGGCCTTAGGCACTGCAACTTCTCCCATATACTCTAGTTGTAGTGCAGGAATGAGCCCCGCTGCAAAGCATTGCATCAAAAATTGTAATTAAATGCCCCTGTTAAACAGGGGCAGAAAAATTGGGGAGGAACACGTCTAAAGCCCTCTATCCAACGGCCCCTGATTTACTTGAGGGGTATCTGATAATATTGTAAACCCTGAACTTTATGTATTTAACATGTTGTGTTTCTACTATGTGGACTTTTTTAATTGTTTTCTTTAAATCTATGTCATTGTTACTATTTCTTTAATAAATATTAATTTGTATTTTAATATATTCCAATTTGGTTTATTATATACTGGTACCGCAATAGTCCATTTCCCTTCTTGCTCGAAGGTGTCCTCTGGAGTCACCTTTATCTGAGCTATTTCTCTATTTCTACACTGAATAAAAAACATAACTTGTACTACTCTTTCTTTAGGAATGCTCATATGTTACTTCATTTTTATACTCTTGATTAGGGATGTGCCGAACACCCCTCGGTTCGCACCAGAACTTTCGAACTGACCGCAAATTTGTGCAAACTTTAGAACCCCATTGAAGTCTATGGGACTCGAACGTTCAAAATAAAAAGTGCTAATTTTAATGGCTAATATGCAAGATGTTGTCCTAAAAAGGGTTTGGGGACCTGGCTCCTGCCCCAGGGGACATGGGTCAATGCCTAAAATGTTTTGAAAAACAGCCGTTTTTTCGGGAGCACTGATTTTAACCGGTTTCCGACCAGTGCATGGGCAGGCATATTGGCGTACAGGTACATCCAATCTTTAATGCTGCCCTGCCATCGTGCCAGTCGGGACCCCCGTGAGTCCGGTCGCGGGTCCCGCGGATTCGATTGCCACGGGCATACCCGCGATCATCTCACGGGGTGGCTGAATGGAGAAATGCCGTTGTTAACAGCATTTCCCCATTCTGCCTAGCAACTAGTGACGCTGATCTCTGCTCCATGTGATTGGAGCAGAGATCAGTGTTCACTAAATGAAAGCCCAGCCCCCCACATATAGTAACACGCCCCTAGGAACACTTAACCCCTACACTGCCCCCCACTGGTTAACCCCTTCACTGCCACTGTCATTTACACAGGAATCACTGCATTTATATAGCAGTGATTGCTGTATAAATGACAATGGTCCCAAAAATGTGTCAAAAATGTCCGATGTATCCGCCATAATGTCGCAGTCACAATATAAATCGCTGATCACCGCCATTACTAGTAAAAAAAAATATTAATAAAAATGCCATAAACTATCCCTATTTTGTAAACGCTATAACTTTTGCGCAAACCAATCAATAATCGCTTATTGCAATTTTTTTACCAAAAATATTTAGAAGAATACATATCGGCCTAAACTGAGGGAAAACATTTTTTTTATATATTTTTGGGGGATATTTATTATAACAAAAAGTAAAAAATAATGCGTATTTTTCAAAATTGTCGATCTATTTTTGTTTATAGCGCAAAAAATAAAAACCGCAGGGATGATCAAATACCACGAAAAGAAAGCTCTATTTGTGGGAAAAAAATGGACGTTGATTTTGTTTGGGAGCCACGTTGCACGACTACGCAATTTTCAGTTAAATCGACGCAGTGCCAAATCGCAAAAAGTGGTCTGGTCTTTGACCAGCAAAATGGTCCGGTCTGTAAGTGGTTAATGACGATTAAAGTGAAAAAAAAGTGAAATATTCCTTTAAATATCGTGCTTGGGGGGTGTCTATAGTATGCCTGTGAAGTGCCACGTGTTTCCCATGTTTAGAACAGTCCCTGCGCAAAATGACATTTAACGGAAAAAAATCATTTAAAACTGCTTGCGGTTTTAATGTAATATCTTGTTCCCGGCAAGGAGAGGTCCGCTTTGTTCTTTGGTGTGGGTCTTTGAGGTACGCTTGCCAACGAGCTGCATGGCAGGTCAACATATGTCTGGTCAAGCATGTGGTGCCCAAGCGGCTGATGTTTTGGCCACGCGAGATATGCTTGAGACATATGTTGCAAATAGCAGCGGTGCGATCTGATGCACTCATCTCAAAAAAGGCTCACACCAAAGAACTTTTAGAATAATGCACAGAGGCAGCGCCCTGCACAGGCAGAGCTCTGTGTTGTGATTCATTTGATGTTCTGCCCCTAAGCTGGCCCCCGGAGGGCATCCTGCCTCATTGGACATGTGCCTCCTCCTCCTCTCTCCTACCAGGCAGCCACGTGGAGTCAGTGCCCTCATCACCCCCTCCCTATTCATCGCTGGAGCAAACCTGGCAGCATGCTGTAGCTTGTGGAACATGACTGCCAGATTGCTGTCCTTCTTGAGCATCCCCTCTCTCTGCATTCACGCTACTGCCTTCCTCTAGCTGAGTATCATCATCAGAGCCTACAAAACACTGGGCATCCTCCTGGAGCATGTACCCAACACTGTGCTCAAAGAGTTCAGGAGGATGAAGAGGACTTGGTCATCCACTCTAACAGGTCTTCGGTATGATGCGGCTTAACACGTCCAGCTGCCGAAAATAAGGACAAGTGTGTCCCATGGCCACGTGCTGATGACGATGCACCGCGTCCACGACCAGCACTGTTGTGTCTAGACACAGAGCCTGCTTGCCCTCTTTTATCAGCTCGTGCCTGTCTGCCTCTCCTTGTTGGCCTTCCAGACATGGTAATGGCCTAAAGGGAGATGGGAAAACCAGCAACTGGGTAGTGTATAATGTGCTGGAGGCACACAACACCCATTAACTCCTGCAGATGCCTTTATTATAGAACAACAGGAATTAAAGGGTAGATACCAGTGTATACTGTGCTGTGCTGGAGGCATACAACAAGAGCAAAATAGGTGGATAAAGGTGTATACTGTGCTCAGGGCACACAGACAGCACCCAGAAACTCCTGCAGATGGCTGATAGCTCAATTACAGAAGAGCAATATAACTATATAGGTGGATAATGGTGTATACTGCACTCAGGGCACATAGACAACACCCAGGAACTCCTGCAGATGGCTGAAAGCTCAATTACAGAAGAGCAATATAATTAGCTATATAGGTGGATAATGGTGTATACTGCACTCAGGGCACACAGACAACACCCAGAAACTCCTGCAGATGGCTGATAGCTCAATTACAGAAGAGCAATATAGCTATATAGGTGGATAATGGTGTATACTGCACTCAGGGCACACAGACAACACCCAGAAACTCAAGCAGATGGGTGATAGCTCAATTACAGAAGAGCAATATAATTAGCTATATAGGTGGATACTGGTGTATACTGCACTCAGGGCACACAGACAACACCCAGAAACTCCTGCAGATGGCTGATAGCTCAATTACAGAAGAGCAATATAGCTATATAGGTGGATAATGGTGTATACTGCACTCAGGGCACACAGACAACACCCAGAAACTCAAGCAGATGGGTGATAGCTGAATTACAGAAGAGTAATATAATTAGCTATATAGGTGGATACTGGTGTATACTGCACTCAGGGCACACAGACAACACCCAGAAACTTCTGCAGATGGCTGAAAGCTCAATTACAGAAGAGTAATATAATTAGCTATATAGGTGGATACTGGTGTATACTGCACTCAGGGCACACAGACAACACCCAGAAACTTCTGCAGATGGCTGAAAGCTCAATTACAGAAGAGTAATATAATTAGCTATATAGGTGGATACTGGTGTATACTGCACTCAGGGCACACAGAAAACACAGAGAAACTTCAACAGATGGCTGATAGCTCAATTACAGAAGAGCAATATAGCTAAATAGGTGGATAATGGACAGTGTATACTGCGTTGAAGGTACACAGAGAACACCCACTAACTCCTGCAGACGCCAACACACTACACAAGGCCGCCGTGCTGGCGGCCTTATATAGTGTGGGGTAGGGATGCACCGAATGGGTTTTTTGGTGCCGAAACCGATACCGAAAATGAAAAATACACTAGGCCGAAAACCGAAACCGATACCGAAACAGCACCGATACCGAAAATGACTGTTTTTAAAAAATATTTTTATACAGGAGGTGGTCAGAGACTGGGGACATGGTACAGGAGGTGGTCAGAGACTGGGGACATGGTACAGGAGGTGGTCAGAGACTGGGGACATGGTACAGGAGGTGGTCAGAGACTGGGGACATGGTTCAGGAGGTGGTCAGAGACTGGGGACATGGTTCAGAGACTGGGGACATGGTACAGGAGGTGGCCAGAGACTGGCGACATGGTACAGGAGGTGGCCAGAGACTGGCGACATGGTTCAGGAGGTGGCCAGAGACTGGCGACATGGTACAGGAGGTGGCCAGAGACTGGCGACATGGTACAGGAGGTGGCCAGAGACTGGCGACATGGTACAGGAGGTGGCCAGAGACTGGCGACATGGTACAGGAGGTGGCCAGAGACTGGCGACATGGTACAGGAGGTGGCCAGAGACTGGCGACATGGTAAGGGAGGTGGCCAGAGACTGGCGACATGGTACAGGAGGTGGCCAGAGACTGGCGACATGGTACAGGAGGTGGCCAGAGACTGGCGACATGGTACAGGAGGTGACCAGAGACTGGCGACATGGTAAGGGAGGTGGCCAGAGACTGGCGACATGGTACAGGAGGTGGCCAGAGACTGGCGACATGGTACAGGAGGTGGCCAGAGACTGGCGACATGGTAAGGGAGGTGGCCAGAGACTGGCGACATGGTACAGGAGGTGGCCAGAGACTGGCGACATGGTACAGGAGGTGGCCAGAGACTGGCGACATGGTACAGGAGGTGACCAGAGACTGGCGACATGGTACAGGAGGTGGCCAGAGACTGGCGACATGGTACAGGAGGTGGCCAGAGACTGGCGACATGGTACAGGAGGTGGCCAGAGACTGGCGACATGGTACAGGAGGTGGCCAGAGACTGGCGACATGGTACAGGAGGTGGCCAGAGACTGGCGACATGATAAAAAGAGATAAGTGTTTGTGTCCCCCCTCGTGCAGCCAGTGTTTGTGTCCCCCCTCGTGCAGCCAGTGTTTGTGTCCCCCCTCGTGCAGCCAGTGTTTGTGTCCCCCCTCGTGCAGCCAGTGTTTGTGTCCCCCCTCGTGCAGCCAGTGCTTGTGTCCCCCTTCGTGCAGCCAGTGCTTGTGTCCCCTCGTGCAGCCAGTGATGCAGAGAGAGAGGAGAGCCGCCTCCGCCGTCTGGATCAATAGAGCGCCGGGAACATCACAGCTTTAATTTCAATAGCTGTGTGTTCCCCCGTTGCGCGCCGTCGCACATAGCCCCTCCCCCTTGTCCGGGGAACTGTGATAGACAGATCCCCCGTCCAATCTGGACGGGGGATCTGTCTATCACAGTTCCCCGAACGAGGGGGGGGGGCTGTATGCAACGGTGCGCGACGGGGGAACACACAGCTATTAAAATTAAAGCTGTGATGTTCCAGGCGCTCTATTGATCCAGACGGCGGAGGCGGCATACCTGCGCTATACACCTCCCGTGATGGGCAGCACCAGGGGCGGGGGCGGAGCTATGCCCCGCCCAGGCCACGCCCCATTTTCGGCTCAATTATCGGCCGTTTTTTCCTTTCGGCAATTTGCCGAAAGGGCCATTTTCGGCCGATATGTTTCGGCGGCCGAAATTTCGGTGCATCCCTAGTGTGGGGCATGTACTACACAGTCTGAGCTATGATTGGCCACAGGCATCCTGCCTGTGGCCAATCATGGCTCTCCTCACTGCCGGCACTGTGATTTTGCCAAGCATGCTGGGTCACAGTACATGCTTGGCCAGGGCCGGTGCTGGACTATTTTGCACCCTAGGCAAGACCAGCTACTTGCCCCCCCCCCCCCCCCCACTTCAAAAAAAAAAAAAAACTACCATTTTAAAAAACAGTAGAAAATATTTAAACATCTAAATATAAAACTGCTACATTTCTTTCAGCCCAATCCAGCAAAAAAAAAAAAAAAAGAAGATAACAGCCCAATCAAGCAAAGAGACAGCTAAATCCAGCAAAGATACATCCCCATATAACAAAGACGGTCAAATCCAGCAAAGAGACAGCCCTATCCAAAGAGAAATCAAAATCCAGCAAAGAGACATCACCGTATAAAAAAGACAGCCCAATCCAAAGAGACAGGTGGAGGGTAGTGTGACAGGTGGTGGTGGGGGGCGCAGTGTGACAGGTGATGGTGGGGGGCAGTGTGACAGGTGATGGTGGGGGGCAGTGTGACAGGTGATGGTGGGGGGGGGGGGCCAGTGTGACAGGTGATGGTAAGGGGCAGTGTGACAGGTGACAGTGGGGGGGGGCAGTGTGACAGGTGACGGTGGGGGGGGGGGCAGTGTGACAGGTGACGGTGGGGGGGCCAGTGTGACAGGTGACGGTGGGGGGGGCCAGTGTGACAGGTGACAGTGGGGGGGGCCAGTGTGACAGGTGACGGTGGGGGGGGCAGTGTGACAGGTGACGGTGGGGGGGCCAGTGGGACAGGTGACAGTGGGGGGGCCAGTGTGACGGGTGGTGGTGGGGGGGGCCAGTGTGACGGGTGTTGGTGGGGGGGCCAGTGTGACAGGTAATGGTGGGGGGCAGTGTGACAGGTGGTGGGGGGGGCAATGTGACAGGTAATGGTGGGGGGGCAGTGTGACAGGTAATGGTGGGGGCCCAGTATGACAGGTGATGGTGGGGGGAGGGCAGTGTGACAGGTGGTGGGGGGGCAGTGTGACAGGTGATGGTGGGGGGAGGGCAGTGTGACAGGTGGTGGGGGGGACCAGTGTGACAGGTGATGGTGGGGGGCCAGTGTGACAGGTAATGGTGGGGGGGCCAGTGTGACAGGTGGGGGGCAGTGTGACAGGTGATGGTGGGGGGCCAGTGTGACAGGTGATGGTGGGGGGCCAGTGTGACAGGTGATGGTGGGGGGCCAGTGTGACAGGTGATGGTGGGGGGCAGTGTGACAGGTGATGGTGGGGGGCAGTGTGACAGGTGACGGTGGGGGGCAGTGTGTTAGGTAATGGTGGGGGGCAGTGTGACAGGTGATGGTGGGGGGGGCAGTGTGACAGGTGATGGTGGGGGGAGGGCAGTGTGACAGGTGGTGGGGGGGACCAGTGTGACAGGTGATGGTGGGGGGCCAGTGTGACAGGTGACGGTGGGGGGAGGGCAGTGTGACAGGTGGTGAGGGGGACCAGTGTGACAGGTGATGGTGGGGGGCCAGTGTGACAGGTGACGGTGGGGGGCAGTCTGACAGGTGACAGTGGGGGGGGGGGCAGTCTGACAGGTGACAGTGGGGGGAGGGCAGTGTGACAGGTGACAGTGGGGGCAGGGCAGTGTGACAGGTGATGGTGGGGGGAGGGCAGTGTGACAGGCGATGGTGGGGGGAGGGCAGTGTGACAGGTGATGGTGGGGGGAGGGCAGTGTGACAGGTGACGGTGGGGGCAGGGCAGTGTGACAGGTGATGGTGGGGGGAGGGCAGTGTGACAGGTGATGGTGGGGGGAGGGCAGTGTGACAGGTGATGGTGGGGGGAGGGCAGTGTGACAGGTGATGGTGGGGGACAAGTGTGACATGTACAAGAACTTCACTCACTGTGTTGGCTGTTAATGTCAGCTTTTCAAGAGGCAGTCACGTTTGCATGGAATCCTAGCTCAGCAATAAACAGCGCAGAGCAGCCAATCATGGAGTCGTATGCTTGTGGATCCATGACCAATCGATAGCAGGGGCGGGCTTTCCGTGTGGAGGTGGGCGTGGCCAATAGCTACCAGTGTGCTTTTCTGTCCCAGGGCTCATGTCAGCGTCGAGTAGAGGCAGGAGGGTGGCGGTGAATGTATTGTCACCTGTTAAGTGTTCCTGCCCCGGGGCGGTACAGGACGGCCTCCCCCGTTATTTGGATGGGATTCCCACACTTCTCTCGCTCCTCCCATTCAGTAAACAATGAGAAATGGCCCGAAGTGAAGGCAGACAGGAGGGGGAGTGGAGCGCCCACAAACATGCCGCTCTGTGTGTGTGAGTGGAGCTGACGCGGCCGGCCGTGCTAGTGTGCTGTCATTGTTTGCGCCCTGTGCATGCTGGACTATGGAGAACGAGGCACTGAGAAGCTCCCAGCGCAAAGTAGAGAAACCAGCGGTCCTCGCTGCGCCCTAGGCGGCAGTGCGCCCTAGGCGGTTGCCTAGTCCGCCTAGTGGTAGCACCGGCCCTGTGCTTGGCCAATCATGAGCCAGCAATACACTGCGATGGTGCAGTGCATTGTGGGCCGGAGCGCCACACAAATTTGGCACGAACGCCCCACAGAGTTCTGGCTTCGCCGAACGGGCGAACAGCCGGTGTTCAAGTTGAACATGCGTTCGACTCGATCACCAAGCTCATCCCTACTCTTGATTTGCACTGCTTACTTATCAAATAGTGTTGGCTATATTTCTAATTCTGAGAATTCTTCATATCTATCTCATCTTGTTTTTATTATCTGGTATTTTCTTGATCTTTCTGGCTTACTATCTCTTTTCCTTGTAAATGCACATGTTTTCTTGCTCTTCCTCTTTAACAAAAAGAAAAAAAAAAAATATATATATATATATACAGTGCCTTGCGAAAGTATACGGCTACATTTCAGGCTTCAAACATAAAGATATAAAATGTTTATTTTTTGTGAAGAATCACCAACAAGTGGGACACAATTGTGAAGTGGAACGAAATCTATTGGATTTTTGAAACTTTTTTAACTAATAAAAAAATGAAAAGTGGGGCGTGCAAAATCATTCGGCCCCCTTGCGTTAATACTTTGTAGAGCCACCTTTTTCAGCGATTACAGCTGCAAGTCGCTTGGGGTATGTCTCTATCAGTTTTGCACATCGAGAGACTGAAATTCTTGCCCATTCTTCCTTGCAAAACAGCTCGAGCTCAGTGAGGTTGGATGGAGAGCATTTGTGAACAGCAGTTTTCAGCTCTTTCCACAGATTCTCGATTGGATTCAGGTCTGGACTTTGACTTGGCCATTCTAACACCTGGATACGTTTATTTGTGAACCATTCCTTTGTAGATTTTGCTGTATGTTTGGGATCATTGTCTTGTTGGAAGATAACTCTCCGTCCCAGTTTCAGGTCTTTTGCAGACTCCAACAGGTTTTCATCCAGAATGGTCCTGTATTTGGCTGCATCCATCTTCCCCTCAATTTTAACCATCTTCCCTGTCCCTGCTGAAGAAAAGCAGGCCCAAACCATGATGCTGCCACCACCATGTTTCACAGTGGGGATGGTGTGTTGAGGGTGATGAGCTGTGTTGCTTTTACCCCAAAACATATCGTTTTGCATTGTGGGCAAAAAGTTGGATTTTGGTTTCATCTGACCAGAGCACCTTCTTCCACATGTTTGGTGTGTCTCCCAGGTGGCTTGTGGCAAACTTTAGACAAGACATTTTATGGATATCTTTGAGAAATGGCTTTCTTCTTGCCACTCTTCCATAAAGGCCAGATTTGTGCAGTGTACGACTGATTGTTGTCCTATGGACAGACTCTCCCACCTCAGCTGTAGTTCTCTGCAGTTCATCCAGAGTGATCATGGGCCTCTTGGCTGCATCTCTGATCAGTCTTCTCCTTGTCTGAGCTGAAAGTTTAGAGGGACGGCCAGGTCTTGGTAGATTTGCAGTGGTCTGATACTCCTTCCATTTCAAAATGATCGCTTGCACAGTGCTCCTTGGGATGTTTAAAGTTTGGGAAATCTTTTTGTATCCAAATCCGGCTTTAAACTTCTCCACAACAGTATTACGGACCTGCCTGATGTGTTCCTTGGTCTTCATGATGCTCTCTGCGCTTTCAACAGAACCCTGAGACTATCACAGAGCAGGTGCATTTATACAGAGACTTGATTACACACAGGTGGATTCTATTTATCATCATCAGTCATTTAGGACAACATTGGATCATTCAGAGATCCTCGCTGAACTTCTGGAGTGAGTTTGCTTCACTGAAAGTAAAGGGACCGAATAATTTTGCACGCACCACTTTTCAGTTTTTAATTTGCTAAAAAAAGTTTAAAAAATCCAATAGATTTCGTTCCACTTCACAATTGTGTCCCACTTGTTGGTGATTCTTCACAAAAAATTAAAATTTTATATCTTTATGTTTGAAGCCTGAAATGTGGCAAAAGGTTGAAAAGTTCAAGGGGACCGAATACTTTCGCAAGGCACTATATATATATATATATATATATATATATATATATATATATATATATATATATATATGTGTATATATATATATATATATATATATATATATATATATATATATATATATAGATTTATTAATGTTAAGTTTCCCAAGTCTAATTTTAATTCTGTCCTCTGTTATCCATGGAGGTGCTTCCTATGATGTGTCATGAGTAGAGATGAGCTTCGAGTTCGAGTCTAACTCATGTTCGACTCGAACATTGCCTGTTCGCCTGTTCAGCGAATAGTAAACAATTTGGGCTGTTCGCGGCAAATTCGAAAATCCGGAACATCCTGTACAAGTCTATGGGAGAAATCTAAAGTGCTAAATTTAAAGCCTAATATGCAAGTTACTGTCCTAAAAAGTGTTTGGGGACCCGGGTCCTGCCCCAGGGGACATGGATCAATGCAAAAAAAGTTTTAAAAACTGACGTTTTTTCAGGAGCAGTGATTTTAATAATGATTAATGTGAAACAATAAAGTGTAATATTCCTTTAAATTTCGTACCCGGGGGTGTCTATAGTATGCCTGTGAAGGGGCGCATGTTTCCCGTGCTTAGAACTGTCCCTGCACAAAGTGTCATTTCGCAAGGAAAAAAAGTATTTTAAAATCACTTTGAATTGTCGGCTCCCGTAATACAGAGAACACTCAATGAGTGTTCTCTGTATTACGGAGCCAACAATTCATTCATTGATAAAAAATAAATAAATAAAAAAGCATGGGGTTCCCCTAAATTCAATTACCAGGCCCTTCAGGTCTGGTATGGATATTAAGGGGAACCCTGCCTCAAATTTAAGAAAAAATTTGACGTGGGGTTCCCCCTAAATATCCATAACCAGACCCTTCAGGTCTGGTTTGGATAGTAAGGGAAACCCCGCGTCAAATTAAAAAAAAAATTGACGTGGGGGTCCCCCTAAAAATCCATACCAGACCCTTTATCCGAGCCCGGAACCTGGCAGGCTGCAGTAAAAGGGGGGGGCGAGAGAGCGCCCCCCCCCCTCCTGAACTGTACCAGGCCACATGCCCTCAACATTGGGATGATGCTTTGGGGGTCTGTGACCCCTCAAAGCACCATGTCCCCATGTTGATGGGGACAAGGGCCCTTATCCCCACAACCCTGGCCGGTGGTTGTGGGGGTCTGCAGGCGGGGGGCTTATCAGAATCTGGAAGCCCCTTTATCAAGGGGACCCCCAGATCCTGGCCCCCCACTGTTTGAAATGGTAAGGGGGTACAAAAGTACAACTACCATTTCACAAAGAAAGTGTAAAAAATGGTTAAATAAGACAAACACACTTTTGAAAAAATTAAAAAAAGATTCCAGTGGTGCTAATCCACTCTTGCTATCCAGCGATGGATGATCATCTCTCCGGGGTCTAGCGATGGCTCATCTGATCCAGCGACGGGTGATTTTAAGTCCAGTGCAGTCCATCCATCCATCTTCTGTCTCCACTGAGGAGACACTGCGGGGATCCCATCGCTGATGTTTCTTATATTAGGAGGGCGGGGCCACCTGTCACCTGACCCCGCCCCTCTGACGCTAGTGAGGGAAGCCAGGGGTTTCCCAATGACGTATGGGTGACCCCGCCCCCCTCTGATGTAACGGAAACCTGCGTTACCGGTAGTATTCCTGAGAATTGGAGGTCCTTTTCCTCAATTTAGCTCCTAAGTCCCTAAAATCATTCTTTAGAACACTCCATCTGCCCCTGACTTTGTCATTGGTGCCAACGTGCACCATGACAGCTGGGTCTTCCCCAGCCCCTTCCAGTAATCTGTCCACCAGATCCGTGATGTGCCGAACCCAAGCACCCGGTAGACAACATACTGTTTGGCGCTTCAGGTCTTTGTTACAGATTGGCCTCTCTGTCCTTCTAAGAATTGAGTCCCATAGCACTAGAAACTGTCTTTCTTTTCCTTTTGCTTCCCACCCACTCTCACTGGAGGAGTTCTTCCCCCCGGCAGCTAGGAGAGTCCCTCAGCTCCAGCAGTGCTGGTCCCTGACTGGTTTCACCAATGTCACTCAATGGAGCGTACTTATTGGGATGCACCAGCCCTGGATAGGCCTCCTTGGCACTTCCCCCTCTACCCTTCCTGACTGTCACCCATCTACTCTTTCCTAGTGCCTGCATCTCTTTGTCTCCACCAGCCTCTGCGCTGGCCCCTGCCATGTACATTCCTGGCTATCCTTTAGTATGGAGGGACTTCTCATTACTGACAGTTGCTTCTCCAGATTCAGAAGCTGGACTTCCTGCACTTTTGCACAGCAGTATTCACCCTCGATCGGATGATCAAGGAATGCATACATGCCACAAGATGTACAATGAGTCACCTCGCTGCGCCCGCCAGGCATCGTACCTATTAAATTTAATGAGGATTGGGGATTATACCCTGTCCAAATTACCTAGGAACTAGATTCCTGACACTAATGCCACATACACACGAGCAGACTTTTCGACGGACGGATTTGAAGGTGATGACATATGACTGGACTAGCATAAGGAAGTTCATAGCCAGTAGTCAATAGCTGCCCTAGCGTCAGTTTTTGTCCGTAGGACTAGCATACACATAAACTGATTTTTCGACCGGACTCGAGTCCGTCGGAAAAATTTGAAACGTGTTCTATTTCTAAAGTCCGTCAGATTTTTGGGCAGCAAGGATCCGATGGAACCCACATACGATCGAATTGTCCAACGGATTCGTTCCATCGGACCTAGTCTGTCTAAAAGTCCGGTTGTGTGTACGCTGCATAACACTCAACAAGACAATACACTAATACTCAACAAGACAATACACAGGTACTCGTAGACCTATGTGCACTCGCAGACCTACGTGCACTCACAATACACAGTACACAATACACAAGTACTAACGATCCACACACTATTTAGACAAAACTCAGGTACTCACACTACACAGGTACTACGTCCCCTTTTATAACCTCCTGTTTTAAACTCTGATTTTTAACTCATCAATTGGACCATTTCCACTTGGACAGAGTCCCAGCAGACTCAGAGATGAGAAGCTCTATTCAAATTAACAAATTCTCTAAGCCCCTGTACACACGGTCGGAGATTTCGACAACCAAATCCGTCATATTTTATCCGTCTGATTTTGTCCGTCGGATCTTGTCCAAAACTGTTGCATACACACGGTCGGACAAAGTTGTCGAAAAATCCGATCTTTCAGAACGTGATGACGTAATTTCGTTGCGATGGGACTACATTCAGGCTAGTAGCCAATAGCTTTGATGTAGGAATTTGATCTGAGCATGCGTGGCACTTGGTCCGATCACAATTCGCTACACATGATCGGAGTATGTCCGATCGGCCCAGTTGGTCGGGAAATATTTCCAACAAGTTGGAAAATTGGGTCCGACGGATATTCTGACGGAATCAGTCTGATGCATACCACACACAGTCGGATTATCTGACAACACGGTCCAATAGGACACATTCCAACGGATTCTCCGACCGTGTGTACAAGGGCTTAGGGCTGTTAGCACCTCATCTGTCTCACCCTTCAGTTTCTTCCAAAAAGGACTTATTTTCCACTTCCCAGGACGATAATTCTCCCTTATTTCTACTGGCAATATCACCAGGCAGTTGTCTGAAAGACCTCTTGGCATGTAACTTACATTTCTTATCACCTGTAGTACCTCCTCATCCCCAATACCAAATCAATTATAGAGAGGGAGGAATGTGTTCTGGAAAAACACCAGTACCGTAACTTCCATATGTCCATTAGTCTGGCCTCTCCCAAAAATAGGGACAATCGGTCATCAATTATAGCACCTATCTGTGTCTGGTGGGGGAACCTATCTGCCTTCTGGTCCATGGCCATGTTAAAATCACCCATAATAATAACTGGCACACCCAGTTTGTCCAGAACAAACTCCATTAACTTATACAAAATTAAAGTATTAAAAGGTGAAGGGATATATAAATTAGCCAGCACGTAGTTTCTATTCTCTATTATACAATATAAAAAGATATAGCGCCCAAGTTCATCAATCTTAATCTGCCTACAGGTGAACAATACCCCAGATCTAATCAGAATGCTCACCCCCCTAGAATAGGCGGTATGAACTGAATGTTACTGGGTTTCAGAAATCTCCCCAACCTAGCTGTGGTATAGAGATGCTGGTAAGGTGAGTTTCCTAAAGGCAGAGTAATCCCACCCCATATGTTTTTGCTACTGAAAGAACTGCAGTTTTTTTTTTTTACAGTATTGCCTGAGCACCGGATGTTTCAAGAACATATATTTAACTTTTTCACCTGCGTACAACTAACCATTTAACAGTTTAATGTACAAAAAATGCATATAATTCAATATACCCAAACCTAATTGTGTAATTTCCATATACTTTGTGTGGTCCTTCTTTATTGACCAATACCTATTCTTCATGTTACACTTCCTCTGTGAGAATTTTGTGACAAAATATTGCCTATATAAAGTGCATTTATTCTTCATACATCCCCTCATACACCTTTCATACCAGTCACATCATCCGTGTCTCATTCCCAATTCACTCACCTCCCCTTTGGGTCCTTTCTGGGGGCTTCCAAAGTGACCTTCCCGCATGTTCAAGTCTACAACCGACTGAGCAACCACCTCATTGAAAATAACCTTCTCGATCCTCTTCAGATCCTCTTCAGTCTGGATTTCACCCACAGCACTCCACAGAAACTGCCCTCCTAAAACTCACTAACAACTTACTAACAGCCAAAACCAACGGTCATTATTCCATACTCTTACTCTTGGACCTTTCTGCTGCCTTTGATACAGTTGACTAGTGATGGCCGAACGGTTCGCCCGGCGGTCGTTTCGCGGCGAATTTCCGACTTTCGCCGTCCGCGGGTTCGAACGCCTTTTTCCGTCGTTCGCCCCGGCGGACTTACGTGTTTAATGTATACAAGAACTTTAACCTTTCGTGACACGTTTATCATGTGTTACAGGACAACCAATTGAGACATGACAGCTCATGGACACTTGGACATTCCCCCTAACCTATAAATACACCCGATCCGGTGGCCATTTTACATTCTTTCTTCTGTCACTGTAGGGAAAGGATCCTGTGTGGAGTAGGGACAGAGAAAACGCTAGCTATTTGGTACACAAAAGTTCTTTTCAGGACTGGTATAGGTGTTAGGTCAGCAGCCTGAGTTTCTTTTGTCAGTTTAGATAAAGGGACAGAGCGCTGTATGCTGCTATTTTAGGGACAGCTCAGCCAGATTAGTCTTTCTTCATCATCATCATCATCATCATCATTAGCTGTTACTATCAGGTCCACAAAAGAGCTGTTCCAGCTAATCGTTCCAGCCTACTCTTTTTTGCCAATTTGTATAGGGACAGGCAGGAAGCAGTGTGTCAGGCAGTGAGGATAATTTTAAAGACTTGCTGTTACTATTAGTTCCACAAAGGTTCTTTTCAGGACTGGTATCAGTGGTACGGTAATAGGCTTGTACACGTATAATATTCTTTCTTCCAAATATAGAAAGAATATTATACTTGACTGCTGCCCTTCTGCTGCAGTCTGCTAATCATTCACAACTCACTTGTTCCACAAAGCTCTTTATCAGGACTGGTAACTTGGTCTGTCTAGGGTGCTACGGTACATAGGCTTGGGTGCGGTACAGTCTGCTGTTCTGTAAGGACCGCTATCGGTCCACAATACATAGGGTTGCCGTGCACTACTGCTGACCGCTGCCCTATACTGCAGCAGTCCTTCATTGGTATAGGGACTGACGTACAGTCTGCTAATCACTAACACACAACCTGCTTGGTCCACAAAAGTTCTTATAAGGACTGGTAACTTGGTATAGGGTGCTACGGTACATAGGCCTGAGTGCGTTACAGTCTGCTGTTCTGTAAGGACCGCTATCGGTCCACAATACATAGGGTTGCCGTGCACTACTGCTGACCGCTGCCCTATACTGCAGCAGTCCTTCAGCGGTATAGGGACTGACGCACAGTCTGCTAAACACTAACACACAACCTGCTTGGTCCACAAAAGTTTTTATAAGGACTGGTAACTTGGTATAGGGTGCTACGGTACATAGGCCTGAGTGCAGTACAGTCTGCTGTTCTGTAAGGACCGCTATCGGTCCACAATAGATAGGGTTGACGTGCACCACTGCTGACCGCTGCCCTATACTGCAGCAGTCCTTCAGCGGTATAGGGACTGACGTACAGTCTGCTAAACACTAATACACAACCTGCTTGGTCCACAAAAGTTCTTATAAGGACTGGTAACTTGGTATAGGGTGCTACGGTACATAGGCTTGAGTGCGGTACAGTCTGCTGTTCTGTAAGGACCGCTATCGGTCCACAATAGATAGGGTTGACGTGCACCACTGCTGACCGCTGCCCTATACTGCAGCAGTCCTTCAGCGGTATAGGGACTGACGTACAGTCTGCTAAACACTAATACACAACCTGCTTGGTCCACAAAAGTTCTTATAAGGACTGGTAACTTGGTATAGGGTGCTACGGTACATAGGCTTGAGTGCGGTACAGTCTGCTGTTCTGTAAGGACCGCTATCGGTCCACAATAGATAGGGTTGACGTGCACCACTGCTGACCGCTGCCCTATACTGCAGCAGTCCTTCAGCGGTATAGGGACTGACGCACAGTCTGCTAAACACTAACACACAACCTGCTTGGTCCACAAAAGTTTTTATAAGGACTGGTAACTTGGTATAGGGTGCTACGGTACATAGGCCTGAGTGCGTTACAGTCTGCTGTTCTGTAAGGACCGCTATCGGTCCACAATACATAGGGTTGCCGTGCACTACTGCTGACCGCTGCCCTATACTGCAGCAGTCCTTCATTGGTATAGGGACTGACGTACAGTCTGCTAATCACTAACACACAACCTGCTTGGTCCACAAAAGTTCTTATAAGGACTGGTAACTTGGTATAGGGTGCTACGGTACATAGGCCTGAGTGCGTTACAGTCTGCTGTTCTGTAAGGACCGCTATCGGTCCACAATACATAGGGTTGCCGTGCACTACTGCTGACCGCTGCCCTATACTGCAGCAGTCCTTCAGCGGTATAGGGACTGACGCACAGTCTGCTAAACACTAACACACAACCTGCTTGGTCCACAAAAGTTCTTATAAGGACTGGTAACTTGGTATAGGGTGCTACGGTACATAGGCTTGAGTGCGGTACAGTCTGCTGTTCTGTAAGGACCGCTATCGGTCCACAATAGATAGGGTTGACGTGCACCACTGCTGACCGCTGCCCTATACTGCAGCAGTCCTTCAGCGGTATAGGGACTGACGTACAGTCTGCTAAACACTAATACACAACCTGCTTGGTCCACAAAAGTTCTTATAAGGACTGGTAACTTGGTATAGGGTGCTACGGTACATAGGCTTGAGTGCGGTACAGTCTGCTGTTCTGTAAGGACCGCTATAGGTCCACAATAGATAGGGTTGACGTGCACCACTGCTGACCGCTCACCTATACTGCAGCAGTCCTTCAGCGGTATAGGGACTAAGAGTTTTGTCACAGGGTCATTTAAAAAATGACATGCAGAGGAAGAGGCAGGCCCTTCCGCAGGGGTGGTAGGGGTAGGGCAGGAGCAACAGGCTTGAGCCAAAGTGGGAAGTTGCAGAAGGTGCGTTCAATTACTTTAAAGGATGCACCAGACTTGGTTGAGTGGCTCGCTCAGCCTTACTCTTCTGCACCCTCCTCATCCTCTCGATCTGCACCCTCTTCTTCACTCTCTGCTATGTGCACCCCCAAAGACACTACCACCAACAACACGACCACCACCACCACCACCACATACCTTCCGCTTGAGTCACTGGAATTATTTTCCGATCCATATCAAGAGGACATTTCTGATGCGCAGCCACTCTTGGTATTGGATCAGGAAGAGGAGGTAGCAACAAGCGCTACTCAGCAGTCTGACGCCAGTACCCAGATCAGCCCAAGGAGGAGGTTGGTCCCCGGTGTTGCTGCCTACTCTACTTATAGCGGTGGGGAAGGTGACGTTGATGATGACGTGTCTAGTGATGTCACGTGGGTGCCCACAAGAGAGGAAGAGGAGGGGAGTTCAGAGGGAGATATGGACCAGCAGATAGGGAGGAGAAGCAGCAATGACTTACATTGCACAGCAGGGACAAAGCAGACTGCAAATGTATCAGGAGCGAGTCATCGACCATGTACGGTCACATCTGGCGCTCCCAGGACACCGGCACATGGCTCCGCAGTGTGGGCTTTTTTTAACGTGTCCGCTGCTGACAATAGCGTTGCCATCTGCAATCTTTGCAGTCAACGCGTTAGTCGCGGTAAGCCCAATACTCACCTAGGGACGACCGCCTTAAGAAGGCACATGAGCAGCCATCACCGAGCCCAGTGGGAGCAACGGAACACACAAAGCCACACTGCAGGCTCTCACCGTCCAGCCTCGTCTTCTACTTCTCCTTCTCCTCTCTCCTCACAATTGTCCTCCACTCCACCTTCCATCACGCCAAGCTCACATTTTTCTGCAAAAAGGCAGGCTTCCGTGGGCCTAATGTTTGAGCGTAAAAAAATGATGACGCCGGATAACCCTCTTGCCCAACGGTTGGCGGCTGGCTTGTCAGAACTCATAGCCCGCCAACTACTGCCATATAAACTGGTGGACTCGGAGGCCTTTCGCAAATTTGTGGCCATTGGAACACCACAATGGAAGGTCCCAGGAAGGAAGTATTTCTCAGAGAAGGGCATCCCAGAGCTATATGGCCATGTTCAGCGGCAAGTGAATGTATCTCTGGCACACAGTGTCGGTGCCAAGATACATCTGACCACAGACACGTGGTCTAGCAAACACGGGCAGGGAAGGTATATCAGTTTTACTGCCCACTGGGTGAACCTTCTGACGGCCGTCAAGCATGTAACCCGTGGCACCCGTGTAGATTTGGTTTTACCGCCACGGATTGCATGCAGGCCTGACTCTTCTTCTCCTCCTCCTACTCCATCCTCCTCCCTCTCCTCCTCAGCTGCCTCCTCCTTTTCCGCTGCTAGCGTCTCTTCCACTGCACCGCCCAAGCTCCCCAGAACCTATTCCACATGCCAGGTGAGACGTTGCCATGCCGTGCTGCGTCTGTTGTGCCTGGAAGCAAAGAGCCACACTGGCCCGGCACTCCTTTCAGCTTTGCGTTCACAGGCAGATGAGTGGCTAACACCGCTCAATTTGACAGTTGGTAAAGTGGTGTGTGACAACGGTGCCAATCTGCTTAGCGCATTGAAACAGGGCAAAATCACGCACGTGCCGTGCATGGCACACGTCTTAAACTTGGTCGTGCAGCGATTCCTTGTCAAATACCCTGGGGTCCAGGACATCTTGCGGCAGGCAAGGAAAATCTCGGCCCATTTCAGAAGATCTTACACGGCCATGGCTCGCCTTGCTGACATTCAGCGGCGACACCATCTGCCGGTCAGACGTCTTATTTGCGATTGCCCGACGCGATGGAACTCAACCTTCTATATGCTTGATAGGCTGCTCCAGCAGAAACGTGCAGTTAACGTCTACCTGTATGAACTCTGCGAAAGAAACGGTTCTGGGGAGCTGGGTTTTTTTTCACCGCGCCAGTGGCTGCTCATGCGCGACACATGCAGACTTCTGCGGCCATTTGAGGAGATCACCAAACTGGTCAGTCGCAGCCATGGCGCCATCAGTGACATGGTACCTTATGCCTTCTTTCTGGAGCGTGCATTGCGTCGTGTCATTGATCAGGCTGTGGAGGAGCAGGAGCGGGAAGATGAGGAAGTCGCAATGCTGGATGAATTCCCAGGGGGGGCTACTCTATCTGAGACAAGTCAACAACAGGAGTCTGATGAGGAGTCAGAGGAGGATGGTGCCGGGGCGGATGAGCAGGAGCAAGAAGAGCATGCTTTAAACCTTTCTGGGATCCCTGTTGTGCGAGGATGGGGAGAGGAGAATGAAGAGGACGACATTATCCTGGATGATGAGCAGGAGCCAGGCCACCACACCGCTTCCACTTTAGTGCAAATGGGGGCCTTCATGCTCCAGTGTTTTAATAGGGACCCCCGTATAAAAAGCATGAGGGTCAAGGACCAGTACTGGGTGGCAACGTACTTAGACCCCCGGTACAAACACAAAATGGCGGAAATGTTACCGCCGTCGCAGAGGGCTGTCAGAATGCAGCACTTCCAGGCCTTGCTTCGAGAAATGCTGCATTCTGCTTTTGCGTGCGCTGGCAGAGGAGCAATTCCCACTCCCAGAGAAGGATTTGCGGGTACCAATCCAACAGCGCCTGCAAGAAGAGGCCGGTTTGAAGATGTGTTGGTGACTTCGGATATGAGGTCATTCTTTCAGCCGACCCATCGACAGGTGTCATCCGGATCCAGCATCAGGGAACGCCTAGACCGTCAGGTGTCCGACTACATTGGGTTAACGGCCGATGTGGACGCTCTGAGGAGTGATGAACCCCTAGACTACTGGGTGGGCAGGCTTGACCTCTGGCCAGAGCTTGCCCAATTTGCAATCGAACTGTTGGCTTGCCCCTCATCCAGTGTCCTGTCCGAAAGGACGTTCAGCGCAGCAGGGGGGATTGTGACCGATAAGCGTACTCGCCTAGCTCACCACAGTGTTAACTACCTCACATTTCTAAAAATGAATGAGGCATGGATCTCGGAGGAATTCAACACATGTGATCAGTAGACCATGTATATGTCTATAAACAATTTTTGGAATCAAGCACACAGACCTTCTTAATTCATTTGGCTCACTTCCCTGACCCAAAAAAGCACACCGTACTATATGCCCCTACCCTCCTCTTTGAAGAGGTTGAGCGGTGTCATATTTCTACTGGGGCTGCTTATTATGAGGGGTTCCCACCATCCCTGTGCTGTGCTGACTTCCTCCTGGGTGTTCTTATTATGAGGGGCTCCCACCATCCCTGTGCTGTGCTGACTTCCTCCTGGGGGTTCTTATTATGAGGGGATCACACCATCCCTGTGCTGTGCTGACTTCCTCCTGGGGCTGCTTACGGTGCTGCTGTCAGCGCTGTATGTCACGGAGCTGCTGTCAGCGCTGTATGTCACGGAGCTGCTGTCAGCGCTGTATGTCACGGAGCTGCTGTCAGCGCTGTATGTCACGGAGCTGCTGTCAGCGCTGTATGTCACGGAGCTGCTGTCAGCGCTGTATGTCACGGAGCTGCTGTCAGCGCTGTATGTCACGGAGCTGCTGTCAGCGCTGTATGTCACGGAGCTGCTGTCAGCGCTGTATGTCACGGAGCTGCTGTCAGCGCTGTATGTCACGGAGCTGCTGTCAGCGCTGTATGTCACGGTGCTGCTGTCAGCGCTGTATGTCACGGAGCTGCTGTCAGCGCTGTATGTCACGGAGCTGCTGTCAGTGCTGTATGTCACGGAGCTGCTGTCAGCGCTGTATGTCACGGAGCTGCTGTCAGCGCTGTATGTCACGGAGCTGCTGTCAGCGCTGTATGTCACGGTGCTGCTGTCAGCGCTGTATGTCACGGAGCTGCTGTCAGCGCTGTATGTCACGGAGCTGCTGTCAGCGCTGTATGTCACGGAGCTGCTGTCAGCGCTGTATGTCACGGAGCTGCTGTCAGCGCTGTATGTCACGGAGCTGCTGTCAGCGCTGTATGTCACGGTGCTGATGTCAGTGCTCTGTATTACGGTGCTGCTGTCAGTGCTCTGTATCTCCTGCACCCTCTTGTTTGCCTACCCTGGTCCCTGACCTTCCCTCTCCTCCATTGCCTTCATTAGCTCCATAGTCCTGAATTGTCAGAACAATTTCCCAAATAAAAAAAAAATGCTTGTAGTTATCGATCCCAAATTCACCTCATACATGTATTATGCTATTGTCCAGGTGGTGGGACTACGTGCTACCCCCTAATAATTACCCCGTGGCCGCAAATTCGACCTAAAGGTTTGCGAAATTCGCCTCCCATTGAAGTCAATGGAGCCCGCGGCGAACGGTCGTTTTCGCGAACGTTTGTGTCCGTTCGCGTTTCGCGTTCGCGAAACGTCCCGTCGGAAGTTCGTCCATCACTACAGTTGACCACCCCCTCCTCCTCAAAAAACTCAATTTGCTTGGTCTCCATGGCTGCACTATCCGTTGGTTTGAATCTTACCTATCTCATCGCACCTTCAGTGTCACTTACAACTCCACTTCCTCTTCTCCAACTCCCCTTTTCATTGGGGTCCCCCAAGGTTCTGTCCTTGGTCCTCTACTATTCTCGATTTCACTACCATTTATATGCTGATGACACCCAAATCTATCTCTCTACCCCTCAGCTCACCCCATCAATCTCCTCAGGCATCACTGATCTACTAACAGACATATCAGCCTAGATGTCACACCACTTCCTCAAACTTAATCTATCTAAAACCAAGCTCTTAATATTTCCTCCCCCATGTGCCCCTTCGCCTAACTTCTCTGTCAAGATCAATGGCACATCTATCAGTCCATCCCAACATGCCAGGGTGCTAGGGGTAACCTTAGACTCCGAATTGCCTTTCAGGCCCACATACAAGCCCTGTCGAAATCATGCCGTCTTAGCCTCCGCAACATTTCCAGAATATGCCCCTTTTTAACTAATGACACCACCAAGCTTCTAATTCACTCCCTGGTCACCTCTCGCCTCGACTACTGCAACTCCTTCCTGGTTGGATTACCTTTACATAGACTATCCCCCCTCCAGTCCATAATGAATGCCGCTGCCAGACTCATCCACCTTACCAACCATTCAGTGTCCCTCACCCCTCTCTGCCAATCCCTGCACTGGCTTCCACTCACCCAACTAATAAAATTCAAAGTACTAACAATAATTTACAAAGCCATCTATAACTCTGGCCCTAGTTACATCACTAACCTAGTCCAAAAATACCAACCAAGCCGCCCTCTTCGGTCATCCCAAGACCTCCTGCTCTCTAGCTCCCTTGTCACCTCCTCCCATGCTCGCCTCCAGGATTTCTCCAGAGCTTCTCCCATCCTTTGGAACTCCCTACCCCAATCTGTCCAACTGTCCCCTAATCTATCCATCTTTAGACAATCCCTGAAAACCCTTCTCTTCAAAGAAGCCTATCCTGCTTCTAACTAACACTGTTTTACTTCCTCCATCAGCTCATCCCCCACAGCTATTACCTTTTGTATCAATTGCCCCTTCCTTTTTAGATTGTAAGCTCTAACGAGCAGGGCCCTCTGATTCCTCTTGTACCAAATTGTAATGTAACTGTAATGTCTGCCCTCATGTTGTAAAGCACTGAGCAAACTGTTGGCGCTATATAAAACCTGTATAATAATAATAATAATAATAATAATAATAATGTTCAAATTTACAAATATTATTGCTCTTGTGTATAACCCTTTCCCCCTCCCTCCCTCCCCAAAAAATATTGAAAAAGCACATGCAAGTAATAAAAAAAAAATCCCCCAGATCCCTCTGTGAAAGGGAACAGTATATACATTACTCTCTCTAACCTAAATGTAACCCTCCGCCCCAACTCCTTAAAGTGCTAAATAAGTGATCAGCTGTGTTCTTAAACCCATGCAGTTATTGTACTTCTATCTTTGGAATTACATTTTCTGGTTCTTCTATAATTTCCCCTTATGAGATGCCAACAACCCCGCCACCCCCCTGGGGTATCAACAAAAATAGAGTCTCCCCCAGGGTGGTCACCAGCAGTCTTGCTGGATATAACAGGGCATAAGATACTTTGAGTTGTTGTCATTTACGTCTGATTTTATAAAACGTAGCCCTCCGCTTTTGCAGTTCCGGTGAAAAAACTGGGTATATAGATACCCTAACATCTTCATAGAGGATATTACCCTTTTTTCTGGCCTTCTGTCATATGGTTACTCTGTCCTTGTAGAAGAGCATTTTTACCAGGCGAGATCTTGGGTGGCCCCCTAGTGCAGGATGTCTGGAGGGCACCCTATGAGCTCTCCCCATTGCAAAAAAGGGTGAAAAAGTATCCTTTCTAATTAGTTCCTTCAACCATTTTTCATGAACTTTTTTCAGGGAGCCCCACAATCCTTCCATTTTTCCTTCACATTCTGTATTCCATGTCATCCATTTTTATCTCATAGTGAGCCATTTGTTCTCTAAGGCCGCATACACACGCGGGGACTGTTCGCCCAACTTTGTCCGTCAAACAGTTTCAGCGAACAGTCCGCTCAAACTTAGCATGAAGGAACTTGCCCACACACGACGAACGAACAGTCCGCTGAAACCGTGCGCGATGACGTGAACGGCACGTACGACGGGACGAAAAATTCGACGTCCTATACACTGCAATGCAAACTTCGGCATGTAAATCCTTTCTGAGCATGCATGCAACTTAGTACGGCGAACAAGCCTACACACGCGGGGACTGTCCGCTGAAACAAGGTTTCAGCGGACAGTTTTTCGAAATTTCCGAAAAACCTTGTTCAGCAGACTGTTCGCTGAAACTGTCCACTGAAAGCCCACACACGAGCGGACTGTCCGCCGAAACACTGTTCAGTGGACAAAGTTGGGCGAACAGTCCCCGCGTGTGTACGCGGCCTTACAGTTCTTATCTCTCGCTTGAGTGGGTTCAGATCGTCCTCCATTAAAATTAACTGTGCCCTCAAGGGCGGTGGTCCTTTCTCGCATTTTTTTGTAGGTCATGCATGACAAAGGATAGCGCTTCCCTGATAGTTTTAAGCTGGCCAGACAGTTCACCTAAAGCCGCGTACACACGGGCGGACTGTATGGCCTACTTAGTCCATCATACAATCCGACGGACAGTCCATCCTACTTTCGAATGAACGGACTTGACCACACACGGATGCACAAACAGTCCGTCGAAAGCTTGCGTGATGACGTGTACAGCACGTACGACGGGACTAGAAATAAGAAGTCCAATACACAGCAATGCCCGGATTGTCCGCTGAAACCAAAGTATGACGGACAGAATTTCGAAAATTCCGAAATACTTAGTACGCCAGACTGCACGCTGAAAAAGTCCGCTGAAGCCCACACACGAGCGGACTGTCCGCTGAAATGTGTTTCGACGGACTAAGTAGGCCATACAGTCCGCCCGTGTGTACGCGGCTTAATGAAGTCTTACAGGAGGAGTTAATTGCTTGCAGGACCTCTTTCAATGCTGGTGCTGCTATGGCTTGCCCTTGACCTTAGCTTTTCCTCACAGCTGTGGCTCCACCACGCTCCTTAGATTGCGCTTGCAGGTTCTGTTGGCCTCCTTTTGTGGGTGTGTGATCCGGGGGTATGGGCGAGTCTCTCTAATTTGGCTGCTGCCTGGTTCCCCTTCACATTTTGTTGAGGGCAATGGAGAGGGCCCTGTCCTGTCACGCTGGGTCTCCCCCCCCCTTCCAGGTCATGGCAATGTGTTATAATAACCCAGCACTATCTTCCCAATTCGGGGCAGGATGGCACTTACACCCAAGAAAGAGGGAGGAAAAGGGGAGACAGAATAATGAGATTGAAAAATGGCACTGAAATAGTCCAAGGGGGAACCCCTTGATTTCTTTTGCCACATGCAGAGAACTGAATGTCCACCGGGTGTCACTAAAGAAGAAACCTAGTCTCCTCTGGTAGGTATATTACAAATGCTGGATCCACTCATTTGTTTTAGGTCTCTCCCCTCAACGAGCAGGGGACAGGCTGTGTGAACTTTCCCACTATTCAGCATCAGACCATTTGCGCAACATGGGTATCCAGGAGAGGGTGGCAGGGTGTAGTGCAGGTGCACCAGCGGCTCTCCTCTCTGATCCCCTGACCCCTCAATAAAGACCAGGTTCCCCTAGGTGGAGCAGTTAGGTCAGGGGTAAGCCAACCTCATGCCACTGCATCATCTCCAGCTTGCAGGATCTCTTCCGGAGCTGCGGCTAAGCTAGGTCACGTACGTGCGCACTCTAGAGCATCTGGTCACACCCCCATTTTCCACTTCTTAATAAGTGATTGAACAGTACTGATTGGTATATGCAAGACTTTCAATATCTTTTTATATCCTTTTTCATCTTTATAAAGTTCCATTACCTTGTTATGCAGGTCTCCTGACAGTTCTTTTCTCCTCTACATGGCTCAGTACCTAGCCTGCTCAGTGTACCCATGTGAGAGCTAACAAACACAGTGAGGTTCATTTACTAAAACTGGAGCGTGCAAAATCTGGTGCAGCTCTTCACAGAAAACAGTTGGCTTCCAGGTTTAATTGTCAAAGCTTAATTTAAAAAGCTAGAAGTTAGAAGCTGATTGGCTACCATGCCCAGCTGCACCAGATTTTGCACTCTCTGGTTTTAGTAAATAAACTCCATTGACTATTTATACACAGACACAGATTGTAATTTAAAAATCCACAGATTTGGGAAATTAAACTTGAATTGCCATAACCTGTGTGTATCACCTTGTGTGTCTATACCAAGGCCAAACATTCCAGGGTATGCAAACTCTCCATTAGGGCCATTTGGGGGATTTCTGTTATCATTATGATTTAAAAAGGAGCCAAACAACTATGTGATAATAAATGGCTTCATATCATCACTATCCTTAAAGTGGTTGTAAACCCATTCCAACCACTTTAACCTACAGGTAAGCCTAGATTAATGCTTACCTGTAGGTGCAAGAAATATCTCCCAAACCTAAAAGGTTTAGGAGATATTTGCAGAAATAGAGTCACCGATATCTTCAGCTCCGGCCAGTCACACCGCCAGAGCCACAATACCCGGAAGTCAATCCAGGATAGATGGTGGTGCCGGAGGAGGCGAATGAGGGCCGTTGCGGGGGCTTTCGTCTCAGGTAAGTAATTCATAATGAGCTAGTTTTCTATGCATACTAGCTCATTATGCCTTTGTCTTGCAGGGTGTATTTTTTTTCAGAGGCTTTACTTCCTCTTTAAAGAAAAAGACAGTTTTTTGCCATGATCAGTCAGATTTTCAACCTCAATGCCAACATTTCACAATTCCTTTATAACCTTTATATATCTACAGAGAGAGTCACAGAGAGAGAAACGAAGAGGAAGAGAAAAATGCAAGCACATTAAATAAAAAATGAGGTAGTAAAAAAAGATGACAAAGTTTTAAGGAAATATATTTGTGGTGAAAAAAAAAACAAGATCAAATGGTCAGATAAAAACAAGTCTTGGTTTGTTTATCTGTCCTTTGAGGGTAAGATAATGAGAGCACTGCACAGCCAATACTATAAGATACACAAGAGGTGCAAATGAAGAGTATAAAAATTTGAGTGTCAGCCCTCAATTATGTAAAAATTAGCCAGTAGCAGATCAATATGGCAGCAAGTACAACAGAGCTTCAGTCCACAGATACAGATGTATAAAAAAAAATTGACCAGTGGTGGGAAAGATCTGATTCACTTCTTTCCAGCCTGGACCTCCTTTACTCCCAATATCCCTGCCAGGCCTTCCAGAATTTCTAAGACCCCCACTACCTCCTAACTTGTTGACTCTGCATCACACAAGCTGGCATTCTGCAATTACAAGAAATTCTGCCACAGAACCCACCATCTCCCAGTGTGTACCAACAGAGATTCTGGTACCACCACGGAGCCCACCCATCTCCCTACACGCACCAACAGAAATTCTGGTACCACCATGGAGCCCACCCATCTCCTTACACGTAACAACAGAAATTCTGGTACCGCCACGGAGCCCACCCATCTCCCAGTGTCTACAACTATATACATATACACACACTCTTACAATAAAGCTGCCTCTGTGGTGTTGATTATCACTGGTCGGTGATGCCACAAGTGGGGCGGTGCCACCAGGTGACACTGCTGGCCCCATCCCTTATATATTTATTATTTAAGAGCTGTCAGATAGCGGAGCAGGCAGATGGATAAGCCCCCCGCCCACAGACTCCCATAACCACAGCCCAGGGTTCTCGGGGAAAAGGCCCTTGTCCCCATCAACATTAGGACAATGTGCTTTGGGGCTGAGTGGGGCGGGGGAGTGCAAGCTTTTGCATGCTTGGATAAGGGTTTGGTATGGAATCTGGGGGAACCCCGTGCTCTGTTTTTTTTTTGGCAGGGGCCTGGTGTGAATTGGGGGGGACCCCCATGCTATTCTGTTAGCATTGAGTATTAGTTCAAACAGTTCTTTTATTAATCAGTTATGGTTCACTTAACTTTAATTATTACCACAAGATATTTCACACATCCTACTAATTGGCTAGAAATATCAACTCTCCAATACAACGGGCCCATCTTGTGGCCAAATCATAAATATGCACAGGATTCTCTATTAAACCCACACCCAGGTGCGGACTGACCTTTGGGCCACTTGTGCACTGCCCGAGGGACCCATGCCACTAGGGGGCCCCATCAGGGTTGCCAGTCTAAGTAAAACCAGAGTAGGTATGTAAAAAATTGTGTTTTCCTTTTACATCTGTCTCTGAAATGTCCCTTATCCTTTTGGTCTAAAAATCCCGAGATTATAGCTGCCCCACCTCTCCAGTACTGTGTGTGTTTTGTGTATACTGTGTGGCCCCATAATCTCTGATTGACTGGGGGCCCCATAATCTCCTATTGCCCGGGGGCCCCATGAGTTGTCAGTCCACCCCTGCCCACATCTGTTTAACCTCATATTGTTGGAACCATGGCATATTACAGCATATACTAAGTTAAATACACTACAACTTGTACACATAAATCCGAAGCAGTCCCTAACTCAAAAACCTCATACGATACTGGCTGCTCCAACTAGTTTCTTTTGACGCTTTTTCATCTTAACCACACTTTAATGTTTAACCTGAACTAATAAAACATTACACTTAGCTAGCTGCCCCGTGGAGCTCAATAGCACAAAACTAAAAGGAGCGGAGTAAGAGTAAAAAATCAGACCTGTTCCTTTTTGCTCCTTAGATCCAAAAAGGAGACAGTGATCAATTTATTGAGACTCCATCTGGTCCTACTTAGACCTCGTTTGCACACAAAGAGCAACTTCCTTGCTCTTTGACCATACCAGACCTTTAAAATAGGATAGACTAGTTGGTCTAATCCTACCTCTGATTTCCCACCTCACATCTAACCCCCAGTCGGGACTTCCGGGAGTTTCCCGGTGGGCCGATGGCTCAGTGGGCCACTCTGATGTAAGGGGGCTGCTGAAGGGCCACTCTGATGTAAGGGGGCTGCTGATGGGACATTCTGATGTAAGGGGGCTGGTGATGGGACACTCTGATGTAAGGGGGCTGGTAATGGGACACTTTGATGTAAGGGGGCTGCTGATGGGACACTCTGATGTAAGGGAGTGCTGATGGGACACTCTTATGTAAGGGAGTGCTGATGGGACACTCTGATGTAAGGGGGCTGGTAATGGGATACTCTGATGTAAGGGGGCTGGTAATGGGACACTTTGATGTAAGGGGGCTGGTGATGGGACACTCTGATGTAAGGGGGTGCTGATGGGACACTCTGATGTAAGGGGGCTGGTGATGGGACACTCTGATGTAAGGGGGCTGGTGATGGGACACTCTGATGTAAGGGGGCTGGTGATGGGACACTCTGATGTAAGGGGGCTGGTGATGGGACACTCTGATGTAAGGGGGCTGCTGATGGGACACTCTGATGTAAGGGAGTGCTGATGGGACACTCTGATGTAAGGGAGTGCTGATGGGACACTCTGATGTAAGGGAGTGCTGATGGGACACTCTGATGTAAGGGGACTGGTAATGGGACACTCTGATGTAAGGGGGCTGGTAATGGGATACTCTGATGTAAGGGGGCTGGTAATGGGACACTCTGATGTAAGGGGGCTGGTAATGGGACACTTTGAAGTAAGGGGGCTGGTAATAGGACACTCGTAAGGGGGCTGGTGATGGGACACTCTGATGTAAGGGGGCTGGTAATGGGACACTCTGATGTAAGGGGGCTGGTAATGGGATACTCTGATGTAAGGGGGCTGGTAATGGGACAATCTGATGTAAGGGGGCTGGTGATGGAACACTCTGATGTAAGGGGGCTGGTAATGGGACACTCTGATGTAAGTGGGTGCTGATGGGACACTCAAAATGTAAGTTGGCCCGGTCTGGATGAAGTCCAGGGCCACATTTCTGTCCCAGTCCAGCCCTGATCACAAGGTGGAATAGAACCCCCACTCTTCTACATAAATTTTATCCCCAGATCTCGGACAGATGTTGGAGGTGCAAAGATGAAGAGGGATCGATGATACACATTTGGTGGTCTTGCCCCTTAATCCCAATAGTTCTGTAAAATAGTTCACGAAAATATACTTTCAATCACCTCAGAAAACATAAGTTTCACCCCAGCACAATATCTACTACACCATAATTCTATCCCCAAAAAACAATATCTGAAATCTTTATCCATGTTCATGATAAACGCAGCAATACATTGTATACCATGTCACTGGCGTTCGAACAGTCCCTTCCAAAAAAGAATGGTTCAGGAGAATTAACAATATAAAAAAATAGAACTCCTAAGTATTTCTCATGAGAAAGAAGCCAAATTTTATTTCTATTTGGTACAATTGGATAGAATTCAAAAACTCTCAGGCTTATAAAGCTACCCTTACCTAATCACAGTACCCATATACTAGGAAGTAACCTCTTAGAAATATCTGAGAAAAAAAACTCGATGACGGTACTTCCCCTTATTGTATACCCCACTCTTTCCCCTGCCTCTTTTTTTTCCCTCCCTTACTTACCTTCAATATGTGACAATCATATCAAAAATTCTTCGATTCTGTAAATGTTAATCTGTGTATTGAATAATATATGCCTAAAACCCAAATTCAAACAAGATATATAACCATTTTGACACTTTTCTGTATTTTGAACAGTAGTAAAACTCATTTATTATATGTAATTTTTTTTACGCCTTTATACCAATAAGACATTGTATTGTGCTTTTATATTCTCTCAATAAAAACCTTGTGAAACAAAAAAACTCCTTTTTTTTTGTTTTGTTTTTGTTGGTATAAGCTGGTATAAAGTGTCATGTACATGTATGAGGAGGCTGAGACCTGGATGAGTTCCTGGATGAGGTGCGCTGGACCTCTATGGCAGGTGTCAGGAAAGGAGAAACATCCTTTCACTGATCATCACTTTTGCCCTCCTATAAAGCTGAACAAGCGTGATCAGGATGGCTGGAGATTGACAGTTCTGAACCCTGAAGTGATCAGGAGGGACGGAGATTGACAGTTCTGAACCCTGAAGTGATCAGGAGGGACGGAGATTGACAGTTCTGCACCCTGAAGTGATCAGGAGGGACGGAGATTGACAGTTCTGAACCCTGAAGTGATCAGGAGGGACGGAGATTGATAGTTCTGAACCCTGAAGTGATCAGGAGGGACGGAGGTTGAGAGTTCCAAACCTGGAAGTGATCAGTAATGAGTGCATCTGGGTTCATTCTTCAGAAGGATGATCAGTGAATATTCAGCATCTCCTTTGCTGACACCTGCCATAGATGTCCAGGACACCCAGGAAAGACCAATAAGTCCTGGTCCTGGACCCATGGTGAGATGGCTGTCATCTTCCTAACCCCCTTCCCCTTTATTGGCTGTTGTGAGTTTGCTGGCAAAGGGTATTACGGGTGGGAGTGCACCTAAATCTTGCGTGTTAAATTCTGGAAATTTTCTGCAAAATTATCATTGGGCAATATTAAATTTCATCCCATATTCCCCATAAAACGGATAAAAAAAATTATTTTCGATACACCTGAATGTTACTAACTACAAAACACACTGACACATTTCCCATCTCATAAAGTATGTTAAAGTTAAATATTTAAATCCTACCCAACGCCATCTCCAGACCTTCACTTTTCTTGGTTTTACGCTGAGGATGAACAGGCTTCCCCTTGCACGGCATTCTCCGTCTTCTGTGACTGCTCTGGTCTTCTGTTCTAAAAGCGTAACGAGGAGCTCAAATTCATTTTAAAAGTGACCACAAAAAAGGGGAAGTGTATACAGTTCTACAACTATATACACATACACATACACACACTCTTACAATAAAGCTGTCTCTGTGGTGTTGATTATAACCGGTGGGTGATGCCACAAGTGGGGCGGTGCCACCAGGTGACACTGCTGGCCCCATCCCTTACCTATTTAAGAGCTGTCAGATAGCGGAGCAGGCAGATGGATAAGCCCCCTGCCAGTGGCGTAACTAGAACCTTCAGGGCTCCGATGCAAGAAACCATGAAGGGCCCCCCTGAACCCGAGCCAGGGCCCTTCCCTCCGAGTCCGGCGGTGGAACTCCAGGGCGTGGTCACAGGTATGACCTTTGTGAGCCCTGTAGTTACACCACTGGTATCAGTAGTTTTTTTAAATTTTATTTCATTTTATTTTTAGGTGCCCCATTGGGGGACTGTCCCTAGGCAGGATGGGGTCCCCGTCCCCAGAAGAGATGAGGTCCTTTTCTCCAGGGCAGATGAAGTTACTGCCCCCAGGTGAGAAGGGGTCCCTGTCCCCAGGGGGGGTGGGGGTCCCTGTCCCCACGTGAGAAGGGGTCCCTGTCCCCAGGGGGAGATGGAGGGGGTATGGAATGGTGTGTGGGGGATGGGGTCCTCTCACTCACCATGACCAAGCTGTAGGCCGCGCACTCATCCATGTTGGCCTGGGCTCCATCCAGTGTGCTGGACGGGCGATCAGCTGGCTCTCATAGGGCTGAACTGCATCTGTGTGCTTAAAGTTTGTTTATCCGGGAGAAGTATGTAGTGCAGGCCGGACTCAGGGGGGGGGGGACTCTGGCTGGGGAAAACAGACTCGGACTGAGCGGCAATGCATGGAGCAGGAGAGGGGTACTCTGAGGAGCCGGCTGAGAAAACAGGTCATGCGGGGAATGCACAACTGAAGAGCAGCCAGTGCGATAGTCGAGCATGAAGCTCTGCTAGTCACCCTCAGCCAACCGTGTGCATGGTGCACTGGTACCACTAGCTGCCTATGCTGGTGCTGGCCATATGTAGAGGAGGCTGCATGGGCCCCCTGCATCACAGGGCCCGGTTGCAGTCGCAACTGCTGCATCCCCTATAGTTACGCCCCCGCCCACAAACTCCCACAACCACAGCCCAGGGTTGTCGGGAAAAAGGCCCTTGTCCCCATCAACATTAGGACAATGTGCTTTGGGGCTGAGTGGGGGGGGGGGGGGGGCGCTTGCATGCTCTTGCATGCTTGGATAAGGGTTTGGTATGGATTCTGGGGAGACCCTGTGCCCTGTTTTTTTTTTTTTTGGCAGGGGCCTGGTGTGAATTGGGGGGGCCCCCATGCTATTCTGTTTACCATTTTTGTATTTCCAGAAATGGTATTGTATTGCCAGCAATTTAAATGTCATTTTTTCTTCTTTAGAAATGTCAGTCTTACTGCAGCAGGTTCTATACATGGTACAGATGTGCTACTTTACAGGCAGACTAAGGGGATCCAGCAGGCACTATATTTTAAGGATTTTTTCTTTTTATTGTTTCACTTTAAGCATGATCATAAATAGAGAAAATGCAGCACTAAAACACAATATAACACTATTGTGATATTTGAAAATAGTATCAATGCTAATAAAATATAAACAGCTCCAAAAGTCCATCTATAATGCATTGTGGACAAACAATGTGCAAAATAATCTCCCAACAATGGCAATATATGGCAAAAAGCATGGCATCAAACACCAGAAGATGGCACTTCTCAGATGGATGAACAGAAAGACTCTATCCTTTTCAGGAAACCCATCCGGATCATCAATCATCTATTGCGCACAGGAAATATGAATTATCTTACTGGAACAGATGGACTCCAATGTCAGCGACACAGAGTCTAGTGGCAATGTCTCACGAATGACAGGTGCTCATGGTGGTCCCGGTTCCTGAAGCAGGGTCCAAGGAGAATGTGGAAGATCTCCAGGTTGGCCTCAAAAGGTATCCGTCACAACTGGGACTCGATGGTAAGTTCCAGGATGAACACCACACACATTAACATGCGGATATGTGGAAAAAATAAAAAGGGCTTCCACATGGTATAGATCAAAATGGAGATTTATTTCTAAAAACCGATATTACAAATGAAGGCATCACTGATAAATAATTAAAAACAAGGCAATGAGGAAAGAGAGTTAACGCCAATCCCTACGCGTTTCGACTAATCGGTCTTCTACAGTGGCATGTCACTGCTCCTTTAAAAACGATTTTTTAAAAATAAATGTTTGCATTGATGCCAGGGCAGTACCCGGGCCCTCATACCCTTTTTATGAGCAATAACTTACATATAAGCATTCAAAATGGGGACTTTTGATTATTCAAGTTCGGGTCACATAGACTTTAATAGAGGTAGCAGCTCTTTTTAGATACTTGCAAGTTCTGGTGTGAACCGAATCAGGGGTTGTTCGGCCCAACTCTAGTGGTGAGAGGTTAAGATATGTAGTTAAGCTCACCAGTCCTGGCAGGAGACTAATTTGGTCCCAGTGGCCTGGCAGTCAGCAGGTTCTGGAATGCTTGGTCCTCATGATCTGTTCCTGGAAGTAGGGCCACACGGTAACAGCATTGGGTATGCACTGCTCCAGGTCCACACACACACACATGAAACGTTCATGCATTTCAGCTTCTTAACCCCTTGTAACTGGTCCTTATTCGCTGCCTCCAACCTTAGGCTCCATTCACAATTTTCAATTGGGAATTGTGGGCAGAATTAGTGATTCTGTCTGCAATTCCAAATCACATGGCAATCACAGCACAATGTGCCGCATGTGTTTGGGTACCATTATACTTCAATGGTGATTCTGCCCCTAGTATCTCTTGAAATCCCCACAAAAAGTTCTGTATCCCCTCCTCCTTGGGGCAAGAAAATAGTGGCCATTAGTCTGCAGCTCCATATGTTTTCGAGGCACCCCTACCCCTCTGGACTACAGACACACATGTCTCTCTCTTTGTCTTCTGTGCAGAGGTAGCAGAGAGAGAGAGCAGGCACTGGAGCTCAGCTTACTCTCCATCAACACAGCATCGGGGGAGAAAACACAACCTGTCCTGTCGCTACTGACACGGTGGCATCCGGCGCGGTTACATTAATGCACTTGGGGCGATTATGGCCACATACCACATTATGGCCACTAGATGGAGGTAATGAGCATAAAGCAAAAGTAGTAGCCGACAACTCCAGCACCCATATGAATATCTTTATTTCTTGCACAGGAGTAGATAAAATGCTTACATGTTTTGGCATAAAGAGCATACTTAAAAGAGAAGTAAAGAATTTTTTTCTCCATTTATACTTAGGTGGATTCTGCATTGGTCACCTTGGCGCCACTGCACTGAGAACCGAGTGATTGAACACCTCCAATCAGGTTCTCCTCCTCATACATCAATCCTCCGAGAACTCGTTGCAGGGATAGTGAGGACCATACATAATAAACACAACAAGTGTGCAGACCTTGGAACTCAGTGCAGATATGGTGGAAGTCCCTCAGGATGGGAACAGCAAGTACTCAGACCTGGAAATTTGGTGCAGGGATGATAAGATCCGGCATAATAACTGATGAGCTCAACATACCTGAGTTTAATTTGTGATAGGCTCACCGAACATGACTAAAGTTCATGTGTTTAATCTGAACCCCATTGAAGTAAATGGGAACCAAATGTTAAAGAATAGGGATGGCCGAACGGTTCGCCCGGCGGTCGTTTCGGGGGGGAATTTCGGCTGTTCGCGGTCCGCCCGATCGGCGGACTATTGTCGCTGTTCGCCCGGCGGACTTCCGTGTTTACTGTGTAAAAGAACTTTGACCTATGATGACACATCCATCATGTGGTACAGGACAGCCAATTGAGACATTACAGCACATGGACACTTGGACATTCCCCCTAACTTAAAAATATACCCGATCCGGTGGCCATTTTACATTCTTTCTACTGTCACTATAGGGAGAGGTTGCTGTGTGGAGCAGGGAGAGACTGCAGTGACCCAAATCACTAACTATTAGGTCCACAAAAGTTCTTTTAAGGACTGGTATGGTATAGGTGTTAGGTGTAGTTCAGGATATAGGTTTGAGGCACTGCTATTCAAGTCATCAGCAGCCTGTCTTTTGTCAGTGTAGAGAGAGGTACAGTCTGCTATTCCTTAAGGACTGGTATAGGTCCACAATACATAGGGTTGAGGTGCACTACTGCTGACCGCTGCCCTATTCTGCAGCAGTCCTTTATCAGTATAGGGACTGAGGTACAGTCTGCTAATCACAACCTACTAGTTCCACAAAGGTCCTTATAAGGACTGGTAAGGTATAGCGTACTACAGTACATAGGGTTGAGTGAGGTACAGTCTGCTATTCCTTAAGGACTGGTATATGTCCACAATATATAGGGTTGAGGTGCACTACTGCTGACTGCTGCCCTATTCTGCAGCAGTCCTTTATCAGTATAGGGACTGAGGTACAGTCTGCTAATCACAACCTACTAGTTCCACAAAGGTCCTTCTAAGGACTGGTAAGGTATAGTGTACTACAGTACATAGGGTTGAGTGAGGTGCAGTCTGCTATTCCTTAAGGACTGGTATAGGTCCAAAATATATGGGGTTGAGGTGCACTACTGCTGACTGCTGCCCTATACTGCAGCAGTCCTTTATCAGTATAGGGACTGAGGTACAGTCTGCTAATCATTCACAACCTACTAGTTCCACAAAGGTCCTTCTAAGGACTGGTAAGGTATAGCGTACTACAGTACATAGGGTTGAGTGAGGTACAGTCTGCTATTCCTTAAGGACTGGTATAGGTCCACAATATATAGGGTTGAGGTGCACTACTGCTGACTGCTGCCCTATTCTGCAGCAGTCCTTTATCAGTATAGGGACTGAGGTACAGTCTGCTAATCACAACCTACTAGTTCCACAAAGGTCCTTATAAGGACTGGTAAGGTATAGCGTACTACAGTACATAGGGTTGAGTGAGGTACAGTCTGCTATTCCTTAAGGACTGGTATAGGTCCACAACATATAGGGTTGAGGTGCACTACTGCTGACTGCTGCCCTATTCTGCAGCAGTCCTTTATCAGTATATGGACTGAGGTACAGTCTGCTAATCACAACCTACTAGTTTCACAAAGGTCCTTATAAGGACTGGTAAGGTATAGCCTACTACAGTACATAGGGTTGAGTGAGGTGCAGTCTGCTATTCCTTAAGGACTGGTATAGGTCCAAAATATATGGGGTTGAGGTGCACTACTGCTGACTGCTGCCCTATACTGCAGCAGTCCTTTATCAGTATAGGGACTGAGGTACAGTCTGCTAATCATTCACAACCTACTAGTTCCACAAAGGTCCTTCTAAGGACTGGTAAGGTATAGCGTACTACAGTACATAGGGTTGAGTGAGGTACAGTCTGCTATTCCTTAAGGACTGGTATAGGTCCACAACATATAGGGTTGAGGTGCACTACTGCTGACTGCTGCCCTATTCTGCAGCAGTCCTTTATCAGTATATGGACTGAGGTACAGTCTGCTAATCACAACCTACTAGTTTCACAAAGGTCCTTATAAGGACTGGTAAGGTATAGCCTACTACAGTACATAGGGTTGAGTGAGGTACAGTCTGCTATTCCTTAAGGACTGGTATAGGACCACAATATATAGGGTTGAGGTGCAAAACTGCTTACTGCTGCCCTATTCTGCAGCAGTCCTTTATCATTATATGGACTGAGAGTTTTGTCACAGGGTCATTTAAAAAATGACAGGCAGAGGAAGAGGCAGGCCCTTCCGCAGTGGTGGTAGGGGTAGGGCAGGAGCAACAGGCTTGAGCCATAGTGTTAAGTTGCAGAAGGTGCGTTCAATTACTTTAAAGGACGCACCAGACTTGGTTGAGTGGCTCACTCAGCCTTACTCTTCTGCACCCTCCTCATCCCCTCGATCTGCACCCTCTTCTTCACTCTCTGCTATGTGCACCCTCAAAGACACTACCACCAACACCACCACCAACACCACCACCATCACCACCACATACCTTCCGCTTGAGTCAGAGGAATTATTTTCCGATCCATATCAAGACATTTCTGATGCGCAGCCACTCTTGGCATTGGATCAGGAAGAGGAGGTAGCAAGAACCGCCACTCAGCAGTCTGATGACAGTACCCAGATCAGCCCAAGGAGGAGGTTGGTCCCCGGTGTTGCTGCCTACTCTGAGATCTCTACTTATAGCGGTGGGGAAGGTGACGTCAAGGATGACATGTCTAGTGATGTCACATGGGTGCCCACAATAGAGGAAGAGGAAGGGAGTTCAGAGGGAGATATGGACCAGCAGATAGGGAGGAGAAGCAGGAATAACTTACATTGCACTGGAGGGACAAAGCAAACTGCTAATGTATCAGGAGCGAGTCATCGACCATGTACGGTCACATCTGGCGCTCCCAGGACGCCGGCACATGGCTCCGCAGTGTGGGCTTTTTTTAACGTGTCCGCTGCTGACAATAGTGTTGCAATCTGCAATCTTTGCAGTAAACGCATTAGTCGCGGTAAACCCAACACTCACCTAGGGACGACCGCCTTAAGAAGGCACATGAGCAGCCATCACCGAGCCCAGTGGGAGCAACGGAACACACAAAGCCACACTCAGGCTCTCACCATCCATCCTTGTCTTCTACTTCTCCTCTCTCCTCACAATTGTCCTCCACTCCACCTTCCATCACGCCAAGCTCACGTTTTTCTGCAAAAAGGCAGGCTTCCGTGGGCCTAATGTTCGAGCGTAAAAAAATGATGACGCCAGATAACCCTCTTGCCCAACGGTTGACGGCTGGCTTGTCAGAACTCATAGCCCGCCAACTACTGCCATATAAACTGGTGGACTCTGAGGCCTTTCGAAAATTTGTGCCCATTGGAACACCACAATGGAAGGTCCCAGGAAGGAAGTATTTCTCAGAGAAGGGCATCCCAGAGCTTTATGGCCATGTTCAGCGGCAAGTGAATGTATCTCTGGCAAGATACATCTGACCACAGACACGTGGTCTAGCAAACACGGGCAGGGAAGGTATATCACTTTTACTGCCCACTGTATGAACCTTCTGACGGCCGTCAAGCATGTAACCCATGGCACCCATGTAGATTTGGTTTTACCGCCACGGATTGCATGCAGGTCTGGCTCTTCTTCTCCTCCTCCTCCTACTCCATCCTCCTCCCTCTCCTCCTCGGCTGACTCCTCCTTTTCCGCTGCTAGCGTCTCTTCCGCTGCACTGCCCAAGCTCCCCAGAACCTATTCGACATGCCAGGTGAGACGTTGCCATGCCGTGCTGCGTCTGTTGTGGCTGGAAGCCAAGAGCCACACTGGCCCAGCACTCCTTTCAGCTTTGCATTCACAGGCAGATCAGTGGCTAGCACCGCTCAATTTGACAGTTGGTAAAGTGGTGTGTGACAACGGTGCCAATCTGCTTAGCGCATTGAAACAGGGCAAAATGACGTACGTGCCATGCATGGCACACGTCTTAAACTTGGTCGTGCAGCGAATCGTTGTCAAATACCCTGGGGTCCAGGACATCTTGCGGCAGGAAAGGAAAATCTCGGGCCATTTCAGAAGATCTTACACGGCCATGGCTCGCCTTGCTGACATTCATCGGCAACACAATCTGCTGGTCAGACGTCTTATCATTTGAGGAGATCACCAAACTGGTCAGTCACAGCCATGGCGCCATCAGTGACATGGTACCTTATGCCTTCTTTATGGAGCGTGCATTGCATCATGTCATTGATCAAGCTGTGGAGGAGCAGGAGCGGGAAGATGAGGAAGTCGCAATGCTGGATGAATTCCCAGGGGGGGCTACTCTATCTGAGACAAGTGAACAACAGGAGTCTGAAGAGGAGTCATAGGAGGATGGTGCCGGGGCGGATGAGGAGGAGCAAGAAGAGCATGCTTTAAACCTTTCTGGGATCCCTGTTGTTGTGCGTGGATGGGGAGAGGAGAATGAAGAGGACGACATTATCCTGGATGATGAGCAGGAGCCAGGCCACCACATCGCTTCCAGTTTAATGCAAATGTGGGCCTTCATGCTCCAGTTTTTTTATAGGGACCCCCGTATAAAAAGCATAAGTCCCACCATCCCTGTGCTGTGCTGACTTCCTCCTGGGGCTGCTTATTATGAGGGGCTCCCACCATCCCTGTACTGTGCTGACTTCCTCCTGGGGCTGTACCTCTGCTGTGCATATTATGAGGGGCTCCCACCATTCCTGTGCTATGCTCATTATGAGGGGCTCCCACCATCCCAGTGCTGTGCTGACTTCCTCCTAGGGCTGCTTATTATGAGGGGCTCCCACCATCCCTGTGCTATGCTGACATCCTCCTGGGGCTGCTTATTATGAGGGGCTCCCACCATCCCTGTGCTGTGCTGACTTCCTCCTGGGGCTGTACCTCTGCTGTGCATATTATGAGGGGCTCCCACCATCCCTGTGCTATGCTCATTAAGAGGGGCTCCCACCATCCTTGTGCTATGCTGACTTCCTCCTGGGGCTGCTTACGGTGCAGGTGTCAGTGCTGTATATCATGGTGCTGGTGT
This sequence comes from Lithobates pipiens, assembly GCF_037356315.1. Lineage (NCBI taxonomy): Eukaryota > Metazoa > Chordata > Amphibia > Anura > Ranidae > Lithobates > Lithobates pipiens. The sequence goes on along the minus strand of NW_027507903.1, from coordinate 647,809,846 downwards.
CAGTGCTGTATATCACGGTGCTGGTGTCAGTGCTTTATGTCACGCTGCTGATGTCAGTGCTCTCTATCACGGTGCTGGTGTCAGGTCACTCTATCACGGTGCAGATGTCACTGTAACTATACCAACTTAAAGCAGTGTTCTGTCAAAAAAATAAAAATTAAAAGCCAGCAGCTATACATACTGCAGCTGCTGGCTTTTAAAAATAGGGCACTTACTTGTCCTGGAGTCCCATGATGTCGACACCGTAGCTGATGTTTCCATTGCAGGTAAGGGTACCCGGCAGTTTAGCCTTACGGCTTCACGCCGGGAACCTACTACACATGAATGAGGCCCCACTCCTCTCTCCTACTGGCCCGGCCACAGGGAGAGGTGGAGGGAGCCCGTGGTGATGTCACATGACCGCAGCCTGGACTCCCGGAAGTGGGAACAGGATACCTGTTTAAGACAGGCATCCTGTCCCCCCTCCCCCAGAAAGGTGCCAATTGTGGCATCGGAGAGGGGGAGGAAACAAATGAGCGGAAGTTCTCCTTTTGGGTGGAACTTTGCTTTAACAAATACACTGGTATTGAGCATTGAAATAATAAGCCACACATTCTTTAGTGAAAAACATTTTACTCAAAGCACATTCACATGTGTGTTTTAGAACAAACCAACATCTTGGTGTATGTTTGTCTGTATGTTTGCCATTATTTTGCCTTTTTTGGGGCTAAACAGGCATGTTTGAAAGCATAAGATATAAATCTCCAGCTCAGCACAGTGCTGTAGTGGTTAGCACTTTCACCTAGCAGCAATAGGGTCGTTGGTTCAAATCCTGACCACGACACAATCTGCCTGGAGTTTACATGTTTTCCCTGTGCCTGTGTGGGTTTCCTCCGGGTACTCCGGTTTCCTCCCACACTCCAAAGACATGCTGTTAGGTTAATTAGACCTTGTCTAAAAAAATTGGCCTTAATATGTGTATGTCAATGTTGTATGTGATTGTAAGCGTGTCAGGACCTTACGGGGTAAAGGAGCACGCAAAAATCTGCAGATGGATTCTGGTGGCAAGAAAGCGCCCTGAGGCAATTCAGTTCGCATAGGTAGAGCTATACAAGTCACTCATTCATTCAGGAACTTAAAACGTTTGAGTTTGTTAAAGTTAAGGTCATGTTAGACATTAGTATCCCAAGACTGTGTTGATGTTGCCTTCCTCAGATGGGTTGATCTCACCCCTCTAAAATCCAAAAATTGAAGCCATGTACATGTAGGGGCATAACTGTTAAATGTCCCTTATTTAGGACCCCCTGCCTAAAATGTGTGTAGGTACAAACAGGTTCGTTTCTAAAGCCCTAAAACACACAGTGTGTGAACATGTGCTATCTCCCATCATAAGGTATAACTGCCCACATTTTGGGGGTGCAACCCCTTCCTCATAACTAAAGTAGGTAAGAGGAAGGAGTTGCACCCACAAAACGCGTCCATTGATACAGCTTTAGCAAACTAGTTGTAGGGAAAGATACACATTTTAGGCATGGGATCATGAGAGAAATAAGAATATTTTGGCACCATTTGTGAGCATCTTCAAGTTTTGGCTTTGCAATTCTTAAAAACACATAAAGATTACAACTAACATTACTTAGGGCAGTGTTTCCCAACTCCCCTTCCCCCGATGCATCCCCAGGTCATGTTATCTATATTTTTTGCTTTTGACACAGATGATGATGTAGTTTTAAAGGTTTTAGTAATTCACACAGTCGTTTTTTTTTTGTTTTTTTTTACTGAGGAAAATACAGAAAACAGACAAAACACATAAAGATTACAACTAACATTACTTAGGGCAGTGTTTCTACAGAAAACAGAACCTGGTGGTGCACTTAGAGAAGTGGAGTGGAGAAACACTGACCTCGGACACTAAAGCCTAGGTTCACATTGGAGCAATTTGTCTTGCGATTTGAGAGATACAATCACATGACAAGTCACATCCTATTGGAGGCAATGGCACTGTTCCAATCGGTGCGACACAGAATTTGCGGTGCCGCACCAATTTGCAAAAGTAGTTCCTGCACTAATTTGGTGGTTTCAGGTGCAACTTCAATAGACATCTGGGCATGAAGCCACACAAATGTCTATCAAGTAGCACCTGAAATTGCGCTGACCTTGCTACTTAGAAATCACGCAACTTCAAGTGAAGTAGGGCGATTTCAAAGTAGCATCAATATGAACCAGAACTTCCATTTATTTTTGCAAACCGATTTGCATCCTTAAATGAACAAAAGTACGTATTTGTACTTTCCTGAAAACAAAATACAACATTCCTAAAGAAGCAAGGACAGACACAAAGTTGGTTCCTACTTTTTTAGATGTAACTTGGCTAACAGCCACATTTCTTATAAAAGTGACTTACAAAAATTACAGATAAACGTGTAACTAAAAAAACTGGTGAAGGTATTCAAGTTTTTGGGTGAAATAGTGATATACAAAACACGGATATTTGTACAATGTGTGAAAGCACACCTTCAAGCTTTTTGTACATGACAATACGTTTGGACAAGCTACCCCACAATATTCAAAATTGTGCGATGTCCAATTTGGTGCTGTAGCTGGGGGAGCAAGCCACCCTGAGAAGTGGGAAAAGTTAAAATAGGAGCTGGCAACTCGATGATTCCTCTTTTTCTCACCAAAAATGTAAATAGGAATCAAGCTGATGTGTTTTATCTAAAGCATAATTACTCATCTGTGAAAGGCTGCTGAAATGCATCGGTTTGATCCTGTTTAACATGATGTAGGCAACAAAAAAGATCATGACAAGTCATGGAGTTGCAGGTTCATATGTCAATCTTTTGCTAAACGGAAATCATACATTCAAATATAACAGTTGCAACTATTAAAAAAATGTGCAAAGGTTAATCAATATAAAACTGTACAAACACACGTACAACATAACAAAAAAAAAATATATGTTTGGTTTTTAAATTTTAGCTAAAATATTGATGATGTTGATAACTCTGTTTTTCGGAGATCATGCATGTTTTCTTTCAATTTGTCCAATTCCCTATTGCAAACCAAGAGCTCATTTATAAGTATTGGTGAACTTGCACTGCTGAAGTGAGTTTGGTCTTCCACAACATCCACATCACCTAAAAAAAAAAAAAAACACCATGTATTAGAAATATGCAGGCATTCATCTGTGGTCTCAGACACTGACCTGTGGTCAACACAGTTTCTAGAACTTCACACAGTACTTCCTGCACATCAGCATCAACATCTTCTTCAGGGTGTGTGGCTTTCTGTATCTTCAGGAGGTGCTGGTTACACAGCTCAGATGTCCCTCTTCTTTTCTCCCCTATGTGAATCCAAAAAAGGTATACTTAGCAGACAGATATGTTAGGCTAGAAATAGTAATATGAAAACATTGTTTGGAAGTGTCTTTCAATTGTCTGTTTTGGCAGAGTTCCAAGCTGAATACATGATTTTTTCCCTTTACAAAGCAGGAATACTTATCTGTTTTGTGCAAGTTTCACACATGGAGACACGCCCAGTATCCACTGGAGCACCTGCGTGGGACACCATAACAAGGTTGTTATGGTGTCCCACACTGGTGCTCCTGCATACAGCTGCGTAAAACAGCTGGGGGAGCAAACCAAATATATTAACAGAGTGGAACAGTGCATCTCCTCTCCGGAGCACAATCAATATTCTATGAATGCAGCGATTGAAAAATTTGTGCAGGATCAACAACACCTACACGATCGTATGCAGGATCTCGAGAATCGCTCGAGGAGGAACAACTTGCGAGTTATCTGTTTACTGGAATCCTTCAAGTCAGACTCGCTGTTAACCCTGTGTACCATGACCATACCGACAGTCCTCGGCCTTAATAGACATTGCACAGTGGAAAGGGCTCATCGCATCGGGGCCCCATCCTCCGATCACAAACATCCGCGGCAGGTAAGTGCCAAATATCTAAACATTGACCGCCTGGACATTCTCCAATGCTTCCGCAAAGCACGCACCCTGGTGGTGGAGGGGCACAAGCTGCTGTTGTTTACCGACTGCTCGGTGGAGGTCTCGCGTAAATGAAAGGAGTTCCAGCCAATTTGCACGAAACTGTTCAAACGCAACATACGCTTCACCTTGGCCTATCCTGCTACTCTCCGGCTTCAAGCTCCAGAAGGGGAACAACTCGCCTTCCAGTTACCATCCAAAGCACACGCTTTGGATGGCATTGATGGACACTGATAGGCGGCACTGATAGGCAGCACGGATGGGCGACATGGATGGGCGACATGGATGGACACTGATAGGTGGCACAAATTGGCACTGATAGCTGGCACGGATTGGCATGGATGGGCAGCAGAGATGGGCATGGATAGGCGGCACAGATGGGCATGGATAGGCGGCACAGATGGGCATGGATAGGCGGCACAGATGGGCATGGGTGGGCACTGATAGGCGGCACAGGTGGGCACTGATAGGCGGCACAGGTGGGTACTCATAGGCGGCACAGGTGGGCACTCATAACAGGTGGGCACTGATAGGCGGCACAGGTGGGCACTGATAGGAGGCATTGGTGTTATACTGTACTAACGGATGCCAATCAGTGCCAAACAATAATGCATGCCAATCAGTGATGCCCATTGTGGGCACTGATTGGCATCCATTATGGGCACTGATTGGCATCCATTGTGCTGACCATTGGCATCCCTGGTGGTCTAGGGAGGATTACCTTTTCCCTGGTGGTCTGGTGGCGTCCCTGGTGGTCCAGTGTGGGCATCCTCGGGGGGGCTGTGCTGATAATCGATCAGCACAGACCCCCCCTGTCAGAGGAGCAGCCGATCAGCTCTCCTCTACTCGCGTCAGACACCGGCTCGTCTCATTTACACTGTGATCAGCCGTGATTGGACACGGCTGATCACGTGGTAAAGAGTCTCCGTCGGAGACTCTTTACCGAGATCGTAGTTGCCGGGTGTCAGACTGACACCCCGCAACAACGATCGCCGCGATGCGCGCCCCCGAGGGCGCGCAGCAGCTCATAATCCTGAGGACGTCATATGACGTCCGGTCAGGATTATCAAACCACTTTGCCGCCGTCTTTTTGTAATAGGGCGGGCGGCAAGTGGTTAAAAAATAAGTGCCCCCAGTCAGTGCCACCCAGCAGTGCCCACAGTGCCACCCAGCAGTGCCACCCAGCAGTGCCCACAGTGCCACTCAGCAGTGCCCACAATCTGCCTCAAAAAAGGTGCTGCACCCCAGTGCCACATATCCGTGCCCATCAGTGTCATCTACCAGTGCCCATCAGTGCCCAGCAGTGCCACCCATCAGTGCCCAGCAGTGCCACCTATCAGAGCCACCTATCAGTGCCACCTATCAGTGCCCATCAGTCCCATCTATCAGTGGTACCTATCAGTGCCCCTTAGTGCCACCCATCCGTGCCACCCATCTGTGTCACCCATCCGTGCCCATCTTTGCCCATCAGTGCCGCCTTATCTGTGCCCATCGGTGCCACCTTATCTGTGCCTATTAGTGCCGCCTTATCTATGCCTATCAGTGCCCACCAATGCAGCCTATCAGTGCCCACCAATGCAGCCTATCAGTGCCCACCAATGCAGCCTATCAGTGCCCACCAATGCAGCCTATCAGTGCCGCCTCATCAGCACACTTCAATGAAGGAGAAAAATGACCTGTTTGCAAAATTTTATAACAAACTATTAAACATGATTTTTTTTTTTTGCATCTTTTTTTGTTTGTTTAGCAAAAAATAAAACTCCCAGCTGTAATTAAATACCACCAAAAGAAAGCTCTATTTGTGGGAAAAAAATTATAAAAATTTCATTTGGGTACAGTGTTGTATGCCCGCGCAATTGTCATTCAAAGTGCATCAGCGCTGAAAGCTGAAAATTGGTCTGGGCAGGAGGGGGGTTTAAGTGCCCAGTAAGCAAGTGGTTAATTTAGCTATGGAACCCTTGGCGGAACATGTGCGTCAAGCTCATTCCATTTCTGGTTTCAAAATTGGTGACTTAGAACATAAGATAAATCTATTTGCGGATGACGTGATATTGATGGTCACGAACCCCCATTCCTCACTGGCTTCGATACAACTCCTTTTACAAAGGTTTAGGCATTATCTCATACTACAAGGTCAATGAACACATGTCATACATACTGAACCTGGGCATGGATGCTATCACGAGCAATATTTTACGCAACATGTACACATACCCTTGGGTTGATAATGGTACCCCGTACTTAGGGATCACGTTATCCAAATCCACTAAATGTTTTTTCTCGCTTAACTATATAGAAGCAAAACAATTGCTACTCACTGAATCATCCAAGCTTGCTAAACATGAATTCTCATGGGCCGGCCACCTAGCGGCCTTTAAAATGATGATCTTACCAAGGCTCCTCTACATTTTTAGGGTACTGCCCATCCCACTCTCAGCTTCATACCTTACGTCCCTGCAGTCTGTCCTGAACCAATATGTATGGCAAGGAAAAAAATCTAGATGTAACCATGCTAAAGTTATCAAACAAAGATCTAGAGGAGGGGTGGGGTTCACTGACATAAGAGATTACTACTCAGCTACGATTCTATCTCAGATGAAAGATTGGTTGCTACCCACACCCACCACACTCTGGGGATCTATTGAGAATGCAGAAACACCAGGCCCGAACCTCCGAGACTGGCTGCTTAACACAACTTCTTCTACCACCTTCTTACGACACTACTCCCCACCTGTACAAGCCTCTATCAAAGCATGGAGAACACTACATCACACTACATGGTCACAACTTCAGACCAAACAAATTCACATCCCTCTCAAAGCTCTGAAGCACCTTACACCGGACCTAACTATTCCACAATGGATTGCAACTAAGATATCCTCCACTCATGAACTTCTCACCATGATAAATAACAAGTCCCTCCATCAAATCCGTTCGAAACACGGAGCCCCCCCAAAGACTTCTTGACATACCATAAGAATACAAACATGCCTCTTAGCCCACCCCTCGATAGAAGGCACCCTTCCCATGATACTATGGGAATATTTTTTCTCCACTAACCCCACTACTAAGGGAGTGGCCATCATTTATTCCACACTGCAGGAAAAACACGCGTTTCACAAATTCAAACCCCTCCTAGATTTGGAATTGGACTTACAACTCCAATTCTCAGACCAACAATGGCTTACTGCACTCAACTCCATATACATTTACCACATGCACCGCACTGTGGGAACTCACACAAAAAACACTCATGCGATGGTATCTGGCCCCTCCATAGAATAGCCAAATTCCACAAACCTACCTTGCCTGATTGCTGGAGAAATTGTGGACACTCTGGCACCCTACTACACATCCTATGGTCCTGTCTCCTGATACAAAACCTCTGGAACGACATTCAAACCCTGCTGCAGGAAATTCTAAATTTTCCTATAATTCTATCCCCACAGTTAGCCGTTCTCAACCTAACTATTGATGACCTACTTCCAGCTCATAGACAAGTAGTCAAACATGTCCTATTAGCCACGAAACTCCTGCTCACAAGGAACTGGAAAACAAGCACCATCCCACTTAGAGTGGAAGTTATCAACCTAGTCCAAACACACTTTGTATATGAAACTACCCTCACAAGTAAGACAACCAAACACTCCTCAACTAGACAACTTTGGATTCCTTGGTCCACCTGGTACAATGAAAAATGCAAACATTGATGATTAGAATGTTTAACTCTCTGATGATCTTGCTGCTCTCTCCTTTTTTTTTTCCCTACCCTCCTACCTCCCCTCCTCCCTTCTCCTACCTACCCTCTCAACCCTATTCATTAATCATCCTCCGCCAACGAGATTCCCTCAAACTGTTGTTCCTTTTGGAAGTTGTTACTCATAATCGAGATTACAGATTGTAAGTGTCAGGTCACCTTGAGGCGAGGTGACAGATGCACACCGTAGGGATCAGGAGTGCACCGCAAGGTTGTGGACCCTACGGCTGACTGCTGCGGACAGGAGACAGATCCCACTGGGGTTAGAGCCTAAGATTCCCTGGGGTGCGGAGTCTAAGAACCAGCAGGTGTTCACCAGAGCCTCTAGTGTTGAGGATGGACTTGGCTGCAACTGGCTCCAGGTCGCGACCCCCAGGGTCCCCCAGCTCACACCCACAGTAGGCAACAGGAGGATAGGGATAGTGAGGGACAAAGCCAAGGTTGGGGCCACAAGCAGACAGGAATAGTTAGGGACACGCCAAAAGGTCAGGATCACAGGCAAACAGGGATAGTCAAGGACACGCCAAAGTCGGTAGCGGAACAACAGAAGAGCACACGGCAGGTAACAGGAAGCTAACACACAAAGGTTTATCAGCAGGGTTGGCCTGCAGTGCACAGGTTAATATAGAGCTCCCTGATAGGAGCTAGGGTGGAGCCATGCCAGAGGATGGATTACAAAAGCAGTCAGGTGAGGGTCGGCTGGTCTCTAGATGAACACATGGAAACAGGTAAGTAGACAAACTATTGCATAACCATGACAGTGAGTTTAGCCACACATGTAGTTTGGTTTACGATACTTGCAATATACGCGTTTACTTCACTGTAACTGTATAACTTGTAAATTGTGCAAACTCAATAAAAAATATAAAAAAAAAAAAAAAAAAATTGTGTGTGATTGATGACCAACATTTTTACAAAAATAATAATTATGTCACATTTTCATACACAGGAAAGTGTCAGTCAGGAGGAGCCTGTGGCCAGCAGCCACACGGAGTCCCAGATCCCTCCCCTACGCCCTCCTTCTAAAAGGGCCAGGAAAAGCAAAAACCTTGACGAGGCCACAGCTGCCTTCCTGAGCCACGCAACAACTGCTATCACTATGGCCCCAGATGCAGCTGAGGCATTTGGCTGGCAGCAAATAAATTGAGGGAGATGGATGTGGACCAAAGGAGTTTGTGCAAGGAACTAGTCCTCCAGCTCCTCAACAAGGGGAGGAGGGGAGAAATTTTTATCAAGAACCCAGATCTATGATTTGGATGCCCCACCACAGCAGCCCCACCCACATGCTGGACATTGGCAGTTGCAACAACCCCATTGGGCTGGGGGTTTTCATCCATAATTTCTAATTAGCTTTTTTGTTAAAAAAATATGATTTTAGTTGTTATACTTTATTTTTGTATGCTGAGAATGCACCCCAAGGAAAACTTTTCATCAAGGCCATTTGGGTGATTTCTGTTATCATTATGTTTTAAAAATGAGCCAAACAAGAATGTCATAATAAACAGTAGGGATGAGCTTCGTGTTCGAGTCGAACGTACGTTCGACTCGAACATCGGCTGTTTGCCTGTTCGGCGAATACCGAACGTTATGGTCCGTTCGCGCCAAATTCGTGTGGGGCTCACGGCCCACAATGCACTGCAACATCGCAGTGCATTGCTGGCTCATGATTGGCCAAGCTTGCACTGTGACCCCGCATGCTTGGCCAATCACAGCGCCGGCAGCGAGGAGAGCCATGATTGGCCACAGGCAGGATGCCTGTGGCCAATCATCGCTCAGGCTGTGTAATACACGCCCCACACTATATAAGGCCGCCAGCACGGAGGCCTTGTGTAGTGCATTGGCATCTGTAGGAGTTAGTGGGTGTTCTGTGTACCTTCAACACAGTATACATTGTTCGTTATCGGCTGATTTTGCGTTCTTGCTCTTCTGTAGTGGTTGTTGTCTGCGTGCCCTGGCTGCAGTATACACCATTATATCCACCTATATAGCTAGCTATATTTCTCTTTTTTAATAGAGCTTGCAGTCAGTTGTAGGAGATTGTGCGTGCTGTCTGCATGCCCTGACCGCAGTATACACCGCTATATCCACCTATATAGCTAGCTATCTTACTCTTTTTAAATAGAGCTTACAGTCAGTTGTAGTAGATTGTGCGTGCTGTCTGCGTGCCCTGACCGCAGTATACACCGCTATATCCACCTATATAGCTAGCTATCTTACTCTTTTTAAATAGAGCTTGCAGTCAGTGGTAAGAGATTGTGCGTGCTGTCTGCGTGCTCTGATCTCTGAGGACTTCCAGAGTGGTGGAGGAGGAGAGGGAGCTGATGGCGTCAGTCAGCCCAGGCCAGGGGCCTGTTTCTTAGCCTAATGAAGGACGTGGAGCCCCTAAGCTCCTGGAGTTCGTCAAGGAGGAGAGGTTGTTCTTGGAGAACCAACTGGATCTTGCAGATTGGTCTCTGAGACAGCCAGGAGAGGATGCAGAGAAATCTGCAGACAGAAGGAAGAAAGCTAAAAGCTTAATTGTGAAGGCTTCCCACAGGTACTGCGAGAAAATGAAGGTCCTGGCGGAGCTAAGGAACCGGAGAGACAGATCGGGCGTTGTAAAGAGACAGGAGTATAAGACGGTGATAGACGGATTGAAGAAGCAGTGCAACATGATTGGTGAGCTGTTATCCAACCTGATTGACAGTGCTTCTGGTGAGAAAGACTTTCTATCTAATGTGGACAAAGCGATGAGAATTGCATGTGACGAGGGGACCCAGGCAGGGAGACGCCGTAGACAGCATCCAGCCCCGAACACAACGCAAGAGGAGGAAATGGCGGGTCCCTCTGAGGTGGCCACCCGTGAATAGACAGAAAGAGTGGTGGAAGGAAAGATGGATGGTGAGAAACCAATGAGAAAGACTGTGGGTGAGGGAAAGCCATTGACCTGCAAAGAGACAGTCCCAGTGAGTAAAGGTGCAGAGAAACCTGGAAAAGTGAAAAATGTCCCTAAAGACAAAACTGCTGACTCCAGTAATCTTACAGAGGGGTCAGGTAAGCCTAAGGGTTGCCAGCCTATGACCGAGGCTGTGTCCCATGAAGGCAGGTTAGACCCCAATGATGTAGGAAGGAGGCAACAAAGAGACAATAAAGAGAAGAAGGATACCAAGGAGAAGAAGATTCCGGTGGTTCAGCTGGCTAGACTAGAGAAAATGGACTTACCAATACAGTCCCCAATGATCCCAGCCGGTAGTTGCAAGCAGGGCACGCCGTCAGTTGCGTTGTCGGCCGCCGCTGCCGCAAGCGGGTCTCAGGGTAAGGGAGCCGGGGTGTGTGTGGAGGATGGGAAGAGTCTGGCCAGCTTGGCTGCCGCTGTGGGGAGCGGTACAGTATCAGCCGGCGGCATGGCGTCTGTTAACTCGGCAATGGCGGCCGTGAGCAAAAAAACGCCGTCTTCCCGCGGGAGGAGGGGCGGTGCTTCTGGTCGAGAGGCCAATGGTAGTGTAATAGAGGGGGATGACGCACTTCCGGTGCGCGGGTTGGCTTCCGGCGGGGTTAGCCAGCGACCGGAAGTGACACTGGCGGAACCGGAAGTAGGCCGCGAGGGATGCATCCAGCCGACTACTATGGTTTCGGGCCCTCCTTCCGGTCAGGGTAATTCTAATGAAAACATTTGTATTGAAATGTCAAATAATATAGAGCCAGGGCAAGTTACTGCCTGGGGTGACTGCCCAATGGGTGAGTTAGATGGGGAGAATCCCGCAATGGCATATATTCGTGGCTTAGAGGGATCCCTGCAGGAACAGGGCCAGGTGTTGGTGGATTCCTGTGGGGCCCACATGGAGGTAGAATGGCAGGAAGATTGGAACGCTCTATTTGATAGTTCCGAAGAGGAAGTTTCCCTGGAGGATCAGAATGGTGCAAATGGTGGGGGGAATGTGAGTTATTGTGCTGGGAAGGGAAAAACCTCTTCCCAAGCCGTTCCCCCAGTATTGGTAACAGAAGCTCCCCCTCTGGGACCCGTATTAAGGGGTACGCCGGAGGTAAGATTGCTGACAGCTCTTGGCGAAAAACGCTCCTACGCCAATGTGGTTGGGTCCAGTGTGCCTCTGGACCACCTGTACCATCAGTTCGGGGCCAGTAATTTTAGAGTGCCTCCGGCTGATCAGACCTCTGGGGCCAATTCTTGGTCTAGGGGAACAGGTGGTCCAGAGCGCAAGCGTAGAAACGTAGTTCAACTAAGGTGGGAGAGTACTGGTCAGTGCCCCACGAGAGGGCAAGTCGTGGACATGGTCCTGGCGTTAGGGTTCAAGGTGGGGGAATTATTTGCTGTAATTCACCCATCGGGTTCCCCGGACTTCGATGTCAGCTTTACTAACGCAGTGACCATGGAGCGATTCATTACTGCTTTTGGGCTAGTCAGGGGGACTGATCCTTGGAAGGGATTCCGCCTGATCCCATTGAGCAGACAGGAAGATATTAAAAGTCTTACAGTGTTAGTAAGAAATGAGAGTCTGCCTCCGGAGGACATAGCAACTGGGTAGACACGGTCAGTTGCTGTGCCCTTTGAATAAATGCCTGGACGAACGTGGGGTATGGAATGGGGCATGGAACACCAGGATTCGCTTAAGAAGATCTGGCAACACAGTTGCACATGTCCCAGGGAGTGCGTTCCTGGGTAGGGACAGAATCCTGGTGTTCTACCCGGGCCAGCCCCGCCGATGTTTTAGGTGTGGGTGTCCAACTCATTTGAGTGCAGACTGCACAGTTATGCGCTGCACCAAGTGCAACAAGTTTGGGCACTCAGGTGACACCTGCGGTTTAATCTGCTGCAACCTTTGTGGCCAGATGGGGCATCCCTTTAGTAGGTGCCCCAGGGCTTACAGGGGTGAAGCAGCAGCAGGTGGTAGGCCAGGGAGGGATAGTGCTCCGCCCCCTACTGGGCAGAATTCAAGGGGGGAGAGTCAGGAGGGTGTTCCTGAGTTGCAAGGGGAGTCTCGAGCCCAAAGGGCAAGTAGGGTTCCTCAAAAAGAGAAAGGAGTACGGCCTGCTGAAGCTGCCCAGGCCCCTGTTATTGAAGTCCAAATGTCTGAACAAAATGTTGGGCAAGCTGAGGTAGTTGGGCCTCCTCCTTCGGGTGAGAAAGCTCAGGGTTCCCATTCCCAAGTTTCTGTTCCTACTCCTTTTCCTCGGAGATGTCGGCCAGGTAGGCGTCTGGTCGCTGCCTCTTTGTCCGATTCCTCGGCCAGTGAGGATAGGTCTGGGGAAGAGGAGATGGAAATCTCAATAAAAGGGGCTCGGAAACGCCCAAAAGAGGTGTCTGATGAGGAGGGTGAGGTGGCGTGGGTCACAATCAGGAAGAAACAGGGAAAGAAAAAGAAAAAGAGGGCTCCACCACCTGAGCTGGAACCTAGGCCATTGCCAGGGCCTAGTAGTAGAAGTGATGCCCTACTTATAGATTTTTCCTCTGAAGAAGTAGATGGGGAAGATGACATGTAAAGTTGTTTTCCCTTTGATTGTATAGTTTATTGTTTGTTAATTTGTAAAGTGAATGTTAACTGATATTTGATTTGTAATGAAAATTTGTATGATTGGTAGCAGATAATCATTAAAAAAATATCCACCTATATAGCTAACTATCTTGCTCTTTTTAAATAGAGCTTGCAGTCAGTTGTAGGAGATTGTGCGTGCTGTCTGCGTGCCCTGACCGCAGTATACACCGCTATATCCACCTATATAGCTAACTATCTTGCTCTTTTTAAATAGAGCTTGCAGTCAGTTGTAGGAGATTGTGCGTGCTGTCTGCGTGCCCTGACCGCAGTATACACCGCTATATCCACCTATATAGCTAACTATCTTGCTCTTTTTAAATAGAGCTTGCAGTCAGCGTTAGGAGATTGTGCGTGCTGTCTGCATGCCCTGACCACAGTATACACCGTTATATCAACCTATATAGCTAGCTATCTTGCTCTTTTTAAATAGAGCTTGCAGTCAGTTGTAGGAGATTGTGCGTGCTGTCTGCTTGCTCTGACCGCAGTATACACCACTATATCCACCTATATAGCTAGCTATCTTGCTCTTTTTAAATAGAGCTTGCAGTCAGTTGTAGGAGATTGTGCGTGCTGTCTGCGTGCCCTGACCACAGTATACACCGTTATATCCACCTACATAGCTCTTCTCTAATTGAGCCATCAGCCATCTGCAGGAGTTAGTGGGTGTTGTGCGTGCCTCCAGCACAATATACACTACCCACTTGCTGGTTTTCCCATCTCCCTTCAGGCCATTACCATGTCTGGAAGGCCAGCAAGGAGAGGCAGACAGGCGCGAGCCGATAAAAGAGGGCAAGCAGGCTCTGTGTCTAGAGACAACAGTGCTGGTCATGGAGGCGGTGCATCATCACCACCAGCACGTGGCCATGGGACACGCTTGTCCTTCTTTTCGGCAGTTGGACATGTTGAGCCGCAACATGCCAACGACTTGGTAGAGTGGATGACCAAGCCCTCTTCATCCTCCTCATCCTCTTTCACCCAGGCTCAGGGTACTAGCAAAGCAGCTGCCAACGCATCGTCTTCCCTCCTCTCAATGTCATCATCAGTGACTCCTTCCCTAGACCCACCACGTCCTCCTGAGGAGTCTCCTGAACTCTTTGAGCACAGTGTTGGGTACATGCTCCAGGAGGATGCCCAGTGTTTTGTAGGCTCTGATGATGATACTCAGCTAGAGGAAGGCAGTAGCGTGAGCGCAGAGAGAGGGGATGCTCAAGAAGGACAGCAATATGGCAGTCATGTTCCACAAGCTGCAGCATACTGACAGGTTTGCTCCAGCAATGAAGAGGTAGGGGATGATAAGGGCAGTGACTCCACATGGGTGCCTGGTAGGAGAGAGGAGGAGGAGGCACATGTCCAATGAGGCAGGATGCCCTCCGGGGGCCAGCTTAGGGGCAGCTCACCGACTGAATCACACCGCAGAGCTCCGCCTGTGCAGGGCGCTGCCTCTGCGCGTTATTCTAAAAGTTCTTTGGTGTGGGCCTTTTTTGAGACGAGTGCATCAGATCGCACCGCTGCTATTTGCAACATATGTCTCAAGCGTATCTCGCGTGGCCAAAACATCAGCCGCTTGGGCACCACATGCTTGACCAGACATATGTTGACCTGCCATGCAGCTTGTTGGCAAGCGTACCTCAAAGACCCACACCAGAGAACAAAGTGGACCTCTCCTTGCTCCTCAACAGCTGGGATCTCCAACCCCACTAGACCTTCAGTCCTCTCTGAAACCTGCTCTGAGAGGAATGAAGGTGTAGAATTAGGTGTGTCACAGCCAAGTGCTTCCGGGCACTCTGCTAACAGTACACCCACGTCTGATTATAGCAGGCAAATGTCCCTTCCCCAGCTGCTGGACCGCCGAAAGAAGTTCACTCCCAGCCATCCACATGCCCAGCGGTTGAATGCTAGCTTGGCTAAATTGCTAGCACTTCAACTGCTGCCTTTTCAGTTGGTAGACTCGGCCCCCTTCCGTGAGTTTGTACAATGTGCGGTTCCTCAGTGGCAGGTCCCCAAACGCCACTTTTTCTCACAGAAGGCAATTCCGGCTCTCTACCGGCATGTGGAAGGCAATGTCTTTGCCTCGCTGGACAGGGCGGTCAGCTGTAAGGTGCATATTACCACTGACTCATGGTCCAGCAGGCATGGACAGGGACGTTACCTGTCTTTCACGGCCCATTGGGTCACTCTTCTGGCAGCTGGGAAGGATGCAGGACAAGGTGCAGTAGTGTTGGAGGTTGTTCCGCCACCACGCCTCCAAAATGCTACTATTGGTTGTGACACATCTCTCTCCTCCACCCCCTCCGCTTCTTCTTCCTCCATGGCCTCTTCCAGTGCTCTGTCCTCAGAACCAGCGGTGCTCCGTAGGTGTTCCAGGGGCTAAGCAAGTATGCAGGCAAAACGATGCCATGCCGTGCTCGTGCAGGTTTGTTTGGGGGACAGGAGCCCCACTGGGGCAGATGTTTTGTCAGCTCTGCGGGGGCAGGCCGAGAGATGGTTGACACCACGCCAGCTTAAGCCAGGAATGGTGGTTTGCAACAATGGCACCATCCTCCTCTCTGCCCTCTGACAGGGACAACTAACCCTCCTTAACGCGTCCTTAACCTGGTGGTGCAGCGGTTCTTGGGCAGGTACCCGGGCTTACAGGATGTCCTGAAGCAGGCCAGGAAAGTCTGTGTGCATTTCCGCCAATCAATTAATGCCTGTGCTCGGCTGGCTGAGCTCCAAAAGGAGTTGAACCTGCCCAAGAACCGCCTTATATGTGACATGCACACCAGGTGGAACTCAACGTTGGCCATGCTGCAGCGGCTGCACACGCAGCAGAGGGCCATCAATGAGTACCTGTGCGACTACGGCACCAGGACAGGGTCAGGGGAGCTCGGTTTTTTCTCACCATGCCAGTGGGGCATGATCAGGAATGCATGCACTGTCCTGTCACCGTTTGAGGAGGCCACAAGGATGGTGAGCAGTGACAGTGCATGCATCAGTGACACTGTACCTCTTGTCCACCTCTTGGAGCATACGCTGCGTGGAATAATAAACAGGGCACTTGAGGCAGAACAGAGGCAGGAAGAGGAGAACTTCCTTGCCTCTCAAGGCCCCCTTTATCCAGACAGTGTTCCTACTGTGCCATCCATCACACAGGAAGAGGATGAGGAGGAGGAGGAGGAGGATGATTGTGTCAGCATGGAGGTGGAGGCTGGCACTCAACATCAGCAGCAGCAGCAGTCTTGTAGGGATGATTTACAGTCCCAAGAAACCCGTGGACTTGTACTTGGCTGGGGGGAGGTAGCTGCGGATCATGTTGTCCTTAGTGACCAAGAGGACTCTGGACCGAACGCCTCAGCTAACCTACGCTGCATGGCCTCCCTGATCCTACAAAGCCTGCGGAAGGATCCTCGTATTCTTCGGATCAAGGAGAGGGACCATTACTGGCTGGCCACTCTCCTTGATCCATGGTACAAGGGTAAGGTTGCCGACCTTATCTTGCCGTCGCAGAGGGAGCAGAGGATGAGACATCTCTGGAAGGCCTTGCAAAAGGTCTGTGCAATGCATTCCCAGAGACTGGGAGGATACAAACTCCTGGTCATGGACTACGTGTTGCTGAGGCATTGGTCAGAAGGAACGGTGGAGAAGGTGGCCGTCTGACCAATGCGTTCAGGCAATTTTTTAGTGTGCAGCCCCAAGGTATGATCGGTTGCAGCAACCATCGCCAGCATCTGATTTACATGGTGCAGGAATACCTAGGGGCAAGGTCAGACTTGGACACCTTTCCCACCGAAAATCCTCTGGCTTACTGGGTCTTGAGGATGGATCACTGGCCAGAGCTTGCACAGTATGCAACTGAGCTACTGGCCTGTCCTGCATCCAGCGTTCTTTTGGAACGCAACTTCAGTGCTGCTGGTGGCTTTGTTAACGATCACAGAGTGCGCCTGTCCACCGACTCAGTTGATCGACTGACCTTTATCAAGATGAATCAGTCTTGGATCACCCACAGCTACCAAGCACCTGAAGCTGATGTAACCGAATAATTTTTTTTTAAATATCACATCCCTTCAAGACTGCCTATGCTGAAGCTGAGTGACTGTCCTGTTATGTTGATTGTCTATCCTCTTCCTCCTCCGCTGATATGTTGGAAGAACATTTTTGGTTCTGGGTGATGCCACCAGCCCAATTTTTCAGCCCCTGTTTAACAGGGGCGTATAATTACAATTTTTGATGCAATGCTTGCAGCAGGGCTCATTCCTGCACCACAACTAGAGTATATGGGAGAGGTTGCAGTGTCGTGGCACCAGCACCAGTGCCTAAGGCCCAATTTTTCTGCCTTTGTTTAACAGGGGTGTTTAATTACAATTTTTGACGCAATGCTTTGCAGCAGGGCTCATTCCTGCACCACAACTAGAGTATATGGGAGAGGTTGCAGTGTCGTGGCACCAGCACCAGTGCCTAAGGCCCAATTTTTCTGGCCCTATTTAACAGGGGCGTTTAATTACGATTTTTGATGCAATGCTTTGCAGCAGGGCTCATTCCTGCACCACAACTAGAGTATATGGGAGAGGTTACAGTGTCGTGGCACCAGCACCAGTGCCTAAGGCCCAATTTTTCAGCCCCTGTTTAACAGGGGCATGTAATTACAATTCTTGATATAATATTTCACAGGAGGGCCCCTTCCTGTGCCCACCCAGAGTAACTGTGAGGACTTATAGTGTTGTGGCACCAGCAACACATCCACCAAAGGTCAATTTTTCTACCACTGTTCAACAATGGCATGTAATTACAATTCTTGATATAATCGTTCACAGCAGGGTGCTCCAGCGCCCACCAAGAGTCACTTTGAGGGCTTACAATGTTGTGGCAGCACCAACACCTTTTTCCGCCATTTCTGCAGAGCATATAGGGAAGGCCCCTACTTTCAAACATCTAACTTACAAACGTCTCCTACTTGCAAATGGAAGGAGACAACAGTAAGTGAGATGATAAAAGACGGACGACAAAACAAATTATACAGGGGTGATAACCCTTCCCTATGTTTTCCAAAAAGCTTAAAAATAGTTTTTTTGACTGGAGCTACACTTTAAAAATGTACCAGTTGAAAATTACAAACAGATTTTACTTAGCACAACAAACCTACACAGTCCCTGTCTTGTTTGCACCGCCTGTATACTGCTGTTCTGAGTATATGGGGCCTGGGTACGGGGTTCCCCTTAATATCCGTACAAGACCCAAAGGGGCTGGTAATGGGCAGGGGGGGGGGGGCTACCCATGCCATTTTTCTCAATGATTTTCATCCATATTACCGGAACCAGATATAACATTAAAACCGCAAGCAGTTTTAAATTACGTTATTTCCGTTAAATGTCATTTTGTGCAGGGACTGTTCTAAACACGGGAAACACATGGCACTATACTATTATACTACTACTACTATACTATAGACACCCCCCAGGCACGATATTTAAAGGAATATTTCACTTTTTTTTCTTTCACTTTAATCGTCATTAAAATCAGTGCTCCCGCCAAAACGGCCAATTTTAAAAACATTTTAGGCATTGACCCATGTCCCCTGGGGCAGGAGCCAGGTCCCCAAAACCTTTTTAGGACAGTATCTTGCATATTAGCCGTTAAAATTAGAACTTTTTATTTCGAACGTTCGAGTCCCATAGACTTCAATGGGGTTCTAAAGTTCGTACGAATTTTCGGTCCGTTCGAAAGTTCTGGTGCGAACCGAACCGGGGGGGGGGGGGGGGGGGTGTTTGGCTCATCCCTAATAAACAGCTTCATATGATCACTATCCTCAAAGGGGACGTCTGCTCTGACACTAAAATCTCTACATCTAAGGGCATCCACGATCTATGACTAACCTTGCTAACCCTGTAAAGAAGAAATCGCTATGCATGCCTTTTCTGGAGCCAACCCGATCCCACACTAAGTTGTAAGCTGTGGCTTCACTGTGGAGACGGGTGCAGAAAAGGTAGCCGACATTGGAAGCCCCATAGTAAGTCTATGGGTGGCGTCACTCCCCATTCGTTCCCAGACGTTGTCGGCTGTCTCCTCTTCAGAGCTTCCCCTGTTGGAGACCGGACCGGAGCAGCTTAAAAAAAGGTATGCATAGTGATTTCTTCTTTACAGGGCTAGATAGGTTAGTCTTACATTGTAGATGCCTATAAATGTGGAGATTTTAGTGTTAGAGCGGACTTCCCCTTTAAATACAGTGCATCCAGAAAGTATTTACAGTGCTTCACTTTTTCCACATTTTGTTATGTTACAGCCTTATTCCAAAATGGATTAAACTCATTAATTTCTTTAAAAATTCTACAAACAATCCCCCATAATTACAATGTGAAAAAGGTTTGATTGAAATCTTTGCAAATTTATTAAAAATAAAAAACAAAAAAATCACATGTACAGAAGTATCACAGCCTTTGCCATGACATTCAAAATTGAGTTTAGGTACATCCTGTTTCCACTGATCATCCTTGAGATATTTCTACAACTTGATTTGAATCCACCTGTGGTAAATTCAGTTGATTGGACATGATTTGGAAAGGCACACACCTGTCCATCGAAGGTCGCACAGCTAACAGGGCATGTCAGAGCACCAACCAAGCCATGAAGTCCAAGGAACTGTCCGTAGACCTTCAAGACAGGTTTGTATGGAGGCACAGATCTGGGGAAGGGTACAGAAACATTTCTGCAGCATTGAAGGTCCCAATAAGCACAGTGGCCTCCATCATCCGTTAATGGAAGAAGTTTGGAACCACCAGGACTCTTCCTAGAGAAGGATTCCTGGCCAAACTAAATGATAAAGGAAGAAGGGCCTTGGTCATGGAGGTGGCCAAGAACACGATGGTCACTGACAGAGCTCCAGCATTTCTCTGTGGAGAGAGGAGAACCTTCCAGATAAACAACCATCTCTGCAGCACACCACCAATCACTCCTGTGAAGCCACTCCCCAGTAAAAGGCATACAACAGCCCTCCTGAAGGCACCCGAAGGACTCTCAGACCATGAGAAACAAAATTCTATGGACTTAGGAAAACAAAGATTGAACTCTTTTACCGCGTACACAAGACCGGACTTTCTGCTAGAAAAGGTCCAACGGTCTTCCCAATGGAGTTTTGAATGAACGGACTTGCCCACACACGAATGGACCAAAGTCTGTTAGTTTTTGAACGTGATGGCGTACGATGGGACGAGAAAAGGAAGTTCAATAGACAATAGCCAATAGCTGCCCTTGCGTCGTGTTTGGTTCATCGGAAAAAAGGCTGTAAAATGTGGAAAAGGTGAAGACATTTTCTTTTTACATGATCAGGCATATTTTCAACATGAATCACACAATTTCACCATTTCTGCCAGGGCATGGAAACTTTTGAGCACAACTGTATATATCTACAGAGAGAGTGTGAGAGAGAGAGAGAAAGAAAATGTGAGCACTTAAAATAAAAAGAGGTAGTAAACGTGTAAGATAAGAACGTTTTAAGGAAATATCCGGTGGTGAAAAAAAAACAAGATAAAGTGGCCAGATAAAAATAAGTCTTGGTTTGTTTATCTGTCTTTAACCGCTTGCCAACCGGCCCATAGCTGAATGACGGCTACAGGACGGTTGCATAACTCTGGGAGGGCGTAAAGTGACGAAGCAGGCGTTTACCACATGATCGCCCCCTCAAATGATGTTGGTGTGAAATCCGGTTTCTCTTTCCCCTCTCCTTCCAGTGTGAGCGGAGAGAGAATACCCTGCAATGCTCTGCAATACTCTGCAATACTGTGCAATACTCTGCAATACCCTGCAATACCCTGCCATACCCTGCCATACTCTGCCATACTCTGCCATACCCTGCGATACTCTGCCATACCCTGCCATACCCTACCATACTCTGCAATACCCTGCCATACCCTGCCATACTCTGCCATACTCTGCCATACCCTGCGATACTCTGCCATACCCTGCCATACCCTACCATACTCTGCAATACTCTGCAATACTATGCAATACTCTGCCATACCCTGCCATACTCTGCAATACCCTGCATACTCTGTCATACTCTGCAATACTGTGCTATACCCTGCCATGCCCTGCCATACTCTGAAATACCCAGCCATACCCAGCCATAGTCTGCAATACCCAGCCATACTCTGCATTACTCAGCCATACTCTGCAATACTCAGCCATACCCAGCCATACCCAGCCATAGTCTGCAATACCCAGCCATACTCTGCAATACCCAGCCATACCCAGCCATAGTCTGCAATACCCAGCCATACTCTGTCATACTCTGCAATACTGTGCTATACCCTGCCATACTCTGAAATACCCAGCCATACCCAGCCATAGTCTGCAATACTCAGCCATACTCTGCAATACTCAGCCATACCCAGCCATACCCAGCCATAGTCTGCAATACCCAGCCATACTCTGCAATACCCAGCCATACTCTGCAATACTCAGCCATACTCTGCAATACTCAGCCATACCCAGCCATACCCAGCCATAGTCTGCAATACCCAGCCATACCCAGCCATACCCAGCCATAGTCTGCAATACCCAGCCATACTCTGCAATACCCAGCCATACTCTGCAATACTCAGCCATACCCAGCCATACTCTGCAATACCCAGCCATACTCTGCAATACCCAGCCATACTCTGCAATACTCAGCCATACTCTGCAATACTCAGCCATACTCTGCAATACTCAGCCATACTCTGCAATACCCAGCCATACTCTGCAATACTCAGCCATACTCTGCAATACTCAGCCATACCCAGCCATAGTCTGCAATACCCAGCCATACTCTGCAATACTCAGCCATACTCTGCAATACCCAGCCATACTCTGCAATACTCAGCCATACTCTGCAATACTCAGCCATACCCAGCCATAGTCTGCAATACCCAGCCATACTCTGCAATACTCGGCCATACTCTGCAATACTCAGTGATACCCATCCATACCCAGTCATACTCGCGATACCCAGCCGTACACAGCCATACTTAGCCATACCCAGCCATGCTCAGGCATACTCAGCCATGCTCGCCCATCCTCAGCCATGCTCGCCCATCCTCAGCCATGCTCAGCCATACTCGGCTTTACTCAGCCATACTGGGCCTCTGTATGTGGCCAGGCTGTAGAAGTCTCACACATGTGTTATCGCTGTACTCAGGAGGAGTAGGAGAATCTATTTTGGGGAGTCATTTTTGGTATGTACATGCTATGTGTTATAAATATTGTATAAATGGACAACTTTGTGTTAAAAAAAATGCATTTTAACCACTTCCCACGTCATATGACGTCCTTGAATTTGTGCGGGGATATCTCAATGATGGGTGTAGCTACAGGCATCATTCAGATATCAGCTTTTTCAGCCGGCGATTCCCTATACCATAAGAATGATTATAGCGGCTGTTCCACTGCTTGATTATTCTTACAGGAGGCGAGAGGGGACATCCCCCCCTCCCGCCGCCCTCTGGTGCTTCTACCGACTCACTGCTACGATCATAGCAAGGATCGTTTTTTTTTTTTATTTCAGTCTTTCCAGTCTAGAGGTGAGATGTGGGGTCTTATTGACCCCCATATATCACTGTAAAGAGGAGCTGTCATGCCATATTCCTATTACAAGGGATGTTTACATTCCTTGTAATAGGAATAAAATGCAGAAGCGAACGCATACATAAGTCCCACCCACTTATGAAAACAGTATTCAAACTACACATGTGAGGTATTTTGGCCCTAGACCTTCTCTGTAACTCAAAACATGTAACCAGCAAAAAATGTGGGCTAACTTTACAGTTTTGTTTTTTTAAAGCACAAAACTGTTTTTTTTTCCCAATAACGCGTTCTAAAAATTGCTGCGCAAATACAATGCAAGATAAAAAGTTGTAATGCACGCCATTGTATTTTCTAGGGTCTTTGCTAAAAAAACATATATAATGTTTTGGGGTTCTATGTAATTTTATAGCAAATAAATGATGATTTTTACATGTAGGAGATAAATGTCAGAATTGGCCTGGGTGCTCCAGAACGTTGGAAGGTGCTCCCTGCATGTTGGGCCTCTGTATGTGGCCAAGCTGTGTAAAAGTCTCACACATGTGGTATCGCCATACTCGGGAGTAGGGATGAGCTTCGAGTCGAAGTCATGTTCGACTCGAACATTGCCTGTTCGCCTGTTCAGCGAACAGTGAAAAATTTGGGCTGTTCGCGGCAAATTCGAAAAGCCGGAACACCCTATACAAGTCTATGGGAGAAGTCTAAAGTGCTAATTTTAAAGGCTAATATGCAAGTTACTGTCCTAAAAAGTGTTTGGGGACCTGGGTCCTGCCCCAGGGGACATGGATCAATGCAAAAAAAAGTTTTAAAAACTGCAGTTTTTTCAGGAGCAGTGATTTTAATAATGATTAAAGTGAAACAATAAAAGTGTAATATTCCTTTAAACGTTGTACCTGGGGGGTGTCTATAGTATGCCTGTGAAGGGGCGCATGTTTCTCGTGCTTAGAACTGTCCCTGCACAAAGTGTCATTTGTGTTGGAAAAAAAGTCTTTTAAAATCACTTGCGGCTAAATTGTCGGCTCCCGTAATACAGAGAACACTCAATGAGTGTTCTCTGTATTAGCCGACAATTCATTCATTCATTGATTAAAAAAAAAAAAAAAAAAAAGCGTGGGGGTTCCCCTAAATTCAATTACCAGGCCCTTTAGGTCTGGTATGGATATTAAGGGGAACCCCCGTGTCAAATTAAAAAAAAAATTGACGTGGGGGCCCCCCTAAATATCCATACCAGACCCTTCAGGTCTGGTTACATCAGAGGGGGAGGGGTCACCCATACGTCATTAAGGAATCCCTGGATCCCCTCACCAGCGTCAGAGGGGGTGGGGTCAGGTGACGGGTGGCCCCGCCCTCCTAATATAAGAAACGTCAGTGCTGGGATCCCCGCAGTGTCTCCGCAGTGGAGACAGAAGACGGATGCATGGACAGCGCTGGACAGAGATATCCCCCGTCGCTGGATATGATCATCCATCACTGGACCCCGGAGATCCGTCGCTGGATAGCAAGAGTGGATTAGCACCGCTGGAATCTTTTTAAAAAAAAATTTATTTTTAATAAAGGAATTTTTCAAAAGTGTGTGTCTTATTTAACCATTTTTACACTTTCTTTGTGAAATGGTAGGGGTACTTTTGTACCCCCTTACCATTTCAAACAGGGGGGGGCGGGATCTGGGGGTACCCTTGTTAAAGGGGGCTTCCAGATTCTGATAAGCCCCCCGCCCGCAGACCCCCACAACCACCGCTCAGGGTTGTGAGGATGAGGCCCTTCTCCACATCAACATGGGGACATGGTGCTTTGAGGGGTCACAGACCCCCAAAGCATCCTCCCAATGTTGAGGGCATGTGGCCTGGTACGGTTCAGGAGGGGGGCGCTCTCTCGTCCCCCCTCTTTTCCTGCGGCCTGCCAGGTTGCGTGCTCGGATAAAGGGTCTGGTATGGATATTTAGGGGGACCCCCACGTCAATTTTTTTTTTTTTAATTTGACACGGGGTTCCCCTTAATATCCATACCAGACCTGAAGGGCCTGGTAATTGAATTTAGGGGAACCCCCACGCTTTTTTTTTTTTTAATCAATGAATGAATGAATTGTCGGCTAATACAGAGAACACTCATTGAGTGTTCTCTGTATTACAGGAGCCGACAATATAGCCGCAAGTGATTTTAAAAGAATTTTTTTCCTGCACAAATGACACTTTGTACAGGGACATTTCTAAGCATGGGAAACCCTTCACAGGCATACTATAGACACCCCCCAGGTACGACATTTAAAGGAATATTACACTTTTATTGTTTCACTTTAATCATTATTAAAATCACTGCTCCTGAAAAAACTGCCGTTTTTAAAACTTTTTTTGCATTGATCCATGTCCCCTGGGGCAGGACCCGGGTCCCCAAACACTTTTTAGGACAGTAACTTGCATATTAGCCTTTAAAATTAGCACTTTAGATTGTGAACGTTCGAGTCCCATAGACTTTAATAGGGTTCTAAAGTTCACACGAAGTTTAGGTCTGTTCACAGGTTCTGGTGCGAACCGAACAGGGGGGTGTTCGGCTCATCCCTACTCGGGAGTAATAGAAGAATGTGTTTTGGGGTAAGCATATGCTGTGTGTGAGAAATAACCTGATAATATGACAATTTTGTGAAAAAGAAATATACTTCAAAAAACTCATCATGCATCTTTCTAAATACCTTGGAATGTCTTCTTTCCAAAAAGAGGTCATTTGGGGGGTATTTTAACTTTTCTGCCATATTAGGGTCTCAAGAAATGAGATAGGCCGTCAGTACTTCAGGTGTGATCAATTTTAAGATATTGGCACCATAGCTTGTGGACTCTATAACTTTCACAAAAACCAAATAGTATACACCGATTTGTACTTATTTTTACCAAAGGTATGTAGTAGTATACATTTTGCCCAAAATTTATGAAGAAAAATTACTAATTTGCTACATTTCATAACAGAAACAAAGAAAAATTAATTTTTTTACAGAATTTTTGGTCTTTTTTCTTTTATAGCACAAAAAATAAAAAACCCGGCGGTGATTAAATACCACCAAAAGAAAGCTCTAGTTGTGTGAAAAAAGGGACAAAAATTTCATATGTGGACAGTGTTGTATGACTGAGTAATTGTCATTCAAAATGTGAGAGCACTGAAAGCTGAAAAATGGTCTGGTTAGGAAGGGGGTTTAAGTGCCCAGTGGTCAAGTGGTTAATAGAGGGTAAGCAGCCAATACTATAAGATACACAAGAGGTGCAAATGAAGAGTATAAAAATTAGATTGTCGGCCCTCAATTATAGGAGTAAAAATTGGCCAGTAGCAGAATAATATGCCAGCCAGTTGGTCCAAATACAGAAACACAAGGCTATATTTTTCTATTAAAAAGAGAGCTTCAGTCCATGGGTACGGGTGTATACAAAAAAAGACCCCCACTACTTCCTAGCTTGTTGCCTTTGCATCACACAACCTGGCATCCTGTCATTACAAGAAATTCTGGTATCACCACAGAACACATCCATCTCCATTAGCATGTACCAACAGAAATTCTGGTATCACCACAAAGCCCATCCATCTACCAGCACATACAGACAGAAATTCTGCTACCACCACAAAACCCACCCATCTCCCAGTTTGAACCAACAGAAATTCTGGTACCACCACAGACCCCACACATCTCCCAGTGCATACCAACAGAAATGTTGGTACTACCATGGAGCCCATCTATCTCCCAGCTTGTACCAACAGAAATTCTGGTACCACCATGCAGCCCACCCATCTCCCAGTGCGTACCAACAGAAATTCTTGTACCACCATGGAACCCACTCATCTACCAGTGCATACCAACAGAAATTCTGGTACCACCATGGAACCCACCGATCTCCCAGCACATACCAACAGAAAATCTGCTACCACCACAGAGCCCACCCATCTCCCAGCACATACCAACAGAAATTGTGGTATCATCTGGGAGCCCACTCGTCTCCCAGCACATACCAACAGAAATTCTGGCACCCCCATGGAACCCACCCATCTCCCTGTGTGTACCAACAGAAATTCTGGTACCACTACAGAACCCACCCATCTCCCAGTGTGTACAAACAGAAATTTCGGTATCACCACAGAGCCTATACATCTCCCAATGCATACCAACAGAAAATCTGGTATCACCACAGAACCCACCCATCTCCCAGCACATACCAACAGAAATGATGGTACCACCATGGAACCCACCCATCTCCCAGTGTATACCAACAGAAATTCTGGTACTACCACAGAGCCCAGAAATCTCCCAGCACATATCAACAGAAATTATGGTACTACCATGGAACCCACCCATTTCCCAGCGTGTACCAACAGAAATGCTTGTACCACCGTGGAACCCACCCATCTCCCAGTGTGTACCAACAGAAATTCTGGTATCATCATGGAGCTCACCCATCTCCCAGCATGTACTATAATGATCAAGGGTGATCATGCTCAAGTGGTGTATGTGTTTTCAGGAACACCGGTCAGTCCAGACTGTATTTTTAAGGCCGTGGCAGCCCAATTTTATTTAAATGAAACAAACTTCACAGGGAGTCTTCCCTTGCAGGGGGATCCACCATCATTGTATAACAGAAAAAAAGCCTCCTAGCTAACTCTTACTTAGTCAAACTCCCTCGGGTAGGGGCAGTCAGTTTGTCTCCCGGTTCTGGCGAGCCTTTTGTGCACAGTTCTCTTCTGCATATTACCCGCAGTCTAATGAGGCCACAGAACATGCCAATCAGTCCTTGGAGCAATTCCTACATTGCTATATTTCTGACCATCATAACAACTGGTCTGACCTATTACCTTGGGCGGAGTTTGCTCACAACAGTGCCTTGAATTCTGCCTCCCGATTGTCTCCATTTATGGAGAATTATGGTTTCCAACCTTCCATGTTGCCTGACTCATTTGTTCCGCAGAGTATTCCTGCATTAGAGGAGCATCTCCGTGGTCTTCGTTCCACTTGGGTACAAGTCCAGGAGGCTTTGCATCATGTTAATGATAGGTACAGACTACATGCTGACCGCAGACGCCTGCCTGCACCTTCCTACCAGGTTGGGGACAGGGTCTGGCTGTCACCTCGCAACCTCCGACTTTGTGTTCCCTCACTGAAGTTTGCACCTCGGTTTATTGGGCCTTTCCGTATCCTTCGCAGGATTAACCCAGTATCTGACGCGTTTGAACTTCCTCCTAGTATGCGCATCTCAAATGTGTTTCATGTCTCCTTATTGAAACCGTTGGTCTATAACTGATTTACCACCTTGGTGCCACGTCCTCACCCTATTCTGGTTGAGAACCATGAGTAGTATGAGGTACAATCCATTGTTGACTCCCGTAGGTTCCGTGGGCGCATACAGTACCTGGTGCAATGGAAGGGGTACGGTCCGGAGGAATGCTCCTGGGTTTCATCCTCGGACGTACATGCCCCTGTTCTCCTCCGCGAGTTCCATAGACGGTTTCCCCTCAAGCCCGGTGGCCCTCCGAGGGAGAGGGGTCATGGGGGGGTACTGTTAGGGCTGGCTTAGCCCTTCCTCCTCTGATATGGCCGCTCAGCTGTCGGCTAATTGCCAACCCTCTTCTCTCTCCACTGTTACCAGCTGTTTCCGATGATGCTCGTCTGGCCAGCCTATTTAAAGTCTCCAGCTCATTTCTCCATTGCCTTCATGTTTGGTCACATCACTAGGAACCATCTCCTGCTGTTGTTTCAAGACTGGCTTGCTGACATCCCTCCTGGCTTCCATCCTGCTTGCAGTTGCTCACCTTGGATCCCTGACGTCTGGACTGGCTGATTACCCGATCTGGTTTATGAACTTTGGAGTGGCTGACTACCCGATCTGGCTACTGGACTCTGGCTTGCTTGACTACCCTTTTTCCTATTTACCTTTTTATTTTTATTAATAAACAAGTGTGATTTGATTGTACTTCTGTCTCTGTCTGTTTCATGGTTCCTGACAGTACCAGAGTACCTATCTGCAGCCCATCAGAGTACCCGAGTACCTATTTGCAGCCCATGCCTCATAGAATATACGTTGGGGTGTTTTCTTTCCAAAATGGAGTCATTTTGTGGGTAATTCCATTGTCCTGGTGCTCCAGGACCGTCAAAAATGTAATGGGTAGGAATGAAATGAGATGTGTCATTTATGCTCCTAGAACGCCTGAAGGTACTACTTC